>NC_142622.1:32557659-33182659 GCF_059453375.1 Lepisosteus platostomus | reverse complement strand
ACTGTACAGTAAATTGGAAAGGAAGGAGTCCATTTAAATGAAAGAAAAAAATGATAGAAATAGGAGTGGTGAACTTTAATTATACAAATAGACTTTTTCTTGCATGATACGGTAGCAGAGCATCAGAGCTTACTATAGTATTTATTAACACTGCTGAATTTAAATATGAAACTCATGAGTAAAAAGCTTCTGGTTCTCCACAGCTTGTTCTAATTAGTGTGACCTAGCAGCTCAGGATGCAGTCTCAGATTCCTGTAAGGGGTGATCGAGAGGTCTCACTTGATATTCATGCCAACTAAGCCTCGACACACTGATCTTGAAACTCAAGAAAGCCATGTTTGAGCTTGTATTTGGACTTCAAAACTACCATTCACCGCCACATGTGTTTATTCGGTTTCTCTACAGGTTTTTCAGGTCTTTGCAACCTAAGAAAACCGACCAAGAATGACATAATCCCCAGACGGGAAATATCTTTTTGTATTAGAGATAAGATGTTTATAAAGAACAGAAGACAAGCAACTAAGCCTAACCCTTTAGGTTCAGAGAAGAATAATGCGATTTCACTCTTCAAAAAGTACTGAGGAAACATCTCTGGAAGGAAATGAGCCAGTTTAAGTAGGCTATTATCAATGTATATGCACATATAAAGTGAGTGATACAAACATGATGCCAACAAACAGCATAAGAACAAAAGCACAGGTGGGCGTTTTGAATTTTTTAGTGGTTGCCAAGAAGGTGTCCAAAATGATACAATATAAATGAAATATAAATACATCACTTCAAATGGTGCGCATGGATAGTCTGTCCTTCGTGATAACTTGTTACAGTTGTACGGAAATCATTCACAGCAACCTCTGTATTCTGGGAAGACCGATCCAAAGTATTCAGTCCATTTCCATCTGAAGCAATAAATCTGCCCCAAGATAAAAACACGCTCAAAGAAAAGTCAAGCAGGTCCGTTGTTTTCACTGGTGTGGCGGCACTGCTACGGCACAATTTTTTTAATGGAAAAATAGAATTTTACTTAGCAATTATCCGTTCATACTAATTCACACCTCTAGAAGAACTTGTTTATTCCGTGTAGTATTGTGCTCTGCACTGATCCAGACCTCCACCAGATTTTGTTTGTGAACTAGAACAATAATACAAAAACAAACTATATGAGGCATGTTCATAGTGTAATGTTTTCCAGCAAGGAAAATGTACATTAGGGAAATGCCTTATGTTTCCATCGCTTCTGCATCCTCATCCTCTGCTTGGGAGATGGCAGTAATGAATAATTGAGTATGTGTGCATTATAGACTGCCTTCACAGAATAAACAATCTGCTCCCAGTTTTTAGATTAACAAGTATAACAACATTGATGATTTAAGAAAAAACTACTGAACATTACAATGGAAAGGAAAACATTAGTATTGCATTCTTTATGAAAAGCTATTGATACTGTATATTCTATGTGGCCAGTGTCGATGTGATATTAATACCCATATCAAAGAAAAAACTGTTTAAGAACAGTACCTTACTGGCTTTTGCAATACAGGAATATTGTATTATTATTTGTAACCGATGACTGTTTCTTATACAAATGAGGAAAAGTTGAGCATACCCTTTTTTTGCTCAAGATATTCATGTTTAAGCAAAGGGGTGAAAATATCTATGTTTAAGGATAACATAGGTGTAAGAAATTCAGATATCCTCATGGGTATAGATCGTATTGTCTAACTGGCATCTCCTTTCCAATTTATCTGGGTTTGAGAAATAGGATTGGGGGATTGTGCTGATTGGCTTCAGTCTCTACAGGCAGTAAATAAGCTTTTTGGTAACTTTTTTCTTTCTCTCTTGATGCTTTTCAGAACAGTTTAATTTTGCAATGAGGATGAAATCTTTACACCAGAGATTTGATAACTGACCCATTTCAATGTTTGGGATTTGGATATAAATATACCAGAACATCTTGTATTATAATCCTTCGTAAGAGATTACATTTTTGGATGAATGGCCACTTTTATATCTTGAGGCTGACATGTAATGTACAGTACATATACATATACAATGTAATGTACAAATAAGTGAGATGACATGTGTTTTCCTGATTTAAGTAAAAAGCACCAAACACTGTGTACTGTATTGACCACTGTGCTGATGAATGGCATAAAAGTGACCAGCCTTTTGAGAAGGTGTGTTTTCTATTTAAAATCACTCTTAACAAAAGACAATTGTGCTCTTTACAAATGTGTTTTTTTAAAGCCACATTAACCACTATTTTAGAAATTCAAATTAGATATCACCTTTGGACATCATACAGAGACACATTTGAACCATTAAGATACTGCCTTACCAAAATATATTAAACTTCTTTACTGCATGAGTGTTTCAATGGCTGTTAAATTATGTGAAAATTATACTGTGTTCTTATATTTCAATTCTTTTTGGCAAATTTTAATCCAGATCCTCATGTGATTGTGTCAATCTGTAATGTTGATCAACAACTTTGAGATGATTTTTCAAGATACCTGCTCTCCCGATCATATGATATGAAAAAACATCCATAGAACATGACTCGAAACTTTTGCACTGTTGCAAAAAAACCTAACATTTGTCAAGAGCTCTTATTATGATCAAAAGCTTTGCATCAGATTTGACAGGTATCAAATTTTAGTTTATTTCTAAAAATCTTTTTATAGAAAAGTAACCCCCTTTGAATCAGAAGGGAGAAACAAACTCCTTTTCTTACCAGCAAATTAACACAGTCTGTGTAATAGCAAGAATATTTTTATGACTAGTTCTTCTGGGCAGTACAAGTCAATCTTCTAGTGTTACTGTAAATACACTATGCTGTCAAGACAAATAGGAATTTCCCATGATTTAGGAGCATAGAGGTCTCAATAAAACAAGCCCTAAAATATAATTAATTACCCACATTTCTGGAATGGGTAACATACTGTACTATCCAGTTAGCCCTGATACACACATCCTATAGCTGCAGTGCTTGTACAATTAATGTGAATGGACGGGGAAGGCTGCCCTAAACACAAGTGGCAATAACACACTTTATACAAGCCAGGAATAAAAAAGAAAGGGTTTAATCTCCCGAAGTCATGATTTTATCAGAAGGAAATCTGTCCTATTTCTTTGACTAGATTTGTAAGGACCTTCAGTAGTGAGTGTATTTAAGGGATTAAATCACTAAATTTGAATTATTTCCTGAAAGTCATGTATTTGCAAGACTAGCATCTGTCCATACTAACATTATTTTTCTGTGAACCTTCTTAAGGTTTCTTGGGCCTCCTGAATGGCTTGGGAAAAGGGAGCTCTTTCCCAAGTGTACCTTTCCGAACTGGTGCTGAGGGTCTTGACTCTCCTTCAATCAGGACTGACCCTCCAGTATGAGACTGTAGTGCCACAGATGCACTGAAAGACAAATGGCTCAAAACTGGAAGGAGTCTGTCTGCACTTCCTCCTTCTACCCTGTGTGAGGTCATGGGATTCGTAGTTGCGAGCCGAGATATGAAAAACACCCAACTGGCTATTCCAAATCCAGCAGGTATAACACAAATAATTGCTAATTCTTAAATGAAGCAAAAAAAGATTTTTATTTCCTGTTGCTGTTAAATTTCTGTTTTGTCTATTTTTAAGGGCCAGGACTGAGTTTTATTCAGCTTTTGATCTATACAGTACATGCATATTTGTTTGAACTGTGAACTGATCTATTCCCCATATTTAGCAATCTGATATCAGGTCAGAAATGTTTGCTTTTTAATTTATAAACCATGTAACAGCAGACAGCACAGCTGTTAAGACCCATAAGGCTTATTCAGTGGCCTGCTTTCATATCTAATGATGCTAAATTGCTCTAGACTCAGTCATCAGTGGTGGGAGTCTTTTTGATTTTAAGCTTGACTCCTGTGAGTGACTTTCACAAGGATATAAAGTAAAGAAAAAAATCTTCACATTCTGTGACTTAAAAACAAGGCTAAGAACACAAACAGCTGGCAACAGCTCTTGCTTATGATGGTCCTCATAAACCTCTTGCCGTGTTCTTGCGAATCAGTTTCATGTTTTGTATTTTGCTACACCCTTGTATAAAGAATGTCCCCAACAATTCTCTAGGTTTTTACCAGAGGCCCTTTTAGCTTATAGTCAGTGAAGGAATGTCGCCTTTTCAGTGTTGAGTACAAAAAACAAGGCCCTAACAGACATCAGAATCTGCCAAAGCACCAGTTTCTCTGCATAGCGTACAAAGCTCCCTTTGTTCTGGAGACAGCCCACAGCATGGACATGCTTTTCAGCCCTTGCTGCAAATAATTGGAAAGTCAGTACTTTGGGGATCCTTGTAGAAAACCTTCAACAAATTTCTTGGCATCTTGGCCAAATACTGAGCAATTTGGGAGTTTGTTGCATCTAATAAAATAGTTCTTTCTTATTTTTTTTGCAGGAAAAAGATGAAGACCACAGGACGGCCTTTGCATGCAATGGAAATGGAAATTACTTCGTGGTTTCCAACTTCTGTGCACGTCACTGCCCATCATCACATCACCAAAAAAAAAACAACCCACTGGAGTATTCTTTGAGCTCCACAGCACAAAATGCTTTTTTTTTCTAAAAGCAACTGGAAAAGTGTGAAGAAAGTAGAAAACTAGACATCTAAAATATAGATGTGGAAAAGCAAAAGAATTCACTTACAATTTGTGGGTTTACTCTTGACTACAATGAGACAAATTGTTCACTGAAGAACAAAACATTTCAAGCTGTCCTCATAATGTTTTCCGATTCTCTGGATGCATCGGTATCCCAAACATTTAAAATTAAGTCAAGCACAATTTCAATGTATAAATCTACATTGTGTAACATGATTAATGTTTATTTGACCATTTCCAAATTCATACTCTACCGGCATAATGATGTTTCTTTCATAAATACTTAAGTTTGTATGAATTCCTTCCCAGTCTTCACCATTGGCTTTGGTAATAAATATCCAATGCCTTCACAGGTTTTGAAGATATGGTTGTGTCACTACATACTGTAAATAGCTCCAATTTCTTTATTGAGTAATCTTATGGAAATCCATTAAATACATCCCCACACATCACAGAGGAAACCTCCATATCAAGAGTTCTTTGTATAATACAATCCTCCTCTTACTAAAATCATTTGCTTAAACCTGAATGCTGTTTCTTCAACATCTATACTTAACAGTAACACACACAGCAAAAGCTGGAACAGAGACATATTATTGGAGAATCATCATTCTCAAGATCACTTTATAAACATAACACATGAAGATATTAGCAGATGTGCACTGCAATACCAAGCAGAAAAACTGTTTTGTACAGACTACACAGGGAGTCCTTATTAAGTTTTCTTCTTTCAGAAAAATAACCAACAGTCATTTATTAAGTGTCCACCATACCACCAGCTGCCTGAAATTCTGGTATGTCAAAATGGCTGCAAGCACACTAAAATTAAACTGAGCGAGGGCGCTAAAAGTTTAAATACTGTTTTTTTTTCGTGCTCTACATTAGGATTAATGTACTGAATGCCAGCAGCTGTGCTTCCTAGTGGAATAGAAGTGTCCTTCCGAGAAGTGTAATTGAGAAAATGAAGAGCTCCAGCTGAGCTGATTGGTCTCTCGCTGGCATTCCTTCATTGTAAAGGATGCTGGGGGTGCTGCTGCTTCTGTAGGCACGTCTGCTTCAGAATCATTTTGATCTCTGCAGTGTGCCCTCCGTGCCTCAAAAACAAGATGTTTTCGTCACTAAGTGCTCAATGGCATGATGCCCATTTCTGTTCTTTCGTGGACAGTTGAAGCTCTTCAGGGCTGTATTTAAGAGGACTGGAAAAATCCAGCTCTTGAGGAAAACAGATGCAGACTAGAAGAGCTCTAAGAGTTTTAAGTTGAGTGGTTTTCTCCTATAGGCCTGTCTCTTCAATTACTGAGGCTGTGCGCCCCCTTGTTAAAGGATAGCAGTCTGTAACAAACTTTCCAGTTTATTGAATATTAAATGCAGGAAATGCAGAGAGTTTCTTAATTTTGTTTTTGTACAGTTAAAATATTTCTAAAAGAGTCTGTACTTGGCTCTACCTATCCATGGACTCCAAGAAGTTGCAGAATACCAAGAACTACATACAAATATCAATATCAACTCACTATTTTGAAATGAAAAGTTGCCTCGTCCTTCATAGACTAATGAGATGCCAGATTAATTTTTGGAAAACCAAAACAATTTAAACATAGACCTTAAAGGGAAAATGACGGCCATATTTCCATTTTCGAACTGTGACTTTATGATGCATTTTTCCTTATTTTACACTTCAAGCTTTGGCCCGGTCAATCCAAATAGTCCTTATCAAAACTAATTCAGGGGTACTGCCAACGTTATTTACTGAATGAGGTTAATAGGTTCATTTAATATGTTAATTGGGTTAATTCACTGTATTCCGAAATGCTTAAAACACATCAAAGGGCTAATGGGTAAATCCACTTCTGTTTAATTGATCGAAATCCATTTTTAATGATTTATGAATTCATGAGAGGAATCTATTTTTTTAAATGTACAGTATATGACTTCATATTCTGTCTGTTATCCTGAATGATTTATTATTTCAAAGACACTTCACTTGAAGAAATCAGCATATCTAAAACAATAAGGGATTATCAGTTTAGATGATGCATTTTGGCTAATTGATCTTACCTTGCATCCCTCACAAGCACTGACTCCATAGTGGTATCCTGATGACTTGTCCTGACAGACAAAACACGGTTTGTAAACTCGGGGCGGAGGGAGAGGCGAAGGGGGGCTCGGCACTAATTCTTCGGAGCTGGTGCTCTGCGTTTCAATGGCTGCAAAACACCACAACATTGCTGCGTCATTATCTCCGGTCACAAGCAGAAAAAGAAGAAAACGTCTCCTTCTACAATACCTAAAATTTCAAAACCCACAGTTCATGTGTCTTTTATATAAAAATCCCCGTGCACCTTTTCTCAGTCCAAGTAAAAAATTCTGATAAACTGTCATATCAGCCACGTGCAGTCTATTCAGCCCAGACATTTGCAATATATCAGTACTATATTACATCTTGAAAGGCAAGAACAAAATTAACGTGATTATTAGTATTCTTGCTTAAAGATAAATCAGACAACGTCAGTGAAAAATGTAAATGACGTTTTCAATCATGCACCACACGACAGGAAGCAAATTACACATTTAACACATTTCTCTGATGTATTTTTGTGATATGCTATGGGGCTCTTTCCAAAATGTATACAGTACTGCAGCTTTCATGAGGAAACAAGCCTTCCTGAGACAACCCCATCTTCACACCACTGGGGAACATGATTTTACATCAAAATAAAGCCGTTATTAAATATAGAATTTCTCAAGCATTATTTCGACATTGATATTTTCTACATGTATAAAACGAGATGGCCAGGATACAGCATGTACAGTTAATTAAAAGAATGAGTCTGCTATTTGAATAATATACATTTCTATTCTTGTAATGATATGTCAGAGTATACATCTGTTTTCTTTGCAAGAATATCCCTTTACAGTAGAAAATGTGTTAACTTAGCTTTAAAGCAGACTTCATGAAACTAGCAATATAAATAGAGTTCTGCTTTAATAACATGAATTCTAATCTTCTTAATTCAGTCAAGGCAGGATATAACTTTTGCTTTAAGCAAAATTAAAGTAAACCTACTGAATGTGGAAAATCAGTTATGTATACAGTATATTGTAATGGATAACAAAAGTCATTCATTTTAGTTTTCAAATGGATGCTTTAAAGAATATGTATTATGTATTTTTAACACATAATCAGATACGGTAAAAAATTACAATCCTGAAAAATAACAAAAAATAATAATAAGGATAAAATAATATGAAGAAATGTAAATTTAACAACATTGGGAAATAACAAAAAAAGTGAAAGCTGATATTAATCAGTTTAATCAATTCTGGTATTTTAATCACATTTTCTAATAGTTCAGGATAACAGGATCCATTTACACAGAGAGGAAGCAAAGCAAACACATTTGAAACAGGACATGGTTGTTCGATTGTGTAGTATAAACTGAGAGAAGAACAAGGAAACAGAAAAAAACACTATGCCTTTGAATGTCATAATGCACATAATACAAGGAGGATATGTACAAAATTCCAGTTGAAATCGTGGATTAATTCCCATGAAACAAAACATTATAGAAGCAGTTTTAACCAAAATGCTCCTAAATGTCTCCATTAATCCCAAAGTAAAGGAAACCCATTTGTGTATTTTTCAGAAACCGAGGCTCACCAAATTTTTTAATTTGAATAATTATTTGAATACTCCCAGTAACGTACCTAATGTACCAGTAATTATATGAACCAGACAGAAACAATAATTGGGTATAACTCTTCCCGAGTGGAGTCCCCCACTGCTTGAATACACAAGGCTGTCTTTTCTCTCTCAAAAAGTAATGCCATAGTGATAAAGTAGGTTTAAGCCTAAATGAGTGTGTCACTATTCTTGAGCTACTAAAAAATCTCCAGGATTTAGAAAAGGGGTGGAAAAAAAACAATTGGACATGAATATTTCTAAAAATATTTCTGAGATAAAGACTTTTGGGAATGAGTTTTGTCAGAGGGGGAAATAAATTATAGAAAAGATCAAAAGAACAGCCCTTTTCATAGACGTGATTTATTACTGAAGGGCAGAAAACAAAAAGCTTTGCGTTTCCTTTTACTTACTAATGAACTGGTATTTTTGAACAGCGCCCCTGGCTAATATTACAGACACTTAAAACAGTTTCTCCTCGGGTGCTGTGAAAAAGATCTTCAGCTTGTTACTTTCTGACATTTCACTCAAGAATGCAGATTACTGACTTCCAGTGCTAAGGTCAATTAACATGGTACACTACTTAGTGTTAGCCTTTGTCCAGGCACAAATCACTGCCGTTTTGACAATTTACCCTTTCCAGTGAAATCAAAGGTAAGTTTTTGCAGGAAACCCTCAGTCAGGAAAACAACAATTCCTAACAATTTACTGGAAAGCACTGCAGATCTGAAACAAAGATCCAAAAAGGGCCTTAGTTTTCGAAATTTAAGATGATCCTTTCCAGTTGGCTGCCTTCAGCTCCCTGACACAAAAGCACAGCCAAAGGCACCAGAAGTGTATTGATACAGCCTCAGTTGACACCATTCATCACTCCGTTACAATAAATCTTCATTTGAGACTCCCAATTCCTCACCAGCACAAGTCACCGAGGGCCTTAGTTTCACACTCTAATTGGTTATGATAAACTAAACAAACATGTCTTGCATAGGTTCCACCTTCAGAATTATATTTGTCTACAAACACCTCTCTGAAATCCTTTTCTGTCCTGAGAATCTCTCATGTTCAAAGTTCTTCATAAGAAAATGCCACAGGTTTTGACCTGTAAATTATGGTGGGATGAAAACATTATGGTTGTATGGTTACTACGTTTGGGATGGTATCAGGAAAAGGTATCTTAATCCTGCTTAGCTCTCTGACCATTATGTTGTAGATAGAAAAGGAAAATAATTTGGTCAGATTTGTGCAATAATTGTTTTTTACGGTTCTTGTGATCATTTCTTTTTTTTAAATTGAGTTTTACAAAAATACTGTCCCAAGGCAAAGATCCTCAGTCTATAACATTTCCACAGATGTGTGGTGATAAATGCGAACACCTCCTGTTGCCTGTTTCCACACAGCAATGTCTTTCTTGTAAGATTACCAGAGAGCTCTCTTCAGATGTACATACCCCACAAATCCCCTGTTCTGCAATATATTATACAGCATTGCACCACTCCTGTGTCTTGATAGAAACATATTTTTGTTTTCTCATTTCGTGATGAAAGGTTAAGAATATGTGACAAGAGTATGGAAAACAGACACACTAACAGAAAAGGTGACAACAGGGGTCAGTATTGTGCATTAGAAATGGTTACTTTGCAGTGGGTGATATAAATTATAAACAACATAATGGCAGAGAGGTGTAATTGAAACGGAGGATACATTTAGCCAATATAGCCATAGAGAAATGGGATAATGTAAAGGCTTTTTTTTAGCAAAGTAAGAAATACATATATTTATTTTTTACACCTTGACGACTGACACCATAGGTTATAGCTTTGCTATAATTGTATTAAAAGGTCTGTCTCAGCTTGTTTGATGCTATTCCAGGTGTTAACTCAATGTTAGAAGACATCAATACCCTTTCTACCATGTCAGGTGACAGAGACAAACAGTTCTCTAGCAGGTGAAGTAATATGTTAATAAATTCCTCTTTCTTAATTCCTACACGTTACGAACTTCCAATTCTCACAAAGCGCATGAATTTTAATATTTAAGAAATGGGATAATATTACACTTACCTATGATATACTCAAAGAAGACTGCATTTCAGTTGCTCTGTATTTGCAGATAATGCTTGTATAAGCAGTGGAGAGCAATTTGGTCTTCATTCATCAGATATGAAATAACTTGCTCATGGATCAATTAAATAAGATTGAAAATGTAATTATAACATAGTGTTGTAAAATAGGGATATATTTCTACAATAATTCAGGAGTAGATCTCCCCTGAGAAGCAACTGTTCAAGGCAAAATATTACTGCACAAATCCATCATGAATTATTTGAGAATATATTTGAGAACAATATAAAGAAGACAATCAATAAATAAATACAAATTAAACAAAAAATAGTATATCTGGGGTATCTAGCTGTTAATTTAAACAGATCATATCCGTTTTAAAGGAAGTCACCCAAACAGCTTTTCTAAATAAAAAGTGTTTGTTCCTTTTACATAAAAATTGTCATTAAAGTTTATTTGGAATTTACCTAGTACCACAGAGAAACAATGAGATTAGTTTTAGTTTTTGCTTGATTTTATCCAATGACGATTAACTAGAATAGCACTGCTTAGAAAGTAAATATGAAAAGGCAGCATAAAAAATCTAATTGTTTAATACATTGTTTACTCAGTAGCAACAACTGAATCATTAACACAAAAGATATCAAAGGAAAAATGGATTTGACATAATCCAGTTTCATTAAAAAGTGTAATCGGCATCACCGCGTCACTCTTGTTTTAAGCCCTGATAAAATTTAACCAAAGCTGAACTGCCAATTCATCGTCTCACTGCATTTTTACACATGTGAATGCTGTAACTGGTTTATTCATTAGTGTGCTTACAGCACAGATCTAAAATAACATTCTGCCATCTCTGCCACTATTCCATAATAAAAATAGGGAACCAGAGCAGATTTTTGGTGTATTTTTATAAACCTAGCTGAGAGTACTTCAGTTCCCTTCAGCATGAAAGACATGAAATGACACTTTGAACCATAACCTTTGTACTGCCAAACTAAAAAAAAAAATGTTTATTTACTTATCCTGATAGCCTAAACAGTCACTTAAAAATCAACATATCTCAATAGACATAAAATAAACAAAATGAAACAAAGCTAATCAAATCAGTGTTAAGTCCACAAGATCACTGCAAAGGCTAGTTTATTTTACTGTTTCTATCTGCTAAGATTTTTTGTGCAGTGTTTGTGGAAGAATGTTTATTTATATTAGTTTCTCAAAAAACAATCAAAGAGGATTTTACATTTTAGACTGGAGTGGCGCAGTTGTAATAAATGTCAGCGAGTAGAAATGTTTTAAATGTTTTGAATAAATTACAACAGTATTAACTATCGGTCTTTTCGCTGCTTCCTTTTAACATTTAAGAGATTATTTCCATTTCAGAAAACGCAGAGGATTTTGATTTTTCATGTACGTATCATGACTACATGCACAGCTGCACAAGCAAGGTAAAATGGACAAAAACTTAATTGGGAATGCTCAATAAAAGGCATTGTGTTCAAAATGAACCAAAAACCTTGAAAATATTATGAAAAGAAACAGCCGAGTCTTTCTGAAAAAAATATTCTGCTTCTATACCTTGCATATACAGTATATAGAGATATTTAGAACCAAAAACAAACATGTTTATACAATATACAGAGACACATACTGTAGGTAAAAGAAAAAAGAAAAAAGTGAGCCAGTATTTCTTGATGTTCTCTAACATCTGATGCTACAGAAACCTTATTCATTTTATGGGTTATTAAGCATCTGCAGAGGCAACTGCTGTGAAGTGTCCACACTGCTGGTTAACACAAACATCAGCACCATTATATGAATAAAGGGGACTGACAGATAACAAAATGGGAAGGGTTTATGGAAAAAAAAAAGAAAAATTGCTCATCTCTATCCCCTTGAACTTTTAGCCCCACGTTGAACCTCAAACCAGGGTCAAACAGGAAAACACACCCATTTGCAACTATTCACTAAATGGGAAAGAAAATTCAAAATATGCCACTTGATTCATGGACTATAATACGCCTGAGCTGTATGTTGCTAAACCTACACAAAAGGTGTTACGTGGGGTTATAATATGGAAGGGAGGAGTCCCTGTCTTGGCTTTTAAAAATAACCCCTGTAATCTGTATGCACAGCTTCTACTAAATAGTTTCCCTCCATTTTTTTTTTACAGCAAGCGTTTTTTGTAAACAAGACACGCAAAGCCTTTACTCGACATTCTAGCTAAAACAACTGTGGATGTAAAATGCGTAAGGGGATCGGCAAAAGATTCTTCACACAATTCCTGACATGTTTCGAATTTTTTTAAAGGTTAGATTGATACAGGGGATAAGATTATGTCTCAGAAGAGTAGATTGTGGGTACTCTTGATGTTAAGGGCTAAATGGGCCGGTAGACATACAGTGAGCAATTTTAATGCCACTGATGACAGAGAACCGAGTACAGTACTGCAAAGTCAAATCCTGCTGCTACTCCTACTATAACGCTGTATCATGAGGCCCTTCATTTAAAAAAAAAAACCCTCTTTGAAAGCACTCATCTTAAAAAAAAAGAAAAAGTTGCAAAGAGAAAGGAATTTCCTGGAGTGCCCCGGGGGGAATTAGGAGTTCTGAACTCCAGGGTCTCCAGCGAGAGGGAGCAATTTCAGCTGATTAGGGGTACACAGTGAAGTGTTGCACTTGGTCAAAACATTCTGTTAGCCCTCATTTTTGTTGGCAGCTAATATAGTCAGTCTTTTTTTCCCTATGAATTCACTGCTGGAGTGCAGGCTCATAGCTCACATATATGAGGCAAAAAGTCAAAGGAAACGCCAAAGTTCAACGAAAGTACAAGTAATTAGAACCAGATTTACCACAGCTCGCTGTATATATTTCATGGTAGAAGTTATTTATAAGCTTTTAAATGCTAGAGAAAGAGAAAATCACAAAAGCCATCTCATTCCATGTCTAAGTCTGAAAAAGAAAACACTGTCTGCTTCTCGTCAGGTCATGGTTAAGACAGTGAAACAGCTACAATACAGACTTGGTTACTGCATTTTTCTCTGTTATTATCTGGCAGGAGTTTATTTAATCTAAAAATCTAAAATCTTTGAAAAAAATCTGAAACCGTACAATGTCAAAAGAGAAAAAAAGTTGAAGCCATCGTCCAAGAAATAACTGCAGTGCATTTTGGAGTCTCTTAGCTAGCTCTGCCTTTCCAAAAAGGAAAGGCTGTCTCTCCTAGTGTTACTAACCCAGCCATGACCTCAGAGTGACAGGCCTGACCCGGTCATGATGGAGCCTGACTGTGCACTGGTTATAGAGCAGTGTGGTCTCCCAGCTATTCTACACTGTAAATACAACAGGTGCAAGACATTTTAAAGCCACAATAAAACCTACCCGTAATGAATACACCAATATTTTTTTTTTAAAAACAGTTAACCCTCGGCTATGGTTTAGGGCTGTCCATTCTCCCAAAATAACATTTCAACGTTTTATTAGGAGGCTATGCTTTAAACTACGTACAATGCAGAGAATTTCAGAAAGAAATTAATTCACTCACTTAAAAAAAATACTTGAAGATATGAACAAATAGGTTTTCTAACACATCAAATATGTTGGATTCTTAATCACTGTCAATTAAAAATGAACAAAAATATGAATATGTGATAGTTCTTTCAAGTATTCACAGTCTTCATCTCCCTTCAATACTTTGGTTATTAGTGGGCTTTTCTTTTTGCACCTTCCAGCTGAATGTAGGAACCTGGATGCCCTTAATCAACTTGATTAAATACTGCTCATCTCCTGGCAATGTCCTTCATTAAAATATGAACAACACTGCTGCTTTCAGCTGCCTCTCACCCCTAAATTAGCCTGGCACGCGATCTATGTTAATGACTTTTCATGTCACTTTCATAAGAGCTTAAGCTGAAAAAAGCAGTAATTAGCTGTGATCAAAAACTTATTAGGGGTTTTAGTGTACTAATATCGAATTCTAATCTTGAAGATGACTGCCTGGGGCTTTATTTACTACAGACTGTTTACAGAGCAACACTAAGGTCAATACTGAGGAGGAAAACAAAATACCTCTACAAACACATGGTAAAACATAAATCGGCATTAACTGTTTGAAAAAAAAAAGAATTATGCAGCTAGAGTTTTCCCTGTGCTCACTAAGAATAGCTTAATATTTATTAGCAGATACAGAACAGCAGGGGGACAGCTCTCCTGAACAAGTGATTCAATTAAAAATGAGCACTTTTTATAACCAATCAGGGCCTGTATAAGTGATGTATTTTACCAGTTTCAAACTTGCATCTTAAATAATGAAACTCTAACAGATGGATCATCACAGGACATTAAAAATAATGTAGTGGATCCCACGAGACAGGAAAAAAACCAAGGAGAAGTCTTCCTGCAAAAAAGTAAAAAACAATTGAGCAGTTTTTGCTGGGACAAACTGGTTAGGAATGTTTGAATACAGTTGCCTACAGAAAGCCTTTGTCTATATCCAGAAGTGGACTGATGTTAAAGACAGAAAAATAGAAGTCGTTATCTGAATGAATAATAGGGGTCTAAAAGAAAACTACGTATTACAAAAACAAAGTAGCAGGCACAAGGCAAAGGAAGGAACAACATGTTCCTCTTTGCGATATTAAAGCATAAAGGATAAAATAACGATCTGAATATATACAGTAAAACCGACAGCTCATCAACATCCCCCACAGACACAACACGCGGTACATCAGAAAATAAGCTATCTTTCAGAGCACAAAAATCTCGATCGTCAATGTACCTCAAACAAAGACTAGCTATAGCTGATAGACATGGCATACAGTTTTTGAAAGAGGAGTTTCCATTGTTTTTCAGTCGTTCCCTTGTGAACAATTAAACCCCTCAATAAGTAATCTGTAAGTACATTTGTCTGATTTATTGTTTTGGGCTACAGCATTTAGTTTCAATGGGGCAGTTAATATCGATCATGTAAACTACAGCAGGAAGAAAACATTCTACACTTCTAGGGCCCAACAGACTAATATACTGAATTTGATAGCTTTCCCGTACACCTATAATTGTAGAGCCATTTGCAGTCAATATTGACAACTACAATTTATGTAACTTGTGGCCTTCAATGGATTCCTGTTGCCAGAATGCTTATATACAGAGAGCTGTAAATATTCTAAAATATATCCATTTATGTGTATTAATATTGTAAAGATGACTGATGAATGAAAAAGAACAAATATTTATACTGTATATGGGGTCTGACTGTCAACAAATAAATACCCATATCCCAGCTGAATGCACAACATAATGACATTTTTTAATTGTCTTCAAATTTTATACAGGAAAATTTAACACACATGACAATATGCAGCACAGCCATCTTTACCTGGACAATGCTCTCTATTTGTTACTAGACAGTCTCTTACATTACTACAGACTAGAAAAAGAAAGTCAAGACATCAGAAATGGGTGCTCCCACGTTGCTACAGGTAACAGTTCACCAGATCTTCAAGGGCTCAATAAGTTAAAGCTCAGTCATACTGAATCACGCTGTTTAAATAAAGTCATGCACAGAAAATAACATTCCCATGCCCATATAATGCTTACCACTTAGGATACTTAAAATCTGAACGTTTACTTTACAACACTTACTATACGACACTTCAAAATTGCAAAAGCAATTCATCAGTATATTATTTGTAATAAAACACCTCCACAGGACACATTTATATATTTCTACTTGAAAAAAAATGCTATTTTGTTTTACTCCTAAATGAGCTGTACTTACAGGTATATGGTTTGCCATACCTTACTTTTCATTGAATATAATTTCAAAATGTTCATATATTGTAAAGAGTACATGCTTAGAGAAATTTGGACCGCTTTCCAAACAAAATTAAAAAAAATAGATATAATCATGTTGTGTGCTTATTTACATAAAATAATAGCAAGTTGGACTCAACCTAATAACTGAAAATATATTTCCTGGACACTTTCAGACGCACACCACCACCCCTGAACAAGTAAAGAGTTTTAGCTTGTGAAGATCTCTGTATATCTGATTTCTGGTCGAAATAAATCTAATAATTGCATTGATTATTTCAATATTCTACATTTTAAACCAAACGGAATTCCAAAGATATACATGGCAGAATTATTTTCTCAAGCAATAATATGTGATTTGGGAATTTGAGACAGCACCATCGCAAACAGCAGTTTATTGTGTCTGTGGTGAAGCAAGTTACTTTTATTAGTCCTGGAGCAGGATCATCTGAGAAATCTTTCTTTGGTGTATAGCTCGAAGTTGTGTATACTGTACATTTCTATTTTCCTGTTTTGGAGAAGGCATTGGAAAACAAAGATACTTGTTGTGAGACTGAAAAGAAACGTTTTAGGTCTGCAGTTCACAGCATAGTGCAAATATCAGCACATTTAACTTTTCTTACAGTTTATGTAAAACGTGAAGGAGATCTTAAGGATGTTGTACATTTAAGCACAGAAACGATGCACTACCTATTACAAAACGTTATTTTGGGCGTTCTATAGAATTTCATAAATATTTTGCGCACCAAAATGGAAACAGAAAATCGGGAACTAAATTTAATTTGCACTCATGTTTAATTTAGTTAATTAATACTCTTCAGGCCTTCATTATACACACAAAAAAAATACAAAAAAAATATCTTTGATGTTTCAATGACCCTTGTAAGAACAGCCTTTTAAAATGAAAGCATAAATTAAAACAGAATCTTATTTGGCCATGAAAGAAGATAGTCCCAAGTGTTCTCTCACAAAAGCCTCATTTATATAAAAAACTGAATAAGGACTTCATCTACATTATCTTGTTCCAATTCATTGACTTGCAGATTTAATACAAACATTGCCTTATCTCCTCCATTTGCACATGTGCTTTAATGCAAATTATTCTCTGATTCATTGAAATGCAAATCAAATGCACTTACGCTCAGTAATTAGTGATAAATTCCTTTAATGTTTAATATGATTTAATTTCTCCTGGTTACTCAAACAATACAGTCAAACGTAAAGAAATGACCTGTGAAAACATCGAAAGGCTGTTGGATACCTTATCAGACAGTCCTAACAAATCTTATTTAGTCTAGCAAAATAAATTATTAGGCAGCAGGCTTCTACCCGTGGATATTGTCGCTTTCCTGAACACGCTGTGCCATAGATGCAATAGTTCTATTACTGGTGCACCCTACACTGTGGTGAAGACAATAACAAGAAATAAAGGACAAACACCTTGCACTGAAAATCCTTGTAAACGGGCAATATCTCAGCTTATCAAAACGCTTTGCATTCGCGTTTTTTAAAATATAGATATCGCAACAATGCAATACACTGTTTCGCTTTGAATAGTGCCACTTGGAACAGTTGAAACAAACCTGTTTCAATAACCCCTATACAGATACTGTAAATGTGGTATCATAAACGCATAGAAAGACGCGCATAAATATTTTTATTTAACGCAATTTTACAGGATAAAACATGATAACAATGATTTAGAAGGGAGCAATTTCGGCAGGAAAATACTATTTTACAGTATTTATTCCTTCATAGCAAGGTTAACCAATTTAGTCTGCTGCATGAATTTATTTGGAGTCAATGTTTTTTTTTTTGGTTTCAGATATAAAGGTGTAATAAATACAAGCGACAATCAGGAAATCGAAAAACACGGGCTGCACACCAAACGTGCTCGCCTGTGTACCTGTCTCGATAAAATAAAATTCGTAAAAAACGTTCACACAATTGATAAAATTAATACTTATCGACATATTCACATTGTGTGGAGTATATTAATATTTAGTTTATCACTGAACACTTCGAATTTCTACCGAAATAACGTTCAGGCGTTGTAAAAAAAATATCAAAATCAGTGGAACACTACTGCGGTTAGCAAAAAGTTGTTGACGCCTTCACCACTTGCACTTTTCTGATAAGGCCAGTCGTATTTGATTTAGTGGTGCTAGAGTAAATAATCTTCAGTGTGAGCCAGCAGTGCTTGACTTCATTGCCATTGATGTTTTTTTTATGTTATCAAAGTAAATTAGCCCGCAAACAGCTATGCAAACATAGTTCATTTTATCTTTTGCTAATGTTGTTTTGGACAGTTTATTCAACTAGCTTTTGGTCCAGGCAGGGAGAATTAACGTTTTTGGTGTCAGGTCAGATTTGTAAGAGCAACCAGAAGCGGAAAACTCGTTCTCGGTTTCCTGGAATGTGTTGAGAATCTGGCCATTGATCAACACGAAAAGAGCTGTCAATAAGTAAAACTGCAAGCGTACAATGCAAAGGTTGGAGTTTTCACATTGTAACCTTGTTGAAAAGTCGGCAGGCAATTTATCTAAATCAGTGTCAAAGCCGAACAGCATCCTGCAGGGTCCGCAGAGCACTGAAGAGCTGGGCGCCCCTTGTCATTTCTCAAACTTGGAGCATTGGTGCTGAAACACTGCCAGTATTTACCATTTGCATTCCATAACATTGTGCCAGGATCAGGTAACACACAACATATATCAAATTGTTGCAATAGCTTCCTTTGGAAAAATAATGGATACAAATAATTAGACGAGGTTGTCATAACACGTTCTTCTGCAGAGGGGGAAGACAACAGAAAAGTCACAATAAATAACAGTTTATGTATATCTAGGGAAAAACTACTAAGTGCACAGTGCAGAGTGACCGCAAAAAACAAGTAACTTTTCTTGGACGTGTTTTTTTTTGTGCAAACACCAAAGATCATAATATCTGTAAGTCCTTTCAGAATTCCAATTTCATGTAGGAAAACACAGAGACAAACAGCCGCCATACGGTACATAGCAGGCGCCGTAATTAAAAGAATATGGTGAAAGTCTTTTCTATATGAACGCTTTTACTTTGCAAAGGTCGACAGTCTGTGTGTTGAGACAGTGCTCTGTAAATTATTATTTTTTTTACAACCTCTGCATATTTTAGAGGAACATACAAGACATTATGCACATTACAGTAAATCTCCCGGGATGAGTGAAGAACTGCACCGTAACACTGTAAGTTAACGGCACAGCGCTGCATTATTTTTGCCAGTATATACTGTAATAAGCTTGTGAGACATAACAGAAATACGGTATATATATACACACATACAAGGGAAAGAAATTGAACCTACACTGAGCGCTCCGTCGATGCTGCCAGTCTGATTGTGCCAGTCCATTGAAGCATGCTTTCAGAGCTTTTTCCTGGAGCATGCATGAAGAAGGACCTGAAGTGTAGAAATCCAGCATTTGCCCAGGGCTCACTGCTAAAACATCCATACAATCAAACATGATGAGCCTCTGCAGACTGTCTGCAAAAAGTGTTTTTTCCTTTTAGGTGTGGAGGGAAATTGCATGTAAAAGTGGAACCAACTCCATCAAACTCTGCCCCTTTTTTGGCACGTAAGATCTTGGTCTTTTTCCCAGACTAGAATCATGAATTATGACAGACAACACAACTAAAAGCCTGTAATTGATCCAAATGATCATTTACCATTTTCCACGAAGCCCAGATACTGAAGAAAAAAGGGGTGTTCGCGATATTTCCCAATTGTATCGCGATGGATTCAGCTTAAAAGGAAAAGGACTATCCGACCTCCCCGGTTAGCAAAACAAAAACAGGTTGTTTTCAATCGAAAGCGATGGATAACAAATGTTTATAAAACATTATAGCTCGCGTTTTAAAACGCCGTCTCCCCTTCAATGACGAATGGGTTATCCTGCCTCCATACAGCTCACTTCCTACTAGTTTTGTCACAGAGAATGAAAGATTGAATTGCCTAATATATGCGAGTGAACTTTCTATGAACCCTTCCGAGGCTCCTAACCTTCAAATGACCCAACCAGTCTGACATCACCAAGTCCCAGGATTCTCACACAGCTTCAACTACCAGCCGCTTTCCAGCTCCGCGGCTGCAAGCAGACAAGCAGCGACTAGTCGGCGGGTTATTTTTTTGTTGTTGTTGTTTTGCCTCAACACAAAGTCAATATATGTTTAAAATACATAAAGCATCCCTTTTTAACTCGGATTTAATCGGGGGTTCAAACAACTGGAGCGAAAAACCGAAGTACAGTTTTCATTGTCCACATTCCTCGCAGGGACGCTGCGAACTGTATTTGGAAACTTATGTAGCCATGGCGGGGTGTTACAACTAATTCGGCTGAAATAAAAAAAAAATACTTAGTCGACAGACGATTCGTTATAAATGTAATACATACTTCTGCGCAGAAAGCACGACAGAAAATAATTTTGTATGGCTGCGAAAAGCTCAAACCAGTCCGTGATGCCTTTTTTTAAAGAAGTAACACAAAGTGGACTTTAAAGTTTTACTGTCATCGCCCACCACCGCGATCTAGCCCTTAAACAGCCATAAAAGCAAACCAAATGGTTAGTGATGAGTGAGAGCTATGTGGGCTGTTAAAATGGGAGACAAAGACGCCTAGTGAGTTTTTTTACGGCGTGGGCATGTGCTGACTTAAAAGCATGTTGCCACTTCCTGAAGTTTCGAGATGCCTTCGTGTTATGTTGTTTCGAAGAATAAAAGAAGTCGAAGGGGCTGCCTGCAGCTAGGAGACAGGGATGCGGCGTCGACTTGTGATATCTTACCTGGTTCGATTAGCTAAAGAAAGTTTCAACGTAATGCCGATAAGAGAGGTTCTAAACAAACACTAGATCAGAGATGGAAGTCAAACGAGATTCCTGTTGCAGACAGCAACGCTCATTTTTACCTGGTCTGCTTTCTGTAGGAATTCTAAATGGCATCTCCTCTTTCTAAAATCTTACTTCTTAAAGAAAAAAGCAAAACTTGTGAAATAATCCACGAGAAGTGTTTTTAGCTGTACTCTACTACTACAGTACCCAGTTGTACCTGAAATTTCCACATTTACTTTTTACAAAAAGTAAATTATGAATGTTACAAAGTTTATAATAGTCATGCTGCATTTCAACGTGACCTACAGTACTTCTGCATGATTGGTGTGGGTATTTTTGTTTTTGTTTTAATGAAGGCACAAATTAATTAATTCAATCTTATTTAACATTCTGTTGTTGGAAAATTATTTCACAAAGCAAATCAGCTATAGTTGTGATATATGGTAACATAAAATCTAATGAATTGGCATTTTTGTTATGGCATGATAAAGCATGTTCTCTGTTTCAATAATGTACAAATATTAACTTACTGTAATGTTTTGTTCCTCTATAAATCAAAAAATAAGAATACAAATGCCAGATATATGTTGCAAAAGAAGATTTGCACTTTTGGTCAGATATATGGAAATCTTTCTGAAATATATGTACGAATGGAAAAGTCAGTCTGGCTATACTGTTCATTTAAATTAACATACCGTATATGAACTTTCGGACAGAAAAGGCAAACCCTTGCTGTACACACTGTGTCACAATTGAAACGCCTGCATTATCACACAATCCAAATCGCTACACCATTTCAGACTCTACATGTAAATATTCTACATTTTATAATAATAATTTCCTGACACTCCACTCAAAGCGCTTTACAGATAATGGGGACTCCCTTCCACCACCACCAATGTGCAGCCCCACCTGGATGATGTGCCGGCAGCCCAAGCGTGCCAGTACACTCTCCACACACCAGCTCTCAGTGAGGAGAACAGAGTGAGGAAGCCAATTCATAAAGGGGGATTATTAGGAGGCCATGATTGGTTTAGGGCATTGGGAAATTTGGCCAGGTCACTGCGGTAATACCCCTACTCTTTTTGAGAAACACACTGGAATTATTTAATGTAAAGAACCAGGTCATAAACTGCTGGATTTTGCCAAATTTTCAAATTTGTTTTCACCTCATGGAGGAGTGTTTGGATATAGCTGGTTTTTGTTGGGACATGTATCTTCAAGTCTACTCTTTTGAGGGAAAATATCCAATGTTTACCAGTTTTAGTGACTTTTAGTGACTACTCTTCACTAGATTTATATGTGCAGCAAATCTAATGTGATTGTGTGGGATGCTGCTAAGAAAGTGATCACTCCCTAGTAATGTCTGCATTCCTTTCTATGGCATCAGGTGGACCTACTGTTTCCTGACATCAGATACACAGAGCTGCCTACTGCACAGGCCTGCAGGTTTCCTGCAGCAGCCTGTCCGAGGGTAGGCTTTTGCAAAAGCACTTGGTTTTTTTTTCTTACATTATTATATTGTGTTGTTAATTCGTTGTCCAAACATTGAATTTAGTCACAACAATTTCGGTTCAGTCACGTTCCGAAATCCATCTGCAGTTCTCTGAGGAGAATACATTCTTTCTTCCCAGGGGGAAATGTTCAATTAAAAATAAACAGGTAAAATGGAAAACATACCCTTTGGTTGTGTTTTCTTTTGAAATATGTAATAATAATCTCAAAGTGTATATAACATTTGAGACAAAAAACAGAAGTGAACAATGCCAAAATACCATTAAGTGTGTTTGAGCCTCAATTGCTTGAAACGTTTTCTTTTTATTTTAAATAAAAAATTATTTTAATCAATAATATTAACATATTTGTTTATTTTCTATCTCAAGTGTATTTTACACAGTATAAATATGCACAACACTGTACATTGAGTACTAGCCATCACCACCTTTATGTACTGTTCTTGTGTTCCAAATTGCAGTCTGACATTTTGTAATAATCACTTTAATATGATATTACAGAGGGGCAATAAAATAGATAAATCAAAGTGTTTTCCTAATCAAGGTTTTAGTTTTATTAGGGGTGGGGAAACTGGTGATCTAGAAACTGACTTTGCAAATGGCAAAAATAAATAGTGTGTGTGGCACGCCAGTTTTCTTCCTCGCGGAAAAGGAAGTAATTCTCCTTGGATCAGTATCCATAAATCACCCGGATCTCAAGGCAAGAAAAAAGCAAGCCATTCTTTGATTTCATTCTCTAAAACCTTGACTTGCAAATGAAACTCTTTCCAATAGAAAAAAAAAAAGTGAAAAAATGAATATCCACGTTTTAAACAACAACATTAACAAATCAAATTGTGTTAACGTTGCAGTCAAAGGGAAGTATTTCAAGTCATTAATGCCTCCAGCAGTACTAGCAGCAGGATCAAATAGAGCAATAAATTAAAGAGATGTGGAGATGTTTGTTGTGTGCATGACAGATGAGAAAGTATTGGTGGGAGATCATTTGCACAGCTTCCAGCTTTCGAGGGAAAACCCCCTGTTTGATAGCAGTTTGTTTGAGCTTTCCCTCCTTCTTCAGCGAAGCATTTTTCATCCCGATAGCACAACCTCAGTCAGTACGCAGAACATGAAGTAGAGCACTGGGAGTCTGAACTCACCAAGACTATCTAAACATACCATTAACTGCTAGTGTAACAGCACATGTGCAAGACAGCTTCGTATATTTCAAATAACTTATGTCTGCAGCAAATAGCTTGCTGTTTTTAGGCCACTATTTTTTAAAACCAATTTCCAAGTGACAGGAAGAGCTTAGGGCAGTTAATAAACGTAGCTTGAGGATAATTTATAGCATTACTGCTGTGCTCTTCTTCTTGAGTCTTTTAAATGGCACACCTTCCTGCAGAGGCTATAGAGATAGCACTAGGCCTTCATGGATAACACATATCTATAGTTTATTTAGGGTAATGTAGTAAAGCACAGTTAAAATTATATTGGTGACTATGTTAATGTGGTAAATGATGGACAGTACTCAATAGTTCTGCACTGAATCTTCCATTGAATTTCAGTGTGCACAAGTCTTTACACTGTGCTATTTTTACACGTTTTTTTCCCCGAAGAATATTTTTTACCTAGACAGAATCTGAATAACATTAGCAGTAGGCACCTACTATATGTAAGTGTATATGTTTTGTGACATGCCTTAAATAGAAACAAAAGTTTCTGTATACTGCAGTGCCGAGATAATTTATTCGTGTTTTAAAAGTGTGTAGACTTTGAAAATGTTGTTTCTGTATAAAAGAGAGTAGAGTGGTTTAGCTGTTCTAGCACAATTTAAGAAAGGATATCTCTTCCAAAAACACCAAAAAGCTTTGAAAATAACTTTACTGTCATATTTGCTTACCTCTGCAACGAGTTTCCAATGTGATACCAGCAATTATCTTTGAACTCTGACTAAACGGAATAGAAAATGTACATTTAAGTTTAGAACATAGAATGTGTGTTAGAAGTTTAGACTGGAATGTGCTTTCTGACAGGATCTATTCTTCCTCAAATTCTAGTTTTATAAAATGAAACAGAATGTAGCCATGCAACTTTAGTCTTGTTGATAGGCAGTGTAGTCCTAGACACGTTTCACCTAAATCTGTCATAAATAAATGTACCTCATCTCCACAAGATGATGATAGATACTTTGTTTAGCTACAAAGCAAAAAAACACAAAATATCATATAATGTATCTAATTCTTTATAGTGGGCTCTTACTTGAAGACATGCAAGAGTTAAATCAAAGTTTTTAATAAGATCTTTCTTGTTTTTCATGCGTCAGTGTTTAATCAGTGTGGGTTGATTTTTTACATTCACATATCTCTTGACTGATCATGCCATAATTGTGTTTTTTGTTCTACAGTAAATACCTGATTTAGAAGAGTGCTGTGAGTTTTTCACATCACAGCCTGCACATGTGACGACTCCAGCTGCATGTGGGAGAGAATGAGGCAGTCTAGACAGACTCCTGTGACCTGCCTACCTTCAAGTCACTCATCTTATATTACAGTGTGTCACAGGCACCACAGGCCTGGAGGATTTGGGCCAGTTGAAGGAGAGGCACATCCTTCTAGCACCATGTCCACAAGCTCCTGTGGTTGCTGGGGTTCTGGCCAACTAATCTGAATCTCAGCCAACTGTGTGACCCCACTTGGGAAATCCTGCTCACATCTGGCTAATGACATCGCCCAGGCTCGAACCTGTGATCATAAAGCTCAACCTGCATTCAGGTGAGCTGAAAGCTTTACAGATGACATTTCCAATACCCCGAGAGCACTTCCAGGCTTTTCTGTTTGTTTTGAGCATACAAACCAAGCATCCAAGTTTTTTAAGCTGTCCGAAATTCCTACACACCTGCTGCAATTTTCAGAGGTGGTCCTCGCTCTGTAAAACCTTGTGTGTGACTATGTTGCTATTAATAATCTTACAACTTCAATAAATATCCTTAAAAAATGAAAACTCTACCCAATCTAACATAATTTTTCATTTTTAGGAATATTTTTTGGTTTCAAACCAAAGTTAAAGCAGGTTATATATAATTTCCAGCAATGTGTCTGCTCCCATATTAAGAAGGTTTTGGTCGTATGAATGAACTAACCTTTCTTAAGTTTATCAAGATACATCTGCATAGTATTTGTGGTTTACCAATGCTTCTAACATAAGTGGTATTAACTTTGCTTTGCCATTCTTTCCTGTAGTCTTAATCATATTTTTACTCTGTGCTTTACCCTACCTTGATTTCACTGTACCTTAAGTATTTAAGTGGATCAATACATTATGATTAGTAGCAATATTTCCATATGGAGGAACCCTATTAAAAATTCACAGTCAATCAGAAGAATTGTGGTTATTACTAACTCACATAATATGAATATGAATGGGTGAATTTATACACTCTCGAGTTCTATGAATATGAGAAAAACTTGCTATGGCTCATAAAAGAGTGTTTGTTGGCCTGAATGTCACAGTTGCTGGAATGTTAAATCTTGAAATCGACACTCATTTGACATCTACAATCAAGATTGTTACAACTAGTCTCTTTCTTAATAATAAGAATAATACATTAGAACAAATTGTCATACAGGTATCTGCAGTACAAATGTTGCTTTAAGGTTTGCCTAGTTCTAACTTTTTACCAGTTTTCAGTGCTTCTATTTTATCTTCTTCTTTTCCACCAGGTGTAACTCATTTTCAGACAAATACTCCAGCAAAAGCTTTCCCTTCCTTGCACTCCTGATACCTGCTCCCTTAGGACTTAATACCAATAAAGTTCTTATTTCTGACAGTGCAGGAAAAATGCAAGGAAGTCCCCCAAGACTTCCCTGTTACAGAACCTGTTCATCGTATTTTCCTATTCAATTATCGTGACTGAGGGTACCAGAGCTCTTTAAATTGCTCTCATTAGCTCTTTGTTTTGCACTTTATATTTTATATATATAGCCACGGAAATCAACAGATAATTGCACCGTATTCTGCATGTTATTTTTTAGGGGGATAAAAAACCCTCAGCCATTTCTACCTTAACAGCCAATAAGCCTGACAACTTGTTGCTACTAATATGGCAAATGTGGCTTATTAGCAGGCTTGCTCACTAATTACATGTGTCCCATTTTTCAAATTCTGAAATGAGGGATCTGGTTACAGTATTTGTGTTTAATGTGCTTTACACCTGCTGGGTCAATGAACACATTTAGAAAGTGCTGTTCAATATAGGGGGTGATTACTGAGGGAGTAATCCATGAGCCTGCTGTTGAATAATGAAGTCCAGTGACAGAATAGGAGAAGAAGATCCCTACAGCCTGACCCCCGGGGCTTGCGCAGTGTAACATTAACTGCGTTTCATTGGAAAGGTAATGAATACACCTGGAAATCTGCTTGTAATTAGAAGGTGATAATGACCTCATCTATCACGTTAAACCGTTTTGGGCATAGTGGTCCACAAAGAAATACCCACTATACACAGAATATATCATTTTACAACAAGTGAACAATTTCTGTAAAACAGCAAAGAGTAGTATAGAGTTTCACTCACAGGATAAAGTTGGAAATTTTCTATGCAGGTTACTGCAACCACATCTCCAAGATAATCTGATATTCAATAGCAGTCAGAATAAAACAGGATTGTTTCCTACTTTTTTATTGCTACTAATTAACTTTCTCTCTGGACCCAATCATAAAATACTTCAAAGGTATCTGAATATATTGCCATATCTTATTTACTGTCGTTTTCTCAGCCTTGGATGGCACTGTGCAAAGCATTCTAATAATTATAATTCCTTACACTTACATAGTGCTTTCCGGGACAGTCCACTCAAAGTGCTTTACAGGTAATGGGGACTCCTCTCCATCACTACCAATGTAAAAGACCCAGCTTGATGATGCGGTGGCAGCTATAGTGTGCCAGATCTCTCATCACACATCAACTATCAGTGGTTGGGGGGACCGAGTGATAAAGTCAGTTCAAAGATTGGGATTATAAGGAGGCCATGATTGGTAAAGGCACGGGGGAAATTTGGCCAGGACACCAGGGTAACACCCCTACTCTTTTCATGAAACCATGACCACAGAAAGTCAGGACCTCACTTGTACATCTCATCAGGAGGATGGCAACTTTTTACAGTACAGCGTCCCCATCACTATACTGGGGCATAAGGGCCCTCGCAGACCACAGGGTGAGCACCCCCTACTGCTCCCACTAACACCTCAGCAGCAACCTTAGCTTTCCCAGGAGGTCCATCCAGGTACTGACCACACTCACATCTGCTGAGCTTCTGTGGGTTACCAGTTGTGAGTTGCAGGATGATATTCTACATTGTTATCTCAGTTTTGTACTAGTGGTAACAATATAACAGCTGTAAGGATCTTTGCAATGAGACGGGTCCTTCCAATGGGTTTTTTCAAGTATTCGTATTATGATAACTATTAACCATGGAACAATAAAACTTGGTACAAATGGAACAATGAGACCACAGGGGGGACACATTAGTAATAAAAGTACACATTAGAGAGCACCAGGATCACCAACCTGAGTGGAAGCTGGTGATGTATTCTTCTTATTTATTAGAATATTTTCTTCACTCATCCCACGTTAAATGTTCACAAATTTCACTTATTGCAGTGCAGCACACTTTAAAAGTAGCATGTCAAAACGCTCTACAGTAGGTGTAAAAAACAACATGTGCTGTTGTACCCATTTGTCTTTTTCTTCTTCATTGTTTGTGTTTGGAATTGAATACGCTCCCAATCTGCTAAGTGTACATGAGATATCTCCTGTACCTGGCTGGCACAGAATGAGACATATACTGTAGATTTGTTGCTTTAAAATCCTTTCCTGTAGAAAATGTTACAAGCTCAAAAGTCTTGCAGGAGAGTTCACGCTGATTGGAGCAGTGGTGCATCTCTCACTAATGTTACTGAGCCTGATGGCACTTGCCAAGTCACAGGAGTTGCCATTTTTGCAGAGAGATTCTCAACCATACTCTGCAGTGCCTTGCCGTCTATGTAGCAGAGACATTTCCTTTGATAGTGAATTACATCCAGTCAAATATAATATCTGGTTGTGCTTTTATAGTTGGTGAACATTCATTGGGCTTTTTCTGGGACAGTCCTGTATTAAAACCTGGACATCCCATTCTTTCATAATTGGCGATTTCTTCTCTGTTCTGTGAAGTGAAAAAGCTGTGAAGCCCAACAAAAGTGATGATGTCATCTAAAGTAGATTTACAATGAGTATAAAAATGAATTATTTTTATTACTGACATATTTAGAAAAAAAATTGTCTTTTAATTGTAACCAGCAGCCATATCACCCTGCAACTCACAACTGGCAACCTGCTGAAGCTCAGCAGGTGTGAGCCTGGCCAGTACCTGGATGGGAGACCTCCTGGGAAAAACTAAGGTTGCTGCTGGAAGAGGTGTTAGTGGGGCCAGCAGGATAAGATGTAAAACCGAGGTCTTGACTCTCTGAGGTCATTAAAAATCCCAGGGTGTTTCTCGAAAAGAGTAGGGGTGTAACCCCGGCGTCCTGGCCAAATTTCCCATTGGCCCTTACCAATCATGGCCTCCTAATAATCCCCATCTATGAATTGGCTTCATCACTCTGTTCTCCTCTCCACTAATAGCTGATGTGTGGTCTGGCACACTATGGCTGCCGTTGCATTATCCAGGTGGATGCTGCACATTGGTGGTGGTGGAGAGGAGTCCCCAGTACCTGTAAAGGGCTTTGAGTAGAGTGTTCAGAAAAGTGCTATGTACAGTAAGTGTAAGCAATGAATTAATTAAATGTTCTCTGCTTCCATCATAGACTTGCACAAGACTGGTTGAGAATAAACAATGAAACATGAACCAGGAGCTCACAAGTGGAAGCTACATGGAACTGCATTTAAAACCGATAAAAGGAGAAAAAGAGAACCCCAAACAATCTAGATGTGCTGAATGGCCTCCACACATTTACTAACTTATGTTCTGAAACTGTATATTACAAATCTTTTGCTCAGGATACAAATTCCATTTTACTTCTTTTTACTTAAGCTGAATTCAAACTGGTGGAACGATGACACAGTGGCTAGCATTGCTACCTTGCAGTGCTGGGGACCTTGGTTCAATTGCAGGGCTGTTATCTATAGAGAGTTTGTGCGGGTTTTCATAGGGTGCTCCGATTTCCTCCCACAGACCAAAGATAGATTGGTAGGCTGATTGGCTTCTGGGAAAATCCTGACATGGACTGGTGACCCATCCAGGGTGTATCCTGCCTTGCGTGCCTGTTGCTTGCCAGGGTGGGCTTCAGCTTCCCTGTGACCCTGAATTGGAGGTTGTAGTTTGAAAACGGATGGATGGTTTAAAATTGAAACAACATAAATATAACTTTTCCAGTGATGGAAGTAATGCTTTTAAATATATTGCAATCCATCCTTTTATAGGTTCTCACTGTCCATTGCTCTACTTCTATGTTTTGCTATATTATAAACCAGTAGATATCTGTAACAGTTGTTGAGAAGCAAAGTTTTTAAATTAGAGACTTCTACAACTGAGATCTACAAAGAAGGAATTAATCAATTTAAGTCTAACACAGACACAGAGGGACAGCAATACATTACAGAACAGCAAGCAAACAAGAGGGTTACCTTAAGAAGCTCCAGCTGAGAGTACACTCATTTAAGGGTCCATAAAATCAGGTAATCAAGGTAGTTGTTTAAGATACCAAAGATAACCTACAGCCGAATTTTGATCTTTACTCTGTATTAAAACCATTTTCAGCTTAGCTTCATATAGTATACATAAATATATAATAGCTTATTAACCTGTCATAGCATACTCTACTCAATTTTCTGGAGTGACATAATGTATTGGACGTAATATTATATGCAATAAAATATCTAATATAAGTAGTACAATGTATGAATTAGCATCATATCAGCAAATATTTTGTTTTGCCCCAATGCTACAAACAGAAGGCCATAACAATGAGGTAAATGTATCATATTTTATTCTTTTATTTGATTTAAAAGAAAACACACTGAAACCGCAGAGCTGAATAACTTATCTTCCTGCCTAAGGGCTGCCTCCCTTGTCATTACCAATGACCTCTTCCAGCCCTCAGCCCTTCTGAGAATGATTGAGATCGCATAGTTCGCTATTTGTTTAGGCTGAACTTGGTTCCCACCCTGACAGGAAAAGCTGAGATTTCAACTATTGACCTCCGAAAGCAAAAGGCCAGGCACACCAGTGCACCAGAGTGCAAACTATTGTACCAAACATCAGTACTTAAAGGTGTCTGGTGAGCTTTAAAATCTTCAGCTTCCTTTTTCAAGATTCTCAGCTTCCTCTCATAGCATAGATCTTTCTTGCCAAATAGTGTATCAAGAACAGTGTTTAACCAAATGCAGTTTTAGAACATTTTAACTTTGTTTTAATGCTTTAAGAAGAGACATGTTAAATATACTGTAGATATAGATATAGACTTTATTTATCCACCACTTTTCTCAAACCACAAAAGCCACCAGTGAAATTGGTGTTACCTTAGAAACTCACCTCTTTTAATTTAATTTTAAGTGACAAGGGGTAGATCAAATGATGTATCAAGACTTACAGACGTCAGCACCTGTTCCTTCTTGAACATAAAATGATTTATGTCTTGCAAACTAAATAGCAATAGCAACTTTCTTTCTTAGTGGTAGATCATCCTTGGTTTTATGTTTTATACCACCATTGGTGGTGATGGAGGGGAGCCCCCATTACCTGTAAAAGCGCTTTGAGTGGAGTGTCCAGAAAAGCGCTATATAAGTGTAAGCAATTATTATTATTATTATTATTATTATTATTATTATTATTATTATTATGCTAATTTTTAATCAATTTCTTTTATTTAATCTCAATGCTGTTTATACAAATAAATAAAAAAACTGTTGCATAGGATCTACATTCGTTAATCAAGAAAGAAATGACTTATTCACACGAAACGTCCATTCAGTTTGTCATCTTTGTTTTTCCTTTGAATCTTTGACCCAAGGTATGAAGGAGGAATTTTATTTTGCCTACACAATTTACTTTGTTCTAGATTCTAAACTTATGTTGTACAACAGGGGACACAATATACTAAAGCAACAACAGCTTGTTCAGTACATGAAATGGTTTGCATGGTGAGAGAGACAGGTGACTTAACATTCTGCACCTTCCAGATTTGTTCATGATGAGTTAAGCCTCTGATTCAACCTGCCACTGCCTCTGTAGAACTGATACCATCTGTAGTATTGTTTTAGCTTTATTGCAGAAGCTCAGTGGTAAATAAATGGAGGAAATTAAAAAAAAAATACTACTTTAAGAAAAAAATAAAGCATTTTTAAGAAAATTGTTCAAAAAGCACTGTAGAATAGCAAAATGAAGCCAGGACAAAAACTAAATTTCATTTAAAATTATTTTTAAAAATGATAGAGCTTTAAGTAGATTTTGAAAAGGTTGACTGTTTCGGACTTTATAACGGCTTTGAGATTTTGGTCTTATCAGTTTAGCTTAAGAAAATTCTGTTACATCAAAAATATTGATGTAAAATAGGCACCTTGTAATCCAAAAAGTGTTTATTTGCTGATGTAGTCAGTAAATTAACCCCATCTCTCAGTGCAGTGTTAATGCACCACAGATTCCAGTCAGTGTGCCTGTATTAACCTATTTCTCTCAGTGCAGTGTTAATCTCTCACCATCACAGCAAAAAAAAAAAAACAATACAGAAAATATTCTGACGATCAGGCAACATATAAAAAGCAATGGTCCCAACACAGAACATTGTAGAATGCCTTGAGAAAGTGGGGTTCGTTAACCTAATAAGATACGTTTTAGGGTTGTTTCTGTCTAAACCCTAACTGCAAAGGTTCAAAGATCTTATTCCATACTTTATGAGAAGGTAGCCGCCAATTTTTGCAGGAATTTTGTAAGAAAAGAAAAATTGGAAATACAGTAATTTTTAAATGTGTGGGCTCTCTTTACATCAGTGCAATCGGTTCACTTTTAAGCCTACAAAACCGAGACCAATTTCATTAATGAGCTTAACAAATGTCATTACGTTTTAGTTATCAGCTCAGTTCTGCAGAATCAACAGAAGTAAACTGAGAAAAACTCAAGTCTGTGCAATCAGGAATGGACATATTGTAGCTATCATGGCTGCAGGAGGTGAGGTCAGTAGCTGGTTGTTAATATCATGTTGTGAAAGAATTGGATGAATGTGTTACATTGTTCAGTAGAGAGATAAAAAACAGACTTATTAGGTGGTTCACGCAATTCTAATCTGAACATTTCCTCATCTCTATGGAGAACTACTGTATGTGGGCCACTCCATGGACTGTAATGTAACTGTTTTCTCTGGGGACTGACAGAGGAATGGGTGGTGATACAAAAAATCCTTTTGGTTTACATATGAAAGAACAACCTTTGTTTCACTGAAATAATGTAGCGTATGGTGTCTCTTTAGCAATAAATATGACAGTATTGGGAATTATTGTCAAAAAGACGCAGATACAGTACATGTGTCAACTAAAGCAAATTAAATGCATTAGTTAGCCTTGTCATCAAATTGTAATAGCACATTTATAATGGCATTATCTCAGTTTTCAGTGATACTTTTGATGCATATGTACCCACCATCAAAGAAAACAGAAATATCCTGCTTGATTTGCAGCATTTGCGAAGAATAGTTTGTGTAGGAAAATCCAGCTCTTTTGAAAGCTGTAATTTGTATGCTTGGCAATCCTGAAGTAGAAACTGGGTTGTGGAGGAATATCAATAGAGAGACCATCTGGAAAAGCATCTGCCTAGTAAACAGGGAGTAGCCTTGGATCCCTCTGATTTTTCCATTTGCATGAGTAAAATGCAAAGCAGAATGAAAAAAAATAAATAAGAAAGGCTAAATTGAAGCCATCACAGGTTCTAAAGGACACTGTAACTTCCTACTTTATATGTCAGCCATTATAGCATATTGACTCTATTTTCATACTAAGTGTTGAAAACTCTCTTCTTTGATCTGTTAAAGGCACATTCAAATCTATCATCATCATAATAACGATTATATTTATAAGTGATTTTGAGGAAACTCAAAACACTGCACATAAGAACACACATACAGTAATACACATATCGGGCTGGTGAGCCAGTGGAAATTCAAGCCAAGCCTCCAACAGTGTCCATCACAGTAGTGGGCCAGGAGTGTTAGAAGGAGAATCTGTTCAAAAAGCTCAAGAAGAAGCTGGCTTCAAAAAGGTGCACGGCAGACTTACAGTTTTTTATATATACATGTGTATTTTCAGTGAATGTCAATGTTCTTTGTTGTAAAATGACCCAGGTGAATCGGGAGTAAGGTGTCTCATACATTAACTCACGGCGTCACAAATAAAGTTGTTTTGGTGCTAAAAGCAATACATTTCTGCTGACATTTTTTTTCTATGTGAGACCTCGAACAGTTTGGGAACAACTTGTAATCAATATCCATTGTTGTGTGCGCCTTTGTAGGCTTTCTCCCAAAAAGCAAGGGTTACTGGAAATCAGTAACACGTTATGATGGAGATTGGTCAATAGCTTACTGGTTCATGCACATAATTAAATCAACGCAAAGTGGCAACACCTAACATCTAGGACCTGGACTATTTCTTCCCTGACACCTTAAAACATCAAAAAGCATTCATTTCTTACCAAACCATCAATATTCTGGGGAAAAGCTGTCAAAGCAATAACCATTTCCTGGGTGATTTGTGCTATATGCTGTAAGTACAACAAACATCAAAGTTTCACTAATACTTTGCTGTCCCTTTACCTGGTTTACATTCATCCTGACTATTTTTTTTTCATTGTATCCATACCGTTTGGAATCCATTTATTAAAAGCCATTTATAATACAATGAAAGCCATTTCTTATGCAAGGGACTGAATAGAATGCCAGGGCATCAGGGAGCACACACACAAGTGCAAGGACAACACAGAGACATCAATTAGCCTAGCCAGCATGTCTTTGAAGGGTTTGCAAAAATCGGATCACCCCCTGGAAATACAAGAAGAACATGCAAACTCCCCCCCCCCCCCTCCCAAAAGTGCACCAGTCCAGAATCAATCTCAGTATCCAAGAGCTATGAGATAGCGGTAAGCACCAAACCACAGCAGTGTCAATGTAATTATGTCTGTGTTGAAACCTTTTGTCTCCTCGCCAGCTATGTTTTTTTCTTTACAGTGTGGCTTTTTGTTGTCCTAATGTCCTAATAACATTTCAAAACTTGAAAGCGGATCTATCTCCTCCTTCTAATCCAGGACATAAATTAATAACTTTGCCAGCCATCAGGTTGATATACTGGTTTGATACCAGTTAATCATAAGCTAAAATGGAACTTCTCCACACATAAAACATGACTGGAATTTTTTAGTCATAAAATAAAGTTCACCCATCAATTTTTCTAACCTATCCCTACAATTCAGAGTCACAGGGGAGATGACACCAATATCAACAAGCCGCAAGGCGGTGTACACACTGGGTGGGACGCCAGTCCATTGCAGGGCAGACAGACACAGACCCAGGGCCAGTTTTCTCAGAAACAGCTTAACCTGCCAGTATATTTTTGTACTGTGGAAGGAAATCAGAGCACCTACAGGAAATCCATGTGAAGATATGGAGAACATACAAACTCCATGCAGATAATACCCCAGATTTATAATTTGAGCCCAGGACCCTAGCACTGTGAGGCAGTAATACTTAAAATAAATTTCATAATTACTTAAAACTTTTGAGTTTGTGATCAAACAGCAGCACAAAGTTCTTTCAACAATTCTGAAATGTGTCATTTTCTCTCTCTTTCTCTGCTCTTTATTGGGACCCATTAAGCTGTATTTTCCCCCAATTGCATTGCAGTAAAAAGCACCCTTTTATGCCAAAGCTAAATAAAGAAGTTTTCTTTTACTCTTTCCTCTCCAGTGCATGCTTGTGAAAAAAATGCACATTTTGCATCCCTCCAGTACTCTTATTGCAAAGCTGTATAGTACTTTGAAAGAAAATCCATCAAGAATTAACTGCCAATAAAATTCACTGAATTGGGAAGAACAGCTATTGTAGTTATTTTAAGTGCTCCCTTGCTGTAAAAGCAGTTAAATTGGTGTTTCAGCGTTCCAAACTACCACTACAGCATAGATACCATAATTTAACATTGCTGTAATTGTGTAATTATATGGAAAACAAGTTGTTTCAGTGCAATTACTATATGTTATAACCTAGCCCAATGCACTTTAACATGTCTCTTTTTATGTAGTCTTCAGTTTTCCATGTAGCAGAAAGCTATAGGTTTCCATGAACTCCCAGTCCTAGTAAACCAATGAGTCCTAAAAAAATATTAGTTCTAGAAAACCTAGATTTTAGCTGCATAGTAACTTGTTCTTTCAATGTTTTGAAGGGAAAAACCGTTCCTACAAACACAAGCTGCAGTTGTGTAAGTTATCTACATACCTAATCAAGTCATTTATTGTAGAAAACTATGTAGTGGAATTTTTATGCATCCTTATTACTCATCAGTTAGTAACACATTATACATTCACCCCAAAACTGTTTGACTCTGGTTCTGTAAGTATTTTTAAATTATGACTCATTTCACTTCCTTTCTGACTGTATTTCACTGTTATTTTTCTTTTTTCATTTCATTTCTGGACTTCTTATGCATAGAAAGTTGAGACATTTATGGAAGGTGCTGTATAAAACTACTTATTATTTATGAAAGTACAAGCAAATCATTTTTATACATATTATTAGACTGCAAATCATGGAAGTACATACTAAATGGGGTGCATTTTTCATTTAGAACTATAGCACTCAGCATTTACTAGCATATTTATAAAGTCAATGCATAAAAAAAGAGACTATGTAGTATCTGTGTATTACTATGCTGTGTATCTTTTCTGGTGACATTTATTTAAATGGTAGATTTACATTCTGTGGTAGGAATCAGAGAGGGGAACCGAGGATGGCATACATTAGCTGGGTGAAACAAGTATATCCCGGGCAAAGCTTATATCATTTTCTTTTTGTATGATCAAGATCTGCTGTCAAACCTAAAATAAATGGTGGAATATTGCAATTGTTCTTGATGTGACATATCTGGGTCACTGTGAACCAGTTTGGTGCCAAAACATCAGGATACCTGCTGAAAGACATGGAAACCAGCCTTGTGGTCCAGTCGGTGCAGCAATTATCTTGAATGCAATAGGAACACCTACGTACCCTGCAGCTAATACTAGAACAACACCAAGAAACCACAGCTACTCTTGTGGCCAATTAAGCTGCTGACAGGGCCATTCTTAGAGAGTTTCTATAGAGTGTGGCCAAACCAAATCCCCCCCTTTTGAATCTCACAAAGATCCAGATGCACAAGATGAGCCTGGAAGATCCAGAGGTCTGTCTCATTTTATTTGAAAAAAAAAATGTTTGGCGCCTTTACGGTACTGACAGGTGAAACACAGACAGCTGCCTGTAATGTACAGTACCAGCCAGTCAGAAAATTATTAGGTGCTCCAAGCAATCATGTTGGACTCACTGAGGAAGGACAGAAAGAAATCCCCTTCCTTAGTCTTCAGAAATATAAGAAGGCCTCTTGCTTTTACCCGACAGCTCCTCGATTCCTGCAGACAATGGATGTTGCCTGAATCTAATAGTGAGGAGAGAATTATGGAGTTTGTGGCCATGGAAGTCTCCATTTAGACACTTCCAAGAAATACGTCAGACCGATTTCGCTGTCACCACCCGGCCCTCTCTTTGTGTCGGTGTCGGAAAATCTCCTGCTTGTCAAAAGGGATACATTTTGAGGAAGAAGGTTGTACCTCAGATCCCAGACTTCAAAATGTCTAGTTCTGAGTGCTCCTCTGGCTGGGGTCACAGAACTGGTGTGCTGACTTCCTTTCCTGTGAAAGGTGTGGGGGGGACAGGGCAGACTGAATTGGCAGTGGCCACATTCTGGCATGGGAGGCATGTGGTAGGAGTCAGCAATCATTAGCTTGTCAGGGAGAAGAGGTGACATCTGAGGATAATGAGAAAATGGTTTAAAATGTTTTTTTTGTGGTCCTAATGAAGGGAAGTGGTGAGTACAGCAGCTATTGCAGCAGACGAGAGGAAAAACACTCCAGACCATGAATGACATTATTAAGGAAAAGACTGGAAATTCCTGCTGGAGGAGTTTTTCTCCATTGAGTGTTTTTTGTGTGATTGTAAGTTGTTTGTTTTCGAGTGTTATTTTTACCTGGGATCTGTGAGACTCCTGGGCAAAGTTTGTTTCCTTTTCTTTCTTTTGTTTAGTATGATCAAAAGCTAGTGACTCTCCTAAAATAATTAGCCCCATTTTTCTTGTTTGAGGTGATGTGTCAAGGTGACCATATAATATATACAGTGGGGTGGGGGAATGGGTTGAGTACCGTCGAGTCAGGTTCATGGCAAGACACAGAAGTAGATTGCCAGGCCTTTATCCGCGCAGATAATGCTAGTGTTGTTGTCACGGAAACATGCCCCTCCGCCGCCAACACCCCCCCTCCCACTGCTGCTGCCCAGTAAGGGTTATTAGAGAACCTTGTGCCTGACACGGGACGCGAAACCACTGCCCTGAGATTATGAGTCTCATGCTCTACCAACAGAGCTAGCCGGGGCGTAATATATACAGTGCATACAGTATAATGGTCATCGTACATGACTATACAACATCTGCCTTATACTGTGAAAACATATTAGACAGACTTTGAGGAATGTCAGTATCTTGTGTGGTTACCTCTCATCTCAATAATACTTTGGTATTAATGTTTGCATATGATCAGAGACATTGTGGAAGACATTTCTATTGCTCTTTTAGATTGGTTTGTAGCTCATCTATATTGCATGACTGGACAAACAAATGATGCATATTTTCATGCCTGCCTGACATTTTCAACGAAGTTTCGGTGTGGAGACCTCCCAGGCCAATTCATCTTGTTGATTGCCCACTATTGCCTGTACTGGTTAGCAGCTCTTGCACGATACAGTCAAGATGACCATCCATCAAAATGAAGTCAGTATCTATAGCACCTGAAAAAGGTTTTAAATTATGGTCAAGGATTTCATCCTTGTATCTCACACCTGTCAATGTACAAATCCTTAAAACATAGGTCTGTTTTTCTGTACACTCTAAATCATAATTGACCCACTCAATTGCTATGGCATGTGTGGTATTTTGGAGCTCATTTCTCAGCTGAGTAGCAGTGTGAGAGGAAGAACGATAAGACTGCGCCAAAATAATCCACATGTGCAGTAGCTGAATTTACACAATCTCTGCTATGTTGCCTGTCGACATCACCAGTGGTCTGGTTTTGTTCCCACAATCTGGGATACTTTCAGGGTAGTGTCAACATGCACTTGTGTGCCACCAAATGCCAGCATTAACAATGTTCATTATTTCCTTTTTTGATGTGAATGAGTTGATTGTCTTTGGACATTTTGTCATTTTCATCTAATAGGCCACCTGTCTGACAAAATGACAAACTGGTCGTGCCCTCTGTTAACTTACTTATTATGGGAACACTGTTATGTCCTTAAAAATTTACAAAGTTTATTTGTTAATTTTGTTATCGTTGCATTACCTTACTAGAATCTGAGTAGTGATTTTGTGCCTATGCATTTATTATTTTGCTCACAATTCAGTAATGTGTGATTTAGTATCAAAGGGATCCTCATAATGCTGTTTGTATTAATGAACTATTTACTAAATTTACTAAATTTACTAAATCTCATTCTCTGCATTAGATAAAAATACTGTAAAATTATACAATTAGTAGTACTACTGAAAAACTAAAACTAGTTTTAAAAACAAAGTTGAAATATATGGAATTAATCCAAAACATATAGCTTACACTTTCAAAACCCATTTGTCCATGCAATCCTTTCATAAACCTGCCCTTTGAAAATATATCTTTATGTTTCAGTTTCTTTCACACCAAATTACCTGCTGTGTTGTTTTTATATTTTATGTTACTTTCAAATCCTCTTGTGGACTGATAAGACTTTTAAGAAAATCGTACCTTAAATAAATGTGTCATTTTTTCTAGGTGCCATTGGCTAACTGGGCAATGAGATGCACAGGAATTTCCAAAACAACTTGTGCAGCAGTGTCTGTTTAGATGGTCTAATTTTCTTCACCATGATTCTTTGCAGCTGAATGTAATAAAAATAATAATAATAATAATAATAATAATAATAATAATAATAATAATGATGACGACGGCGACGACGATGATGATGATGATGGTGATGAAGTTGAATAACCTAAAAAAACTCTCCATTGATCATTCCCTGAATCTGCTCATTCCAAAACTCCCAGCAAAAGGATAACTGTCCATTTCTGTAACTAGTATTTTAAACACACCCAAAGGAGCTTCAGTTGAGAATCACAAGCCTTTGCAATTAAGCTTAATATATGACTAACCCAGCTGCATTTTAATGCACTTATTAAACCATAAATTTGTAGATATAAGCCCCGTGCAAACCTGGGCTCGAATAAGCTTAATAACAGATTGAATAATTCATATAAAAGATTAATTTTTAACTACTGTGTAGATTATCTGACTGACTAACACAGAAAACCTTCCCTAATACAGGATACTGCAAATGATGATATCATCCCGGCTCTTTGTCTCAGATTCCAGAAAATGCCCTTTTGCCCTATTTCTTTTTCATAACGTAATATGATGGTGGAACATAATTAAATACAAAAAAGACCAAATAGTGTATTCATTGCTTTATGTTATACATTTTTAATTTTTTATTTCTGTCTCCTCTAACTTTACAGTTCTTTGAAACCCATATTGGCTGTATTTAAGCTCTATGTTTTATGTCTGGCACAGTTCCATCTCAACCCATATCTTCTCTTTCATTTTCAAAACCTCCTCGCTTACCACTTTTTCTTTGGTTTTGGCTCATTGTAGTTGAAATAAGCCTGTTTTGTTTCATAACTGTCCTGTTATACAGTATATGTACGCAGCTAAAGATCCATCCCCACATTCCTACTCTTGGACTATGCCGAAACGTTTATTTGTTAGTAATTATGGCAATACCCTGACATGCCATGGTTTCACTTTCTCTGTCTCTTCTGGTGCCCCCTGGATTGTATTCTTATTCTATTTTCTCTTTAGTTTTTTTATTTTCTCTTGAAAGAATGTTTAGCCTACATTTATTTGTTATGCCACTCAAGATCTATTTGAAATTCAGACTAATCTTTACACACTCTGCATGTGTCAACAATAGGGATACCCAGAGCTAATTTCAGAAAAGTGATCAACACTGAATAGCTGTGTTCCACATGACATTTGCTGTTTTCCCTGAACTGTGACTACCAGGCTGCAATCTCAAAATCATTAAATCCAGAGGGAAATGGCAAAGAAAGCCTTTTCTCACTAACTTTGTTTTAATATCATATAGTATTGTACCACTATGGTAGAGAAACAATGAAAATAGCCATACTGGTTCAAATGTATACTTTTGCATAAGGGTGTGATTTCTGTGATGTAACGAACAAGAAATAAGAAGATAATAAGAAACATAAGGACCTAAGAACGTTTCCAAATGAGAAGAGGCCATTTGGTCCATCTGAATTGTTTTGTTTATAGTAGCTAATTGATCTCATCCAGTCATTTATTGAAAGATGTCACGTTCGTAAACCCCTCCTCTTAAGGATGCTCCAGCCCTTCCTTGTTCTTTACTCATCTCCCACACCTGCTCCCTGTTCCAGCCCCTTTTCAGTTCAGTTCCTTTTCAAGCCAGACGCTCACTCTGTTCCGGGCTTTGCATTGGGTCCCGTACCAGGCGAGTCCGGGACCTGGAAGCACCTGGTCCCGTCAAGGTTTTAAGTTCCTGTTCCTGTTCCCGTGCCAGTCCCGACCCGGTTCTTGTTTTAATCTCATCTGTCTTGGATGGATCGCCTGGCTTTGGACTTTTTCCCGTCTTGGATTCCTCTTTTGGACTCAGCTCCGGATTGTTTGCCTCGGCCACACCTCCCCTGATCACCAGCGCACCGTGGACACGCCCCCTGTTTTCATTCCCGACTCCCGCATGCTTTTTTCCCCATGTTTCCTCACTCATCCCCGGATCGTGTCTTCTGCATAGGGTCCGGAAAGAACGCTTTCGTTACAAAAGAAGCCGGGATATTGGCTTCAACAACATGGCGGGGTAGCTGGTGCCTTCTGTTCTCAGTGGTAAATGTACATCCCCTTAGTTTCCATTCCATTTGTGTCACCTGGTAGATTTTTCAGTGTTAATTCTGAGGTCCATTTGGTTGACTTTGTCAGTGCCCTTGAGGACTTTGAATACTTGTATCAGGTCCCCTGTAGTTGTATTTGTTCAAAAATAAAAATATTCAGCTCTTCTAGGTTATCAGAGCAGGACATTTCTTTAAGTCCCAAGAAGTATCTATTTGCTTATTTCTGGAGTTTTTCCAGGACACATTTGTTATTCTATTGTAGTGACCAAAATTGTACTAAATATTCTAAATGAGGCTTATTAATGAATTGTATATTACTAACATAACATTCCTTGGTTTCAGTTCTGTGATTTTAAATTTCTATACATATTTGTATATACAGTAGTATGGTTTATACTTTTAAATATAATGATATATGATAATGTTCTATTTGCATTTTTATTGCTTTCTGTCCTTGTCTTGAAGATGAAAATGATGTGTTGACATAAACATCTACTGTAAGGTTTTTCATAGATAACGTCTTTACACTTATTATTTACGATTTTATATTTATAAGTGGTTTTTGCTTTCTGCACTTAACAGTCTGCTCTTGCCTACATAAAAAGTCTGCCAGATGTTTTCTCAGTCTTGAATTCTAAATCATTTTGAATTTCTATTGCAGCCTCTTCAGCATTTGCTAATTTACATATTTCGGAAACACCTTAACAAGTTTGTTCATAAAACTTGAAATTAGATCAATTATATAATTCAGGAAGAGGAATGGTCCTTGTTCAACTTTCTGTGGAACTCTTGTAATTACTCCACACCAACTGGAGAATTTATCCCTTATCTGTACTCTCTGGTTTATATTAATTAATGAGTTCTTTATCCAAATACATGTATTCCCTTGAATGTCAACTGCCTGCTCTATAAAATGAATCTTTTATGAGGGACATCATCACAAGCCTTATTAAAATCTACATACATTACTCTGTCTTGCAAAAGTATTCTGACCTTTGCACTGTTTTCACAGTTTTTTTTGTTTAAATGCTTGCATTCATGGCCACTTTGGAGAAAGAATATTTGTTATATACTGCACACAACACACTCCACACATTCAAAGTAAAAACAAAGTAGTAAGTAAATAACCAATGTGAAACAAATGGAAAAGATATGGTTTAATTGACTTAGGTGCACAACATTTGCCTTAATTAGCGACACAATTAGTTTAATTGCCTTTATCTGCGTGCAGTAATGGTGGTTCACATATTTTCCAAATAAATACACCTATATCTGTAAGGTCCCTCTGCCAGGAAGTGAATTTCAACTAAAAATTAAACTATGAAGACCAAGGGGCTTTCAAAGCAACTCAGTGATACAGTTGTATAAAGGCAAAGATCAGGAAAGGGGTATATAAACATTTCAAGGACTCTTAATATCTCTTTGAGCATAGGGAGGTCAATCATTAAAAACTAGAAGGAACCCAGATACTGCCTAGACCAGGCTGTCCCTTCAGACTGAGAAGCCAGACATGAAGGAAGCATTTTAGGGATGCTACCAACTGGGACTAATGAAAGAGATACAGAGTTCAGTGGCTGACATGAGAGAAAATCTAGAGTCAACAATATTACAGTCACTCCACAGAAGTCTAGAAAACTCTTCTCTAATCCTGCTTGGTGTTTACAAAAGAACATTTAAGTGTTACTGGCAAAAGGTTTTGTGGTCAGACGAGACAAAATTGAAACTGTTTGGTCTAAATGCAGAGCGTAACATGTGATGCAAACCCCAACATAGTGCATCATTCACTCATCACCATGTCTGCTCTTGAGCATGATGGTGGTGGGATTCTGTTATGGTTCTACTTCTCATAAGCAGGGACTGGGAATCTCGTCAAAACTGATGGGAACACAGATGGAGTAAAGAATCTGCAAATCAGAGGAAAATTTGATTCAGACCTAAACTGGGACAAAAATTCACCTTTAATCAGAACAATTTCCCAAAGCACAAGGCCAGGGCTATCTACTGTATGATATCCAATATCATATATACGATATCCACAATATGATTTTACCTATGTCATAGGAAGTGGCAATTTCAAAGGAGCACCTTTTTTGTAATTACATTAGATGGGTACTTAATACTTATTGCAAATAAAATGAATACTCTCAGACCTTTTCTAAATTGCTGAACCCTGTCCCCTACTCTACATACACAAAGCAGTATTCTTTTTTGATCTCACTAGTTCATTTGCAGCTCACTTTGCTCCATTTGCCAAGCCTACTTCCAATCAAATTCATTCTTCTTCTTGCATCCAGTCCCCATTTCCAACAGGATTCTCACATGTCAATGATTACAACACTCTGCATGTTTTCCTCCCCTTAAGGGCCATTCTTAAATCATAAAAGACAGCACCCCAAAGATTACCCAGCACAAAGGACTGAAAATCCATTTCCCCATCTTGTTTACTGTAAGCCTAGGCAATAAAGATTCTGTTGATTGGATAGTTGATGTCCCTTCCTTTTTTGTGTTACAGCAGAAGCTGACAAATAAAACTCTATCATGAGATTTCACACCTCATACTCTAAGATTTATTTCTACACCATTTTTTCTAGTTCTATTTAGGTAATTATGGTTATAATATATACTATAGACATAATATTAGTTTACAGAAGCTCTGAATTTTCTGAAAGTAACCAAGGTTTAGAATAACTGCCGAAACTGTCACTGAAGAAAGATTTTTAAACTTAGAAAGGAAAGCTTTTGCTTGTTTCTCTTCTTGATTGTAGTAAGTAAGCTGTACAACCTTTTTCATTTCTAGGTACTTTCCAAAACCATCATTGGTAGGGGCCAAACGAATTTTGATCAAAACATCCTATTTTGTAATCTTCAGAAATCCTTACCATCTATAAACTCAAATGTCAGCGGTGGTAAGAATTTTAGCCTCTACAGGGAAATTCTGTCCCCAGAGTACAATCATTCATTGCTTTGATGAAGAAGGGACATTAAGACAATTTTAGATTTTGAGGACTTTCATCCCCTCCAGGGAGCAAGTGAGCCAGGGCAGAAACAGAAGCAGGAATTAATATTTTTACTGCTGAATGGTGCTTCTTTTATCATATTTTATATGTCTGAACCATTGTGTTTCTTTTTTTTTAAGTTATATTTTTTTAATTGGTGTTGGGGTGTGTGTGTGTAATTCAGTCAGAAAATCAGATGACACAAGCTTTCAATATTTATCCTGTGAAAGGTTTTGAAGACTAAGGAGTAACTAAAACTACAAATGGTGTACAAATTCTCTCCTCCTCTTTGTTTTTCATTCCTAGTCAATTCATGCTTTTATGTATAGAACACAAATCCATTTCTCACAAGTTCAAATGTACATTCAGTACATTAAGAATTTTGGGAATAATTGTTGTTGGTAAATTATCTTCGCATAGTAGGCTCAGGACTGTGTGATTTGAATGGTTTGGATTATCTCCTTGTGCCTTAAAGGGCCTGTTGTCTCAATGATCTTAATACACAAATTCATTTAATCTTACTGAGATTATACTCCTCACAGCCCCATGTTGTGTGCATTTTCTCGCACACAGTGTATATTCAATTTTTTGTTATAAATTCAGTAATATGTTATAATATATGATTACTATACATACTCTAACTGCTTTATCCAGCACAGATTTGTTGTGGGAATGGAGCCTTTCCTGGCAAGCAACAGGCACAAGGTGGAATATACCCTGGATTAGACACCAATCAATCGCAGGGCACATACAGACACACACTCACACCTGGGCCAATTTTCCCAGAAGCCAATTGATCCACAAATATGTCTTTGGTGTAACGAAACAGTTCTTTCCAGACCCTATGCAGACGTCACAATCCGGGGTAGTGAGGAAACACTGGGGAGAAAAGCCATGCAGGAATCGGGAATGAATACGGGGGGGCGTGTCCAAAGTGCGCAGGTGTCCAGGGGGGTGAGTCCGGGGCAAACAATCCAAAGAAGAAGTCCAAAGGAGAATCCAAAACAGCAAAAAAGTCCATGGCCAGGTGATCCATCCAAAACGAAGGATTAAAAACTGGAACCAGGTCGGAACCGGCTGGAGGGGAATGGGAACAGAGAATAAAACCTTAACGGGACCAGTCGCTTCTAGGTCCCGGACTCGCAAGATACAGAGATCAGATGCAGAGCACGGATTAACGTCAGCGCCTGGCTTTTAAGGAGGACTAGGAACAGGCTGAAACAGGGGACAGGTGCACAAAATCAAGTCTGAAAAGAAAGGGCAGGAGCGCCTGTCACGCCCGACATCCCTCCCTAGAGGGCGCTCCACTGCTCCCATTATTGTTCGTGTGATTAAGCTCTCCAGGTGTACCCTCTTAGCTGTATTATTTAAAGACCAGCTCCTCCAGTCCTCGGGGCTCATCATTAGGGTAAGATGTCGCGAGGCCCACCTAGCACCAGGAAACCCTACGTCCGTCTCCTGAGGGCATAGGCCTCATCCCCGACACCTCCCGCTTCCTGAGCCCGGGGTCTGGAGGACCTCGCCCCGTCTCCCTTGGACCTCCATGTTTCGTTTGTCCGTGTGCTCCCCCCTCCCGGGGATTTTAACTTTGTCGCGTCCCAGGATGGATTTCTAGTTGATGGACTCTCAGACTGTGCTTTGACCTGCCCTTGGACCCGTTTGGATTTGGATGCCGTTTTGTCTTCCCCGTACACTGTCTCACGAACTGTCACTATTATTTTGTGCACTATTAAACCCCTGTGTCTTCCCTTTTACCACGCCTCCTGTTTTCTCCAGCTCTTACCACATCGCATAGGGTCTTCTACAAGATCTGACACGGATCTCAGTCCGTGTTCGTGACAGCGCCCTTAAGGGGGAGGGACTACAGTTGTGACATTTGGACTGTGAGAGGAAACTGGAGCACCCAGTGCAAACAGAGAGAGCATCCAAATTTCACACAGATAGCACCCCAGGTCCCAAATTAAACCCAAGTACCTATAGGGCAGCAATGCTAACCACTGTGCCACTGTGCCAGCCCTAAGAGAATAAAGGCACAGTAGGGTATAACAATTACATTTGAAAAAACAATAATGAATACTTACAGTATGTGTCTTTCTGAAGTTTGAGCACTAGTAGTCATTCCTTTTTAAATTTGTCCAAAAAACGATAACTTCGCCTCCAGAAAGTGTTAGAAAGTCTGAACACCAGTAATAGCAGACCTTATTGAGTTAATTCAATAAAACTGCCTGAGGCCTCCTGAAGTCTCCTAACTACATCATTGTTAAGGATCTTGATTTTTTCAGAATTATACAAAATGACAAGTGAACTTAACTTGAACCAGGAGGTCAAGAAAGGATTCCAGTATTGGCATTTTTAATCTAAGCAGCCTGGTGCCAGAAAATCAATACTTTTCAGCTGTGGTAGTCTGCTACTATGTTTGCCTTGGGATTCTCTCTTTTTTTAAAAGAAAATGGATAATTCCACAAAACTCAGTGCAGGGTAGAGAATAGAGCACAAAAAAGACACAGTTACACTCATGAGTGGGAGAGGAAAACATAAGGAAAGCAAAACACTTAAAAAAAATAAACCGTCTTCACTATAAGTAAAATGGTGTCAACAACGCTAAACATCTAAACAAAAAAAGAATAAAAATAATTCAAGGAGTTCTTTTTACAGCAAACTTACTTTTCAACAGGGCTATTACAGGTCCCATTCACATTATCGGATTGAACCCATGCTGCATGAGCAAGGTGCTGACAGACCTTGATTTCTCAATAACTCCTGTATTCCTCTTGGGCAGGTTCATTGAGAGGACAGGAATGCAGGGTCTTCCTGTGGGCCAGACTGCCTTCCCCAGTTTCAAGATCTAGAAACCCAATGCCCTGGCTTTTCTCACTCTCTCTTCATTTTCTCACCCTCAAACCCTCCTGTTCTAGTTCGCTCTGGCCTCGTTTCGTTTTGCATTTCCTGAAATTTAATTATGCCCTCTCCCTCTTCATTCTTCACCATTTCAGATAAAAAAATAACAATTTATTGTATATCACAGGGGCCAATACAAACATCTGAAACTCTTTTCATAACATTTGAAGGGGGCAGTTGAATGCATCTATCTACTAAATCTGTTGTCAGCCCTTTCCCATGCTGCAAAAAATCAACAATCTTTGTCTTCACAGGGGAAAGTACTGTGAAAACAGTGGTAACTCACAGTGGGCTCAGCAGACTGCTGTCTCCAGCTCTGGCCCACTGCACGTTTAGTTTCTTAAGCCCACAAAGAAAGTATTGAGGAATGATGAGTGCTGCTCAGACACTGGAGTACATTTATTCAGGGAACTTCACTTTACAGAAATTTTGTTTTGAGCTTCTCTGGCTCTTATTAAAAAAAACATGATATTCTATTTCTTCTGCCCTTTTCGAAGAGCACAGACCCACTTTCATTTGTTCCTCTCGAGGTAGAGGTTAAAGATGTAAAAATATATATAATGAAACACAGTGAAGCTGAAATGATAGGTTTAATATATTAAATAATTTAAGATAATGCCTCCCATTTTATTCCTGGTTGATTTCTCACCATGATGAGCTTAAATCAATTATTTTCAGTCTTTTGGAGTTAATAATAAAAATGGCCTGTCAAACCACACAAATAAGGAATGATTCCATTTAAAGTCAATGACAGAATATCTCAGAATAATCTGAAAGATAGACACAAAATTCTCAAGGTCTGATGGTGCTCACAAATTCAAAATCTGGTCAAATTCTCTGTTCTTCTCTCACTAAATAATTCTGGAAAATTCCATTTCTTAAGCATGGAACCTGAGAATTCCACGCTGCTGTAAAATGAGTAATTCTCTTAACCAATTCATTAAAAGTCTATGCTTATAATTAATGTATTTTCTGTCAGTGTAGCACTATACATATCTTTGATTTTAAAGCTATGGAGCTTTTTTAGTATATTTTATCACTTACACGACAGACTTTTTATTTGAATGAATTAAAATGTTTCCATGCTCAAGCATAGACAAAAATGAATCAAGTTAGAACTACAATCCTAGCTCACATGGGAGATTATCATTAATGTGGTACTAATTGATCCTTTCATCCCAGAGCAAACATCCAAACTTCCAAAAATGTAATACCGTACATGTTGTGGAGGAAATTTGTAGTAAGCTTTCAGTTTATGAAATTGTCTCTTTGCATCGGCACAAATAACATTTCTTTTCTTTGAAAGAGGTTGTAGGATGAACAGCCTTTTGTTAATCTTTTCAACAAAGTATCTGAATAGCGCTTTGAATAGCGCTCCTTACCAAAATAAACACAGAAAATTAAAGAAGGCTGTTTATCATATGTAGTCTGGCAAAACCATGAAATTTGAGTATTTGAGTATTTAAGATTTGAAAAGCCTTCAGCTATCCATTACTAAAGAAAGTGACTGAAAGCTAAAACTCATGGCCATGATAATGCAACACTCTAGATTCTGTATTGTGTTTCCTGAATTAAAACCAAATAAGTTTACTAAGGAAGCAACATTCATGGAGGGTAATGGAACACTATCAAAAACATACAACATAACATTTATAACACAGTGAGTTTCATGTATGAATTCGCAGTAGACTTTATTGTTACACCAAAGTGCAACACTTTTTTTTTAACTTTACCTTTAGTATGGGGAGAAAGAAACACACAGAGAGAAAAATGATGCAAAATGGCAGAGATGGGATTTGATTTTGGGAAGTTTTAGTTAGGCCAGTAACTGAATGGAGAGCAATATCATGTGAACACCACAAAAAAAGACGTTACAACTACTGTACCTGTTTCGTTTTAGTTACGTAATGAGTTGCAGCTTTTGATTATGTTTTCAGTTGCAGCTTTATAGAAAAAAATAAAAAGCATAAATATATTGCCTGTAAACAGTACAAAGTACAAAAGGTACGGCCACTGTGATATACTGTATAATGAGATGGTTTCATGCTTTTGGCTGACCCTTATTTCTAAAATGTACTGTGTGCATCCACAGTGTATCATCCTCTTTGTCAAAGTTGCAACATTGCTTTATTGGGTGAAATGTTTATTGCTACATTCCGGGTTCTGTGAGACTCTGAAACCTTTCCACTTGGCTCACCACACATTATTATCGTAGCTGATAGTAAAACCATTTTATAGCAATGACGAAATATCTGGTTCATCAAGCTGTGTACCCAGCGGAAACAACTTTTGTATGGTGATGCTCAGAATATTCAGAAAATATTATTGCAATATTATTTCTATTTGTAGGGAGAGTAAACCCTTTCCTTAAAACACACATTACACACACGTGATTCATTAAGGGCATTCAATTGTTTGTAACAGGGTTCCTTTTTGAAGATGATTGGAGTCAAGGTAATTTAGATATTGCAGTTGAAGATGGTGCACCATATACAGTAATTAGACTCCACTTAAATTATGCCCCAGTAAAATCAACACACCACAGATCTACGGAAGCTTATGAGCGCCACAGAGAAAGAAACATTTTTTCCTTTTACTATAAATGAGATTTAATGTATTTATAAATGAGTATTGCATTTAAACAAGAAACCCCATTGCGTTTATATGAGATAGCATTACGTTAAAATGCAATAGTTAATTTGTGCACGATATTGCCTGCTATATTAATATCTTGCATTATACATGCAATAATATTGTCCCATGAAAGGTAGCACTGACTTTATCAACAGAATAATATCGTCAAACTCCTCTTTTTGCAAAAAAATAATCTAAAGGAGCACTTGTACTGTCTTTTTGTACGAATGAAGTAGAAGTCAGTGAACATGGCTGATGTAAATGCGTGTCATTTTTCGCCATTTCTATGAAAAGTAATAATGCCACGGTTTTCCAAACGTGTGTTATTCTTGACGTGAAACTGCAGAAACATGTACTGTACATAGAATTTGGTCTTCTCTTTAAACATTGAATGGAATACATTTACTATGACTTGACAGTAAGACTTATACCTACGGTTAACTTACTGTTACGGTTATTGTTGGCTGAAAAACAATTTTATTGCATATAAAATGAAAGATATTAATATAGTAGGCAGTATTGAATTGCAGTAGTAGTATTGTTCACAAATTAACTATCACGTTTAAACACATTTAAACACGATACAATCTGGTATAAACATGAAAGTTTCTTGTTTAAATGCAATACTATCTCTTTTAAGCACAAAGAAAAACATTTCCCTGTGGCACTAATAAACTTCTGTACAGATCAGTGTTTCTGCAGGCTTCTAAGTGTTAAGTACTACTTCTTTCTCTCCGTGTGCAACCTTGTAATGTTATAAAATCCAAGTCCAAATGTAAGAAGTGTATCAACAATGTAATGTGCTTTCAGAAATAAAGTAACTAGGAATAATCCAGTACCAGTAACAGATAAGTCCATTTCAGAATCCCTAAAAAAGATGAAGTTTTTTTTACTGATATTGAAGTGCTATACTCAGTTCAATAATATATTGCAGCGTTGTCAAGCAATCCAATTCAATGTGACTGATACCTTGATGGAGGAAGATTTTTTTTTTGTTTCATCTTTTTTATGTCTTTTGGTTCTTTTTTATATACAGTGAAACACTGTAACAGCATTGTGTTTTCTTTACTGAATGGGATATAGAGGTAATATAAATATACAGGTGTAAAACCTTGAACATTTTTGTACTGAAAATGTATAAATTATTGACTCATTAATGTAAATGAAATGTTAGTGACTATCACTTAACCTTTTCTTGGTCTTCTTAACATTTGGCAACCACAAATAACAAACACCCAATTCATTCTATTTCCCTTTTAGAGAAGGCTACACAATAGAAATACAGTATATATTTAAGTTACATTCGCCATAACTAGGTTCTCATGAACAGATGCTTATTGTATTTTAAACTGTGACTGATTACTGGAAAAACTGCATAAATCAAAACGTCTGTGAGAACTTGTTCTTTCCAAATTTCAGAGCTAATTATGTGCATATGATCATTCTACCATATAACTTTCACGCTAAGCATATTAGTGAAACAAAAAGAATCTTTTTCACTGAGCAACAGTGTCTTAAGGATATGATGCAGGAGTCTGACTATCATGTTCAGTTTGCATTGCAGTTTTTAAAGAGTTTTTATATCTTATTTGTTGCTCAAATCCTCTTATATGTCTGTTTATTGTACACTATAAGGGTCCTGTTTTTTAAAATTGCAGTTCTGATCCATTGAATGGAATTTTTTCAGAACCTTTTGTTAGGATCTAAACCATAGCTACGATTTCTCTGACTGGGATAAATATTGGATCATATTATATATGACGTTTTTAGACAGAAGTTCGGGACGAGGGCAAATTCTATTTTCACCCATTTTGGCTCTCCTATGACAATGTCAATGTCCTCCAAATTTATTCATACCCCAATGAAAAGCACCAAAAAGTATCATGTAACAGAATGAATGAGCAATTTGGAATCATAGTAGCATTGCATAGAACAAAGTCATATTTGTTAGAAATAATACAAGGCTTAATTATATTCACACCTCTATGTATACCTTTTGAGTACACTCTCACAAAACCAAATCTACCTTTTTGCCCTTTGGCAGTGCAGTGGAAGACATCAATCTGGAAATATATAGAGGTCCCCCTAAATTTCCTTTTTCCCAGAGTATAAACAGGGTAAACCATGGAAGATGTTTAGCAGTAGCATGTAATCACCATTATTTAGGTACTAGAGATTCTAAAGAATGTAGGTAAATTGTCATTGACCTCCAGAAGTTGAGAGATGACTTTAAAAAATATATTAAAAGTCATATCTACCACTTTTCAGTGTATTGTCCATTAAAAATTAAGGTTATTGGTATAATGACAACCCCTCCAAGAACTGGATGCAAGTGTATCTAGCCATTACAGGCTGTGAGATAAGTAACTTTGGGAGCAACTGTAAATCCAAAGGCAAACGTTGGGGATCTCCAACACAAACTGGCCAAACTGGACACGGTCTGACAAAATGCTATTTGACATTACTGCCAGAATGTGGCATCCATGGCTGAGGTGCAAAGAGCAAGCTTAAACCTGTCAAACTAAGTCGTAATGACGATTGGAACCACGTATTAGGGTCAGATTAAGGAAAACCTTTTTTTTAACCTTTTTTACATGTTATTTGGCATAAAAAGCCAAAGCTCATCTTGTGACAAGCCACTGTGAAATATGGTAGGGGATGCACTCTGTTTTGGGTTTTATAGCCCTCGTCTGGAAAGGGGGGTGGTAGTGAAATCAAACTTATGCCAGTACATTCTTGGCGATAGACTCAGTTCTGTCTGCCAAGAAGCGCAATTTGGTCGAAAAATTAATATCGCAGCACGAGAAATATACAAAGCATACTGTACATCCGCATCAACAAAGAAATGGTTAAGGGTTAAATGTACACAAAATAAATGTTTCAGGTCTGGCCAACTCAATATCCAGACATTCATGGTTAGAACGAAGAAGGCATTTAGAAAACGGAAACCACTTGCTCAGAAAGACTTCAAGTACAGTAAATCTGTCTAAATAAATGGTCAAAAATTCCCCCTCAGAAGTGCCAGAACCACATAGCACACTACTGAAGATATCTTGTCAGGGAGATCCATACAAGGGGAGGTTTTGCAAAATACTAACTATAGGGGTGTGAATAAATGTGATCCTCATGTTTTCTGCATCTAAATTAATAAGAAAATGTGATTTTTCACAGTGCAATCAAATGAAGATTACAGTATGACAGTACAGTGTATTTTTTTCAGCAGGATACAATATCCAATAATATCCAATTTGTAAATCTTTGTTTAACATAATGTTTGTGGTTCCTATTTTAGGAGTATGAATAAATATGGAGGGCACTATATAAGAAAAGCTTGTTAATAGATCAAACTTGAATTGTCATCACAATTTGGTTTGTTCTTGCTGATGACACTACTATTCTTTTTATTTGCTCCTTTGTTGCTGTTAGGCTTAACATTTTTCTTCAAAATAACACTCAAAGCATTAGCAGAACATTTCGTTGGAACACATTGTGATTTTATTTTTAGTTTTAAGAAGCACACATTTTAGAAAAGTTACCTCCGAAATGGGTTCATCACATTCTTTTTTTTTCAGTTATACTTCATGAACAATTTGCTTAGTCAACCGACCATCTTCCAGTTTAAATCAGCAAATTATAGCTGTCCTGTTTTCGTCTGTCCACATGCTCCTTCTTATTTTCCAAGATAGATCGAATGGATATATGTTTCCTTTTGTCTTCAGGGGAGGTAATGTGAGTACTACAATGAAAAGAACTTAGGAAAGTTAAATTTTTAAGGTGAAATGCATTTTCTCTTTATAGAACAAAGGGTGACGCTCTTTTGTGGCTTTGTGTTTATGCCTTTCAATGTAAACATTATCCTGAGAACTGCTTTTTCATTGTCTAATCTTTAAAGGGTAATAAATTAGGCACTAGACAGCCATACAAGCTGCTACTAGATGTGAATGAGAATGTGTCTGTAGAAAAGGCTGGCTTTCAATCAAAGTCTATTGAAAGAATAGTTGGATTTTCTAAAGAAGCATGTTGTGCCTATTAACCAACTTACAAAGGGGACCATTTTCTTGATTTATGTATGGTTGCTATAGAGATTCTACAGCTGAGACTGGCAGGAGAAGCTATGGCTGAACAGGAGCTGTATATTTTTAGTTTCACTATAGGGGACAAATTTTAAGAAACTAATGGCAAATTAACTTAACCTAAATACCAGGGTAATTCACAATTGTAACAAAGTACAATACTATATACTGCTTTCCTGGAAACAATACAAAAAGTTTTTTCTCTTCTGCCATTCTCTTTGGGTGTATATATAGGTATTTATGTAAATGATTCTGAGGTCTATGCCTTATTTGAAAATATACTATCAAATGAGCAATTATTGGACATTAAATGCGTCAATTACAATGCATGTTTTATCAAGCATGGTACAAAAAAGCATTAGAACAGAGCAGATGAATGCTAAAACACAGATGCTGTGCAACAAACAGTGCTTATTTGTGCAGTATTAGCACATTTCATAAAAGTCTTCACTAACATCTGTTTAGAAATATGGATCCCTCAGAGCTCTCTACAGGGAGGGGTAGAAGAGAAGCAATTTACCATCTGAAGCCAGCTTGTGGGCACTGTGAACTGCAGCTCATGCCATTCTCCTGTAACCCCCTGACTCTTCCTGACCTAGAGAGTGACATATCATTTTAGAGGTAATGTTTGCATTAAAATAGCAATAAAGGGAGAAATAAAATGACTACTTGCATTCTTATTTAGCAAGAAAAAAATTAAAGCAAAAACTGTACTATAAACTATATCTAAAAACTCAAGAAGAAAACATTTCATTACACAGGTACAGTAAATATGCTGCTGATATTTAATGAAGGATTAAGTTATCATTCCTCAAAAGCTTAGTGAAAAAGCACATTTTAAGCTTTAGGTATACAAAATAGGATTTCCTTATAAAAATATACAATTATTTTAAACTATGTTAGAAAAGCTCAATTCAAACATAATCACTATGAAAAATAGTGGAGCTTAAGTAGAGCTAAAGTAGGACTAAGTGTTGCTTTATTTTAAGATGTGTTTAGCTTAATAAGCCATTTTCACAATGAAGAACAAGCATTTTGAGATGCTCTAGAAAAACTTTCCTATATTTTAAAAAATGAGACAGGGAATCTCTTGAACATTACTTAAACGTGCTTTAACATACTTTTAATAGGATGCTAACTGTGCTTTTTCCATCAACCAGAGGTGAAGATTAAGTGAGAAACCAATTAATGTTGTCAGGGTAACTATAAAGACAAAGCACTACAAACTGCAACGAAACCAGATGATTTGATGATTCCTTTAACTGGAAAGCTTGGCAGAGACACAGTTCACACAATCACACCTAATTAATAGATCTCACCTCTAATCTGTTACTGTTAGCCTAGGACTGATCATTTGTTTGGCTCAGAGTTCATACTGGCCTTCTCTTGCTAAATGTGTTTGTTACCGTAACCCCTCTATCTCTTTCAATTAAGCTCAGGTTAAGTGGTTTAACCACAGGAGAATAGGAAATAATGGAAAGAATAAATGTAATCTCTTTAATTTGCTAAATGGGTTATGAGGAGCCACTGAACAGAAGTTGCTTGTGATGGCCCTCAAGTGAACTATGTGTCATTTTGCCATAATAGACCTGAAGCTCTGTGTGAAATTTAAGCATTCTTAATTTTTTAAAGCACATATTTTACTTTTGTCTGTGTTATATGTGTTATATGCAAATATCATAATTAGCATACTTTTAATAAATTATGTATTGTACAGCATGCTATTGAATGTGATTCCATTATTGTTCATAGGAGTTCAGGGGAGCAAAGTTAAAAATGTGACAGGCACAAAGGATGATACTGTCCTGCTGCCCTAAGTAATTTAAAATCAGAAATAATTTGATTTGTTCTCTTCTATTGTTAGGTGGTACTTCTAAAAAGAATAGACATTGTGGGGCAGCCTTAGTGAGGAATGTTATTGTTAAAATAGGTGAGATCAATCCTGACAAATCTTTTAATAACAGAATTTTAAGAGTAAATAAACATCACTAAATGACCGTTTTTTTCAAAATAATTTGTGATGAAATGCACACACATGCAGTCAGCATTGTACTAAACCACTGTCATCTGAGTTGTGCGAATTCAGAAAATTGTTTCTAAAATGCCTTTATAAATATATACATATCGAAGGGCATCATTTCATAAGGAGGTGAGATAGCTGAATGTTTACGACAACGGTAGTGTTTACTTTGCCTCGTTTCCTTATTTTCCAGACTAAGTCTTAACCACACAGATGGGATCAATTAAAAGGAAATTCGGAACAGGCTTCCTCATTGCGTAAATTGATTATGAATTCTGTGTCTGACATGGTCTCAAAATCAATGAGTCATACTGTCAAAGAGTGTGTCTCATCAGGCAGCTATTAATTATGTACTGCTGAATGATTGCGCACTGGTGTACAGAGCCATCTGAAGCAACCAAAGCTGATGAATTCAAGCTCATTAGAATGTATGTCTCTTATTGAGACATTTACTTGCCTAGGGAAATGTTGTAGATGGTGAGTAAAATTCTGAGAGGAATAACCTTTGCATATTAATTTACTGTATTTCAGAGCACTGCACTTTTTGAGACCAGTCACGAGTTTGAAGCCTGCATGTTTTCTCTGGTTTATTGTAGATCCCCCTCACCCCTGCCACCTTGTTCCTAATTACCGTCTGCTTTGCTGATCAATGTTAAATGTAATCAGATTTTAAAAGTATTTCCATCCTGCTGAAGTTCACAGCTGTGAGATCTCTTTAACTGGGCTTGCTTTGTTTCTTTGGTGAAAGCTTGGTAAGTGCTTTTTGTCTGCCACAAAATGTAATTTTTTATCTGTAGGGTTTTGAGCAGGCTAAACGCTGGATGGCCCTGTTCTAATCCAGGATGAAGACATTTTAGTTTCATCTTATATCTCGTTCGTTTTACATTTGAAAAACAAGCTGATCTCAGAGCTTCCTGAAGCGCTGAACCAGTAAAGGTGCTTACCCTTGCACAGGTCTGTGATCTCGGGTTCAAGACTGGATCATGTGACTAACTGACTGAATGGGATTCTCCAAGTGGACACGCATGATGTCTGAAAGAGTTGTCCACTGAGGGTAGGGTGGGATGTAGGTCTCTCCTGGCTAAAAGCATCACAGTAGTCCCTGAGGCTTCCCAGGTGGTTAAAAGACATACAGGTGGTGCTAAACCTCCAGTATTGGTCTGTTTTGCCTAGGACTTGTTGAGAAATAAATGGCTTGAAGGTAAGCAGATTTAAGGACTTCAGTACATTAATTACAATAACATGGGTCTGAAATATAAGAACGAATTCTTGTGGCAAATGTATTTATGACTAGAAGAAAAACCACTCAGGTTTGGGGAGCGCATTAAGAACATACAGTAGCAATTGCAATGACTTGTGGACATGCATAATAATTTGTTCTAGTCCATCCATAACACTAGAGGAGGCGGAATTATCTTAGGACCTCTCATATCCCATACATTATTATTGTAGAATCAGCTATGCAGCTCTTATTCAGAAAATAAGTGCATGTTTTAAATGTACAAGTTGTAAACCAATAATACCCACATATTATTAATGTGTGGTTCACTCATGTGACTTCCAAGTACTTCACATGATACTTTTCAAAAGATGTACAGTGCCTAAAGAAAGTCTACACGCCCTTTCCAAAGTAACACATTTTGTGTCCCAACAGCCTGAAATCAAGACAGATTAAATCAGGATTTATTTACCTTTATCTACACATAAGATATGACTTAATGTGTTTTGATTTCAGGCTTTTAGGCCACAAAATGTGTTACTTCAGAAAGAGTGTGTAGACCTTCTGTAAGCACTGCATTTATGTTAGACCCAGCCTTAGACTGGTTAAAGGTACTGTATGCAAAGGCGTTTGAAGATTATTTTGAAAACAGAGAATTTAAATATCTGAGAATTTAAAGCTCATGTACACGATATGGAATGGGTCAAATGTCTCAGACATCAATCAACTGTCACGGTCGACATCCCCTCCTCCAGAAGGCGCTCTAATCCTCTCTAGATAGTCCTTTTAATTATTACTTCCTTGTGCGTCTAGTCAAGTCCCTTGTTTAAGTTTTCTTCCCCTAGCCTTCGCGGCTCAGCTTTGGAAAATGGTTGTCTCATGACCCGCCTACCACCAGGCTTCACAGGGAAGTCTGAGGGTATAGGCCACCCTAACCTTCTGAGCCCGGGGCCTGGGATGAAGACCTGTATTCCTGGTTCTTGTTTTTTCGTGTGTCTGTTCCTGTTTTGTCTCCGGATGGACTTCCCAATAATGGACATATGGACTGTCTCCTGATTCTCCTGTGGACCTCCCTGGATATGTTACAATGGATACAGTACCTACCCTTCACTTCTGCACAGACTTCCCCATCATCACTGTGAGCACCAATAAACCTTGTGAGTCTTCCCTCAACTCCGTTCCCTATTCCTTTCTGGATTTGCTGTCTCACATAGGGTCTTAAAATACTCTTTCCATTGGAGCCTCACCCAGCAACCGTTACTGCAACAAGATGTAAATACAGTTAAAGCCCTACAATAGATTAATTTTGGAAAAACAACTGCTGCATGGAAAGTTGTCAAAATTACTGATACTGACGTTCTTATGGATTTTCGTTCCAGTATTTTATTTTTGCAAGACCCTTTTAGTACACAATTCAATCTGGTTTTGCTGTGCAAACTATCACACAGTTAAGCATTTTCTTAATTATGTTGTTTTAATTTAGTATAACAGACCCTCAAAATGGACAATGAAATGAAGAAAATGTTTTTTAAAACAGCAGTTTTCCATTTTTTAACATGCTTTGTACCAATATGCAGGTACCATTGCATTTCAAAAGTTCAAAGGTAAGCCATAAGTATATGATATAATACATTTTAGTGCAACAAATGAGAATCAGTAATATTCAATCTTTTTCAATGTGTTTCAACATATGACTCAACAATCAGCCCCACTAACACACACATATCTTATCCCTTTGAAATTCTAAGTTAGTAGTATTAGCTGTATCACTCATGAACAATACTATATATTGAAATGTGATAACTGTTACATGCTACAGTACTTGATTTAACTTTATACTTTTTAGGCGCTGGGTACCTTCAACTTATTAAAACACATTTGAACATGGAAATTGAAGGCACAATACCCTGTAAGAAAAGGCTCTTGGGTAAAATATCAGTCACATACATAAATAAATCCCACTAGGTTTGTTTGTATACCCTTACCCTTCACAGGGGATTCTGTGAACAGCTTCTCTTTTGCAATTGTGCTTCCTTGCTTTTGATTGTGTTACTGGTGTCCCTAAGGGGGGTGAGGATCTATTGATGCCAATAGGATAGCCACAGCTAGTCAAGCAGTCTCAGGGGACTGTGATACAGCTTTCATTTCCAGTGAGTCTGTGCTTTCTTAGTTGTTTTCATCCAGTCTTCATTCAAGACAATTAACAAGCTAAGAGTTCTCAGTTTTTCACTTTCATGACTCTACGCACAGACCTATTATCTTTACAGTTGACAGCTATCACAGCCACAGATCTACAGATTTTGGCGTACGAGCCCTTGTTTTGGTACAGTAAATATATACTTCTTTTCCCTCACTTTTTGTCATGGACGCTTCTGGTCCATCATACCCAGTTTACCTTGGCTAATGACCTACAGATCATTGAAGGTTGTCGTGCATGCACTAGTCATTAGGTCCAGCACGCTTCTTTTTTCAACCAATGAATATCAGATGATAATTCTGACGATCTTATTACTGAGACTGAATCTCGTTCTTATTTTGGAATATATCCTCTAGCTACCTGAAAATGATAGATGTCTCTCACCTTCAGTTTTATGATCTAGTTTAAGATTCTGAAAGTGAGGATTCTTTATCTAATATCACATTACAGTATATTGCAGGTACTTTTCTTCAACAGTTCTTACTACTGAGAAAATGAAGCAAGGTAAAACATCAACTCATAAAGTACACAAGTCTGAATATTTCTTGTAATTGAGAACTTTATCCCTTGGCGTAATTGGTTTTAAGATTTTAAAGATACTTCATGGGGAAAAGACTTTCCATTAATGTGAAAGTAATGTAGAGTTTTTTATATATATTTGGTTGGGCAACAAATAGAGATATTTAATCAAATCTATCATTATTTATTTTTTAGGGTTGATTTTATCTGGTTGTTTATTTATACATCCAAACCAGAATGAACAACCTTGACAAGTAGAACCTCTATATGGGAGCACATCCACAAGGCTGATAAATTCAAATAAATTCTCCAGGGCATTGCAGAGCCTAGCTCTTTATTTCAGAATATTTCTGGGCTTCATGTGAAGGAGCCAGGCTGCAGCATTTATATCATGATATACAGTACATATTACAGTACATTCCACTCTAGATTATCTATCAAGTAAATGTCAATAGACAAAATAATATTTTCCTAAGACATTCTTATATAAAGGAATATATGTATATGAAAAGCATACTTTTCCCATTTATATTTTTACTGCATGATCATCACTAAAGAAGAATATCTGTGCCTTGCAGAAGTGTCAGATCCTTCCTATGGTCTGCCATAGAAGACATTACAAAACATTGAAGCGTATACACTTTCTTAAAACGTAATATTTTATTTAAAACCTGAGTGTTCAAACTGGAGAATTCATGGGAATCATGTAAGAAGCATGTTAGATAAGTTACGGTAAATGTCAGAACTGTCAAAACTAAAGAGAGAAAACCTGAAATGCATTGGTTGCATAAGTGTTCAGATCCTTGAGTTCAATATTTGGTGGAAGGACCTTTGGCAGCAATTGCTAACTTTAGTGTTTTTGGGAAAGTCCCTACCAACTTTGTCCACCAGATTGGTGCAATTTCTGCCCATTCTTTTCAATCGGATTTGCACAAGATCTATCAAGTTTCTTGTACATCATTTAGGCAAAGTCGTTTTCATGTATTTCGAAAACAATTCTCAGTAGGAATCAAATCTTGACTTTGAGCACTCAACAAAATCCATTGTAGCCTTTGGCCTTTGGATCATTGTTTTCAGTTTTGCAAGGAATGACCTAGGGAGATTAATGCAAGGTTGTAGGGAGGGTTGTAGGGGAGGCAGGGATGAATGCACGTTATAAGATATACTGTACAGTACAATTGGATGACCTGGGTGCAAGACAAATATATGTAGGCATAACTGGCATAAATGGCATAAATGATCATTGAAAGTTGAAATTTTGTCTCTGTTTTAAATCTGAAGCAGATTTTTTGCCAATACTTTTTTTCATCTATGTTCTACCAGTCTTGGCAAGCTTCACAGTCCCTGTGGATGAGAAGCAGAACTATAACATAACACCTGCCTCCACCATGTTTGACAGTAGGGGTGGTGTTGACTGAGTAATGCACATTGTTGGGTTTGCGTCAAATATAAAACTTTACATTCCAACAAAAAAGCTCAAATTTTGTCTCGTCTGACCACAGCATGTTTTCAGTATCACGTGTGTGTTTTGTCGGAAATCTCATGCAGAATTTGAAATGTTTTCACTACCATATGATTCCCCTTTTTCAAGTGACTTGGATATTGTTGACCTATGGGCATTTTCTCCCATCTCAGCCATTGGACTCTGGAACTGTTTTAAAATCATCGCTGGCTTCACACTAGGATTCCTTAAATGTTTCTTCCTTGCCCAGCTGCTCAGTTTGGAGGAACAGCTTGATCTAGACAGTGTGTGGTTGCCAATCGTAATGATCGACTTCATTATACTTAAAGAGATACTGTATTAAGGTACTTGTACTTTGAAATGTTTTGTACCCTTCTCCTGATCTGTGCCTTTATACAACTTCATCCCTCAGTTTTTAGTTTTTTTGCTTTGAATGTTTGAAATTGTTTGTGTACTGTATATAACAAATATTAATCGCTACATCAAAGTGTCATGAGTACAGGCTTTGAAAAAGGAAAACGTACTGTAAAAACTGTGTAAGGGTCTGAATAATATTGCAATGTACTGTAAATTATTAGTAACTCCACTCTAATATAATACATAACAAAAGTAGAGACAGCCCATGAGAAATAATTCTCATTTGCGAGAATTATCATAGTTACATTTGTTGATACTCAACAAACCTTTAAAATATTTCCAATATTCCTGTGAGCTGTCCAGTTAAGTAAATGTCGATTTTATTAGGTTTGTATTACAGTAGAGTTTTAATTTGCCCCTTGAGCAACAGGCTTTAACAGCATACTGTAAATCATTTCTTTGATATAAAAGCCTTCATTCTTAATTTAATGTGCACTGATTTATTCTGCATTCTAACATGGAAAAATTAAATGCCACACAATAAATGTAAAAATGGTGTACTTACATTAATGAAAACCAAAGGGGGCACAATATACTGTACATTTCTAAACATATGATTAACGAAACATATCAATAATTCTGTACACTCATTTACATGTTTTTGCAAAGCAGTTTTGTACAGACTCTTTCTCAACTATTTACCTGCTTATAAATTTCAAATTTTGCCTGAGGAAGCAGTGATTATATTCAAAAGACTTTATATTTTGAATCTATGCAATCTCCTACAAACTTATGAGGCTTAAAATGCTTAGAATATGTAAATAAATGAGATTTGTAAAGAAAATTAGAAGATACTCAGTTGAATAAGTATTTAACATCTTTACTACAGCAACTCTAAATCAGTTGCAAAAGAGTAGTTTGAAAGCTCTCAATATTAATGTTACGAACTCTGAGTAATAAAACTGGTTTCAATTGACTTCAGAGCAAATGTATCAGTCTCTGGATATTCCCTCAGATAGATATTACATTTCAAGCTCCGTGACATGGTGATATGACAAATTGACCATGAAGACCTGGGAGCTTTGAGAACAAATCAGGGATAAAGTGGTAGAAAGACACTGATGAAGAGAAGGTTACTTATCCTTTTCAGTACAGTGAAGTGCCTTACTATGAAATCAAACTCTACTCAGACCACCCTTCCTGAGTAGCAAGGAAGGCAGGAAACTGGGTAGGGATGCCACTGGGAAGCAAGCAGTGAGTCTGAAAGATTCGCAAAGATCTACGTCTTTGATGGATGTCACTGTTCATACACCAACAATATCCTGGTTACTACACACAGCTAGCCTGTATGGAAGAGTGGCAAGAAAGAGACCATTACTGAAAAAGATTCATCTTAACCTCATAACAGATTTATACTGCCAATATATGGGAGAGGAATTAATGTCAGATGAGACAAACATACTGTATAAGTCACAATTGTGCAAGCCCAAACACAGCATATCACCCAGGTGGCACCATCCCAGCTGTCAAGCATGGTGGTGATAGCACATAGCATAGAGATGTTTTTCATGAGCTGGGGTTGGGAAGATTTTTCAGAATTGGGAAAATATTAATGGTGCAAAGAATGAGTCAAAGCTTCACATTTCCACTGGACAATAACCTGAAGCACAAGGTCAAAGGCCCAATTGGTCTGACAAGAAGACAGTGAATGCCCTTTAGTAGGCTAATCATTCACCCTGACTTGAATCCAATCCAATTGAAAATGTGTGTAAAGGTTTGACCATCCCGGTGCACCAACATTTCCCACCTGAACGTTGTCAGAACTGGATCGATGCTTCTTTTTCTTGTCCTTTATGTGCTGTACAGGTTAATGCAAAAAGGCAGGGAACAGGCACAAACCTTCAGAGAAAGAAACAAAACCTGGGCAAAACAAGACGGGAGGCTGGAGTCAAATGTGATGACTTCTGATTAACATCTTTTATCTTGGGATCAGATGCAGCTTAATGTTTACTCCACAGCTGCACAGAAGTTCAGCTTCTTCTCAGGGTTTCATTTAGACACCCTCCATTCCAAAAACTGAAGATTAAAAAGATGAAGACAGAAAGCAGGCCTTAACTTTGCCTTAGGCAAGGGATCACACTGCACTTGAAGCTGAATGATTCGGCTTTTTTAAAATCTTTTGACTTTTTTAGGTTTCCCAATAAATTAGTTAAAGTGCTTTATACTTAGTGCTTCATATTGACTTTGCTTTCAGATCTAAGCACAGGAATTAAAATGGATTACATGACTGATTAACAGTAAAAACAACTTTTGTCAGTACCAAGGTCTGAAGCATACACAATATATAATTGATGGAAACACAACACTTAATTGAAGGAGTTTTTGAAACGTTTAACTTGCAATGTCCAATTGCAAAAAATACGAGAGGCATAACTATTTCGTAGTTATGTTATTATGTTTATTTTACTCTTGTTGAAGGCATTGGTAAGATGTTCCCACAGATGCTTTATTTTGCTCATGTCAGAAGAAAACACTAGCTCCAACAAGACCTCAAAATAATTTTCTTTAATTCAAGCTATTATAATGCTGGGACTATGTGATCTTGCGCTGTCCTGCTGAAAAAAATGAGACTTCAGTATCAGTGAGCAGTAAGGCTGACCTAAGTCTGGATCACAGGCATTCTTGTGTTAAAATAGATTCTTCCCCAAATTATTCACTCTTTCGTTGCCACACAAGTTGGGTTGAGCATCGCCATATCAAACTCAGCCTGACATAAATACATGCATTGTTTCACAGGTCTGTCAAGGCCAAAATGGCATTCATCACTGAATAAAATACTCCACCCCTGTCTCTGTCACCACCTCAGATGTTTTCTGGCCCAACAAAGACAATGACTTATCAGCTGTCAACATTACCCCTGAAAAGCCTCTCAGCATGCAGATCACTTTCATATGCAGATGGCAAACTACAGTCATTCAGCTCATGTGCAGGTTGTGTTTTCATGTTAATTTCCATGCCTAAACTTCTTATTTATGTAGAAAGATTATGTAGAGGTACAGTATCAGACCAATATGAAAGTCATGGGCTGGTGAGGTTAGGCTTTTCACAGACTTGGTTTCCCAGTTCTTTTGGATTTGGCTGCTGATTTTTGAAACAGAGCATCTCATTGTTCACGAAACTTCTCTCACAGACAGACTGCCTTCAATCAAGCTGATTGTCACCAGGAGATCATCAACTACTTACGCGTTTATAACAGAAGTTCAGGAGAATGGATAGATTCTTATCTTGCACACTTCTGCTTGCCTACATATATTTGTCTTGCACCCAGGTCATCCATTTGTACTGTACAGTATATCTTATAACATGCATTCATCCCTGCCTCCCCTACAACCCTCCCTACAACCTTGCATTAATCTCCCTAGGTCATTCCTTGCAAAACTGAAGGAAGGTTTGGGTAGCCTATCCTTTCAGTTAGACTGCCATTCCCTCAGTTGAGTCAGGCCAAATAGTCTACATACGTATTTTGCCCATCTAGAGCATTAATTAGGATATGACCAGAGTACTGAAATTGACACTGTCTTTTTAGATGGCTGTTAACACAGATTTTTAATAAACCCATTGTTGTAAATTTTATTTCAACAGAATACCAAACAGCAAATACTGTACATCTGGTAGTTTTATGAAACCAGGGCAGTACTTTGTTTTCCCAAAGAAGCAATTGACCGACCTACAGTATCTGCTCATCATGTAAATACATTAAAAAGAATGCTCAATGAGCTGGTGATGTAAAACTCACATCTGGATTTTTAAGTGTGATGCATAGAATGTTTTTTTTTACGTGGCACCAATCTAATGCAAATCAAAGCACGTGTGTTGATATTGCACTGAATCATTTATGTCACCAGACAAATCGCACACATCACAGGGAAGCCTCAGGCTATACTTACTGGCCGGAGATGGGGTGCTACACCCACTGGTGGGAGGGTGACCCTGAAGCCTTTGGAGAGGAGGAAGAGGGAGCCCACTTATCACTGAGGGGAAAAGGAAAGGATAGGTGCCAGCCGGATAACGGTTCATTTGGTCATCCACAGGAATGTGGCAGGATTGACTCCTGGCTGTCATCTTCATTGCTCCTAGGATCAACGGCAGCACAGGATCTCTAAATCATTGCGTTTATGCCCGTCAACTACAACCTTAACGTGTGGCAGCAAAAAAGGCATTTAAGTAATAGAACGGGTGAAGAGGATACCATCCATTGATTTAGCTGTTCTGGATTCACTCCTCCATGGCTGTCTTCTTCTTCAGTTTTTCTTTTTTTTTTCCAGAGGCTGAGGAAAAGCTCATGAAAATCTCATGATAAAGGCAGCCTCTGCAGGGCTGCTAACAAAAGAGGTCCTTCAGCTTCTCATTCTCATTTCAGTACAATCCTCCGTTGTCTGAAAAAGCAAGAAGTTCAAAAATAATGTTACAGCACATGCATACCCTGAGTAAGACAGCTTGCCTCAGATCGATACATTTATATCTGAACATCTATAGAAACAGTATTTTCCAAATTCTTTCACACTACAAGAACAAAATTCCAAAGTCTCTATATTAAACCTTTGCACTCTATATTCTAAGAATTATGCTGTAGCCTATACTTTATGTTTGAGAGAATACAGTTAACAAGGGTATTTTTGCCTGGGAAAAAAATGTAGTGTTCATGTTATACAGAAAGTAAAACTCATCTGGGAAGGAAAAGAATGTTATACTTACAAAACATTGGTACTATTAAAAATTGGTATCAAGTAGATCACACCAAAAAGCCAGTAAAGATTACCAAAAAGGTCAAAAAAGTGAAGACCAGATGTTTTGTAATTATCAGAGTTTTAATGTTATGAGTTAACTGAATAACAGAATCAGTCAACGGCACAAAGTAAAAGTCACAAAAATTAAGCACAGAAAACTTGGGAATCTGTAAATATGTAAATCTGTTTTTTTGTAGCCATATAAATGATAATGCAGATTGTTTTGAGGATTTTATATATCAAGAAATCACTGAGCATTACTTCAGGGTGTGAGGAGGGTGGTGGTGATTCTTGCACAGATGACAGAGATAATGATGGTGTTGAATAGATCTGGAGTATTAAGTAAAATGGGTGTTGGTATTCCTGTCATTATTTTGCAAATGCAAATTCCCTTATAATAAGATAGTGGAACTACAGTACACCACCCAACAAAATGTAACGCATCATAAAGAGTAGTCATAAAAAGCAACTAAATCACAAAATTAACACAGAATCTAAAGCTGGGTGAGTATTAGTGTGAGTATGAGTGTCACATATCGTGTGAATAAATGGAAAAGAAAGGCCTTATACCGATGCAAAATAAATTACAGAAAACATAATGGTAATACAAACCGAAGCACAGCCTGCCTTATCTAGACTGTTGTATTAGTTTGAAAGCTGCTCACAGTTCAACGCTGTTCTCTTGATCTGACTTTTCACTTATCCACTGTGTCACCATCATCATCTCTTCTTGTCAGTTCACTACCCCTGGGCTGTGCTTTTCCTCTCACAGAGGAAGATTAGCTTTGAAGTTTTCACACATCTGTGAGGGGCAGCAGCTAAGGTTAACACACCCTTAATTTGATTACTCCCAGAAACCTCATCTCAGGCAAGGAAGGCCAACAACAGGAAAAAAAAATAAAAACAAAGCAGATTTTCTCCTCCCTCTGGAGAACACAATTTCCATAATACAAGCATCTCAAAAAGGTACTTAATCTTGATCAGTTTTGTTTAGATTAAATTTTACTTGGATTTTAATAAGGATCAGAATTAAAGATATATATATACTATGTGGGTACCCACTACCCCACTACACTACTACCCACCTAAACTACTATGTGGGTAGCTTATGTACCATTAAAATTTTGTTTATTAAAGAACTGTTAAATCAATGCAAAACACATTACATCAGTATACCTACACAACACACAGTAGGTTTGGTCTATGCATTTCCTTCCTCTGTTTTTGTGTGACATATGATATTTTTAAATGCTAGTGTGCATTTTAAGAATAGATTCTGTTTGGGGGGAAAGAGTAAACTTCTTGTGAACTTGCATTGAAAGAATTAAGCTATGCCTGTGGTTTCCTTTATTATGTTATGCAAATAAGCTTCCCAGTTTAAGCAGAATCACCTTCTATAATGGATGCATTTTATTAATTGTAAATTAATTACAGTGTGGTTCATTATTAGGTAACTATCTTGCTGGGTTTCAGCTAATACAGTAAATGTGATAGTTCTGTATTCTCTGGACTAACTTTCTTTTAAATTGACATTTATAAAGTTTCTGAATTTAGTTCATTCATGAAAAGCATCCAATGCAGTACAGTAGGAAGCCAGTTCTTTATCCCAAAGAATAATTTAACAATCCATAAGACTGAATTCACCCCATTGGCTCAAGGACGCAGAAATAAAATAAAAGGCAAATATAACCACACAGCCTAAATAATCCTTAGAGCATTCTAGAGCAAGCAAAGGACATCCAGTTATTGTCCAGCCCATCCGATTGGTCCATATAGGACTGTAACTGCACAATGGAAGGAAACAGGAAACAGGCTGGCACATCTGTACTGTCTTAATAGTGTAAAAAGGAAAAACACAAGATTAGTTGTAGGTTTAATTTAGTATAAAATTTACTTATTTAGATATCAGCAACAGTTGTGCCACAAAAACCACGAGAACCATACAGTAGAATTAGAAAAATAACAATAGATAAAAGAGTAGATAGACTCCAATTAATCTGCACAGTAAATCTAGTTCAGCAGAATTATAACTGCATCAATATAACTGCAGTCATAATGCACCAATCTGCAGTTATAGTGCTATTAAAGTGATATGTAACTACACTTCATAATTAATGATCCCCCAGTTAATGCTCTTTATGGATGTGATTCTTGTAGCTTAATAGGAAGATATTGCTTTAGTACTCTTGAGCATGATAGCCAGGTAGCTGTGCTAAATAAGAGCTACTGCACATGTTTTTTTTTTCACTGAAGAAATTAAGATACCCTTTTTTTAATGAAAATGTACACACCTTATTTTCATTGAGCTTACTGGTCAATTAATTTGGCAAAATACGATGAACTGTGCATAAACAGAGGTTTCAGCCTGTTTGCTAAATTTAAGCCTTAAACTAAAAAAAATATATGGACTATATCGTAGCTCTCACTCGTGCTCCTGAAGTCAGAAAAGATCAATTTAGATTGAAACCCTCACACATAAACTTTCTGTTCTGTTTTCAAACCAACAGCATAGAAATTCCAAAAGACATACTGTAACATGCTCAGCTGTTATAAAGAAACGTTTGTGATGAAGGTAGAAGGATATTCAAGTACATAATACAATTATTTTAACACTGTTAAGAAGAATTTTGTATTCAGAATATTGTATATTCAGAATATTGTATGCTCATGTATATGTATGATCTGACACTGATTACTTCTGTTTGAAACAGAAACTTTCTCTAAGGTGTGGAGTTGCCAAACAAACTGGAGAATACTGCTCATAGCCTGTAGAGGATTCTGGATTTGCTGCAGGGATGTACAATATTCTTTCATGCTGTGTCTATCCCTTAGTTCACACATCTGCTCTTGAACTCTGTGTATAGAGCTAAAGTGTCTGTCTTCTTTCTTCTGAGTGTTCTAGGCATACAGCAGTGAATGTGATAAAAATGAATTAATAATAATTAATTAATAATTGCTTACACTAATACGGCGCTTTTCTGGACACTCCACTCAAAGCGCTTTACAGGTAGTGGGGACTCCCCTCCAACACCACCAATGTGTAGCATCCACCTGGATGATGCGACGGCAGCCATAATGCGCCAGAACGCTCACCACACATCAGCAATCAGTGGGGAGGAGAGCAGAGTAATAACGCCAATTCATAGAATTAATGTCTTAAACAAAAACTAAAAGAGTGCAATATCATGTACTGTACCTGTTCATATTAATTATATTAAGCCATTTAATACCTCACATGTGAACATGCATGTTATTCTTGACTGCATGTTGACCTACTGACCTTTGGCAATTAAGTATCAATCATGGTAGTATACTCTACAGTTCACATACTTAACCATTCTAAAAGGCTTTAGAAATGTGGCTATAAAGTTGTTTGAGTACTTTAATATTTGCTCAGTGCTCTGTTGATCTATTACGTCAGGGGGTTATCTTAGTTAAACAAACCAGTGCAAGTTATTCTACTGTTATAGTTAACCACAGTTTATATTAATTCAGATAAATAAACACAAATGTAAACCCACCCAAATATTTGTATCACTTAACTCTTCTCTTTTGGGCACACAATTATTATTAATGTTTCAGAAAAAAACACACATCTTAAAACATTTTTAAGACAGGTTTATATTTAATTTGATCCTTTAAGCTGATTGTCTTTTTATTGTTTTATATATCGCTTACATTTGAAGTAGATGGTCGAGATATTTTAACATAAGACGGACTTTCTAAAATAAAATATTGTTATCAAGAATTAAATTGTGCTAAAACAGTATTTTATATGGCCAGAGATCTTTAAAGGCAAAATGCAAAAAATGAGACTCAAAATAACAGAATCTAATTTTTCAATGATCATTGACCAATTTTATTTTAATTAAGATAAAGTGAGATTGCTTAAAATAACTTTGATTTGATGAAATAGGCAGAACTGTGGCACAGTGGTTAGCAATGCTGCCTCGTAGCACTGGTGCCCTGGGTTGATCTCTTTACCTGGGGTGCTAATCTGCACAGAGTTTGTATGCTCACCATGGTGTCAGGAGTCTGCTATGGTACTGTAGGTTAATTGGCTTATGGGGAAATGGCCTGTGATGTGAGCGTGTGCGTGTCTGTGTGTGTGCCCTGCGATGGACTGGTGTCCCATCCAGGGTGTGTCCTGCCTTTGCCTGTTGCTTGCCGGGATAGGCTGCCTTGCAAACCTGAACAGCTGTAGATAAAGTGATCAGAAAATGGATGGACGACATCCTATCCTGTTGAAAATTGCACAAGGTCTTCACTTATGTTTGTTTTTATTACAGAATTTAATATTAATTATTATACAAATTAAATAATTTATAGAATGAAAGTACTCGTATTAGTTTATTAATGTTGTTTTACTATAAACAAAAGTAATTCTGAAACATTCTGTAGGACTGGGTACAGAGTGGGGAAGAACTGAACGTGAACCTTTTTTTTTTGTATGAAATTCAAGCTGACATAATCACATTCCTTTATCTTTCAATACATGTAAATTGAAGATGAACTTTTGAAAAGTGAAAAAAGTACAGGCTAGAGATAACTTAATTTTATTGAAGGGCCTGGAGATTCAACTGTCAACTGAGATAAAAGCTGCAGAAAACCACTAACAGGTTGAAATCATGTCTAAACTGCAAGTACTGAAAAGGAGAAAATGTTGCATTCAGTAAGTGGTACTTATTGAAAAGAGTGCTTACAATTTTTTGCTCAGATATTTCGAAAGACCTAACAATTCTTTATTTTCTAAAAAAATATTAGATTTTTTTCAAGTTTTTCCATACAAAACTTTTTCAAATGTACTTTTTGACAGTTGAATCTCCAGGCCACATTAATCTTAAATATACTTATTAATAAATGGAAGGAAAATTATGATTTTTTTTTCACTTTATTCATACTGCTATGTCTGTGATTTTTTTAAATCCATGTCATGTCGTGTCCTCTTAGCGTACTAGATAGAAGATTTAAGATCTCTGCAACATTGATGTACTACAGCAGAGTATATTAACTTTTTTGTGATCAGTCATAATTCTGGAAGCAGTATTACAGAAGCCTATTAGCGCTATGGAGAACAAATATTAATTGCGTTTAAATGAAAAAAAAAATGAGATAAATGAGATAATTATTGCATAAAAAATATTTTTTTGTTTAGACAAGATACTTATGGTGTTAAAAAATATAATTACTTTGTTAACAATATCGCCTAATGCTTACATAAAATACATTTGAATTTTGAATTACACAGCAAAATGCAGGAAACGTGTCATTTGAAAGGAGAAGGAACAATGTTTCTGTCTTTACCCCTGTTGCTGACAATGCATTAGCAGAGCGCTATCTCGTTTAAATGCCACACTATGTCTTTAAAAGCAAAATTAACTCCTTTCAAGGCAAATTTATCTTGTTTAAATGCAATACGTTTCTCATGTAAGCACTTTCTTATCTTGTTCAAACACAATAAGTTAATCGTTTAAACTGCAATATTATTTCATTGAAAAGCAATACATACTTTTTCTCCCGGGCGCTAATAGGCTTCCGTACAATATCCAATATTAAAACAAAAATAAAATGCAACGATATATAAATGATATTGTTGCTATTTGCCAAATAAAAGCAATTGTATAAGATAAGATTAGATCAGATCACTTTATTAGCCATATACAATTTCTTCCATTAGGAATTTGTTTTTTTGCATACCCCAACTTGCTCTCCATGAGGGAGACAGGCAGGGAGAGAGAAGCTTGGGGTCAGAGCGTGGAGTCAGCCATTGTAAAGCACCCCAAGAGCAGCGGGGGCTAAAGGCCCTATGGAGTAGGATTCCTCTGCCAGCCGCGGGATTTGAGCCAGTAACTTTCCAGCCACAGGCGCAGATCCTTAGCCACAGAGCCACTGCTCCGCCCATTTATATGGAAAACAAATGAGAAAATAAATAAAGTAACACATACATAAAAACTTCTTTTTACCATTCTGACCTTTCTGGCATTCAGCATAACAGAGTTGTACTGTACTGTACATTGGATTCCAAGTAAAACTGTCTCAAACATTGGTAGTTACATAGCTCATGGTATATATGGCATGATACTTGTGTTATGCTGCATCATGTATAACAATGCAAAACATCGTTTTACTCTTTTGTTGATTTTGAAGTCAAGAATTACTGCAGGATTCACTTATTTTGTGATTTGTCAGGAGTTATCAAGTGAAGGCTTTTAGATAGGAAGTTTACCATAAAAAATCAACTATTCATGCGGTGAGCTTGTTTTCAAATGAACCTCTATACCTTTATATACACTATAAAAAGTAACCCTATTCATTGTGAAGAAACCTTTGGTGACAAATGAATGTGAATGATATGGACTCCAAATTAATTTTCAAGGAGAATTTATAAACTGTCGTAGGAAATCAATTTAAAGTCAGGTGGATCCCACTGTTAACAACGACAAGAGGATATGGATGTAAAATGAATCAAAGGCATATTTTATGAGTATTATTATATTTACACTACAATCAAGAGATGTGTCTACTCACGTTTTTAAGAGATATCAAAGAAAATCATAGAATACTGTTCATAGAAAAATGTTGTCTTTTCTGTTGCTGCAAAGCTTAAAGTTAGCTTTGCAACCTAGTTTATTCTAGGATCAATGTTTTCAGACTTGATTTAAATTCAGATTTCACTTTTTCTTTCCTAAAACACAGCCTCACCACTGTTCGTGGCAATACTTCCTTAGAGTTTAAAACACTTGAAAATAACATCTATACAATGTTTCAGATGATTAACAAAATTTAGCATAACATATGATACCCAGCTGTGACTCATTAAGAATAAGAAATGAACACCTTGATTAATAGGAAGGATTATTAGGTTTCAACTGGAAAATGTATAATTCAGGCCAAATATTTCCTAACTTTACATTTCTTTTTGGAGGCATAAGCTGCAGTTGTAAATGTTTGAAATAAACAACTCTTGAAGTATGTTCAACTTATACTTACACACTGTAGTGTGTTCTATATAAAAATATAATTTGTGTCCTCTTAATTAAAAAAATAATGCTATGATAGTTGGAACGGGTGCTGCTTTCTCGATGAGACATGCAGTCTAGAGGTACAGTAAATCGCATTACTGCTGGAGACAGTTTCATATACTGTCTTGCTATGTTCCATTAAAATCTTCAGCCATGAAATAACAATCAGAAATAATCATTATTTAAAAATGTAATCAGTGGTTTCATGCTCCATCAAACATTTTAACTAGACATTATACCTGAAAATACACATGCAGTGTATACAAATGAGAAGTGTACCATTTTCTTTAAACAGACTTTAGTTATATCCAGACCTGCATCACTATAAAGCAGTATCAACTACTTCTCCAAGCATGAGCTTTCAAAATTGCCTTGAAGGTAACATACACTAATCATGTTATATGGTGGAATCACCATACCAATGAAGACAGACCATGAAAAGTACTGTTATTTAAATAAAATAAGCTGCAGTTCAATGCTTTGTACATACTACAGCAGTGGATATACTGCAAACAGTCACTTGTACTTTTTTAATATGAAGATTAAAAGATTTTGTGTAAAGTTACAACAGCAAAACAACAACAATCATCATAATCCTCCTCAACAACAATTATAATAACCTTAAGGTAATCAACCTTATCAGTGTTTTTGAAATCAAGAAAATGTTTAACAGATTTCTTTGTTTTGTGGGAGAAGGGGTTTTAATGTATAACCTTGTATTCCTAGTCTTGGCAAGCCCTTAGAGAATTTTCAAAGAATGTAATGAAATGACCTGTCATGCTTGACTGATGTCACACCTTGTCTAGTGATGGAAAATGTCACCGGAGTATTTAGGAATGAGAAAAAAATGTAATAATGAGCACAACCTTGGGAATGTGAGTCAAAAAGGTCAATATTACTGTGCAGCATGAGCATATTGGCTGTTTGCTTTCATGTGTAATTAATCAAGGCAAAGCATCATACAGCTGGCTCACCATGGTCATTATTGGTCACATAACATTCGATCAGTAAATTATATTTGCCTATTATTTATCTTTTTAGAAGAATATATCTACATATCTGGCTGTTCATTTGACCTTCCAAAACACATGCATGCACTTACATATACACACATATCAGATCTTTTTTTACATTATGGAAACCTAGCAACAGTCTTTTCAATCCCCAGTATGAATTTCTTCACATGAATAATAGAACAAAGCATTATTTCAACACAAAACAAGATTGTCTGATCCAACCCAAATGTACAACAAGCCAACCAGGGCTAAGACATCAAACCCAGCTACTGTATGTGTCCGGCTTGTTGTAGTTAATTCTGAGTTCTGTCCCTGTTGTTCAGAAATGAAATGAGGAATCAAAGTTCTTAACATTCCATTCTTGCAAACATAGAATGAACTTCTCTCTGCACAGGTTATTTCCATGACAAATGACACCTACGACTCCTTTAATAATAATAAAAATAATAATTGCTTACACTTACAGTATATAGCACTTTTCTGGACATTCCACTCAAAGCACTTTACAGGTAATGGGGACTCCGCTCCTTCCCCCTCCTTCACCACCAATGTGCAGCATCCACCTGGATGATGCAACAGTAGCCATAGTGCGCCAGAACTCTCACCACATGCTATTAGTGGGGAGAGCAGAGTGATGAAGCCAATTCATAGATGGGGATTATTAGGAGGTCATGATTGGTAAGGGCCAATGGGAAATTTGGCCAGGACGCCGGGGTTACACCCCCTACTCAAGACACGCCCTGGGATTTTTAATGACCTCAGAGAGTCAGGACCTCGGTTTTACATCTCATCAGAAGGACGACGCCTGTTTACAGTTACAGTGTCCCCGTCACTATACTGGGGCATTAGGACCCACATAGACCGCAGGGTGAGCACCTCCTGCTGGCCCCACTAACACCTCTTCCAGCAGCAACCTTAGTTTTTCCCAGGAGGTCTCCCATCCAGGTACTGACCAGGCTCACACATGCTTAGCTTCAAGGGGTCGCCAGTGGTGACTTGCTGGGTGATACAGCTTCTGGCTGGTAATCTTTACCTACTCGTGCTATGAGAAGCATGAAAAAATAAAAAAATGCAGACTTTTGCAGATAAAAAAGATCAGAGGTGTGCTGGTGAGAAGTCTACAGGTGGTCACTTTAATGCGGAAAAGTTGGCCATTTATTTTCCCAAAATGTGGAAAAGGAGATGACTAGTGTGGCTCCAGCATTAAAAAAAAGCATATTTTAAAAACATCTGGCTCTACTGGCAGACAAGCAGAAAAAATAAATAGTCTGAAAATAATAAATCAGCATTTTAAACAACATTACTGTAGTTAATGGTGTGGTGACATAAAATATAAGCTTTTCACTTTTACAGTGCTTTTTGCAGGAGAATTTTGATCCACTAAAACAAATCAGAATTTAAATAAAGCACCTGGGTTGTGATATCGCTAGAACATGTTTTTAATCACAAAGGTCTGCTTACTTTTAAATGGTTATAGTAGAATTTAAACAAGTGAAGCTCAAAAAAGCTTTACCAAACAAAACACTATTATCAGGAATCAGGTATTTAATTTGGGATTGCAATGTGATTTGAATTGGATTTGATTTAATTTTTGCCTAATTACATGCACATTTTAAGTTTGCTCTCCTGTAACATATACCAAAAGAAGTAACTCAGAAAGCAAAACTATAAACACTTTTCTCTTTACTAAAAATCCAAATGTAAGGCCTGTTTTGCATATTTTTTTAATATCTTTAAAACAAGATAAATGTGTCTTGTTTTCAAAACACATACTGTATATATTTTAGGGATTCAGAACAATCAATTCTGATAACATTTAATTAGTAAATAAAAATAGCATTCATCAATCATTGAGGTGGGAGCTGCACATTGGTGGCGGTGGAGGAGAGTCCCCATTACCTGTTAAGCACTTTGAGTGGAATGTCCAGAAAAGAACTATATAAGTGTAGGCAATTATTAATTATTATTATTAATCAGATTCTAATCATAAATAAAGGCAGCCTCAGGTGGTCTAAGAAATGTTGTAGAGAAATGGAGCAGAAAGCAGAGGACAAACAACTTGGTGCTCATGGACACAGTGGTAGAGATTGACATGTACAGTACTTCAGCATCTGAGGCAGCCAAGATGAGTCTATCAACACCATATCACTAGTTTTAAAGAAAATCAACCAATTGGTAACCATGTCCTAAATCTTGGATTATCAGTCAGGGAATCTGAGTTTGAAGTTTATCCAAATCCAAAGCAAGCTGCATTCAGCATGTGTCCCTCCAGAAATTAAAAGTTATTCCACATTTTAGAATATGTAATCAAATACTGTATTTATAACATTCATTTGTATACAGTAAGACATTAATGTACATGCAGACATTCCATCAGATTTCACAATTAAAAGAAAACCTTCTGGTGCCTGAGGTCATCACTTCACTAAAGAACAAGAGGGTGTGATTGTTAATGTGATCATGGCCAATAGTGACACCACCTTTTTTAGATAAAGGTCAGGATTATTCAGAGAAATTATGCATTATTAAAACAAATCATAGCAAGCAGATGAAGGAAATCCTTATGCGAGTCTCTGTGGACTAAATAAAGGGTGGGTGTAAAACGTGCAATATCAGTACAGACAATCAAGCTTTTACTAAGAAATCTCTAATAATGATAATTAAATTACTACTTATTCTTATAAAATTATTCTAGTGGTGTTCTTCAAATTTTAGGTGTGAAGTTTGAATGGCAGCATTGCGCACTGTGAAAACATCTTTATTGGTGAGGCCATTGGACACCATGTTACCATAGAAGTCCCCAGTCATCACAGAGGGAAATTCACTATTCCTCACTGACATTTCACTTTCCATTCTCCTGCTATTAGTTCACATAATACAGCAAGGAGACTTGTTTTTGTTCACACTGTGTATACATCTGGTTCGGCCTGGAGGAGCAGAAACTACAACTTTTGTCAGTGGCTGTGGTAAAATGAGCTTTTCATGTCTTTGTGGGGTATTTTTTCTTACACTGTAACTCCACTTTTCTTAACCCAGGTGAATCGTTTTTCTCTTCTTGGTGATGTCCGTGATTAAGATCCGCCTGAATCAATCAATTTTCTCTATCCCAAGGATGATCAAGTGATGGCAGAAGTGCGATGCAGTTGAAAATGTGTGGCCAGATATAGAGAGGCCTAGTGATACAGAATAGGATACTCTAAGTGTTGTGATTGCTAAACTTTCAGTGTCTATGTTTTTGTGGTTGTGTTAACGTGTACCACCGACACCCAAAGAGTCAACCATCCTCACCTTGGGCTTCCAGCCACTAAATTGTCCAGTGGAACTGGGAAAGTGCACAGATCTGAGAACTGGAGAAAACTGATAAACCAATGATCACCTGTTTTGCCTTGTTTTCTTTTTTGTTGTCATTAAAACATGGATAATATTTCTAAATGTATGCTTGTGCCTAGTTTGTTCGAATACACTAAGCTCAACGAATTCATTTCCTGATGATTTAAATAATACTAATACTGATACTGATAAATCACCAAATTGCTACAGAAGTTTTAGAAACAAAAAGAGAAGTCGGGTTTTTATGCAAGCAGTTTTTAGAACTCAGATAATGCTTTCAACAAATGTGCTGAAATTGAAAAACATTGTAACAATGACACATTTTGTATCTTTTCTATAATTTATTCACTTATAATAGTATAAGATTTGTCTAAATATACAGTACAGTACTGTATAAGATTCAGTCTTGCTTTGCACCAGAGCCTTTTGTATAAAAATGAAATACATACAGCACTGTAAGTGCATGGTGCCTTCTTTGCCTCATCTTTTAGAAAAAGCATACAGTACAATATGCAATCTCTCTGCTCATAGTAGCTACAGTGGCTTTAAAGAGATTCAACATTGACATTGATTCAAAACAAAGCATCATGCTAGTACTGTGTAAATATTCATTTGTGAAAAATGTAATGGACAACGGATATGGATATCTGAGAAAAGAAATATAAGCTCCAAAAGTGAAACCGTAATGCTGGATGCCATATGTATCCTGCTTTAACGATGTTTACAATGCCTTCATTGTACTGCTGTACATCTCATATGCAAATTGTGCATTTACACAACTGCTGTATTCATTTTTTAAACATGTGTTCAACAACATTTACTTTTTTTAAACAACTTGTTTAACATTGATCTTTACACATGTTTGTAATATATATATATTACTTTTTTCTTAATACCCTGATGCCCAACTTTTTGAGTTGCACAAGACTGCATTAGCACTACTCTTCTGCACATGGGATGTTAACAGATTGGAGTGGAAATTTGAGCATATAAACTATCAGCAAAACATACTGTAGAACCCAATGGTTTCACTCCTCAAACAGAAAACTTGACAGATTGGACTAATATTTTTGTATGATGTGTGCCAAAGTGCAAATTCCTGCATTGTTTGAAAACTGCAGGATGTATGAGCTTCATCTTAGACAGACATTCCTATAGGCTTTTCCCAGTTTATGCTGGGAAAGGTGAAATCTCAGATTAATCTACTTCTTTTTCCACATAAATTCTTAATTTCAAATTACTGTGCAGTAGTTTGGTGGTTTACCTTTGAAATGGTTTTGAACCAGTCTGACCCAAATTGGTTCAGAGGCTCTTTATTTGTCTGTTTTTTCTCGAACCTGAATACATTTTATAATATACAGCACTGCACCTCCCCCTCATCTATCTTTTCTGTCTGTTCAGGAATGGTACGTATTGTAGTGTCTAATGTTGCATTCATCCTCATCGTTTTCAGTTAATAATGTTTCTGTGATCCCAATTATATAATAATTGCCTATTAATATGGTAGCATCCTGTCATTTGTTTGAAATACTCCTAGTATTTAGATATAAGCATTTAATTAATAGTTGTGATTCTCCTTTGTTTCTCCTTATGTCTATGATGCCTATACAACTTCCTTTGGGAAAGTATTTGTCTTCTCCCTCCTTTATTTCTGCTTTAGATACTTCTGGATTTCTGTGTAGATCTGTGATCTGATCTTTGTGGACCTTTATCTTCATAGTTGACAGGTAGGCTTCAGGTTGTTAATTAATAATTGTTGATGAAATCCAGAGATAACAAATTAAAACGTTGTTTTTATAAGAGTTCTATTAATGCTACCCTTATAAAAATAATGTTAGGTGTCATTTGAGGTGTTAAAAACATGCTTACAACATAATTACTGTTTTCATAAACTTTTAGCTATTCAGGGAGCTCACTTCTTGAAGTGCTTGGGATACTGCCGAGTCAAATATTGTTTTCTTTCCCGCTCTTGAGGTATAGCAGAAAGAAAAAAAATACAGCACAACTGTTTTGATACACATCCACATAAAAGACCTGATGAAGATCATTGGATGGAAGTGGTCTTCCAGTTACAACTAAGGACCCCTTTAACAAAGCTCCATTTAACTCATCACATCACACACTGTATTTTTACGAACTCTGCTCAAAGTGTCCTATCACTGTCTTGGCTTCCTGTTTCCACCCTTGGTGCAATCACTGGTTTGAAAGGTATTGTTCTTTTTTATACACCTCAGGATTCATTACAGAAAGCATAATATCCTGGAGAACAAGTATCTGCAAAAGGCTGAAATATAGTATCTCTCTTGCGTTTTAACCTTTAAGACAACAAACTCCGCATGTTAAACCATGATGATATTAATCATGTATGTTTTGGCCCATTCATCATAGTGTACATAAGCATGCTTATCATTCATCATTTATGTCTTCTAAGAAGAGTGGAGCCTCTCTTAGTTTGTGTGAAACATTAGCAACTTAGTGTTAACACTGGTGGGTACAGGGGGGTAAACAATTGTATATTTTAAACTAGAAATTCTAAGTCAGTTCTAAGTCATTTTGCGGTTTAATGCCAAAGAATAGTGCTAATACTACATTCAAACAATTAAGGGGTCAAAATCAAACAGCTCAATCTTTTGACAGCATAAAAAATGCCACGGTCACATTATTGAGAGTACAGCCCTTTGTTTATTTGTTTATGTGAAACTAAGAGCTCCTTGTTGGTAGCAAAGACATGCAGAGCATGTGTTCTGTCAGTTGATCCCTTCTTTAGTTTCAGAAAATGTATTACAACTAAAGCGATGTTTCAGCTCTTCCTTGCCACAGCAATACAAAATAATTTTAATGGCTAGCTCTATTCATTCCTTTAGCAAACTCCAAGGGCTACCTTGTGTCTCACAAACGGATTCAATCCTTTATGTGTTTGTTTATATAAACGGCATGAAACCCATGTACCGGAACGGTGATGCTGAATACTGTGACCAGCTAATTACAATAAAGGTAGAAAATGTAATGAAGGAACTCTCTGGTGGATTTTAAGTTCAGAAACAAAAACAGTGAAGGCTGGACCAAGATACGTAATACAGATCTGCAAGTCTTAACATTAATTTACAGCTTCCCCCTGTCAGAGTGCATTTTCCATTAAATGGCTGTCTTCCGATAATTTGGAATTGTTAAACTTTTACTCCCTAGTTGTACAGCTTTCCAAATATAGCCTTTTCTGTTTTGCAGTTGAATTATTTTGATTAAACAGGATTTCAAAGAGAAACCTATAAATATAAATGCCTGCCAAATCAGTACTTGCATCCTGGCGATTGGCCATGAAAAATAATAGGCCATTGCCTAAGACAAAAAATGGACAGTTTGACCAAAATGTAGAAAGCACCTCTATTGACATGATAAACGTATTGTAGGGTCACTGCTTAATGCTTGTGGGAGCCTATTTTTAAAAATTGTTTTTTTCAAGGATATGGCAACCTTCATTAACTAAATCAGGTATGAATAGGTTTCTATTTATGCAGTGTTATGACAGAATATCTTAATTAAACATACAATAACAAACAAAGCATCAAATATGCAGTTATATCTCAGGAAACAGTTCAATCTTACCTTAATATTGTCCACAGTGTTAAATGAGTACTGGGATCAGTAACGCTTGTTTTTAAATGTCTCTTATTATAAGGATACTCAGTGCACAATTGTCTTACTTCATATCCTCCAATTACCTTGTTTTTCTACACTGAGTACAGTGGAAGCATAGTCTGTATAGTATCTGCAAATGCGTATTGCGCATGAATGATTCATGGTTATGCTGCATGATCTGTAAGGAACACCTTTGATAACTTCAGCTGCTTCAGCCTTCTTTTCCTGAAGATCTTAGCATCCGAGCCTTTAAGAAAAATGTGTTTAATGCAGGAACAGCTCCAGCAAGCTAGACCTTTACTGTATCTACGGAGAAAAATCTGAAATCTACATCAGGGTTTAAATGGTGGCATGGTTGAGGTGGCATGGGGGTGCAGTGGTGAGTGTCACTGCTGGTGTCATGCCCTGTACACCTAGAGGGCGGTCTACTTTCCCGTTTCTAGTTCCCTGTGCTTATTCATGTCTTTCCGGTGGTTCTTGTTGTGTAGCCTATTTACTTCCTGCGTCTGCTCTGCTCCTGGCTCAGTATTGAGGATACAGATGTTGTGAGACCCGCCTATTAGCAAGTCGCCCCACGTCCATGGCCTGAGGGCATAGGTTTTTATACCGACATCGTCTGACCCCCAGAGCCTGGGCTCACCTCCGTGTTGCCCCCTTTTGCCGCTACGCATAGGGTCTCTACTGCTCTCCTTATCATTCCACAGCATGCCCTTCCGACATCTGTTACAGCTGGTGGCTCAATTCTAAACTTGGGGCGCTATCTGAGTGGATATTGTACAGTATGTTCTCCCTGTGTTCAGGTGGAATTCCTCCGGTTCCTCCACTTTCCTTCCAGTCCAAAGTTATACTGGTAGCTAAACAGGCTTCTGGTAAAATTGGCCCTGCTGTGTGTGTGACTGTCTGTGTGTCTGCCCTGCAGTGAACCTGTCAGGGAACCAAAACGTGGAATAGGAGGATCCTTATGCGTGACCGGAATCCCACAGGACACAGAGTAGCAAAGGGACAATCCAAAAGACAAAATCCAAAGGCAGGGTCGATAAGGGAGGCAAAGGGTCCGGTAACAAGAGATAGTCAAACAATTCAAAGGCAAAATCCAGAAGGCGAGGTCAAGAGGCAGAAGCAGAAGATTCGTAACGGGAGATCAGTCAAAAAGGTTAGGAAACACGCACTGGAGAATACTAAGATAGGCTTCTCAATAGTGAGCGTGGGAAGGTGTGCGAAGGGGGTTTAAATACTGAAAGGAAAGGGGTGTGATTGGATGATTGGTTAGGGAGTGAGAATTTGAGGAATCTGATGCATGTGAGAATGTGCTGGGTTCAATCAGGGATGAGATTGGGAAGCAGAGGTTCCGGGAATGTAACGTCGTTTGCGAGGGAGAGTGTGGGGCGTGACAGTACCCCCCCCTTTAGGGTCGGCTCCTGACGACCTCAGAGAGCGAGTACGAACAAAGTCATCAATGAGGCTGCGATCCAAAATATCTTTCTCCCAGACCCAGGAACGTTCCTCAGGACCATAGCCCTCCCAGTCGACTAGAAATTGTTGGCGACCTCGGAGCCAGCGGGCATCCAAGATCTTATTGACCGTGTAGGAAGGCAGACCATCAACGAGTCGTGGTGGGGGTGGAGGTGGCCGAGGCCGGGAGAGGGGGGATCTGTGGTAGGGTTTCAGGAGAGAGACGTGGAAGGAGGGGTGCACCCTGAGAGTTGGAGGAAGAGCAAGACGATAGGTTACAGGGGTGAGCTGGGAGAGGATGCGAAAAGGTCCAATAAAACGGGGTCCCAACTTATGTGAAGGCTGTCTAAGGGGCAAGTTTTTAGTAGACAGCCAGACAAACTGTCCTCGTCGTAGTCTGGGCACAGGTCGTCGATGACGGTCAGCGGTGGTCTTCTGCCGCAAGGAGGTCTTCAGGAGGGCGGATCTGGCTTGTCTCCAAATCCTCTTGAGGAAAGTGAGGCGCGTCTGGAGGCAGGGAATATCCGAATCAGGGATAGAGTCCGGGAGAAGAGAGGGTTGGTATCCCAGGGAGCAATAGAAGGGAGACATCCCAGTGGTGGAGGAAGAGAGAGAGTTATGAGCATACTCAGCCCAGGGGAGGAGAGAGACCCAGTCATCTTGAGAAGCAGAGACGTAAGATCGAAGGTAAGTAAGAAGGTCCTGGTTGGTTCTTTCCGTCAGTCCATTGGATTCAGGATGATAGCCAGACGTGAGAGATGTGGAAGTCCCGAGAGATTTGCAAAAAGTTCTCCAGAATCTTGAAATGAATTGAGGTCCTCGATCTGATACGATATCCTCAGGAATGCCGTGAAGTCTGAAGACATGAAGAATGAAGAGGTTAGCCATGTCTTGAGCAGATGGGAGGACAGGAAGAGGAATGAAATGAGCCGACTTCGAGAATCTATCTACCACGACCATAATGGTAGTTTTGCCTTGACTCTCAGGAAGATCTGTAAGAAAATCCACTGAGATGTGGGACCAAGGTCTTCTAGGGGTTGGGAGTGGTTGGAGTAAACCGGGCTTCTTGAGACGGGAGGATTTGGACATGGCACAGATGGGACAGGCCTGCACGAACCCAGTAACATCAGTCCTCATAGAAGGCCACCAGAAATGTCTAGAGATGAATTCCAAGGAACGTTTGACACCGGGGTGACCTGCAAATAGTGAGTCATGACCCCAGCGAAGAACAGTGGAGCGTAAGGTATCCGGAACAAAGAGTCTGTCTGGAGGACACTGAGGGGGAACGGTTTGGTTGTGAAGTGCACGTTTGATTTGGTTCTCCAGGTCCCATCTAATAGCAGCCACAATTCTCTCAGGGGGTATAATGGGTTCAGGAGGGTCCAAAAAGCCAGGGGGATCATGGAGGCGAGATAGGGCGTCAGCCTTTATGTTCTTGGATCCCGGTGTATAAGTAATAAAAAAATGGAACCTAGAAAAGAAAAGTGACCAGCGGGCCTGGCGTGGATTCAAACGTTTGGCAGTTTGTAGGTAAGAGAGATTCTTATGATCTGTAAGAATAGTAAAAGGGTGTAGGGCCCCCTCCAACCAGTGTCTCCATTCCTCCAGGGCGAGCTTGATAGCCAGTAGTTCTCGGTCTCCAACATCATAATTAGTCTCGGCCCGGGACAATTTTTTGGAGAAAAAGGCGCAGGGGTGGAGGATACCCTTCTCTCCATGACGTTGAGATAATATGGCACCGACTCCGTTGGCTGAGGCATCCACCTCAAGAATGAATGGAAGGTTGGGGTCTGGGTGATGGAGGAGGGGGGCTGTGGTGAACAGTCTCTTGAGATGAAGGAAAGCTTGGTCTGCCTCAGGAGTCCATTTCCCTTGATCATGACCTTTTCGGGTCAGGGCTGTAATGGGGGAGACGACAGAGCTGAAATTCCTAATAAAACGGCGGTAAAAATTGGAAAATCCTAGGAAACGTTGAATTTGTTTTAAATTCTGGGGGGTTGGCCAGTTTTGTATGGATTCAGTCTTGGCAGGGTCAATTTCAATGCCCAGGGGTGAGAGGATGTAGCCAAGGAAGTGGATTCTGGTAACATGGAAAGTACACTTTTCCAATTTGGCGTAGAGTTTGTTCTGAATCAAACGATGAAGAACCTCACGCACATGAGAGACATGTTCCTGGGGACTTTGGGAAAAGATCAGAATATCATCCAGGTATACCAGGACATATTTGTGCAAGATATCCCTAAAGATGTCATTCATGAACCCCTGAAAAACAGCAGGAGCATTAATCAGTCCAAACGGCATTACTTGGTATTCATAATGACCGTGGGTAGTAATGAATGCCGTCTTCCATTCGTCACCCTCCCGAATGCGGATCAAATTATACGCACCGCGGAGATCCAGTTTAGAAAAAATAGTGGCGCCCCGGAGTGATTCCAAAGCCGATGAGATCAGAGGGAGGGGATAACTGTTCTTGATAGTTATGTTATTCAGACCGCGATAATCAATGCAGGGTCTGAGAGAGCCGTCTTTCTTTTTAACAAAGAAGAAACCGGCGCAGGCAGGTGAGGAAGAGGGGCGGATGAAACCAGATTCCAAGGACTCCTGGATATAATCTTCCATAGCCTGAGTCTCTTCGTTGGAGAGTGAATAGACATGGCCCTTAGGGGGTAGGACCCCTGGAATTAGGTCTATAGGACAGTCAGATGGGCGATGAGGCGGGAGGGATAGGGCCTTCTGTTTACTGAAGGCTAGGTGTAGGTCCGAATACTGGGAAGGGATATTGGGGAGGTTATCTTGAGATATGTAGGAGACGGAAACCTTCTGAGGAAGCTGACAACAATGCGAAAGGCAATGGGAACCCCAGGCTGTGAGTTCCCCTTGTGACCAGGAGATGTGTGGGTTGTGAATCCGTAACCACGGGAAACCAAGAACCAATGGGTGAGAAGGGGATTGAATGAGAAAGAACCGAATGACCTCCTGGTGGGTGGCGCCGATGCGAAGAGTGAGGGGAGGGGTCTGCCACTTCACCAGACCAGGGGAGAGGGGGGAGCCATCAAGAGTGAGGAGCCGAAAGGGCTGGGTGACTGGCAACCGGGGAATATTCCAGGACGAAGCGAGTCCAGAGTCAAGGAAGTTCTCTTCGGAGCCCGAATCAACAAAAGCAGAGAGAGAGGTCTGTCCAGTAGTCCATGACAGGGTGGCTGGGAGAAAGAGTCCAGATCTGGGAGAGGAAGAAGTGCCACTGGCCATAACAGCAGGTGGATAGGAGCAAGGAGGGCGACTGGGGCAGGCAGCTCGGAGGTGATCAGGGGAACCGCAGTAAAGGCAACGCCCCTCACGACGTCGGCAATCTCTTTCCTCGGAGGTCAGTCTATGGAAGGAAGGCAGTTGGGAGGGTGTGGGAGGGGTCCGATTGTCCGACCTTCGCTGTTGCAGCCTGAGCTCTAGTTCAAAAACTCGAGAAATGAAGGAGTCAAGTGATGGGAAGTCCAGGGGCAGGTGCACAACGTGATCCTTGAGTTCATCAGATAATCCAAGGCGGAAGTAGTGAATCAGGGCATTGTGATCCCAAGCGAGTTGAGCAGCCAGAAAACGGAATTCGGAAGAGTAGTCCTGAAAAGAGCGAGATCCTTGAGTAAGGGAAGTGAGGCGTGCAACAATGAGGTGGCGAGAGTGCAACTGCCCAAAGGCAGATTGTAGAGCTGTCTGAAAAAGGTGGAAGTTAGCAGTCTCAGGAGCGTTTCGAGAGAGGAGATGTCCAGCCCATTCCAGAGCTCGTCCAGAGAGGCAAGAAACCATAAAAGCAATTCTTTCTCCATCGGTGGGGAAGCAGTCTGGACGGATGTGGAAAGCCATCTGACATTGAGTCACAAAGCCCTGACAACTGGAGGAGTCGCCATCAAATTTTTCCGGGAGGGGAGGGGGTAGAAGTTTAGTTTGTGTTTGAAGCGGGGGTGCAGGGGCAGGAGCTGCAGGTGGGGGAGACGGCGGAAGTGCAAAGTGGTCAGCTAGTTGCTGGACTGCAGTAGTTAGCAGGTCCAGATTCCGGGAGTGTTCAAGGAGAATAGAAAGTTGACTCTGGTCCGCTGGATCCATTTTAATAAGGCTCACTATTCTGTCAGGGAACCAAAACGTGGAATAGGAGGATCCTTATGCGTGACCGGAATCCCACAGGACACAGAGTAGCAAAGGGACAATCCAAAAGACAAAATCCAAAGGCAGGGTCGATAAGGGAGGCAAAGGGTCCGGTAACAAGAGATAGTCAAACAATTCAAAGGCAAAATCCAGAAGGCGAGGTCAAGAGGCAGAAGCAGAAGATTCGTAACGGGAGATCAGTCAAAAAGGTTAGGAAACACGCACTGGAGAATACTAAGATAGGCTTCTCAATAGTGAGCGTGGGAAGGTGTGCGAAGGGGGTTTAAATACTGAAAGGAAAGGGGTGTGATTGGATGATTGGTTAGGGAGTGAGAATTTGAGGAATCTGATGCATGTGAGAATGTGCTGGGTTCAATCAGGGATGAGATTGGGAAGCAGAGGTTCCGGGAATGTAACGTCGTTTGCGAGGGAGAGTGTGGGGCGTGACAGAACCGGTGTCCTGTCCAGCTCGCATCTTGTCTTGAGCCTGTTGCTTGCTGGGATAGGCTTCTCCTCCCCTTCAATGGGATGAAGTGATTAGAAAATGGATAGATGGATAACAGCATTGAAAGTCAATTTTCTTTGTGCTACATTAATGACATTTGTTTTGGTAATCCTGGAGGGTGTAGGACACCGGCTGCCAAAATTGCCATCATTTTCAATCCATATTTTCACTTATCTAGGAATGTTAATTCTGACAGCTTTAGGGCACATTCCCTGTACTGCCTTAATAACAGTATATAAACGTGTGAAACATGCAGAAAGGAATGAAAAATTCTTTAAAACTCAGTGGAAACAATGCCTGCTGCTTTATTTAATTCACTCATACTGGTATTATATGAGTTCATTTGATCTAAATGTGCCAATTATATTTCAGTGCTAATGTCAATATTTGAGTACTAAGACCTATATAAATCCAAATAAAACAATACAGGCTTTAAAAAAGGAATTCCATTGCTGCCGGAGATTTGCATCAGCCAGCAATAACAAAAACGTTTCTGTGGTGATGTTAAAAACACCACTGGGTAGCTCAGAGTTAGAAATCTGATTTTAAAGTTTAGTGTAAAAGAGTTGTGGCTGTGTTTCCAAGTAGCTTTCCATGTCTTTACTACCATAAGATTCTTATAAGTGTTCTTGTACATTTGTTCACATCCTGTATCTGTGTAAAACAAAGCTTAGGATTTATAGATTATTTATATGTGAAACTATGTCTTGATGAGAAGCCACCTCATCCACAATGGTCAGAGCTCCAATCAAAGTCCTTCCTCTGTGCTGAGTTTATACAGTATCTATTGTTTAGAATGAGATGCCAGTCAATTGTCTGTAATGTTCTTTATTGAAGCATGAATTATGAGTTTTGAATGCAGTGCTCTGATCTATTTTGACTCATTTCCTTCATTGAAAATTTACAGTTGTACCACATAATTGTGTTCATTGATTTGACCGTAGTCTTCAAGTTAGGAACTGTACAGTTATTTTTTATTCAAATTTGTACTTTGATACACTTATTCAACCTGGTCTATAAGTGCTTTTGTCCCTCTTTATCTGCAGTAGAAGCTCTAATTAATTCTTTCATTACATGACTGTTGGATTATTTTTAAGCTCTTTCTTGCTTGAATGACAACACACGTTATTCAATATTCAGCAAGTCCAAAACCCTGCTGCTACAGCCTTGGCATTATTCTGAATCTGACACCTTATGAGCTATTTTCTGGTCCAGCACTGGCTTCCTCTAGCTTGTATCATAGTGTGTAAAATCTTATTGGTCTCTTTAAAGACTTTGCACCTCCTTATCTGTTTGATTTTGCTTTTACTAATACCACTACTACTACTACTACTACTACTACTACTAATTCTACACTTTATTTTAAGCAGTGCCTTTAAAAGTAAGTGTCTTCTCAAAATTCTCAAAATGCTTTACAGGAATAAAATACACATTCTAAACAGAAAACAGTATCGAAGATAGGAGATTAAAAAATTAGCACAGGCAAACACTAGGGATTAGAAGCCTACTAGAAGATGCAAGGGGTAGAAAAAGACACCAAGAAAATAAAAGACGTTCTGAAGAAGAAGGTTTTGAGTCGGGATTTGAGTCAGGGTAGGTGGCTTATGAAAAAGTGGTATGCTTATGGTCATTGGCTGGTGTGGTGTGGCCAGGGGAAAAGCAGGTGTAAAAGGGATGTTACTCATACCACACTGATCTTCTCCGTTACTTTGTCCGTTTGTTTTCCGATTCCAATCCGTAATCCGTTTCCTGTATCCTTAAACAATCCAAATTCCAAAGACCGTATGTCCACACAAATCCGCCCCGTATCTAAGTCGCAAGTCGCACCCACAAACCATAGTCCGTAATCCGTAAACCGTAGTCTGTTATTCCTTTTAACCACAATCCTAATCTTCCTCTTCCTCTTCCTCTTCCTCTTCCTCTTCCTCTTCCTCTTCCTCTTCCTCCTCCTCTTCCTCTTCCTCTTCCTCCAAAACGCATTCCTTATCGGCAACCTTATCGGCTTCCGCGCTGGCTCACTGCTTCCAGGGCATTTATATTTTGTTTCCTGATGCGGCTCACCTGTGTCTCATTGTATCGCTGAATATAGGCTTTCTCCAACAACGGGTCCTTGGCGGCCATCTTGCTCAGGTCTACATTAAGAATATTAAGTGTTTCATTCCGGAAATACCGGTTATGAATGACCCTTCCCCTGATCATCTTACACTGGTCATGTTAAAACCAAAAAATACAACAATAACGGTCATTGCAACAGCCAGACCTTACTTATTCCCACCTCTCTTTATATCTGGCTTGAAATTCTAATGCACACAATGCTTTCTCAAACTGCGAGGAATTCCCAGTTCTGTGCCAGAGCAAACATGATCAGCAGGAAATGGGTTAACACTTGAAAAAGTTGAAGGATTTTATGCTTTACTTTTTCATCAGCTGGAAAATCCCCCCATATCATCACAAAATTAATTAAATTTACTTTGATATAATTTCAAAAAACATCTGTTGCGTTACATCAATATGCTGTAACTTCTATGCTGGGAAAATTCTGTTTCTTGAAGAATATACAGTATATACAGTATATACAGTATTAAAATAAATGTGCGAACAAGGCATGAACCTATTTGCAACCTGCAGAAAGAAAGCATGCAAGACGTTCAAGTTATGGAAATGAAAGCTATCATCAAAGACTGCTTGCTTTAATGCAGTTGTGTGCCATCTGGATCTCTCAGAATACTGAGAATACTGAGAATAATATTTGAATCCAGACTTTAAAAAACAATTTGCAGTGTGCTGCTTTGTATATGCCTGGCAAGATAAAAGTACCATATAATTCAGTAAGCATTAAGAACTTTAAAGTTGTTATTAGTAACTTGCATATTTTAGCAAACATTCTTTTTAGAAAAAAAAATTCTAGGTTACTTATGATTTATTATTAGATCATATTGACCATATTAATACATTAGTACAACATTGTTAAATACCTGATGTCATCATATTTGCAGAAGAAAATATCTCTTCATAAATCAAACAAGCTTCATTTACTACTCCAAAAAAACTCCATAGGCACAATTCCAGGGGTTAGTAAGTAGATTAACTTTGTAAGTAAAGATGGTTGATGGATTTTGTAACACCCGTCTAATTAAACAGAATGATTTGAAACACATATTTAGAAAGAATCTTCTGATTCAAATATCAAACCAGTGTTCATTTTACATTTTCAAACTAATGTGGTTTTATTGCCAGCCCACAATAATTTGTGTCCCTAGTTTCCCCTATTGCCAGCATACAGTAGCCATGTCACCCGTGATGATACGAAGCACATCAACACCAGATTTCTGTCTTCTCAAAATTCAAGATTGCAGCCAGTGGAGGAGTACAGTATGTACAGGGTCCCACAAAAGACCAGAATATGCAAAGTCAGCAGAATTCTTCTTTTTTTTATTTCAGCCAAATGTGTAAGGCAACAAAATGACTACTGTATGTGTTTACCATTACAGCTTTATTGAGATGAAAATTGGTCATGCTTTGTGAATAGTCTTCATACAGAACATCTGATCAGAATTACAATTTTACTGCACACAGATATGAAGTGTACATTTTCCTCTGATCAAAGCATAATGCTGAATTTACATGATAGTGTCTTTCAGTTATCTCAGTCCATCCCAGAGTGTCCTATTGAACACGGACTCATGTGGTCACCTACAAATGAGCAGAGTATCTGGATAGACACACAAAAAAAATAGAAAAACAAATAAAACGAGATTTTTGTTAGCTTCTTTGCCTACTTCCTATAAAAGTGTAACAGAATAATTATTATTTTGATGATTGTGAATAAAGCAAATCGGTGTGCAGTGGTATTAAACATAAAAAACGCTTCATGTATTTAATTTTTGCCATTGGTTGACATAAAATACTCTGTTTTTGCCTATTTTCTCTGTTTTATATTAATAATGAATTTAGGAATATATGTAGAACTTTGGTTTCACTTGGTGAAAGGTTTTTTTTGTTCATCAATGGCAAAAATTCCAATTAAATACATTATGACTCCATATTGGAATACAATAAAATGTGATATGTGTTTACTATTTTAAGCATACTGTATTTCTAGGAGCCTCTTTGATTCTTACTTAAACATTCACAGCTTGCAATATATTGAAATGTGAGTATCCACTATTTATGTATCTAGTCTAAAATGTAGTATAAAATGTACCCAGTATATAGGAAAATTACTGTAGACTTAGTAAGAAATTGAGGACTCAGGAGGTTTAAAAGATTCAGTACACTGTGAAATGTGAGACTTCTGGATTCCAGAGTAGGTTAAGTGCTTCTCTTCTCCAGACTGGTTTTGAACACATGGGCACAGTGGCCAGCACCTCCAGCTTCAGAGCCACACAGCACCACTCCCCAGTTAACAGAGAATTCCACTATGTCAGAAGATCAGGTCTCCTATCATTGAAGAATTTAATGGTATCTAGACTCCAAGGTGGTGATTCCTGTTAGACTACGCACTTTAAAAAAACCCTTCTCCTCCATATCAATCTCAGCGACTGATAGACATCAGTCTCTGTAATATGAGCCACGGCACAAATGAAACAAGATTAGATCATCACACTTGATCAGTCTTGTTGGAGATTAGGTATTGGCCACTCTGGGGATGGTGTAGAGCTTGATATTCTAAAAAACTCTCTCTCTTGATTTAGTAGAATTTAGCACTATTATCGTCCCAATGGAGTGATATTATCTCAGTCTGTATCAGGTTCAGTACAAGTGAACTTGTGTTATGAGATCAACAGAAGCAATGTTTTTTGTATATTCCCCATTAATGTTGAGTATTTTTGTCATTTTATGATAGTGGCACTGCAGGAATGAATACTGTGAGTCCTGTAAACCAACCAGCCTTCCAATCAATCAAACAATTTGCTACAGCACCCTTGGCAACAGTTTTCCACAGAGCTCTTTATGGACTTGTATGGCTTAAACACTAGCATACACTTATAGAAAATTACTTGTGCAAAGTTTATTTTCATAACGTTGCCCTTAAATATGTATTTTATTATGTTCTCATATTTCTAAAAGGAGCCTTATTTAAAGATGTTGCTATTAAGAGGATGTGACATTCCTGAAGTATGTGTACTGTATATTACATTAAATTTTCTCTGAAAAGATTAAGTTGTGCACCATGCTGGGATATGTTTTCCTAGCAATGTCCCAATAGAATAGCCATCAAGCATGTGCAGTTATATAATAAAGGGCTCATGAAACATGACAGGAATGTTAAGGGTACTTTGTGAGGTATAACACAGAAATCATTTGTGCAAAACTGTTAAATTTATCTAGCATGGCAATGACTGAAATTAACACTTGAAGCAGGAAAATGTCCCTCCAGATTTTACTAGTCAATCCTGGCCATTGTCCATAAATAACATTAATTATCATATATTCCCACAGACCATAACATGATATACTGTACAATTTTTAACAAAGCAGTTTAGCTTTTTCCTGTCAACGTTACATGTACATACTGTAGTTGGTTAAGTCTTTCATTATTCAGGGTTAAATTAGTGAATCCGTTTGACAAATAATTAAAACTGTGTTTCATTTGGAGAAAGGCAACACTTAAATCAGTCTATTCCAACAGTGGTAGCATTGCTATAGTTTTAGAAAGGAATGATTTAGCTGCCCAAAAGGTAGCACCAGTATTCCGACCACTAGATAATAAACCGGATAACTTTGAGGTGTGTGAAGAAGTTACAGGATCCCCACGTCAATGAAGTATTTTCAGAAAGAGTGGTGACATTAGCTGACACACTCCATAAAACATCTCCCAACATCTATCCAACAACAGAATTTCCCTAATGAGATCTAAAGTTTCTGGAGGGATTTTCTGTAGACATAGTCAGTCTGGATTACAATTTAAGAGACTGTGAATAGCTGAAATAAATTAATCAACCTGACAATAATTTACAATTTCCCTGTAACTGGATCTTGCTCAAGCAACTATGTACTGTAAATTCTTTCGGAGATGAAGGAAGAATAACACCTAAGGCCATCTGCCACATAATGATCAGTTTGTAAATAGGATGGTCTTGACTCATGGGAATAAAATACAAAGGTTCACAGTCTCTTATCTAAGTGTGCTGAGCTAAACATGATTTTTATTGTTTAAACTAAGTTAAACTAAGGGCAGTTTTGTTACAAGAAGTCGACTAAAGTGATAATTTCTTCATAACTGAGAGGCATTTGAAAAAGTACAATAAAGTTTGAACTTTTTTGTGAGTGAAATAATGATAATCTTGAATATGAAGAAAACGAAAACAAATTCACAAGTATGTGATCTGGCATTTTTACAGTATACCTTTATATTAGCTGTGCATATTTCTATATGTAATTAAGCAAAAACAAAACAGACATTTAATAAAATCATAAGAAGTTTATTCTCAAAAGAAACAGTTGGAATAATAAACATCTTTGAATGTACTATAGGAATATAAATTTACCCATAATATTAATCTTATTATTGAACAGACAATTGGATGGAGGTCAAATTCTAATCTTGCACTTCCACTTCTCTGTGCATAAAATCTCACTTGAACACAGTACTGTGTGCATCTTTCTAGCACTCTAAATTTAGCTTTGTCACAGATGGACACGTCTTGCATTTGGCATTGCAGGGACCACACCTTTATTGCATTCATCCAAAACTGCAGTCGCTCTTGCCTCTTCAGCCTTAATGCCTCACTGAAAACTATTGTCTCTGCGCCCACCAGGCGCATCAGGTCTACTGATCAGCTCCTGTGACAGCTGACCTAGAACAGTTTTATCCCTTTTCCCATTTGATCTCTCTCTTCCAAATATTCATCGCTCTGTTCTCCTTCCCTCCCCTTTCTTTCTCCTTTTCTGTTAGAATGTCCAACCCACTGCACCCAAGGCCCCAGCCAATATATGCTGTTTTGTCTCTTCCCTCTCCCTAATCCTTTTTTTGGCTATCCACCACAGGATCTGGGTGGTGACTTCAAGTCCACCCCGTTGGTGCAAGCACATGGAATCAATCTGCCCTGGATCGAGGCTTCTTCATTCATCCCCTCGCTGTCCCTAGCATTTTAGGCCTAGGCAGGTAAAGTGATATGTTTCCTTCCCCCTCTATCCTCCTACTTTTGGTTGGCGTCCAACTGGTTTGTGTTGGTCCTTTGAGTCTTCCCTCTCCCAGTGCTTACAGTTGCATACATACAGTAGCTGTTATTCTTTCAGTTTCAGGGGTTCAGCTTGAATTACTTATTGTCTAGCTAAATTCTGCATGTGGTAGCTCTCTTCTGTTTTGTGCATCAGGCTACTCTTTTGGGCCACAGTAGTGTCTTCCACTGCCCTGCAAAGAGTTCTTATCTCAAGCTAGTTAATACAGCTACTTGGTAACTAGCTCTTCCTGCTTCTGCTTCCATCAAACGTCTCTTCTGGTCACCCAGTGATTTCTGCTGCCCACCACAGAGTCCTACTCCAAGGTAGCCAGTCCTGCTACTGCTGGTAGCTGGAAGTTTTGCCACCTGACTTGCGTTTTGTCACCTACAGCAGTAGTTCTCAAAATATTGGACCAAGTACCACGCCTGATCAAACCAAAGCATCCAAATACCACCTACAAGTCATCTTCTCATAGGAACTACAGAAAATCTCAATGACCAACATGAGCACGTGCGCACACACTCACACACACATAATAAAAATAGCACTGAGCACTTAGTTAATTTGGATCGTACCGCCTTGTAGCCATTTTCCAACGCTTGCTAACACTAGCAGTGCTGTCTGCGTCAGGTTCAGCAGAAGAGCTAGTGTCGGTGGCCGATAGGGTTACCATACATCTGGATTTTCCCGGCCATGCCTTCTCTTTTGATCCTTATATCTCGTCCAGGGGGAATTTTCAAATATCCAGAAAAGTCTGGGATTTCGATCCCATTATTTTCACCATGAAGAATAATTAACAAAAATTATAAAGATAGAAAGAGAGAGAATTTCTTAACTTCTCTAACTCGCGTTGCGACCTACGTTGTCATTCAGTTTCCGTCCTGTACCCGTAAGATTATGTCATGAGAGAGTGAAATCGGGCATCAATATCTGTGTCTTTACTCAGTCTATGGAAGCATTCCCTTGAAAGGCTCCCTATTTTGTTTCTCAATATCCTACCCTCAAACACCACGCCAAAGCGAAAGAGTTAATTCACAGCAGGACCACAAAATAAATGTCCATGTTTTAGAAGTGGCAGAGAAGAATGGGAAGCTGAATGTTTGGTGTGTAAGCCTGGTACTTTTGTCCCTGTGGAAAATAAAGGTGTACTTCACTTGCAAACTCATGTTGACTCAGACAAACACAAAAAGGCAATTTGAGGAGAGAACCAAATTAACAGATTATTTTGTAAAATCTGGCAGCAAAACAGAGGATTCTGTTATTGCAGTGGAGGGGACTTTTTTCACACAGTTAAACATCATCACAGTTACTTTACCAATGAACATAAAACGTGGGATATTTTGAAAACCGTCTCCATCCCGACCCCGTTCCCAGATAAGGCAATAGGAAAGTTTCTCAGGGTGTCCTCTTTTTTATGTACAAATATGGTAACCCTAGTGACGATGTATAATCCTCCTCATTTTCAATGGGTGTGCGTGATCTGTTGGAGCTGGCATCAGTACTCTAGGCATCTATTCCTTTCAGCCATGACATAATACTTGATTTTTGCGAGGTATAGATTGTTGATCACTTGTTCTGTTGGAGGATGTGGTGCTAAGCTGTCTCTTTGAAAGCTCGAGAGGAGTATAGAGACTCAAGTATTAGCACGCACTGTATCAACGTAGCTGAGGACTTAGGCTGCGTATTTGACACATAAACTAATTTTATTAAAATATAAAATATGAAAACCTGTCTTAAGCTTTCTGAAACCGATTAAATTACAGATGAATAATTTTCAATCATTCAATTTTTAATTCCTAATTTTTCAGTGCATACATGCTTCTTATACACTGCATATCCAGATCCACTAGTCCAGTGGTTCTCAAACTGTGGTACGCGTACCTGCAGTGGTACGTGGCGTGCCGCCAGGTGGTACGCCAAATGACCCTGGAATTGTGTTGTGTGCGCTGAAAAAATCGGGACGGGTTTTCATATTTTGTATTTTTATACGTGTTGAATACGCAGCCTACGTACTACGATACAATGCGCGCTAATACTTCAGTGGACACAAGAGACACTCTGTAATTCTATACCACTCTATAGGAATGCGTGCTATGGATGCAAGTGACCAATTGTATTTTAAAAAAGCTACTGTATCTCCAGCAAATAGAGAGAAAGGAGAATGTGCGTGATTTTGGAACAATGCCAACGTTGTAAACACAGGAATGCATAGAAATGCGTGCTACGAACGCTGGTAATCTTGTGAGCACAGGAAAGCGTGAAAAATAACAGAAAAATATTTAAGAACTGTTCTAAGTTAATTTGAGAAAAATACACAGAGCGTCTCTGTGTTTCTCTCCCATGCGCATGAAATAAATACTTAAAATAAACACTGAAATAAAAACGGAAACGTGGAAAAATGCAAGCTTGCGGATTGCTAAAGCAGGTAAGCCCCACACTATTATGTGTGGAGAAAAAGCTGCTGAACAGCTCGACCTGCTGCCCCCCCTGAAAGACACAGTCATTCATAGAATTATTGAAATTAAGGATTATATCAAAAGTACGCTGACAGAGCGCGTTAAGACGAGCAGATGTTTTTCACTGCAATTAGATGAGTCTGTAGTCGATTTGGCCAATTTGCTCGTTTACGTTAGATACGAGTTTGAGGGCATGTCCCATGAAGACTTTCTGTTCTGTAAGCCGCTACCAACAGGAACTACAGGAGAGCACGTATTTCAGCTTCTGAATGAATGTATCGAAGAGAATGGCATCGACTGGATAAAATGTGTCGGAGTTTGTACAGACGGTGCTAGAGCCGACACAGCGGTGTAGTTGCACGAATTAGAGAGGTTGCTCCAGAAATTAATGGTTTCATTGCAACATCCACCGCGAGACCTTTGCCGTCAAGAAAATGCCTGATGATTTAAAATCTGTTAAGACTGTTGTGAATTGTATCAAGGCTTGAAAAATGAATTCACATCTGCTTTGCTCTACTAAACAGGCTCACCCCTCTCACCGAAATGGTGCTTTTTTATTTTTATTTGTTGTTGTTTTTTTTCTGTAAAACACTTTGAGAAGCCACATTTTAATATATCAAACAAAGTTTATTATTATAATATTTATTGTATGTATGTGTGAGAGTGTGTGCACATGCACTCATGTTGGTCATTGAGAATTGCTGGGGTTCCTATGAGATGATGACCTGTAGGTGGTACTTGGATGCTTTGGTTGGATTAGGGGTGGTACTTGGTCTAAAAAGTTTGAGAACCACTGCACTAGTCCAAACAAGCCTGCGTCAAAAGCATTCATTCATTACACACAGTTCTGCTTGGTTAAAGTGAAACTGCAGCCAGACTGATTTACTTTTAGCTCAGTATTTGAAATCTGCCTCTGTGTTTTTGGGGATTCTTTTGGGGGAATGTGACAGCACTGATATCTGACCCGCACAATAATTTTCTGTATGAGGTGAATTAAAGCCAACATACTAAGCATGGTATATTTTATATTTATATTTGTTATCCAGAATTAAAAATTTGACCAAACAATTTAAATATGTACTGTTGCTTATACTGTATGAGGGTTTCTTTATAGTAATTAAACCTTATTAGTTTTTATAACTCATAGTGTGACAATAAACATTATTAAATAATGCTAATTTCATAAAACTAATTATTCAAATGTATTAAAAATAATATTTTCTTAAACCGATTTTACTTTCCTACGACATTATTCCTACAGCTGTACAGCAAGAACTTCAAGGTTATTTGCTACATGACAGACAGACAGAGAGTGTTGGCAAAAGATGCCTAAAAAAAACATATGACACACAGGCTGAACTGGATACCGAGACAGCTGTCTGGACTCAGACCCTTAACGATGCAATATATAGACTATAATGTCTATAATGTTCAAATAAATGAATTTGTCAATTATGGTAATGGTCATCCTACTTTATTGTTTCTTTTGAGTAGAGTCATTTCTAAACATAAACTAAGATAATTGTTTTTCTCAAACACCACCTAATAATTTCAGAACAAATGGACTGTACTCATGTACCTTCAATTAAAGATGCCACGACAATCCCATTCACAGTGCTGTTACAATCCAGTTGATATTAGCTTTTAACAGCTTTTGTAAGAAGGTGTGCATATTTAAAGCAGGGCAGGGATGTCTGTCTGGATAGTTATATATAATTTTGTCAAGGGGACACGTGTGTTGTGATAAATGTTATCCCAATGTAAATTCGACCCTGAAGCCAGATACACAAGTATCAGCTGACTGCACTATGGCCTCATTGATTGTGTTAGAACAAAGAATAAAATGCATCAATCCAGTGCATTCCACTGTTTCCCATCACATTTTCATTCAGGCATAGCATAATGTAAGAAGCCAATAAATGAAGCATACTCTTGAAGGCTAAATATGTTTCCTCTGCCAGAATTCCTATCAGTGGTAATTCACATTGTTTATTCAACTAACCAAGAATCAGTTCACTTCACCACTCTACAGGTAATTGCAAGAACCAAGTAAATTAAAAAATAAGTGCTTCTGTTACTTTTTTCTCTGTAGATCATCCCTAACATGTCTAGAGTTGGTGGATTAGATAGAAAATGATAGCAATCAACACAATAAGAGAAGAGCTTCAGTAACAAAGACAAGTCAGTATCTGACTGACTTGTCCCATCCTCCGGATGAGACGTAAAACCGAGGTCCTGACTCTCTGTGGTCATTAAAAATCCCAGGGCGTTTCTCGAAAAGAGTAGGGGTGTAACCCTGGCATCCTGACCAAATTTCTCATTGGCCCTTACCATTCATAATAATCTCCTAAACCTCCTAATAATCCCCATCTATGAATTGGCTTCATTACTCTGCTCTCCTCCCCACTAATAGCTGATGTGTGGTGAGTGTTCTGGCGCACTATGGCTGCCATCGCATCATCCAGATGGATGCTGCACATTGGTGGTGGTGGAGGGGAGTCCCCATTACCTGTAAAGCACTTTGAGTGGAGTGTCCAGAAAAGCGCTATATAAGAGTAAGCAATTATTATTATTATTATTATTATTATTATTATTATTATTATTATTATTATTATTTGCAGAATAAAATGACCATGTGACCATGATAACAACATTGGGATTCCTGAATCCTAATTTCAATCCACTACAAGAACAAAAAAAGGGAAGGGAAACTCTGCATCCCACAGCCTGCTACACTCAGTATTACAGTACTGTAATACCGTATGTGGGTAAGCGTTGCATGTACAGTACTGTAATGGTCATATAAAATACACTTAAAGACTGTTGAGTCAGCCATAGAGGAGCCATCACTTCATTTGATGCTACAGAAAAGTATTGCTACCGTTACACGAGAAAGTGTTCATGAGTATCTCTGGAGGCGAACAGACTCATTCGACAGTCCTGTTAGCAAGCTTATGTAATGTCAGCAACAAAACCCCTGAACATCTTGCAGAGCTGCATTAATTTAAAAAATAAACTACTGATGAATACTTTCAAGATACATACAGAACAAGGTGGACACATTTACATGAAGAATAATCACACCTAATAATATATTTTCAGATCAATTTGAAAAATATTTAGTGGCCCTTATGATGAAAAGATATGAAGAATGCAAGAGTTCTGCCAGAAGAATATTCTTTTAACATGATAAAATACCAGGCAGAAAGGCCTCTGATGACGTTCACTCTCTGCCATGTGATGTCTGACCTAGAACATGTGGATAAAAAGTTAAAACAATTTTTTTAAGCTTTCTAGACTTCCTGCTAATCAGAACTATTTTTAAATGAACCATGAAATGTCATGCAAAAATCAGAAGGCTTGAGTCTGTTTCTATAAATTGTACAATACATACCACATGTTCACCGTATGTGAAATCTCAAGATTTCTGGCAGAAAGCTGACAGAAAATGAAAAGTTTGATGTAAAAATGTAGACCTATATAATGAATGCTGCTATTGACTCTGCACTACTGGACAGTAGTAACCATGTTATGCTCAAGGACTCTCATAAGTTGCCTAATTTATTTTTATTCAGATAAGAATTAGAGGTTTGCCAAAATTGCTATGGAATCACAATTGTTCAATTGTTTTAAAAAGAAAAAAACATTAATTAAATAAATGAAGTCACATCAGCATTCATTTTGGCCAGTCAATACTGCACTAAAGCTTACCTGATAGAATGAGCAATACTGACAATTTAAAGCAACCTTCTCTGGTAGGTTTTTAAAAAACAAAAGGGAGAAAACCTTAGGTTTGAAAGGTTTTCCTAAAAGTAACATTTTAAATTTTATCTGACTATTTTTTCCACTTAAAAGACAAGTGTAAAACACTCTTTATTACAATATAACCTTCACATTTTTTAATGTTAGTAACAAGAATGGTGTTTACTTTCCCTATAAAACAGGTGCTCTGTTTTAAGGCCCTCACATATTATCTATTAGATTTAATGTATATATACTGTAATTGTTTCCAAAGGTATCAAAAACTGAACCATAAAAATAATTATAATTTATTAATGCAAAATAAAAATAATGTAAGTTATTTTAAAATATAGTAAGAACAAACAAAGTATTAACTTCATGAATTATGTAAATCACATAAAATGAGCACAAGCAACAGTTTACCTTTTCACACCTTATTTAATTTAAGCTGAAGTTTGGCGAGCTGCTACTTAATGGTCATGACTGTAGGTATTCAGTAAGTACAAGAATTCAAAGGAAGAAGAAAAACAATTCTCATTTTTTGGAACAAAATCTGAATGGAAATTGTGTTTTCCTGATAAAGTTTCAATTGCCTTGGTTTCCACGGGTTGTAATAACAAGAGCACAATACTGTTCGATTGTCCTACATGGGTGGATACTGCGGATTGTGTTAGTGTGCAAGTGCTGACATGTTAATCGAGCTCGAGGGACAAAACAACTCCTTTGCGTGGTTAAAATGAATGAGAAAAAGAATTTAAAAACTTCCTCTAAAGGAAAGATATTGTATTTAAATATACTCTGTATATGGGAGATTTCGATTTTTTACATTCATGCTTCCGCAGTTGTGGGTGGATTCAGCAACTATATAAGAATTTGAATAGCATATCTGCACTTGGGAGACCGTGTCCAATCTTATAAAAGCTCATTAAAAAAGGCCTGTGTTGGTGTGTTTGGAAATGTCTGTCCTCTGTGCTAATCTACCTGTTTTACACTTTATACAACCTAGTCAATCAGAATTGTCTTGTTTGGGAACCAGTGAGATGGCAAAAATCTGTCTTTTTAAAAATACAATACTGTATATTCACAAATTCTTAATGGCATGTTGCTTTTAAGTATTGCACCTTGTGTTCTAAATTAGTTAAATCGTTGTTCAATAAACCCTGAAGAGTCATCAGAATCACTTGCAATAATGATTAACAATGCTAATTAGTGACACAGTTTCAGATACAGGGTGACTGATTAAATATATTTTAATTCCTAATTTTTAAGAGAAAAAAATCATCTTTATTGTTTTTTGTTTTCAATAAGCAAGACATAAGTTGTGGCTTCATCTTCTTTATGCCTTGCTATTTCAGATAATGCTTTTAATATATCAGATGCAGACTTCTGAGATCCCACTAGAATATTATGAAACTGACCTAATTCTGGAAGCTGAGATAACTGCAGGCAGGGATGTCAGCTTTTTACTTTTGTTTTAGACTAAGTAAATGACACAGGCTTCCTTCTCCTTAATCTTTCCCAAAAACATCTTTTTGTGAGACAGGTTTTGCCATCAAAAAATAAAAAAGAATAGAAAACTCTCTCAATGTCAATGCAAATACATAACACGTACAAACAATAATAATTTTCCTGTCATTTACAGGATAGATTTTTCCATCTCATTTCAGCAGCTCCCTTTCTGACACGGAGAATTTTAATTTATAAATCTCAAATTCCTGGCACATACACTATGTGCTTTTTCAACCTTTATACTTTGATTTCAAAAATGGTCTTCTCTCACTAACTTTAATCAAGTTCATGTTAAACAAGACAGCGCTTCAAGGCTCACCTCTTCCAGTTTAATTAAATTGAGATGATTTAGTTTAATAAATTGAAGACAGGGAAATCGTGTGAAATTTGAATTCTAATTTCTTAAAAATACCAAAGGAAACATTCACAATTTTTTTGGAAACCGAAAATCAAATTATTGATATCCAGTATAAAATACACTGGACACTCAGTTGTGTTTATAAGAGGATTCCAGGTGTATAACTGATACAACCTAACTTCAGCTTTACTGTAAATGAGACTCAAAGAAGAACAATAGATTGAACTTTAAACTTCAGCATTTACAAATATTTATCACATCATCGGAGATGGTTAAAAAGTGAGAGTTGTAAAGGAATGACACACAGGTGTTTCAGAATTTATTTCATATCCTGTAAGATTATTGTATAAATTTGTTCATAGGGTCAGGACCAAGGTTAAATAATTAGCCTTTGTTCTCTCTAGAACTGATAATTGCAATGTGCTTATTCCCAGGGAGTCTAGGAGTTTAGTGAAAACATTGAAGTATTTTCAAAACTCAATGACAAGAATTTTATCTACTGCACGTCCCAGTCCAATGCACATCTTAGTCCTGTTTTAGAACCGGCTTCCAGTTTAATCATATGACTTCCATATGAAACATATAACCTTCAGTGGGTTGAATGGAGTGTGCTCCCCCTCCTTACAGCACTCATCTCTTTCCAGTTTTATATCCAACCACAATCTTTGACGCATTGATACAAGTCTCCAAGACCAAACTCTAGGCATTGGGTGATGAGACAAATCGTCTTTGCATTGTATGTCCTCCATATATTTGTGTAAAATCTAAAAATATAAACAAGTTTCTATTGTGGAAATTCTGAAAAGAAACCCAGCACTGAAGTGCCCATGTTCTGTTGTTGTTTTATGCTAATTTGTTTGGCACAGATCTCTAAACCTTAGTTATCTAGATAAAGCTTTATCTCACAGATATATCTCTACAAAAAATGTAAACATTGGCTGGACTATAGGAGAACAATCCTTACAAAATCCAAACAGCAGCAGACAGATACTTTGATAAGTAATTATAATTTCAAATCTCAGCCTAGACCTCAAAACCCATATCATTTAAAAATAAAGCCTTTTTTAATCTTTAGACCTAGAATTAATGCCCCATGGCATGGTAGCTGTCCCTTTGGAACATAATTTAATTTAGCAAGGATTCATAGATACATGATGGAGTAAGGAACTGCATCACTGTACGATCTACAAAGAAACATGCTGAGGTAAATTCCACACTGAAAAGTAGAAAGCCAGAGTAAAATATGCAGTAACATTTCAGTTCATAACAGTTCATCAAGTGTGTACAGTAGATAGGCAGAGAGCTGAGATACGAGGGGTTGGTGGTGCAAGTAAAGGACTGGAGAACTGAGAACAGATGAGAGTTAAACTGAGGATAATTACATGGAAATTGTAAAGGACAGAGAGGGTACTGTGAAAGGCAAATATCTGTAAATGAATAAATGTATGAAAAAAAAAATTATCCTTCAATGAAAAATGGGGATTTTTCTAGTCCAGGTGTATAAAGATATTCTACATACTGTATATACATATGTATATGCGCCTCAAAAATAAACACATGGAAATCTCTGTTCATAAGAGGTTGAATGGGCCTGAAGGTTTAAAGTTCACTGATAACTGGATGACACAAATGACATTCCTTAGCAGGCTAATACAAAAATATGACTGTGAACCTTGATTGCCACAAATGTTTTTTGGAAATGCATACTGTAAGCAGTCCACCTGTGCTCAACATGTAATAAAGAAAATAAAAAGAAAATATGCACGTACAGTATTTCTTCAAGAAATAAGAAAGAGTATTATTTCGAAAGGACTTTTAAGAGCCTCAACCTCCAAAACACTGAGTTAGCCAAGTATAATATCTAATTTTCTAAACATCCCTACACTAACACAGCCATATAAAAATACATATGTTTTGTAAGAGGTAAGCTCTCATTCTATTTAAATTGACTGTGAGTCACCACCAGTTAATCTTACTGAAATGAATTTATGTTACAGATGATTAACTATTGAGAGAAACACATTATTTAATTTTAAGTATCAAACTATAATAGGTTTGATTGGAGTAGAAGATGCAGAGAATGCTGCAAATCTAACTTTAAAACCTAGCTTCTATATTTTATAGAAAATATAAAAATGCCATACAGTATACCAACAATTCCACATTCACTTCAAGTTAATAATTCTGCATAAAGTGGAAAATATTTCATTAACAGGGGCACAACAAATAATCTACCCACAACAAGGACTTACACATACAAATAGTATGCATGTTAGCATGTACATTTAAAAAGCCTGATTTAATCTAGGGTACTAACCTTTCTGTACCAGAAGGTGACACCTTGAATTCATCAGATCCAAGGAACATCACTTGATGAATTCTGCATCTATGCAAATCTGTATTAGCGTCCTGCAAAAATAAAACACATTTGTTTCATTTTAAAAAAGGGAAAAAAATCAAATCACTGCATTGAACTCAAGGCCTTGTTTTCTAAAGCATACGCTAAAATGCGTCCGGATGACTTGTGAAGATTTCTTTTATTGCATTTGACATGAACTATCTCAGGGGACCCAGCTGCTGCTCTCTAACTTAATGGGCATCACTGCTAAAACATGTAATGTAGTCATCAGGCTTGCAACACTATTATCAGTCCTGGCTTTGACACACCTTCACTCTTCAATTAAACCCTGCTAACAAAACAACAACTGTTTATAACTGATTTAGATGGCTTGAAATGTTTGATCTGATATAAATTTGCCATACAAACTCAAAAACAGCCACATCTGCTATTTTTTTGCCATGCATATTTCATGATCTACAGTCTTCATTCATGCTTTTAGTTTCTGAATTACAGAGTATTTAAATTATCAATGTCTTGAAACTCACCGAGAAGAGTGGACCATAAATGTATGGATGGATTAAATTTATTATATGTACTTCAAGATGTGAAATAAGACAAGATATCCGAGCCATTGCATCTCTCCCTTATTAGGGCATTCTGAATGTCCTACTTACTTTTATTTTTCTTTCCTTGCAGAGTAGTGTGAATAATTCTTGCTTTAAAGTTGCACATAAGTAACATAAGTAAGTCATTTATAAATTACACCGATTACTTATAAGTAATTTCAGTGTACAAGGCCAAAAGTAATACTCTGTTATGTTGTAATTATTACATGGAAAACAAAATCATTAATCTCTTGTAATTCCCCTAGTCTAGGGTATTAATGTCTAATTCATATTTAATCTGTTGCTGGTACCGTATCTACTACATCTTATAATTATTCAACAGGGTCAAACAGAAAAAAAGTTCCATATTTATGCATTCAGTTATTACTTTGGAAACTGAACTGTCTGTCTGGAAAGATTTGAAATGTGTTGGGTATAAGTAAATCTGTATCAATTTATCAAGTGAAAAATAAAAAAAATAAATGGCTGTTTTCTGGGTGATAACAAAGAAAAAGTCTTTCATTCAATAGCAGAGTTTTTCAGATTGCTGGGTAGGGAGAATCTGTGAAAGCAGATTGGGAAGACAATCCAGTCCCTGAAGTTCTCTGCACTTTCTGTAATAAACATCTTTTCATGAATTATTAAGGACATTTCTTCTTAGAAAGTCAACACCTTGAACTGTGCAAGTTTCAAATGGATTTACTGCTTATCTTACATTACCTGAAGTTGTAGAGTGTGATAGATTTGGACTATAAAGACTTAATAATACAAGAACTTTTTCACTATAGTGTGATCATTCATAGAACACATTATTTTTTAGAATAAAAGTATGATCATTGCACCATTTCCTGTGAACATGCAGAAGTGTGTTATTTTAGAATGAATTATGAATATGGAAGTTAATCTGTGCCAAGTACTATAAGCAGTGTCATTGAGACAACAACAGTACTCTCACTGTCACCTTTGCTGTTGCCTGTGATTTTGTGAGTCATGCTAAGTGCACTAGTGGTTTCTCATTTGTAATGCTACTCAATGCAGTGAGAAGCACAATGATTTTTTAAATAATTTGCATTTACACCTTTTATACTAACAAAAAATCTTTTTATAAACAATAGCAGGTTTCAAAGATTGTTTTTATTTTATTTTATTAATTCATAAAGACATATCTTTGTGACTGTGCAATTCATGGGAAATGGAGAACTTGTTTTTTCACTCCTTTCACTCCTGAGAAAAGTAGTTCAGGTGGGTAGCTGCATCTGTATGCATAGGCTGCAAAGGAACAAGTAATAGGTTTATTTCATGCTGAAAAGAGAAGAAAGAAAACACAACATTTCGGCTGTGGAGCCTTCTTCGGGTGACACATTACTCCTGAGAAAATACCAATTTTTTGGTAGCACAAGGAAAGTCTTGTAATTATATCTTGCTTACAGTATGTTCACATAAAGCATCACATCCCACTTAATATAAAATTGACTACATTAATTTAAGTATTCCTGTTCTCATTGTCTGACCATGCTTATAATATACGTTTGTTTTTTCTCAGTGAGGGATTCCCATTAACTGTGTCACACTTAACCATACCTCTCCAAGCTTTATTGTGGTTTTACTATGATTGCTTGGTGCTGTGCATTTTCCCTTAATAAATTCCTATTGGGGTTTCTTCTGCAATCTGTGTAATACCTTCTTATAAGCTTAAACAAATTACACATTTGTCAAAATGCATCAAATTTGTAATCTGTGCAATTTTCTAAATTTACTGTAGGGTTCCCGTGCTTCGATTAGTACGGAAAATAATTCAACTGATGACAGATGTGTTGCACATTGGAAAGAGTTACAAGGAACACCACTGTAGGGCCGATGGCATCAACTTGTCCACCTTTTAAATAACGTCTGTGGTGAATGATAGAGCCTTTGATGTGATGAATGGCCTCCTTTGGGTCCAGAGAGAATTTCCCAGCTTTCGTCCCTTGAGAGTCTCTTCATTACATGCACTTTGAGGCACAGGAGGACGAAAAGAGGAGAGGCCGCAGCTATCCTCCTCTTACCTCATAGTGATTCATTATAGCAGCCATACATCAAATGTTTCAGAAGGAACAAAGGCCGGGGTAGCAAACAAACAAGGATCTTCACACCAAATTAATCTGAAGTGTTGGGAGAAAAAGAAATGAAACAAAAGAGAAAGAGATGGCTCTTCAGTGTCTTTATGAAGAACTGTTGATCTTACCAACTCTTACGGAGGGAGTTGCAGTCATAAGCTGATGTTTGTGCATTAAAAGCAAAACTAATAAAGACAAGTATCAAAGATACAGAGATATCCTTTTATTCATAAGAATAATCTTACAGCAAAGCCTGGGAAAGAGTCATTCTCATTTTTGTTTAGTTGCAGGAAAAAATCATACTGAATATATTTTTTTCTATATAATATACCTTCTTAGTTTGCAGAAATGTATAAATGTTGACTGATATTCATGAAAAAACTCACAAAGATATATATTACTGTTATTTGATTGCCCTTTTCTAACCCTAACTGCTTCTATTTTCTCTTTCCCGTCGACTGTATTGAATGCAATATGATATAAAAAGAAACAAACCACGTGAACACTGATCCACTTTAATGAAAAGCAAGTGTTTTATGTAGAAATATTTTCTGCAAACCAATCTGAGAGTTATAATGAGCTTTAAGTTGTTTTACTCTTTGCCAGTAAGGAATAATGCTGCTTAGGACTAAACACAGTCCTGGTTGGGATAAATGGCCTTTTTACATGAATACCTTTTTTTGTGGGGTAGTGATTACTGTCATCTTGTAAAGCTTATGTTATATATATGTTCAATTAATTAGAACAACTGATGTTAATTACATCTTATCTAATGTTTGAATCAGTCTGCCCTGGAAAGTATGAGGTAATACAAATCAAATCACTTGAAGCTGTGTCAGAAGAACTAGAACTCTCCTCAGCAGGTCAAAGCTTAAGCAATGACTTGGTTTACTACACCAGGAAGCTTTGTGGTCTCTAAGATGAGATAATAATTCATGCCCTTTTTTCTAAGGATGCTGAAACCTGTGGCAGTCTGTTAAAAGCCACAAATTCAGTACTTGAAGTTCAGCAGAAGATTCAAGTAATTAACGTTATTAAAGAAAGTAATGGATAGACTGCTCACATGAAATACATCTACTGTATTAGCTTGGATTGAATAGATTGAATATTTATATGGGGTGAACAAAAAGATAATTCAGTATCTACTTACCAAAATACCTTTAGGTTTCTTCATTTGAATTATAAAATCGTTTGTACTGCACGTATTCCCCAATTCTTCATCATTTCATTTTTTTTTACTTGTGAGGAGTTTGAGCATGAATACATTTATGTAATTGTATCTATTTGTGAAAGAATGAGGGAGCAGTACCTATACTTACAATATTGACAGCTGAAAGAGGCATTTTAAAATAATAAAGATCTGGTGAACAGAAACTGTATGCATATATGAGAAAAATGAAAACTACAGACTTAATAAAATTAGCAAAACATGTTTTTTTTTAATATATCGTTTATTAGTTCATAGATCTGCCCTCTGAAAGTAACACATTTAGATTTGTAGCCATAGCAGCCAGTGACTGCCTGAACAAGAAGCGACTTGTATTTCAAGGCCAAGGAGAGAACAAAATGATGCTACTAGTATTTAATGAGCTATAAAAAGAAAAAGACCCAGACAGCTGGTCTGATGACACCAGTCCTTATGTTGCAACCTTTTTCGATATTTTCCTTAATGGACTGTGTAAAAAGCAAAACAAAATAGTAACTGTCTTGCAGTAAAAGGCATCCTTTTCTCCACCGTAATAACTCAATCCAGATTTTTAGTGGTTTTCAATTTTTTAAACAACACTTGAGCTATTAATGGTCAAGCACTGTCACAGTCTGCCAAACACATCCTTGAAATATTTAATTTGCCTTTTAAAAAGATATAACTCAGCACTCTGCTTTAGGGACACATGTAAAATATAGTTACAATTGCAGTATATAAAGCATTTGTAACCACGCCATATGTAAACATATGTTGAATGATCGATGCCATAATTAGGAATTCTGTTCAGATATTGGTATTAGTGCAAGGATTCTTGTTGTAGTGAGGTTATTAGTGTTATCTGATGCGGTTTGTATGCAGAATTCTGTATAATTGTGGATAATTACATTTTAATATAAAGGATCACAGCCCCTGTTAGTAGTTCTGATTTACTACTCTTAGGTTTCAAAACTATAAACTCTGGTTTGTCCATTGTATGCGAGTATTTCACTTCTTGGTGATTTAAATTTTATGTGGATTCTCTTAAATGCTTACCTCCTGCTTTTTAGCTACTTTATTTTTTTTCTGTTTTACTCAACATTCCAACACATAAGTATGGCCACAGATTCCAAAATTCTTTTCAGTGTTTTAAACCTGTAAGTGTTTTAACTCAGCATTTCTAACCTGTGGCATTACGCAGGGGTGTTGCCTTTGTAGCCACAGCTTTTCGGGCTACTAGAAGATGAGCCACAGTTGTGAAGGTCCTATAAAGGCACACTGGACATCCCCCAAAGGGACGAGCAAGGCCACCCCTGGAAGGGGAGGATTTATTTTCACTGGCATCCTTTGAGGGAATTTACCCACGGAAGGTCATCGTTATTTTTCTTTTTCTTTTTGCCTGTCCCATCACAAATCTCTACCTGGACAGGCTGACCCTGTTGAAACTCCCATGTTGAGTTTTTATTTTGTTTTGGCCTTTTTCTCCCTGCTCTTCCAGTCTGGTCACCGCTGTGCTAGAAGTTCTTTTTCCCAGGCTGGATCCCGTTAAACAGGGTAAGCCTATTTAACGGATGTCATGAGGCACAGTGGCACAATTGTTTTTATTTTAGTTTTTATTTTTTCACCTTTTTTTGGTGTTATTTTCGGTTCTTGCTAACCTCACATCTGTGCTTCCATCCCTCAGTTAGGGGCGCTGGCTTTTTACCGGTGCTCGCCGTGGCTCCTCCCACTCCCACAATCTTACATACCCCGAGGCCTTTTTACTGGATCTTAATTTGTCTCAATGACAAATTTTAAGATTGTTCATGTAACGGAAGTGTTCTTTCAGGACCCTATGCAGACGACACAATCCGGGGTAGAGTGAGGAAAACATGGGGAAAAAAGCATGCAGGTGTCAGGTGTCAGAGCCAGGCGGTCCATCCGAGATGCAGACAAAGGGAATAAAAACGGGAACCGAATCAGAACCGGCACAGGAACAAAAACAGGAACTAAAAACTTGACGGGACCAGGCGCTCCAGGTCCTAGACAGAATGAGGCTAATCCCATTATTCCAATTGAAGGAAACCAATTGAAAATCTCAGAACTCTTCACAGGGTGGTGATTTAGTTGGCACACACATGCTGGTCTGCATTGAATTACTATGTGAGAAAGATTACTGTACAAAAACTATACTGTAGGTCATTCTTATGGTAAACGTTTGCTCAGCAGTACAAAGCTCTAATACAAGTCATTGATCTTTTAACTCCTGTCTCATTTCTTTTGTTCATACCCGTCCCTGGTACCCATGTGAACTACAATCTTTGAAGAAAGCAGGATGATATCTTGAACAGGTTGTGCAGGAAGACAGTGCAGGTTGGCTGTTCATTTACAGGCTGATGAATCACAACAGCTTCCTTTAGTGAGGCTGCCAAATTCTTTTCCTTATGCTAATAAGTCTACTTTTACTGAACCTACTGAACAGTGTAGCACATTCATGCGATTCCTTCACAACCAAATTGTGTTAATAAACTTCTATTGAAACCTCTGGCAGCCATGAGAATTTCACCCACTCCTTTAACGGGTTTGAACTCTCATTTAACTGTTGTTAATGACTTACTTGGTAGCTAAAATGACGCATTTTGAGATGTTTGTTCCTTTATTTCTACGTAAATTGATGTTTTCAGCTCTTTCTCTGGGTGTTAATATCCTCCTCAAGTAGTTATAATCATAACTAGTTAAAATCATCAACTATCAACAATCATCATTAATACTGCATATGATCTTATAACAGTATGCTTCAAGTCTGCTGTTATCACATTTGTATTAAAAGGTATTTAAGTAATTGGTAACTTTAGTGTTGTTATTGATATTGATGGTGATAAAACTAAACCCTTTATGGAAATTAGAATTTCACTCATGAACATCGCAAAGATATTTTTTTTTACTACAGTATAAAATTGCTCAGTAAATTTGTTTGCTCTGTCAATCCAGTGCTGGAATATAGATATATAATCAAATTAGACTACTATAATGCTTTTCTTACTGGGGTATTTGCTAATGTACTAAATGGGCTTCAGTAAGTACAGAATTCTGTGTCTTGTGTGATCACTAAAACTGCATCAGCATGTAACCCCTGTCCTATGCAAAACGCATTGACTCCCTGTGAAATTAAGAACAGATGTTCAGACTCTATGGCTCATGTATAAGAAGCTGAATGGTCTACTCCAGGTTATCTTAAGGACTTATTACATGAGTATAGACCAGCATTTAATCTGATATCTTCTGATTCAGGTCTTACTATACCAAAGACCAGGCCCCACAACATGATAAATAATACTGTGCAGCACCATTTCTGTGGAACTCGTTGCTTAGATCCATTTGAGACTCTGTGACAGTGGACCTTTTTAAAACGCGTTTAAAGATTTTACTGATTAGATTTTAATGCAGAATTTGGTTTCATTCTTCGTTTTACTGGATTAATATACTGTACTATGTTTTGTTTTCTTTGTTATTTCCATTATGTGCATTATGTACTGTATGTTTGATTGCACGATGCTTTGTGTTTTTTTAAAAGAGCTTTTCATTCAATTCATAATTGCTATTAGCATGCCTTCTGAGTTTGCCAGCGTGATTTTACGGCTGTTTTCACTCACCCATTTATCCTTCTTAAATCCTGGGGATTAAGCACAGTGTAGAACAGATCCATTCTTAGTCTTTTTTAAGTAGAAAAACACTGGAAATATATTTAACAGTTTTTGAAATTTCACATACCTGGTATTCCCCTAAGTGTGCTTGAGGCACCCAAACATTTATTAAGTAAGGCTGACTTGTATCTGCTTTGCATCAATTACCTCACCTTGACATCTTGCACTTGCAATGCCCTTTCCCCATATGGCTTCTATTTAACGTAAATGAGAAGACCATTCTGAACAATATCAGTCTAACAGAAAACACTCCATAAACTCATGAACGCACTCATATCACTAGCACTTTAAAGCTTTTATGCAAAAATAAAGACTCCCCACACAGCCGTTAGCTAATAACCATGCTGCCTAATGTATCACCATCCACAGCTTTATTGACCAAGATGTGAAATTGTCATATAACTGAACTGAAGTTCTACAGTATACTGTATCAGGTGACTATATGATTCAAAAGGTCAAGATTTTCATCCAGTTTAAAGGCAACAGATGCTTTTACTGAATCTCTTGGTACAATTAAAAATCATCCTTTCTATTACATGACATTTTTAATACAAATCACATATTTTCTTGTTAATTAATAGCTAATAAGAACCATGGATAATAAGTTACTTATTTCTAGCAATGCTTTATAATGAACTTAGAATGAAACTGTTTGTTTGCTGTAGCACCATTAAAAATGAGAGAGAAAAAAGAACTGTACTAAATACATTAGTCAATCATTTATTTTATCACAAGAACATAACTTTCTTTTACAGACCAGAAAAAAATATATATTTTCTTGAAAAACTGCATTTTTCTGTAGGGATGTTTCAAAGGTCACAAACCTTTAGAGATGTAAAGAGTAAAGATATGTAATATGTAAATATTGTAAAGAGTATGAATAAGGTATATGTTTTGGATATTCCATATAAAACACATTCTGAGTAAGTGTCTGCAATTGCATCAACTTTAATTACTATATGCTGCTGTTAAAACTTATTATATTATTGTGAGGGAATATATGTTGGAAATATAATAGCACTACAGCATACATTTCTATTCCCTTTGTGAAAACTGAAAAACAACACTTTTATCAATATTTGTTTATCAAGTTTTTTTGTTAAATATTTTAAAGCTAGGGGTCTAGGGCAATATAGGTAATAGGGCTAGGTGTACACTAAAATAATACATAATACATCTCCAGACTTTTTTAAAACTGTAGTGATGTAAAATACTAATAATAGTGAAGATCTACTGTACTATATAGCCTGCCCTTGTTTACGGTAAATACAGTTTAATGAAAACTCTTTCACTGATACATTGCTTATACTGAAAGATTCTTACGAAGTTGTGTTTTTTTTTGTAAACTGAGTCTAGTTCAGAACAGTCACAATTTAAACAGTAGCTGCCATTTTTGTGAGAGCTCAGACAATTTTTCTAGATATTCCTGTGTTTTGTCACAAATCTACCCAGAGTCAGCCTGTGCAGAAGCAGTTTTGATTTGACTACAAAGAACGGGAAGCTAGAAGGTTATTATATCATCTGAATTTTGCTAACTTATCAGAAACAATCAATTATGCTTCTGAAGGAAACAAAACAGTTATTCCACTATGGAAATATAAAAAGCCAAACGCTTTCCGTAAAACTTGGAAAACACATGACCTGAGTTTGACTTCTCCTTTTGACCATATTAACAGTAACGAAATCTATACCTTCTTTGAAACTTTATTCACCATAGCCAGAAATGGGGCTAGTGAAATGCTTCTCTAAACATGCTTTAATCTGCCAGGAATGTCATAAATTGCTTCCATATGTGAGTCTCGAACAAAAAAGTCAATCAAAGGTGCTTACCCTGATACTGCCCACTCCAAACAATCAGAGTCCAAAAGTTATACCTTCCCTGCAATAGGCAATAAATGTCAGTCCAATTGAATTTGGAGAAGTGTCAAAAAGGGTCAGGCTAATTTGCCTTTAGAAATGCCTATTAGTTGGGGTTGTAAAAAAAGAACCACTCGGTTTTATGGATCCTGCCCTCCCCGTCACCACCACTACCTCCATTCAAGTCATTTTAAAGCACACCTGGCACCCACCAGTCTCCGACCTTGAATGTGCCACAGGTTAGGGAGCTAAAATTTGTTCCATGAGCTTGAAGAATTTAGGGGCCGGGCATCCAGCCAAGATAAACCGAAACACTTGGCGACATGAACACACACGTCGCACACCGGGGAATAAAGTGAACTGTTGTACAGTAGGGCAGCACGTACCCCCGCTGTAACATGAGCTCTGAGGGAAGGGAAAAATAAGGTACTGGAAATAACACTAAGTCGGTCTGCGAGTCAAACACAGCCCTTCTGCAGTTTTATACATGCCAAATAAGAGACTGCAGCCCTGGAATGAACCAAGCAGGCAGTTGCAATCTGGCGGGGGAAAAAAAATAAAACAGAACTCTTTGCCTTTGCCTTAGCTGTGTGAAGTCTTCACTATTATTTTTGAGTGTTAACACACACAGTACTTGTGCTTCATTACGTGCTTTTGCACTTGATTGTTGATAATTAAAAAGTGTTATGTTCACCTATCTATTTCCTAGCCCATACCAACAAACAACAGGTGCGTGGTGGGATACAGTCCGGACAGGATGCCGGTTAGTTGCAGGGTACACGCAGACACACACACCAGGGCCAGTTTTCCCAGTAGCCAATTAACCCACCAGTATGTCTGGACTGTTGAAGAAAACAGGAGCACCCAGCAAACTTGGGGAAAACATACAAGCTCCGCGCAGACTGCACACCAGGTCTGTAGTTGATTCCCGGGCCCCAGCACTACAAGGCAGCAATGCTAACTACTGCACCACTGTGCTGCCCAGTGTTATATTATCACCACTAAGTTGAAAATTCAGAGGATTTAGTACTGATTCCAAAATGTTTCCTGAAGAAAATGAAAGATAAGCATCCAGAGAACTATTTCATGTAATGTCTTTTGTGGTGTATATCATGTGGATATGGTCTTACACACTTGCAAGCTTTTTTAATTCGGTGGTAACAAAGTTTGACCTGGAATGGTTATTTCATTAGATTTTATAGGAATATATCCATCCATTTTCTTACCTTCTTTTTCCAATTCAGGGTCATGGGCCAGCTGGAGCTTATCCCAGCAAGCAACAGGCACAAGGCAGGATACACCCTGAATAATTCTCTAGTCCATTGCAGGGCAGAAATATAGTGTATACAGTACAAACACCGACACGCACGCACTTACACCAGGGCCAGTGGTGCTAGAAGCAAATTAAACTGCCAGTATGTTTTTGTTTTTTGACTGTGGGAGGAAACTGGAGCACCCTGAGAAAACCTACATCAACATGGGGAGATTATACAAATTCCACACAGATAGCACCCCAGGAATTGGCCCTAGGGCCCCAGTGCTACAAGGTAGCAATGCTAACTACTGCACCACTGTGCCACCCAACAGGAATATTTAATGAATTTGATTTTTCAAACAAAACATAGTTTTTTTTTATCAAGGCTAAAACATGATTTAGAACTGTAAAAGTAAGTAGTATTTCTAAATAATAATTCAAATAATTGTTTTTGTCATTGGTGGCTATTATACAGTACAATGAAGTTTCATGTTAATATTTGGATTAAAAACACAGAGGATCAGCATGTAAACAATATGGCATTTTAAAACAAAAAGGGAGAATCAATTCATTATAAAAATATAATTGCTAAGCTACAGAATTGTCTCCTCCCACTATTGATTCAGTGCTGACATAAACCCTGTATTGACTAAACTGAAGAGAGAAATTGTACTCTTAACCTCTCTTTGTTATCAATCTCTTGGTGTCCTTTATAAACCATGTGACTAAATGGTTATTTAAAAGGAATACAAATCATCATTAGAGAGATGTAGTCCAATCAGAATACGCCTACACGACTCCTACTTTTTAAAGGTTAAGACATACATCTGCTTTAAAGCCTGTCCCAAAAGCAAGGGAAAAAAAAATCTTTATAAAAAAGAAAGTGCAGGCCACAGTGATGCAATTTCCAGAAATCTAGTTTAGCTGAGCTCAGTCTCAGTTAACACAGCACTTTTCATTGCAAGTCTACACATGAACCAATAAATTCAAGTAGAATAATACTTGAAAGAACAATATCAGTTTTCCTTTGCTGTAGAAGGTCTTACATCCTTGTTTTTTTTTGTCATGCAGTCCATTTCATTGAAGAGTTCAGAGTTACTGCAATTCAAAAGTATTTTTATTGTTCTACACTATAATAAAGTAATAAACAATACAGTATAAACAGTGTCAGAGAGAAATATCTGAAACATACTTTGGCAGTGCTCAGAACCATAATGGCAGCCTTTCAACAGAACATTTATCTGAAACTTTATTGTGCAGCTCTTTATCTGGAACGTTTTTAATTATATACCACAGAAAATAAGGAAGTAATTAGCGATGATGATTTTAAATGTTTCAACAAAGCAAATTAATAGCAATGGCCATTCCAGTGTTAAAACCATACAGTATGATATGTTCAAGCTGTTAAAGGTGGTGCAATCATTTTAAATGGATTTTAAACATATGGAGACACTGCATAACCAGATTCCAGCAGTAAGCTGGAACAATAAATCTCAAATTCTATGATTTAATGTGTTGGGCAGTTTTAGTCTAATTTCCTGATGATATCACAAAAGCCCTTCCCGATTTTAATTGAAAAAAAAACGAAACATAAAATAGCACATTTTCCAGTTTTTACAAAGCAGTCTACTTGTCTCTTGTGGAAAAAAAATGTGGGGTTTTTATTTATAAAGCCAGACTGGAAAATAATAAAAGCAAAACTTTAAAAAAGGCAATGGTACATAATATTTGATATGGCACTCAGCAGTGTACAAACGATTGCGTATCTGAAATGCAGCATAATTTCAGATTTGCACAGCACAGCTGAGATTTTTAATACTTTAATTAGTCCCAGGGGTATTTTGAAACAGAATTGCACTTTTTAGAACATTTCTAAAGTACAGAATTTTAATGTAGAGCCTGTAAAGTTTACTGTAAAGTCTGACCATTTACTGTACAGTATGTGGTTTACCGAGTTATTTTGCAAGTCTTTAGTAAGACTCAGTGTAAAGTAAGGGAAGAACTTCATCCAGTGTTGTCTTATGTAAACTTAAACTTTAAACGCTTCCTAAAGTGGTGCAGAGGGCAGAGGTACCATATTATTGTGAAGATACTGTACATCACTTGTAGAATACGTAAGTTAGGTCACAACTTAATATTCTGCTTTTCTCTTTTATAAGGCAACAGCTTTGAGACAATAACACAAAAAAACGCAACAAAAAGTAATCAAAGAGCATAAATCACAACATTACTGTATATTGCTTACATCAAAGCAATCAAATGCAGTACTATAGTAAGTGCACATTGCTGTCAAGCAGTTAATTAACTGTATTTATGTTTAATCACCTGCTTATATTGTACATTTTATGCGTTTTGGATGGATAGGCACAAACAAGGGTGTGTTAAACAAAGCTATTGTATCTATTAACCACTAAAAAACAATGTACTAATTTTCCTAATTACAAGCTAGCATTAGAATGTGTGCTAATAAGAAATTGTGTTGCTTGTTTTCTGTTGTTTTTTGTGTTTAGGATTTGAGAATTCAGTGTTATAATTTATTGTAGATGGTCTTGGCACTGTATTCAAATAGTACAGTATATTCATAACAATGAGCATTTTTTCTACGCATTTAATTCTTTACATCTTCTTGCTTCCTAAGTATTCTGCATATAGGGCCCAGTAGTTATACATTATTAATCATGTAATGGCAGTTGACGTTTAGAGATTTTTTTAGTGATGAAACACCTCAGATAATTTCTAAAGTTATATATTGTAACACTTATAGTCTACTTAGATATAAGTCATATCTACAGTTGTACAGTTGTACAATTATCTGTATAAAATGTTAAATTGCTAGTACCTACAGTTAATGAAATGGTTGATTAATCTTTTTTAAGTCAAATGTGCTAAATGTTCTTAGCTTCTTTGCAAAGTGCATGCGAAGTGCCTTATGGGTAATTCCTGATTATACACTATAAATGAAAAATATCAGTACAACTGATACAAATTGAATCATGTCAGACTCAAAGGCATTTTTTACAGGATGTGGAAAACATAATAAGTTTACATTTTTTATCCATTATTCATCTAGCAGCACAATGACAATGCCAAAGGGGAAATTAAAGGTCACGATAAATCAGAAGCCACAGGTTCCAATTCACAGGAACAGGCTATGGTGGGAAATTGATCAGAAAAAAGCAAAGATTAATAAGCACTTAGTATGTTTAGAGTGCTCCTGATCTGAATGTACTGTACAGAATACAGTAGCTTCTTCCTACATCCAAGTTAAATGCAGGTACAGTATGATGATGTATATACCTCTCTGGAAGTCTTTACATGGTCAGAAAATGAGGCAAAATGCTTATGGTCATTGTGTTGAATCAGTGACAGAAAGCTCTTGTTTACTTAAACAGACGCCGTCCTTCGGATGAGACGTAAAACCGAGGTCCTGACTCTCTGTGGTCATTAAAAATCCCAGGGCGTTTCTCGAAAATTTCCCATTGGCCCTCACCAATCACGCCTCCTAATAATTCCCATCTATGAATTGGCTTCATTACTCTGCTCTTCTCCCCACTAATAGCTGATGTGTGGTGAGTGTTCTGGTGCACTATGGCTGCCGTCGCATCATCCAGGTGGTGGTGGAAGGAAGTCCCCATTACCTGTAAAGCGTTTTGAGTGGAGTGTCCAGAAAAGCACTATATAAGTGTGAGCAATTATTATTATTATTATTATTATTATTATTATTATTATTATTATTATTATTATTATTATTACTTCCCTCTCACTTTCTTTACATTTATGCTTGCCGATCAGAACAACATGGCTCATATAGCCATACTGTATTTAAATATTTACAAGTCTCAAAAGAGAAAAAAAAAACATATCAAAGTTATATCATTAACAATTAGCTATGATTTTAAATTCACAGCACATTATTTTGTATTTCACATTATTTTAATTACTGTATTAACATTGGCTCATTAAAAGACCTTCATTTTGTAGCTCTGTGAAGTTGGCCCCCCTACATACAGCACATACAATGAAACCCACTGCATTCATTAGTGCTGCGTTTGTGCCAGTTTGTGCCATTAAAAGTAAAGCTTGTGCTGCTTTCGTTTCTGGGATATTGTGCCTTATTTTTCTTGGGTCTAAATCGTGACATGATTTCAGCTTGGAGAAATATGATGACTAAACAAAGACTGTAATATTTGTCTTCTGATGTCAAAGTGTGCCCTCACACTGTTGGTCCAGAAATACAATAAAAGGACTGTGACTTAATCATGTTATGTTTGCACATAAGAGCATTGTAAATACAAAGACATGGATAATGACAATTTTGTTTTAGATATATGTTCAATTATTTTACGGGAAAATAAAAATATTTTAAAATCTTTCCAAAGTCTGCATGATTGAGACAGTTTCCGATGTTGTTTTGCAGATGTGTTTTGAACTACCTGGGTCACCTTAGTACATAGTACCCCTTAAAACAATCCTGGTTCTTTTTCACATTTACAAATTTGTTGTGCATATGATAGTACAACAATGGTCTTGTAATACAGAAAGCTGCTAATTCTAATCTGTTTATATACATGGCTTGAAAGACAGGTCAAATCTTTAAATCTCCCTTGATTTATATATTTATTTAAAAAGGACACAGAGAAACTGATTACTTCTTCAGAATTAAAAAGATATTGACAGAGATATAAAGTATTAGAACGTGCTAAAGCCTTTTTTAAGAACATGCAATTGTTTGCTAATGTTCACTTTTTAAGGCTAAACCCTCAACTCTTACGTGATTACGGTATGATATTGGAGTGAAATTGAATGTTCCTGTTCACTCAAACACACAGAAAACACTGCCTCACGGGCAACACAAATTTGCAGACATTCTCATCATCGCATCTGCAATAGAGTATTCGAATTTCCCAGACAGGATTATTAGCGGCCAAAGTCGCTGTACATGTTTAAGTGATTACCCGAAAAAGAAGGTGCTACAGTGTATCTCAGGAACGAAAGCAGGGGAAGGTACTTTCAACAGCACAAACTGGCACAAATGCAGCACTAACGAATGAGATTGGTTCGATTCTCTTAATGCTGTTGTAGGGGAGCTGAGTGACGTCACGTTAAAAAAAAAAGCTTCGTACAGTAATCATGGTAGTCACCCTAGTGCTTATGTTGGTATATGGTACAAGAGAACTGAGATGATCTGGAGACACCGATGAAGACAATGGTGTAAATGACAACACTGTAAATGACTTTCTCCTTTAACCTATTTGAATGTTTCCTAATAGTACAGCTTCTCCTTTCATTCTGAACTTTTTGTGCATCTTACTGTGTACAAAAAACTAGTATTTAAGACTTGATCACTGATATTTTCACTTAAATAGTAATTATTAAATAGTGTACTCTTACGTTTTTTTGACTCGGTTATATTAATATTTTGATTATTTTTAATGGATTTATACCTTTTGCATTACTCCACAGTATTGGCTCTCCTTGCAATTTAATGTTTTATGTTTCAGAATGCTTCAGAATTTTAATTGGGAAAGACCATATAAAAAGTTATATGTTGTAGCCAATAACTAGTATATCTTCTGAAGTGTAAAAAAATCCTGTAAATTAATTAGCTGATGTTTATGTTCATGCAGTTAGGAATTGTATTTCAAGACAATTTTAAAATTCCAGATTTACTGCCTGGAAATCTAAGCATCTGTCAATTCATGAAGAAGGAGAATAACTAATAATGAGTGCCACCATTCATTCATTACAGAAAAACTGCTTCATACTGTAGGTCATGGCAACCCTGAGTCTCTACCAAAAGCATAGGCACAAGAATATTCTACACCCTGGGATAAGTGACAGTCCATCAGTGTCAGTACACATACTGTACACCCGCAACCTCAATTTAGAGACCCCACTTAATCTGGGTAGCATGCCGTTGGAAGCAGAAAGGAAAACACAAGAGATAGAGCATGTAAACTCCATACAGGAAGGTGTTCCTGGGTGAATTTAAACTGGACCTAAAAGCCATTAGGCATAGCACAGATAGTATAGAGGTATTAGAAAATGAGGAGTACAAGAAAAAGCAAAAACAATTCTGTCATTGTTTTGGGAGGAATATCTGATATAAACCCTGGGTATGTCTCTGTCCTCCACAATTTATCTAGAGACGTTTTGTGTCACATATTTATTTTTGAATTCATTAATCAGTTTAAATACCACAACTGAAATATATTCCAACTTGTGCAGCCCACATATATCATGAAAAATTTAAATCATTGATGAATGATGAATGAATTTGGAAAGAGTTATTTTTGTTGCTAAGGTAAGATTTGAATTTTCATGAAATAATCTCAGATGTTTTGAACAGAACTGGCAGGTTCCCGTGAGAATTGTACCGCAAGCACATTTTAATTGCAAAACCAAAACAAAACAAATCTATTTTAATGGCTCATCTTGGGATCAAAATAATCTTAAATGGGTGTCTTCCAATGGTTTTCTTTTTCTTTAATAACGTATGATCATTTAAAAATCAAAAATCATGTTCTGGGCTCATGGTGCAAAGGAAGCAAATACACAAATCCAAGTGATGGTTGTTAGATGCATTACATTGTGTCACATCATTTTTTCTCTTAACCTCCCTGTGTAAGTTCAGGACTTGAGGGCACTGCTGACCTTTATGTGGCTTTCAATTACTTCATTAAACCTTATGACACAAACACACCACCTATACTAAAGCAGCAGAGGAGCAATAGACTGTAAAGAATATACTGTAAAGCCTACATTGGATTTTAAAGATGCATTTGGCAGCAGAGCTTATTTGAAATCCATTGACATACAGTATCTATGCTGCCTTATAAGAGCTTGCTTCCTTATTTATATTTTATCAATATTCACTGCATGAATTCTGTACAGCAAGTCCACATGCAATGTTAATAAATATTCAGCTGACAGCTGCCAACCTACTGAAGCTAAGCAGGTGTGAGCCTGGTCAGTACCTGGATGGGAGACCTCCTGGGGAAAAACAAAGGTTGGTGCTGGAAGAGGTGTTAGTGGGGCCAGCAGGGGGTGCTCACCCTGCAGTCCATGTGGTTCCTAATGCCCCATTATAGTGACGGGGAAACAATACTGTAAAAAGGTGCCGTCCTTCAGATGAGATGTAAAACTGAGGTCCTGACTCCTTGTGGTCATTAAAAATCCCAGGGCATTTCTCGAAAAGAGTAGCGATATTACCCAGTGTCCTTGCCAGATTTCCCACTGACATTTACCAATTATGGCTTCCTTATAATTCTCATCTATGAACTGGCTTCATCACTCTGTTCTCCTCCCCACAGATAGCTGGTGTGTGCGCTATTGGTGGTTGTGGAGGGGACCATTACCTGTAAAGCGCTTTGAGTGAGGTGTCCAGAAAAGTGTTAAATAAGTGTAAGGACTTCTCTTCAAGGGTTGAAATTTTTTCTGTTATGTATTTCTTTTATTTGGAATTTCCCACCTTATTTTCTAGTACAAATACCCAAGTTGGATACAACATTTTTTAAATAATCAAATAATTCCATAGACAGGCTCTTCTGATACACCCACCTGTCAGTGCCCTTTATCGTTCAAAAAGCTACAATCTCCAACCTGCCTGACAGCATAGTCAGCTCAGGTTGGAGGAGAGGCACAATTCTCACCAATGTGAAGGCAAAACTATAGGCTTTCCTGGAGGCATGACCACTATTTCCAACTAGTGTTTGCCAGCTGTGCTGTAATTCCCAGAAGCTGTTCTATTTTAACTGCAATGCTGAACATAGCTTTCTGTCGCACAGTCCACACAGGGCCATACTAACGACCGGCATTTGATACTTTATGATAAAATGTGTTTCCAGAGAGATTCTGTTCGTTTTTTGTGTGACTGACATATTTCTGTTGATAAAGGCTTATGTTTTTAAACTGGACAATTAGGTGCTGGTGTCTGTCGTGTGCCTATACCTTTTTTTAATCCCAAAAAAGTTAAAATCCGATTGATGTATTTTATGATCTGTGTTAGGGTTTTTGTGCGCTGTGTGGAACTGAAATCAATAAAACTGTCACACTGAATCAATGGCTTTGTTGCCTGTGGGCTATTTATAGTGATTTAACTTACTTTGAATTAAAAGTAAAGAGTAACCCACTTTGAATTCAAATATTCTAGTCGGGAATAGGACACAGTCCTTATTTTAATTTGCATATAGATAACACACAAAAACAAATGTACTCATTAATTTCAAAATGTGGAGAAGGGAGTCAGTGTGTATTTGTGGTTTGAACTCATATAGGATCTCAAAATCTGTATCATTTTAACAACGATACCTGCTTGGAACTGGGACACAAATAGTTTGAAAGCTTGCAGTAATTTACAGAGCATTTTTATGTTTACCCCAATTGTTGTCTTTTAGAGCAGCAAATTGTTACTATGTTTTTGGTAGTTATAAATTTACCAAATGAGAATCTGTTTGACGCAATGTTTTCTGTATGAGTGGACTTGAAGAACGTTAGGTTGAGTGGCACTAACTAAGCCCATAGAAATTGCAGAAACATAATGAAAGCTGGTATACAATTGAGCACAAGAGCAAGGGGCTTTAAAAAGAGCAGATAATCCACATAAATTAAATGTGCAAGAGATCTTTAAGATAATAATTCATATTTAAAATTAATTTTGCAACATTTGAAAAGACTGAAGCATTGTCAGATCTGTCTTTTACTTTCTTACGCCACAAAGACATTCATAAAAAGTATGATCCAGCAATTCAATAACACAGAGCTTTACCAAAAAGGTACATCATTTTGGCAGTTTCATGGTAATTTTACAATGTGCTTTACTTAAAATTGATTGATACACTTTTGCTCAGAGATCACTACCTTTTTTCTCACATTTTAATTATCCTTTTTGCCCACAAAGGCTGTAACATCCCGTGCTAAGTAGATTGGATGATACATCTGTTTTATCATATTCTCTTGCATCTTATACTATGCTTTTTCTTGGGAAAGGGATGTAAAAATATATTCGAGACTTCATTTTAATGTAGCCAGTCCGCTAAGAAGGTGTCATGAAGAATAAGCAGATTATTTCACCCATGTACTGTAGTGCAAAGGAAAAAACAGCTTTGTTCCACAGACCTCTGTTTTCATTACAGATGGGTTTTTTTTGTTTGTTCGTTTTCCCACACATGAAAGGGGTCTGACTAGCTCTGTTGGTAGAGCATGAGACTCATAATCTCAGGGTAGTGGTTTTGTGTCCCACGTCGGGCGCCAGGTCCTCCATGTTGGAGGTTGGGCACAAGGCTAACAACCCTGTCCATCCATCCATCCACACACGAAGACTTCTTACACTCTATCCCTGTATCCAGCATTGTACATGTCTTCTACTGAAAAATAAAAAGGCATGCTCAATAATCTCACATTTTTTTAGAGCTTCAAAACTTATTATTAATGGGTAATAAGACAGTTGTCAATACTTTTATTAAATAGTATAGATGGACTAAACTACTTTCTATAATTAACCCTAGGCTTTGGGATATGGTTATGGTTTGATTTAGAATTTTGTTTCTAAAGTGCAGCTAATCTGCTGTGGAAGCTATTTATTATCACATTTACATCCCTCTGTTAATACTTCATTCATAAATTCCACTCATGAAACTTTTCTAAATTGCATTTGCAACCCCGAACAAACTGTTACTTATTCACAATCGTCCAAAAACAAAAGTCAGATTTCATCATGCTTACTCTGTTATGGCTGACACAAAAATGTTATTCTAAAGCTTTGTGAAACATCACGACATAAAGATGACCTTCCTATATTGAACAGTTTATAAATGATTGTGTTTACAGTATGGTGTCATGCACTAATCAACAATCCTATATAATAACAATCCATAGTTAATAATAAAGGATCTGAACTTTGATAAATCAAAACATCCATGCTCCATTTTACATGTTGAGAATAAAAAAATACACAATACAAAATGTACTGTTTCTGATTTAAACAATTTTTGTTATTATTTTGTCCTAATATTTGAAAGCCTCAGATCAAGTATATTACTCTTCAGCCTATTAAAGAACATCTTTAAAGGAACTTTGGATATACAATAAATGAAATATGGGAATGCAATACCCACTTGTTTATCATATCTACATCTTATAAAATCGTCTACTGTATATACTATAGCAGAAATGATGGAGTTTAAAAAATATTTTGATTTGAAACCATATATTTTGTTTATTTTAGGATGAATATAAGCAGCAATTTAATTTGTGTTGCTGCTGTAATGCGTTCTCAATAACATTTGCACTAACTTTCCAGTTTATTTTGTAACAGGCTTTTAGAAATCCAGTTTACCACTATGTCAGTACAGAGCTGGGATCTAAAGAAATACAGAAGATGAGCTTAAGAAAGGGATTCAGAAATATAGGATAATTATTCCACATTAAAATAGCCAGTGGTATAATGGAAAATGTATTTGATTTTAAACCCTTAGGGAAGAGGAGGAAAATATACTATATTTTATTATATTTATTATATTTTAAAATATGCTATATTTATGCAACAGCTATAAAAAAATGAAAAATTAGAAAGGAACTATTAAGCAAACAAGTAAATCATAAATATAGTATAAAATAGAAAGAGATCAGCAGTCAAGTTAAGGGTCCAAAGGGATATGTAGATGTTTAAAAAATGTACAGAAGACCGGCAAAAATAGAATACCTGCCCAACCTCAAGTTGATTGGTTTTTCAATGTATGAGGAACTGCATGAGATCCATCGGAACAGGATGTTCCAGATCTGACTCTAAGACAGTTCAAGACAGTGCATGCGTAGGCTGCAAAGGAACAGGTAACGGGTTTATTCCTTGCTGAAAAGAAAGGAAACAAAACGTTGTGTTTCCTTTCTTTTCTTTTCAGCATGGAATAAACCTAATACCTGCTCCTTTGCTGACTCTAAGACTACTTAAATTGGAGAAAAGATGAGGTCTGTGAGAATTCAGCTGCTGTAATGAGGATAACAAAAATCTTATCGAATCTTTTAAACTGTTGATGAAACAAAGTTAATTTAAAAGAGCCTTAGTGTATGAAATCTTTTTTGTACCAGACAAGGAAAGCCACATCTCCAAAAGATGGAGGAAAAAGATGAATGGAAGAAAAAAAGGAGACAGATGAAAGCCGAATTGCTTCCTGGACTGTGCCGAAATGTGTAATTATTTTAAAATAAGTGAACGATTTATTTGAATAATTAATTTGAAATCGTGAATACTGTACCAAAGGGTTAGTCCTGTACTGAAATGAGAAGGAGCAGAGCAAAATGGAAAGTAAGGAGCACTGACTGGAAGCAGCTTCCATATACAACTCTTTTTAACTCTGCGAGCATAACCAGCAGGCTACAGGTACAGTATGTGGATCTCTAGACTAACATAAGGATACAAAAAATACAAACATATAAGACACAGTTAAAAGATCTAGCTAACGATAAAATTACAGAGGTGTAGGCGAAGGTGCTTCAGTATGCTTAAATAATAGAGTAAAATTCAATTTAAAGAGGTCTTTGGATTTTAGGTCTTTTAGGTCTTTTGGATTCTAAAAGGCTGAACAAGCTCGTCAGGAGAGCAAGCTCTGTCATTGGGTCTGACCTGGACCCCTTGGAGGTAGTGGCTGAGAGGAGAATGATGTCCAAACTAGAGGCCATAATGGACAACATCTCCCATCCCATCTATGACAGGCTTGCAGAAATGAAGAGCACGTTCAGCAATAGACTGATTCATTCACGGTGCGACAGGGAACGCTACAGGAGGTCATTCTTGCCTTCTGCCATAAGACTGCACAACGCATCCACCTTGCGTCTGGGCAGAGCCAACATCGACAGTGACCTGTTTCTGGACTGAAAGCATCTACACATCTACTGCTACATCTGTTCTCTTTCTTTTTCTTTTTCCCGTTTACAACCGTTTTTTGTGCAATATATGCCAGGGACCTGTGCAATACATTTGCATATATATTTATATCTATATCTACATTAACATCTATATTTATATTCATATGTGTGATACAATTTTTCTGTGTACTGTTCTGTTCTAGTCTGTTCTTTGTGTCTCCGGACTGTGAGTAACTCTTGTATTGTATTGTATGTATTGTACTATTATTATATAATTCGTTACACTGTGGCTGTGTTGTCTGTGTTAAGCTGCTGTTGCACTGCAATTTCCCTCACGGGATCAATAAAGTATCTATCTATCTATATCTATCTATCTTTATAAAAACGTGGTACGGTGGTGCTGTGAACTTGTCGGTTACATTTGTAAATGGAAAAAGTTGAAAGTAGGTCATTCTTAGCAGCAAAGATTTGGCACATTTTTCACTCTTGTGTAAAATACATTTACTGCATGTAACAGTGAGGCAGGAAAGTGAGAAACAACACAATGTCACCTGTATGCAGAGCGATTTTAAGTTCCTACCCCTCCCTGAGTGTGCTGTTCACCTCCTGGCCTTTGCCACACAAAGACATAAGCAGGACTTCACTTGCACTGGCAATTATGAAAGTGGACACCCCTCTGTTATTATATTAAGCTACAGTACATGCCTGTCCAAAAGAAACATGCAAGGTCAGATTACAAGGATGTGGTCACTGCATTTTTCAGAATTTCTTTTGCTAATGTGCTAAAAGATTTTATTTCAGATAATTTGTTTGTGCATTATTGCTTCCATAAAAGGTATTGTATCTAGTCCAGAAATAAAGCACTGCATATGAACTAAGCTGTATGGAATATTAGGAATTTTAGGTTATATACTGAAAATATACAGTACAACAACATTTTGAAAAAATAACAAGATCTAATATTTCTAATACAATATTTTCTAAATATAGCAATCCTAGATGTAGAATACTCATTAGACTGTTTATATTCCAAAAGATTTAGTGAATGTTTTTTTTTATAAATTCAAGAGATATCTTCACACTTTTCAGCACGATTTATCCTTGACACCAGACCTCAGACACATTAACACAACATCGTCTTAGCATTTTAATTTTGGGGCACCATAATTTCTCAGAAGGGAATTCTAGTTTCCTTTTGAAAGTACACATCTTCAAAGTTCTCATGGTTAAGCAAAAATTCCTAGTTCTCTGTGTTCTAAAGTGTAAGCCCTAATATGGATTTTCTGTTCAGTTTCTGATTTTTTTTCTCACTTCCAAACAGAAGATCAAAGCATATCAGAAATCAGCTCTCTTCCAAGTTTAAGTAGTGATGAATCCAAAGCACCTGATGAGACTATTAAACACATTTCTATTGCTACTCAAACCATCTATGAGCTTTAGGACTTCAAAAATGTGGTGGGATTCTTACCTGCATAACATACAATCAAATGGAGAATTCTCACTCTTTTTAATCGTAATCTTAAAAATAAACATAATATTAATTAAAATATAGAATTATTATTATATTATTTTCCAATTGCCTATGTTTAAAAAATTACGACCCAGATTGAGACATTCAATTTCTAATATTAAACAAGTCTAACTGTTTTATGCAACATTAGTAGCTTTACCAGAGAGGGACATACTTTCTTCATCTAACACTGCAGATACACCTTTAACACTGATAAGGTCATTTCCTGTGAAAATTCACAAATCAATATTACACACATAACACAGGTTGAACTTTTTATGTGAAGTACAGCTCTTCAAGACTGTAAACTGTGTTCATTATGTACTAAAATTGTATTGCAGTTACATACTGTATGTGAATTTGCGAAGACCAAGTAGTTTTTTGTGCTCAAGGTAACACTATAATTCCTTATTACAATGTACTGTATATATTCTTTCACATTCTTTTTGATCGGAAAAAAGTTGATGATAAAGTTTAAACGTTATTCTTATAAAAATGAGCTTTCGAAATTTGGTATATTTTCCCATAATAAAAGAATTGTGGTTCTGGTGGCACAGTTTCCTCACGATATAGTTCCAAAAGAGAAATTATATGGTAATATAATTTTGGAAGGAAATAACCTAGCAAATATACCTCTGAAATCCATCAATTACAGGAATTCCTAAAAAGATTTTCTTCCAGATAATCACAATTTTGACAAAGGATTCAAATAAAACTGGGACTGAATTAATTCACTTTTCAATGAATGGCTTTACATTGAACACATTCATTCACTTCTGGGTGAATTATTTTTTTCCTTTTGGATTGAACTTCAAATGTATTAATATGATAAACTAAAGTTTACCAATGACAGCCCATTAACCTGTAATTAGTAAAAGCACACTGAACATAATATTAGGAGTGTAAAGGCGAACTCTTTGGAGCTGGAGTAAGGATGGATGATTCTGTGTTTTCAGACTGGTTGCTTTTAATTTTAAGACTTAATTTCATTTGCACCATAAGATGATTAAAGAATTAATTGTGACTAAAAGAGAATCTATAAAGTTGACAATAATACAAAATCGCAGGCATTGAAACAAATTAACTTAATTAATCTATTAATTAATAGAGTGTTGAACACAACAGAATAAACATTATAAATATAATGGTGAAAAAAGATGTGGGGTTAAATAAAACAGTGAAACGCTTCAAGAGACTTCCTTTAGTGCACAGATTTTCTGTACATACTGTATGTGTTGTCTATGATGAAAAAGAAATCCCAAACCCATTACTAACAATAGGAAGAAAATGGCAGATTACTGCTGTACAGCCAGAAATGTTAATACTGTTATCAAATGCAGCAGCAAATGAAAAATAATTTTTAAACATCAGTCTAGGCACAGAATACAGATTTCAATAGGTAAAATGACTCACCCTATTTAGCAGTTCTAGTTTACTTTAAGTGTTTTGATTTTCAATGAATCATAATTGATCTGCCCTAAGCAGATTTATATATGGAGTTTGTCACGATTGTAGTCCCTCCTCCTTAAGGGCGCTCCGGCTCTTTCACTTTGGATTTAATTCTGTGCACCTGACCCCTGTTCCCAGTTCACCTTAAAAGCCAGGCGCTGACATTCATCCAGGCTCTGCATCTGGTTTCCACACCGTGCGAGTCCGGGACCTGGAAGCGCCTGGTCCCGTTAAGGTTTTAGTCTCTGTTCCCGTTCCCTGTCCGCCGGTTCCGACCCGGTTCATGTTTTAATTCCTTGTTGGATGGATCACCTGGCTATGGACTTATTCTTGTGTTTTTGGATTCCCTCTCTGGATTACTTTTGGATTATTTGCCTTGGCCACACCTCCCCCATGCACCAGCGCACTTAGGACATGCCCCCCTGTTTTCATCCCCGTATTCCTGCATGATCTTTTTCCTAGTGTTTCCTCACGATTATGGATTGTGTCGTCCGCATAGGGTCCGGAAAGAACTGTTCGTAACAGAGATCCCTTTTAGAACATTATATAGTTGAGACAATAAAAATGGCATCTAATACATAAAAAATGGAAAACACAGCAATATATTGCATAACCTTTTCTGAAATAACTCACAGTCAACACATATCAGTATTAGAATAAAATTAATATTGACTATATGGATAGTGTACCATTATATTTAATAAAATAACTAAGTCTCCATTTGAACTTTCCAGTGAATTCTGTTTAAGCAACAAGACAAGAAAGTTAGTTTGAAATTTACTATATAAATATGCTTTACTTTTGTTTGTGTTCTACTATTGAAAAAAACTTTTTTTAGCCTCTATTACGTTATTACTATTTTTTGCTCTCTTACTTTCTCTAATATAATTTTACTTGTTCTTAGAGTTTTACTCCTTTATTATTTATTCCTTTCCTTGAATACAATTCTTAGTAAATAATTTAATAAACCGTGATGACCCCAGAAATAATTATGGGAATGACAATTTCTTATAACGATACCCATCTTTAATTGAACATGGCACTTTCTTAAATAAGAAATAATAATAAAGGAGCAGTGAAAACTTAACATAGCATGTGGAGCATTTGGGCTGTCACCAGAAAACACCTGGTTTCGAATCCTGGTCAATGCTGAGGGACAATCTTTTTCCAATTAAGGAATTTAATTATTATTAATTTTAAACTGTGTATTACAGCATGTTAAGCATTAAAACTAATTAAAAAGTAGGTCTATATTATATAAGCAAGATTGCTCAGTTGGATATATAAAAAATAGTTTATTATTATACTGTAGCTTGTGAACGTAATATGCCTCTTTCAGGTTTACATCCACATACAGAAAATCTAAAGGTAAATTTTGGTAGCTGAACATAAAAACAATAGCATTACGTAATACATACCTAATGTACACACAGGAGATGGCAGTGGTAGCTATACATAAAAAAGTACCCAACAGTATTCCACCTTCTTCATAAATATTTTATGCATCAAAGTCTTTTAACTTGGAGACTTAGAGTGGGTTATGGTTTTAACGTGCTTGTTCTAAAATGATAAAGTTTATATACTGTACTTCATAAAAAGTTATAACGTTTTATCCTTTTCTAAGAATATATAATAAGAACACCACTTGCTGTTATTGTAAAAAAAGTTGTACTGATTTAATACCACTTGATAGTAATATTAATATGGAATCGTGTAACTAAGCAGCTAAAATACCACAAGTGGATGTTTTGGAAACATTTTGACATTCGTTTTTTTCATTTATTATGCTTATAGTGGTAATGGGCACTGGACATGTAGCGCTCTGCACCCAGGTGGTTCAAAGACTGATCAGAGAATTACTTTTGCTTTGTTTCTTACATAGCCGAATATATAAATATAGTCCATTATTATAACGCGATGTGCTTCTTTCAGGGCCGCCACATAAGGTTGGTCAGTTGTGCACTGCACAAGGGCACCACATCTAAGCGGGCGCCATTCACATCGTAGACATCTTTATTATTTGGAAAATGTTTTGTATTTTTATTATAACTTTGTTGACAAAGATGGGCGATGCCAATTTTCTGGCAGATAGAAGTAAAGTGTCTTGTTCTAACAGGGCCAATATATACCATTCCGCTTCAACTTATGCAGGAGGATTGAGATCGATAATCGAATGATTAAACAACATCTAAATACTGTATATATAGAAAACAGATTTGCCAAACATAAATTTAAAACCATTGTCGAACACACAATGGGAAAGTCGAGTTGATGCCATCATGCCACTAAAAACTCAATTAGAGGCAGTATTCAATGCTTTTTTAGAAATTGTTGATGATATTAATAAAAATATAGATTTCAGAAGACAAGCCAAAGGTATACTTTCAAAAATATTCACTTTTAAATTGATTTGCTCAGTACTAATTTGGCATGATGTTTTAATTAAAATTAATGTTAGCAAAATGATGCAGGAACCAAAATTCAATGTACATACAGTAATGTCCTTGAAAGCATCGAAGGGATAAAGAAGTGATGATGTTTATGAAAAATATATTATTGATGCTAAACAAATTGCAGTGTCTCTTGACATTGAGGCCAACTAGAAAATACCAGAAAAAGGAGGAAGAAGATTCATTTCAACTACGAATCCCACGACCAGCCCATCTATGATCCAAAACGAAATTTCAAAATCAATTTCTTTTTTGGATACAACAATATAATCTTTGAAAGAAAGGTTTACGATACTGAAAGAATATCAGTGCCTGTTTTGGATGACATATGTAATTTGAAGAATTACGATAAACATGAAATACTGCAACAATGTAAAATTGTACAATTGAAATTAATGAAACAGAAAGTCACCTTGCTCTCAGAATCCAACAGATCAACTGAGGATGCCATCGCCACTGCTCTACACACTACCCTCTCACATCTAGACAAGAAAGAAATGTATGAAAGAATATTGTTTGTTTATTACAGCTCAGCATTCAACACCATCATACCCCCAAGGCTTATCACCAAGCTCCGGGACCTAGGATTAAGCTCCCCTCTCTGCAATTGGATCCTAGACTTCCTGATGGGCCAACCACAGGTAGTGAGAGTAGGCACACATACATCCTCCACCCTGACTCTGAACATTGGCGCCCCCCAGGGCTGCGTACTCAGCCCGCTCCTCTACTCCTTATTCACCCACGACTGCGTCGCCAGGAACAAAACAAACTCCATAATCAAGTTTGCGGATGATAGAACAATCATCGGCTTGATCACGAACGGTGATGAGTCTGTGTACAGGGAAGAGGTAGAAACACTGACAGAATGGTGTCAGGACAACAACCTCTCTCTGAACACCAGCTAAGCTAAGGAGTTGATTGTGGACTATACGAAGCATCGAGGAACAGAGCACACACCCATGCGGGTCCGCAGTGGAGAAGTTTGGCAGACCATCAAACATCCTAACAAATTTTTACAGGTGCACCACTGAAACTGGCTGCATCACTGCCTGGTATGGTAACTGTTCCACCCGAGAGCGCAAAGTATTCCAGAGGGTGGTGAAACTAGAACAAAACACTACCGGCTGCGCGCTATCGAACATCGAGACTATCTACTCTGTTAGATGCCTCAAGAAGGCCGGGTCTATCCTTAGGGACCCCAGTCACCCTGACCACAACTTGTTCTCTATAGTACCATCCGGAAAACGATATTGAAGTATACAGACCAAGACCACTAGGTTTCGTAACAGCTACTTACCCCAGGCTGTAAGACTGCTAAATAGCCGACCACAGCAGATGCCTGCAATTACCTCCTTGAACTGACAGGCGCACCGGCGCCCCCCTGTCACTTGCACTCTCAGGACACATACGAAGAGAGCTAAATACCTCCTATCCTTGTGTTACTTTCGCACAATTTGTAAATTGTATTGTAAATTGCAATTGTGTAATTTATTGTATCCTATTTTTTTTCTTTTCGTTAATCTAATCCCGATAAATTCCTGTCCTTCTGCTCTTCTATCCCTCTTAACGAGCTCGCGGACAATGCATTTCATTACCGAGAACACTGCTGTATTCTATACTGTTTGTGCATTGATAAATAAACCTTGATTGATTGAAGCAGCTCTGTTAGAGTTTGTGTTAACACACTGCACCCTATTGAATGGATTTTTATCACCTTTGTCTGTCTGGGGTGTGGGGGTTGTATCCTTTCCTCAGTTTAACATCTGATACATCCCCATTAAACCGAGAGACTAAAACCCTGTATCAATAAAACATCTGCCTTGTGACATTTCTCAAACTGCTCCAAAGTCAGTCGCAGAGTAAAATCCTCTAAACTGAAAGCCACAATGGACACCACAATTACCCGTCATACAAACCGCAGTATTGTAATACCTGTAATACAAAGAACTACTACAAACTAAAACAACCCAAAGTGCAGTGCACGTTAATCAAAGGAAAAAATATTGGCTCCACAAAACAAATCAAAGATCATGAACAAGCCCCCAAATATGCTACATTCCACTATTGTTTCGGCAAGGTGAAAGTGGGAAGCTGATTTTTTAACAAGTTTTTAAAGAAAATCAAAAATAAGAAAATATGGCATGTCCCTGCCTAACTTAGACATTGCATGACATTAAAAGCTTAAACTTTAAACAGTAGAACCTCAATTATATTTGCCATTGTGTTAACAGTTACAATAGATACTGTACAATTTCTACACAAATCCAAAAACAAGCTGTTAACTCTACTTCACACCTGCATGTCAAGATCACGGTGTGCCCAGCAGCTCTTTTGTTTGGATTACATTATGAATGAGTCCCTGAGGCATACCATCCAAGGTTTCTCTTTTTTTTTTTAAATCAAACCTTTGTTTGGATGAGAGAAACGGGTATCTTTTGAGAAGTCGTGTACTGATTGCAAGGAATCTGATTCTGACACACCATGAAGAGCTCATTTTGCCTGCTTCTTTCACAGTTTTGTTGTGCGAAATGTTTCTGCACTTGTTTCACTCCAAGGTCCTGACTGATTTGATTTTCTATTTGCCCCATTATGCTGAAACAGAAAAAGAAGACATTCTGTAGTTAATCGTTTTGAAATCCGATTCATTATATTATTTGTTAATTATTGTTATTGTTAATAATGATAATTTTATTATATTATTTATTATAATACCACTAACATCAACACAGCTGCTGCAGCTGTTGATAGCCTCTCATTAATTTAAAATGTGCTGAACTCTGCCATAGGCACCCCTTTGAATTTTTAACATCTTTATCACCTTTGTCTGTCTGTGGGGATGGGGTCCTCAGTACCCTGCTATGAGAACGTGTGAATTGAAATTAACACCCTGATACAACCAGCTAAATACAAATATCTATATCAATAAATTAATATTGTTAACGGTGCTCAGAAACTATTTTTAGCAAATTCTTTAAAAAAATTAAGAAGCTTCATATTTCAGAAACGTCATGATTGTTACACAAGTAAGTGAAACGTGACAATTTGTTACAGATATGATCAGGAGAAAAAATGAGGTTATTTTTTATTTATTTGTGGCTCCTGCTCTTGCACCCTTTGCAACGGCTAAATAGTTAGCCCTTCCCAATTGCTTTGTCAGTTGGTCCCTGGGGGGAAGGGGGTGTGTCCTTGACATCTGACACTCCTCCGTATGCTTAAGTGATTGTGAATGTCAAGTAAATATACTGTGATATGTAAAATTAATAAAAATCTCAATGTAAACGTCATATTTACAATTGGTTTAATTTGTCGTTGCACTTCAAACGTGCTTCACAAAGGAAATAAAAAAGGTTGTTAAGTTCTCCAAAGCCTTCTCAATCAAGAACCGAGAGTTCAAGTAGGGAGCTGTGTCAGCATGCATAGGCTGCAAAGGAACAACTAAAGGTTTATTCCATGCTGAAAAGGGAAGAAAAACACAATGTTTCAGGTGTAAAGACTACAGAGTCCCAATTCAATTGCAGCCTAAACTTTCCCCCACACACTCTCCCCCCGATGTGATTAGGATATAGACAAAAAAAAGCACAGAAAGCTTTATACGGTCAGGTGTTTTGCATACGTAGAAATAGTAGTTCTCGCATTATGAACTCGCTTACACCTGTAAGGTTTCTGAAAATGGAACGAGGCACTAGATGTTGTTTATATAAAAGTTGTGAAACGTTTCACAAATAGCAATCTTTAAAATGCTTTGTGGTTTAAAGGTTCTGTCATTTGTTGGTGAAGTTATTGACATCTGAAGCATCCTGTCTGAAAAATAGGCATTTTAAAAAGAAAGCAAAGGTTGTGAAAACAGTGACAAATGACCCTGAACAAAATACAAACAGTTTGAAATTGCTATGATTAATAATTTAATATTATTAATAGTGATCAGATACATTATTATAGTTCAGTTTTTAGTGGTGTTTTTGATATCACTTTGATATTTTATTATATACTATTTATTTTTAAGACTTGTTGTAAAGGCTTGTCTTGAATTGCCCCATTGTGATGCAGTGTATTGAATTGAATTAAACAATTGAATTGAATTGTACATAATATTTACTACTTTATTTTTTTTAAATGAGTCTTTATTTGTTAAAGGAAAAACATGTGCCTTGACAGGGAATCAAACACTGACCTCCAGGCAAGTACCTACAGTAGTCTACTATACCAAAACATCATTTGGAAACTGAAACAGACAGGTTAAAATGTTTCCAATGTAATCACGAGCGAATGAGTCAAAGAAATTGATGCAGATGTTTACAAAGAAAGTGGAATACGGTAATACTTTGAGCTCTAAAAAAACATTATATTTAGATCCTTAAATTAATGTCGTAATTCATTTCATTAGATATGTGATTCCATATTATATTCCCTATTATGCAGATTCTAAAAAGTACATGTTGTTTTTTACTGCAATAACGAGTGCAAGTATTCATAGAAAAGGTTAAAACATTATAGCTTTTTACAAAGTATATAAACTTAATATTGTCAGCACATCAACATTTTACCAAAATAACCATAGTAAATGGCCGATTGAAAGACTTTGATGCATAAAATGTTTATGAAGAAAGTATAATACTGTTGTGTATTTCTTATTTAAACTTCCACTACCAGGCATATACAGTTTGTATGATATATTCATATTCCTAAATTAATATCATATATGATATTATTTATTATGCTCCTGTTATTTTTATACTCAGCTGCCAAAATGTCCCTTTTTACAATTCCACATTAAGCGGATTTAAACATATACAGTAGAGAGATTAAATGAAGAAATTGTTTCACTAATAACTTATGCACCACAGGTGGCACACCTATCGATCATCTTTGGCCAGCGAATCACGTACTGCGGCCGCCTGTAGCTCAAATCCTGCGGTATGGGGTTTTACCGCGCATGGCTACATCTGTAAGTGTCCATTATAATAACCACTGCAAAGATGCACAGGTTTTGCAGCTACACCGATCATAATGAGCTGCTACAATGTTGTGAAACGCCATACAAGCCCAAAATTACACTGAAATTTGACATACGAAAGATTTAAGATCTTGTAAAGTTCAGATTCCAGTGTGAAACTGCACATTAAAAAAGCCAAGCATGTCAAGAAAATCAGTCAACCATACAAGGCTCTCTGATTCTGCTCTTTCTTCACTACCTTGCTTTTTGCCTTTGACAATTTGGAAGATAAGGTTCAGCTGTAATTCCCTATACATTCAATAATCCCCTAATACATTCTCTTGATACCTTTGCCTCAGTTAAAATGAAGTCTATTTCTTATACTTGCTTTGTACCATGGTATACTGACTGTCTGCATTCCATGAAAGCAGTTTCTTGTAAACTGGAGTGACGATAGCAAGTTGTTTCGACAGTACAACTTTAATGGCATTGTTTTCTGTGTTTCTTTTCTGGTACATGATGTTCCATTAAATGTACCTTCAGCTGCTTCTGTTTCCAACTAAAAAAACACAAATCTGCTAAATACAAAACAAGTCAATCTGCATTTCACTTAACATCACTGCATTTGCTCATCAAACCTTCTGGTATAATTTATATGTCAATCACTAAACACAGAGCCCGTTTTGCTGTGCAGTTTATCAGCTGATATGAGTATATGATGGTTGCACATTTATTTTCACCTGTAGCTGGACAAGATGTCTTGACAATATTATTCAACCAAAATTAATTTTGGGGTGTAAATTTCAATCCTTTTTTTCCATTCCTAGTTATTCAATCTCAAAAATATAGTTAGGCTGAGTCTTACAACACAACTGTATGAACCAGAGAACGAGTTCATGTTTTTCAAGGATTTATTATTGTAATGTCCTACTTACAAGAATCTCTAAAACTATTAGGAACAAGCTACGACACATTCAGAATTGAGCAGCTGGGCTCATGTCAGGTTTTTATTTGATATTCAAACCTTTCTACTTGTATTCAATAGCCTAAATCGTATGGCTGTCACGGATGTCGGAAAGGACGAACCGTGGAATGGCAGGAGAGCGTAAAGACCCTGCGAGACGGGGGTTAGCCCGGGCTCAGCTGTTCAGGGAATGCCGTATAGAAACCTATGCCCTCAGGTAGCAGACATGGGGCGACCTGGTGCTAGGCGGGTTTCAGGACATCCGAACGTCAATGCTGAGCCAAGGCAGACTGAAAGACCCGGAAATATATATAGCCACAGAGAGAGAGAAACACCGCAACGACAGCAAAGAACCAGAAATGAGAGACAGGACAGAGAAGGAGCGCCCTCTGGCTGGAGAGGGCGTGACAATGGCTCCTTAGTTAGTCAATATATTATCTATTTACTTCATGAAACCTTTTCTTGGTATGACCCAAAGCTCGGGACCCTTTCCTAAAGAAATGAGGAAATCAGCTACATTGGGTCTTTTTAAATTTACCCCGAAACCTATTTTTGTAATGTAACTTGTGCTTCACAGGCATTGTATCATGCTTTGAAAAGATTACTTTTTAAGATTTCTAAAACAAAATTGATTATTTATGTCATTAAAAACCCCCATGACAAAAAAAAAATCTCTAAAGGTTGCGATGGAATGTTCAAGTTTTATTTTTTGTACTAAATGAAATTCCTGGATATATAACAATACACATGTTGACTTCTATTCTTTTCAAACTGAAATAAATGAAAGTAGGGAATTTGACTTTTTTTCAGAGGAGTGTACTTGGATCAGTTGGATCAGTTGAGCTGGCATCTGATGTTCCCTCTCATCAAACATCCAGTCTCTGCTGGGGGTATCAAAGCACTCTCTGTGTGATGGAGATTCATGCTGTGCACATAGACATGAAGAATAGCCTCCATAAAGGTGCTTTGGAGGACTGGAAGGCTGATGAGAACATTGCCAATGGGGCAAGGAAGATGATGGAGAATATGATCTGTATGCTAACTCATCTCAAATTCTGGGGCAGCAGTGATGATCTTTGTCAACAGCATCTGGGCTGTATGAATGAAAGGCTTGATGTGTGCTGTGTTCATGTAAAGGTTATTGCAAGGTGATAGTGAATAAAAATAAACAGTATTGGGAGGTATGTTGTCATAGCATATGGGACTGCTGTAGGCATGGCTGTTTGAGCTGTGCAGCACATAAGGTTCATGTTGTACAATTGCATTAACATCATGCTGAAAATAGGCAAACTTCTGTTAAAGCTGATCCATTTTAAGCCTGGTGTTATTTGCTTAAAAAGGCTTCATCTTCTGTAATTCTGATTTACTTCTGAAATATTTGACACTGAAATGATCAGTATTATAGTTTTCTGTCTTTTTTTCTTCACTTTTACTCATCGGGGAATCACAATGACATAAGACTGTACATGGGATACCCAGGAGAGAGAAATCCAGAGCAAACCCAAAGACGATAAACAGTGCCTCATCAGAGAAACTGAACAGTATTGTTGCACAGAAGAGCACAGTACAAGAAGCAATTGAGCACTTATCAATACCATGTTTATTTAATTTCTTTTTAAGCATGCCTTGTGTAGTCAAATCTGAAAATTATTCCAAGGCCTTTGAGTAAAGAAATTGCAAGACTTTATCACCCATTGGCACATGAACATTAGGAACTATCATTATAAATCTAGAGACCTAAGCTCTTAACAACTGTGGCAGTGGTTCTGAATGACTGAGAAAAGTGGAAAGTTAGAGACTATCCATTAAAGACAACTTTCTCCACCTTGAAAAAATTAGGTTTTCTCTCTGTGGCTCAATTGCAAAATGTTATTCTGCCTGGCAGCCCTTTTTAAACTTCTTTAAGAACTTGCAGCCGGATCCAGACACACAGTATGAAAGACCTTGAAGACTTTGGCTTCTGTTCTTTTGCTACCTTTTTTCTTTTTCTTTTTCTCTTTTTCTTTTGCTTATCTCTTCAAAAACTCTTTGTTTTCCTTTTTTTCTACTGATTTATTCCTGTTTCATATTATTCTTGGATTTACACAGTTTGTTTAGGTACCAAGTCTTTCATATCATGATGACTGTTCATATTTGTTCATTATTGTATATGGTACCATGTAATATTCTTTCTTTTCCCTGAAAAAACAATAAAGAAATTGAACGTAAAAAATGTACAAATGTACGTGTATGAGTCTTCTAAAAAAAATCTTCCAAAGAAATGAAGTCTTCATAACTTTGACCATTATGAGTACAATGAAATACACTGGAAAAATCCTGTTATATATTTTTTCAGGATTTAGAACTAATAAAATCTCTCAAACATATATTAAAAAATAGTACTATTGTAATTCCAGTGACGTTAAACCAAAGGTGTTGTCACGACTATAGTCCCCCCCCCTCCTTAAGGGTGCTCCAGCCCTTTCACTAAAGACTTCATTCCCTGCACCTGTTTCCCATTCCCTGCCCACCTTAAAAGCCAGGCGCTGACGCTCTTCCGGGCTCTGCTCTGATTTCCATATCGTGCGAGTCCGGGACCAGGAAGCGCCTGGTCCCGTTAAGGTTTTAACCTCGGTTCCCGTTCCTGTTCCCCGTCCGCCGGTTCCGACCCGGCCTTCGTGGTTTTTAATTCCTTCCTCTGATGGATCTCCTGGTTTTGGACTTACCCTTGCGTTTTGGATTTTCCCTAAGGATTACTCTCGGATTGTTCGCCTCGGCCACACCTCCCCCGTGCACCAGCGCACCTTGGACACGCCCCCTTGTCTTCAGCCCCGTTTTCCTGCATGACGTTTCCCTAGTGTTTCCCCACTCCGTCGGACTGTGTCGTCCGCATAGTGTCCGGAAAGAACTGTTCGTTACAGGTGTCTGTTACTCTTGGACGTATTTAATAAGTACGATAATAGGACAGCTAAAACATCAACTGTGTGCACTGTTTAGTGAAAGTCTACACTGCAGTATAATGTAATGTTTTTGTATTACCGGTGCATTTAAGTGTGTCAGTTGTTTTTCCAATCTATACTGCTCACATATTCAATATCATTCCACTTTTCCTGGTGAGAGTGGTGCAGAATGACATACTGTACTAATTATTGTATTATACAGTACATGAAAATCCATGTTTGGCCATCTTGGCAGGAGTGCCTCATCTCTACAGAATTCTGCTAGTTGTGACTGATTTTATAGTGCTGTATTGATCCTTACTGGGCCTCACTGGCTCTCCTGCTTGTTGGCACATCCCAACATACAACATTCCAGCAGGAAAATGCATATTCTCATGCTACTTCTGTTAGAAAACGGTAATTATCTGGATGCTCTGCAGAACCGAGCCCCTTTGAATGTTTGTGAGATGAGCTCCAATGTTATGTACTGTAGCAGCTAGAGATCAGAAAATGCATTTTCTTGTCCAGGCTTTATGATAGAAATGAGACAAAATCCCACCAAGACATCATCCGCAACCAGGTGTGTCCCATACAGTATGTACTGCTATCATTGGTGTCAGGACTGGCACACTTGCTACCACTGTGTTTGGAGTCTCTGACACTGCCCTCAAATGGTTTAAGTCTTACCTCACTGATCGCTGTCACTTTGTCTCGCTCAATGGGTACAGGTCTGAAATTGGTCTTGTCAAGTCTGGTGTCCCTCAGGGCTCAATACTGGGCCCCTTGCTCTTCAGCATTTACATGTTCCCACTTGGTCAGCTTTTAAGATCACATGGCCTCAGCTTTCATTTTTACGCTGACGATACTCAAATATACATCCATACCAAACCCGACACTGATGTGGCTGTCTCTATTCTATCTAATTGCATCTCTGACATAAAAATTTGGATGACTCAAATTTACACATGTGTAAATCATCTTAACTGTGACAAGACTGAAGTCATGCTTATTGGTACCCCCCATCAACTTCGCAAAGCCAGTCCTGTAACCCTGTCTGTAGATGGCTCTGTACTTGAGCTCCAATCAAAATTGAAAAACCTTGGGGTTATATTCGATTCTGGCTTAACATTCGACCCACATGTACAGCATACTGTCAAAACATCTTTTTTTCACCTTAGAAATATCGCAAGACTACGCCCTATGCTATCATTAACTGTGGCTGAAAAGCTGATCAACATATTTGTATTCTCTCGAATTGACTACTGCAATGCTCTGCTCCCTGGGGTATCTAAATCTACTCTGAACAAGCTGCAGTATGTCCAAAATTCAGCAGCCAGAATCCTGACCAGATCTAGTGCAAGTGTTCACATTACTCCTATCCTGGAGTCCTTGCACTGGCTTCCGGTCAAATTCCGCGTAGACTTTAAAATCCTCATGCTCACCTACAAGGCTTTACATGGCTTGACACCTCAATACCTGTCTGAACTTTTATCGCCCTACTCCCCACCTCGCAACCTCCGCTCTTCAAATTCTGCCCTCCTTACTGTCCCCCAAGCCCGTCTACATTGTATGGGCGACAGGGCCTTCTCCTGCTATGCCCCCAAGCTCTGGAACTCCTTGCCCAAGGATATTAGAGAGTCACCTTCTCTAAACTCCTTCAAATCCAGACTCAAAACCCTCCTTTTCAGAAAAGCCTTTACTTAACTGGTTCCATTCTTCACCCCTCTGCTCTTCTTAATACCATCTTCCACGGTCTCCTCTATTGTTATTGTTGTATTGCTGTAATTATAATTGTGTCCTGTCTTGTGAAATTTTTCTTATTTATTGTTGTAGTCTTCTTATTTATTGTTATTGTCATCCTGTAAAGCGCTTTGAGAAGCCACCTTTAAAGGCGCTATATAAAATAAAGTTTATTATTATTATTATTATTATTATTATTATTACTAACTTGTGATTTTCACAAGAAACTCCTTGTTGAACATATGTGTTGATTAAAAAATGTTAGTCTTCAGATGAATTTGCCTATATCTGTTCAATGAAATATCTTGCAAATAAGATTTTGTCCTTTTCCTGATAGCAATGCCTAATAATAATTTGTATGTTACAGCTATATTTGATGTATGGAATGGAAAGATAGACTGAGAAAAGTTACAAGGAAAGTGCATTTTCATTAGATGATGTATAAAACACAAGCAATGAAGATACAACATACAAAATTTGTGACAAAGTGGTTTCCAATTATTTTTTTGTTTTTCTCTCTTCCCTCTACAGAGTACTATGAGTATTAATTAAAGTAATTTCAGTAATTAGAAGGAATAGAAGTGAGACCTCAGTGAAGCACGTTGCCTTTAGGTTATTTTCTTGCTTAAGGAAAAACTGAGAATATTACAGGGAAGATTAGAAAAGGCCAACAGCTGCTGCCAGTTCACATCACTTGAATCCTGCAGAAGTGCAGGTTTTAACAACCTATTTAATGAAAGCCAAATGAAGTCCTGTATGGTTGGAAATGAAACCCAGACAAGACTGCCATCTTTGGATTGTTGAATTTTGCAGTACACACACCTTCCTGGTGCTGCAGAAATTTAAAAATCATGTTTTAAAGAGTCAACTAAATTAAAAGAATGTCAAGGTCTTTGAAGAAGTTGGCGATTAAAGGGGAGTCTTCTATACATTTGGAATTATATAGAGAAGAAAAAAAAACATTGAACTGGTCATTTAACTCCTGTTTATCAGTTAATGTGGCTCCAGACTGAGTACAAATGATTCAAATGGGATTAACTAATGTGCTAGGATTACACTAGGATTATCTCTTCATTGTTCAACGAAAACAACACTTGACATATAAAGTATCCTTTCAGTATGAGTAGTTGACAGTAAATCAAATTCCAATTGTGAGGATAAGTCTTTCTTTGTCATCTCAGGAGTAGGAGATTAAGTGTATCTCTGGTCATACTTTAACATAGAACACCAGGGCTATTGCAGCCTTACTTGCCTGATGGCTAATTGTGTTCAACTGGAAGCTAGCTGCCCCACCTTCACCAATCCAATTTGTTAGAAATGTGATACAGTTTCTGCAAAGAAATAATCAGGTTTGGAACTCAAGGTTAGATAAATACATTTTATTCAGCATGACAGCAAAAATGGTAATTTTAGAATTCATCTATACTGTACTGTAGCTCCCTTAAAAGTCCAGTTACCCAAAACATTACTTATTTGTTGTTCTGAACTAATTAGTCTGTTTTATTCTGCTGCAAAACCACAGTATTAAGCGTTATGTACCTTTAAGTGTCCGCAAATGAAAAGTGCATTTCCATATTAGTAGTTTTGTTATACAGTAACTGTTAACTGTTTCAGAAATAGTGTTAGTATTTAATTGTTAGTAAGCATTGTAACAAACAGGGGTTATGAAAATAGAGAATACCATAAATGAATAAAACAATATCTTAATTAAATAATCATAATGCCCAAATTGTAAAGATTTTTCCAAGAATATACAGTACCAGAGTGATTGGCATAATTTGATAATGAAATAATGAAAATACAGACACTAAACAACACACAACATAAACAACAAAAATTGTATAAACATACAACAGGCACGTTTTCTATTTACAAACTTCTCTCTCGAAGGTCTATGTCCTGGCCAACCTGTAAACACCAGAGCGCTACTAAGTATTCAAATTATATATCATACTGCTTTCTAAACTAAACAGAATTCAACCTGTAGTTAAATCGCACTCATTATGTTACAAAATGAACAGCAAATTATCTCCCTATTCTAAAAAATGTATGCACTAACCAGGAGAGTCCCTTTTTGACCTATGGATTCTCTGAACATGAAATCAGAATGTGAATGAGAGGAGTGTTTTTCTGTCTCCAGAAAATAATTGTATTATAAGTGTCATTTCATCTGTTTATGCAAGTTTCTTTCTTAATTGTGATTATTTTACAATTTTATTATAATTGATATTCTCATTTAAGGTTTTAGGAAAGTTTTTTTCTTCTTGCTTGTATGAGTATGATTTCTCTAAATGTTTCCAAGTTCCATAGCCTCTATTCACCTATCTGGACTATCAGCAAAATGAACTTCAAACTTCTAGGTGAAGCCGGTATTCTCAGAAGACATAAATACCTATGTCGAGGATCGTGGCAAATTGTAACTAAAAGCCAAGCCTGGATTCTATGCATATTAACTCAGTTCAGTCCTGTCCTCGCAAGTCTGCTCCCTGTCACAGCCTAAATCTCAGCTCCTGCTTTCCTATCAGAAAATACAACCTCCAGTCACCAGCACAAATGCTCCTTTTTAATATTCAGTTCTTGACAAGTAAGTCTTTGCTTCTCCACAATTTTATTGTAGATAATGACAGGTGAATTTTCTGAGTGAAACCTGGCATCAGGAGGATAAATTGCTATATATTGAACCTGTACTTATGGTCATGGAGGTACTTGTGTTGTGTTTTATAGAGTCTCTCAATTGCGTTCTGGCTAAGGCATTTGAACGTATTGCTCTGAGACCTATTGGCTTACCCCCTTTATATTTTGCTTGTTTATTCTCCACAGATATAATTCACAGAATTTTTGGCTTAATTTTCAGAGATTTTGACCTCTGTACATTCTACTTTCAGCAATGTTCTCATTATCGGAAACTTTAACATCCATATTAACAATTCTGACAGTTCACTAGCTGTGGAGTTTTTACATTTGCTGGATTGTTTTAATTTGACACAGCACGTTAAAGCATTCACGCATACAGTAACACAGGATACAGTACATAATTGACCGAGTTATAACAGATACCCCTAATTCAGATCTTAATATTTTGTAACTTGGAATATCTGATCATAAAGCCATTTCATTTAACTTAAATTCTCACTCTAATCTGATTCATGTTAAACGTACTATGAAATTTCTCAGCCTCGAGTCTCTTTCTATTTCATAGTTTCAGGAGTCCACCAGCATTGTATGTCCATAATAACAAGATGAATATTGAGGAGCTGGCTGAATCCTATAACAGCGTCCTTAACTATGCTCTAAATTAACAGGCCCCTGAGAAAGCACAGAAGCTGTCCCTTAGTCACTCCTCTCCATGGTTTACTGTTCACTGTAAGAACTTTGTCTTTTGAAAGTTCAAGGGTGGAGGCAGCAGTGTCTGTGGAGGAAATCTGGCCTACAGTAACTGTCCAATTGCTCGCCCTTCAGGCACACCAGTTCCATTATGCTGCAGTTGTGAAAGCAGATCATGGCAGATATTTTTAAACATTAATCAATGAAGTTAAGGGCGATCCCAGGGTTCTTTTTTACAACTTCTCAATCTTATCCCCTCAGTAATCTTTACAATAATCACTGAAAAGTGGAACAGACTTTTTAAGGATAAGATTTCCATCATCCAGAAAAAATTACATCAACTAATGCAATCCGCACAGCTGCTCTTCCAGCCCCTCCTTCAGGTACCCCAGGGGTGGCACTGTGGCTAAGGATCTGTGGCTGTGACTGGAAGGTTGCTGGTTCAAATCCCACAGCTGCCAGTGGAATTCTACTCCCTTGGGCCCCTGAGCAAGGCCCTTAACCCCAACTGCTTCAGGTGTGCTGTACAATAGCTGACCCTGTGCTCTGACCCTAAACTTCTGTCTCTGTGTCTGTGTCTCATAGAGAGCAAGCTGGGGTATGTGAAAAGACAAATTCCTAATCCAAGAATTTATTATATGGCCAATAAAGTGATCTTATCTTATCTTAGTAAGTTTTAATAGGGTGTCTTCTGTTTTACTGTCAGCCATTATTCCTAAAATGACACCTAATGAGATCGCAGATCAAACTGCAGTCCCATAATTGATAGAAAAGTTGTCCCCCTCTCCTCAGTGGTCAATACTTTTCTCTGTTTTTTGGACTATATAAAAAACATCTGTAAGCCCTTACATTTTCATTTGAAAAAATATTGCCTAGCTAAGGTCTTCTCTCAATTTTGCACACACCGGAAAAAAAAATGTCTTCATTTCATCTCACCTGGACAATAGTAATGCTCTCCTTTGTGGTCTGCCCTCAAGCTTATTAATTAAATTACAACTTCTCTGGAATAGCTCTGACAGGATTCTCACCAAAGCAAGGAAGTCAGACATATCACCCCTATTCTAGCAAAACTCCATTAGCTCCCTGTCCACCACAGAGTGGATTTTGAAGTATAGTTTCTGGTTTTTAAGGCTCTGAAAGGCAAAGGTCCCACCTACCTCATTGACCTTCTTCATTTTCACAATTAACCCTGGTCTTTAAGATCAGGTCAATTTAATCTACTTCAGGTCCCCATAACCAGACTATGTACTTTGGGTGACAGTGCCTTTTCCATCTCTGCTCCTCACTTGTGGAATAACCTCCCTGATCATCTCAGACAAGCAGTTTCAACCGAGACCTTTAAATAAGATCTGAAGACCTTTCTCTACCAACAAACCCATCAACTTCCAGTACTATAAACTAATTTCCTGTCTTTTTCCTTCTTAGTTATTATTACGTGCCTTTATTTCTTTTTTAGGTTTTTCTTTTATGTGAAGCACATTGAGATTCACTATGATGAAATGTGCTATATATATTAAGTGAGTTTTTTAAAGGCTGATTAGAACAAGGAGTTTCTGCCTAATGTCTTCTTCTCTTCCCTCCTCTATCTCTTGCTCCTCTCCTTCATTCTTTCTCTCTGTCCTCTCTGTCTAGCTGTCTTTTTAATGCTCTTTTCCTGAACTGTTGGTGATACTAAATCCCTTACCCAGAATTTAATTAACCAAGGTAAACTTGACCATTCCTTTGATCACTGTCCTAATGCAATTCAGTAAACACCCCAGTTATTTTCTTACTCTGAAGCTCCCCAAGAACAATCAATGTTGACACTATAGAGGTGTAAATTATTGTCTCTGGATTCTTAAAATACTTCAGTAGTCACTTCCAATAACTTTAATAGTATTTTAAGTGAAAATAACTACTGTTAACATAAAACAAAGTTTTGTTTTTCCTTTACAATTCAAGTTACTCAAATTATTATGTGCAAACAAATAAATTAGCTGTCATGACATTATAGCTTACCATGTATCAGAGTTTCTTTTCATAAAGTCTTAACAATGCTCTTCACTTTTAAGATATTTTTTTATTGCTATTAGGAATGCAACACTACCATCCTGTAATAAGCTTTATTATACCACAGTAATAACAGACAAGAAAGTAAATTAACTATTGTAAGGAAACCCCAAAGAAGAGGTACGGGGATCCTATGCAGACGCAGGAGCAGGTAGTTATCGAGGCAGGTTTACATTTAGGAACATCAGACGAGATCGTGGTCGAAAGGCGAGAGGTAGCTCAAAATCCAGGAAATACAAGGAGAGGCGTACAATCCAAATCAGTAGGCGAGGTTCAAGGTCGAGGGGCAAAAGGGTAGTTCAGAAACCAGGAGCAGTATAGTAAGTGAGGTACAATTAAAGGCGAGATAGAGCTCTCTACGATAGACTCAATACCGAGCAGCGGGAAGCGGGTCTGGATGGTTTAAATAGAGGTGCGTGCTGCACGGTAGAGCGTGTGCTGGTGGATTAACACGTGCGGCGGCGCTTGTTATTATTAACCTGCTGCTGGTGCTGATTAGTTCTCTTGTGGGTTGATCTCCGCTGGCTGGCAGTCATGACAATTATACTAAGTCACTTCCAAAACAACCAATTCACTGCAGTTTGTCTAATTCTCTTTCTTCTAAGTTATTTTGTTTTTCTTTCCTGTGAGACAGGCAAGAATTGAGACTGTGATAACTCAAAGACACAAACTCTCACTCACAGGCATTACGATCATAACAGACCAATACACAAAGTACATTTGATGTTTCCTGATGGAAACTGCATAACTAAAGCATAACCCACGATATACTGCTACATAAACATGTTAACGCTTTGTTAACTAAGCTACCTGTTTGACCTTACTACATAGACCAATGCAGGTCAGGTGAAGCACAGAGAAATGAAAATGTGCAATTGGGTTCTTACATTTCTACTCCTAGGGGGCAGGCTGCAAATTGGCAAATTTGGTCCAAAAATGGGTGATCACTAATAATTACGGGCAAATAGGAGAAATCACTAATATAGAACTTGCAGATATCAAGGTTTTACTGTATTTGTGTTTCCTTCCTACTTTCTTATGTACTTCATTCATTCCTTTTTTAATGTTTTCTTCAGTGTTCCAACAAAACAAATTCCAACCTTTGGAAGTGTACCACATTTGTCTCATGTGAAATAATTGTACTGTACCGCTGATTGCTGTCTGTATATTTGTCTATGATAAAAATATTAATAAAGTTAGAAAAAGAGTTAGCTGTGATATGTTTAGAAGGGGCATTAAATAGAAAAAAAAAAGTTGTGTGTCGGAAATACAATGACAGATCATTCCAGAACAATTTATTGAATATTTTAAAAGTATTACAGCATGAGGAGATGGAAAAACAGTTTATAAATAACATTTTTTGGATTCATCTGCTAAACATTAAGAAGTGAATAAACTAGTTTTTAAATTTGATTTAATATGACTTATTTGAAGTTAGATTTTGTATGTTGCTCCCATTTTCAGAGTACAAATTAGCAAAACTATTAGCCCCTTTATCTAAAGAGTTTGAGTTAATTTGCCTATTTTAGCTTATTGCTTATTTAAAATCATATATAAGCAATTATCACAATTTAAAACGTTCTCATTAGCTCTAAAAAATAATACTATTTGATGCTTTAAGAGTTGCAAAAGAAAATTTTAAATCACCCCATATCTCCCCCCTTTTCCTAACACACATCTATGCTACAGTGGCTAATTAATGTGATTCAAGGCAGCTTTAGTTTTAGAATTAATATAGTGTTATCGTCAGTTAAATAGAGGAGCTTTCTAACCTTCAGTCAGAATAAGAAAGCAATTAGCAGGAGACAGTGTGAACTGCACAAATAAAAAAGGAGCAAACCTCTTAATTGTAATAGAACTGACTTTGTTTTTACATAACTGGATTTACATACATTAACCTTGAAACTAGAACATGTAGCACTATCAAGATCCTGTTCATACAGTGCAATTTTAAAGCAAAAACAAATTGTCAGTTAATGTCACAAAATCAGTTTGGAAATTAACAGCAATATTGAAGTTGTACATAAATGTCCTTGGGTTATGTAATATTTCTATAATATATAATACTGTATTTATTCTCAAAAGAATACAATTTAATTTAAACAGTGGGATAGGTGTAACGAAAGCGTTCTTTCCGGACCCTATGCAGGCGACACAATCCGGGGATGAGTGAGGAAAACGCGGGGAAAAAAAGCATGCGGAAGTCGGGAATGAAAACGGGGGCATGTCCACGGTGTGCTGGTGTTCGGGGGAGGTGTGGCCGAGGCAAACAATCTAGAGCTGAGTCCAAAAGAGGAATCCAAGACGGGCAAAAGTCCAAAGCCAGGCGATCCATCCAAGAAAGATGAGATTAAAACAAGAACCGAGTCGAGACCGGGATGGGAACAGGAACAGGAACAGGAACTAAAACCTTGACAGGACCAGGAACAGCCTGGTACGGGAACCCATGCAGAGCCTGGAAGAGGGTGAGCGCCCGGCTTTAATAGGGCGAGGGGCAGGAACTGGAGGCAGGTGCAGGGAATGAGTTCTGAACAAGGAAGGGCTGGAGAGCCTTTAGAGGAGGGGTTTATGATCGTGACAGTAGGTATGAATTTTAAAGTGGTGGAATAGAGGTTTATATTACATATAAGCGCATAATGAAGGAATGTTACACATGTGAAGTGGCCATTTCGCCCACCTAGTCCACTTGGTATTAAGTATTAAATTAAGCCAAGGATTTCATCAAGCCATTTCTTGAAAGAAGCCAAAGTATCAGCTTCAATAATATGGCTGGGTTGTACAGTATATTATTGTCTATTAATACAGTTTATTAATAGGATCAATATTATAATGTGTCTAGTATACTAGTGGCAAAAGCCACTACTTTACTAATAAGAACTGTATTATACTTCATATTTAGCAACTTTAATTATCCTGCCAGTTTTGTACATATTGTATTTTATTGAAGGACTAAATTCATGGATTTTCTTTATCTTGAAAAATGGCAGACATAGTAAAGGCTATTTCTATTCCTTATTTAATGTAACAGTGTCCCTTTTTCTCATTTTGCTTAAAAAAGATGGAATGCGAGCTCTAGTACCATCTGTGTTTATGGTTCCTCGGTACAGTAAGCAACACTACAATACAACTGCTACCAAATGTTCTTTGGTTTATGATGACTTGATTTGATTTGAGACATATCTTATTGAAATGTACTTTACTTTGTAAATTGTATATCCTGGAAATTGGAAAACAGGGAATATCTAGACATGTAACTGGTTTGACTCTGCAGCTAAAGCAGTAAGAACAGCATAAGTTAGTAACACTTTGCAATGTGTTACTTTACATGTGCAATAACACATATCACTCTGTATTAGCATGCACCTACAAGTATAAGGTTTTATCCCTCTATCCATTTTCTAACTACATTATCAAATTAAGGGTCACTGGGGAGCCGGAGCCCAACTCCGCAAGCAATGGGCTCAATAACAGACAGATAGGATACCAGTGCATCACAGGGCACATACTGTACAGTCATAGACATACCCACACGAGGGCTAACTAATCTACCACCCAGTTTAGTGCCCCAGATCTGCGATTGAACGTAGGGTCCCAGTGTTGCAAGGCAACAATGCTAACCACTGTGCCTTCCCATTTTTATATTATGTTCCTGTTATTTTCCTTTCTGTGGGCTTCATTTGCTAAATGTCTGTAGAACAAAGAAGAATGACCGAATTCCACATGAAATAATGTACCAAATGTCTAAATTACTTGTGACACAGTGCATCGTTTTTAACTTGTGGAGTACAGGCACATGGTACTCAGAGAAACAGTCATGCAGAGGAGCAGGCTGGCTCACGTGAGTGACAAACTCAATGTGTCGGAGGAGTAATAGTGGCAAAGTGTCATCTGTCACGAGTCGCAGATAATTCAATCAGGCATGAGCCTCAGCTTCTGCAACTGTTGAAGCAGAGACTGGGGCAGCTGAAGGTCAGAGATCATGAACTGGATGTATTACCACACGACAGCTGAATAAAATATAAATACAATAACATCACCTTGTGACACAACAGCAGCACATATTACCATATAAATTCTGCATGGGGTTCATGTTGACCTAAGGCAATATGAAAATCCCCTTTCCCATCACAAAAATCAGTAATGATTGCTTATAATTTAAAAACTAAAGAATGAAACAAGCACTTTAAAATAATCAAAATGGTGTATTTTAGAACAAAAGTGAAAACAAATCTTAGTTCATTACCAAAACATTAAACTCATATTGCACATACATTATTACAGTTATTACAAACATCTTCGCATTTCTTATTGTTGAATTCCATTAATCTACATGCAGTTTCCACATTCTGTTGTTACATACTGTAGAACATATATAGTTTTAAGAGGTCTGACCCATTAATTAAATCTGACTGTTAATATATTTTATACTCCTTTTTGACAATCATCGTATGTAGTAAATAAAGGTAAACAGAAAAAAAATCATTTTTTAAAGATTGATCAAAGATTTTCAATTTTTTTTTCTTGTCCCCAGTCATCAGCAACTGTTTTTGCTTTAGGATTATGATCACATTATTTTACATTATTTTTAGAATACCCACATTACATTGTTTTAAATCTGTTGCAATATCCATGGGTCCCTGGACAGAGCTACTGGAACTGAAACCCAGGAGGACATAATTAGCATATAGACTTGATGGGAGCCCAGGCTGTGACTAAAGTGCCAATTTTTTACCATGTTCCTCTTGATTACTTGTTCCTACTGTTTGTAATGTTCCATTGACAGTGGCTTTGCATGCTTGCTAATGGTAGACTCTTTTAATGTGTATATTTGGAGTGTGGTTACCTGCCTTGGAAATGTTTTGGGGATTCAAGGAAGAGGGCAGAGACCTTAAGCACAGTGTTCAGTCATTTTGACTGGATTCTGCCAGAGAGCCTGGAGTTTATTAATATAGTTTCTGTCTTGAGAGAAGCAACTCCTCATTGTTCTACAATGATGTAATGAGTGGAGGAAGTTGGTCTCTGGTCTGGACTACCCTCTGATACAACCAGTCCAGAAACAATCTATGTCTACAGAAAGTGTCATTATTTGTGAGCGCTGGTCACAGGTTTCACAGCAAGTGCAAGGGAACAACATTTGTGTTGACAGCATCAAAATCTTAGCATGTGAAACTTTTCTGCTAGCTGAGGCACGTGAAACCCCAGCTCACAAGATCGTCACCAGAGACTGCAGTGCATAAATTGCTTCTGGACCTATTTACAACATTCACTAAAGTCAGCATTTTGGACTCATTTGGGTACTATTGGTGATGAGACATTTGCTACTGGGATTAGAATTTGTGTTAATGCAGTGGAAGCACCTGGAATTTCCTTCCCAGTAGAAGTTCTGTACCACAGCGTCAACTCCTGAAGTAAGATAATGGCCAGAATGTTCCGTTTTTCAAAAGCACTACTCCCAATTATTTATGTGACTCACAGTGCTATAATCACTAAAATCAATATAATGTGGTCTGTACTGTATGTACACATACAGAATGACTTAGCTATGGTAAAGTTATCCAGGAAAAATAGGATGGGGGCAGGTGCTATTGACCTGAGTTGATCTGCTGCTTAATGGCAATGCTCCTATTAGTGCAAAGTTTACATAACCAGCCACTTGCCAATTTGAGTTTGAAAAGTTGAATCATCCACCTTAAAGTCCAGATATAGCCCCAAACAACTATCACTTATTCCAGCATCAGATGTCAGCAAGCACTGTTCCTGGTTTCCAGATAATGATTATTTAAAATCCATGGGTGACAAGTGATAGCCTAGACAGAGCAGTAATAAGAGCTGTGTTATCATGGAGGTGCTATTCAGAACCAGAAATAAACTTTAAAATGAAGAAAGATTGCATTAAAAAGGCAAAGAAAAATAGTCATAATGTTTCTGTATACCTTAGTACATGTAAACATTTTCAATTACCTTTGTACATTATGTTACAAGAACCCAGACGTTAAATATGGAAATGGTCGTGGTTGCTTACACCCAAGGTGGCCTAAGCACTTTATTATTACTGTGGCATTTGATCAGAAAGATTCAGTATGATGTAAAGTCAGTATGATATCTGTGATCAGCTTATATCCTATAGTGACCTTCTCCTGACACAGAAGCTTGTGTGGTCAAAACTCTTCCATACAATGTTATCCTGACCAGCTAATCTTTCTTTTGTACTCTATTTCTCGACTTGTCACAAAGTACTACCTTTGTCTCTTCCACAAACTGCAGGCTCAGTGGTCCTGTTTATGCTTAGATTTAGTAGCACCTCCTGCTGCTTATAATTGCTATTTTTATTACAGGCTAAGGTGCATGGAGAAAATACCACCCCTTAGTGAATTCTATTTGCATTCCAAACCCCTCCCTAGTGGTGTCTGGTGGCCTCATTAGCATACATTGCAGTATGTTAATTTTGTTCATTATCAGTAAATTACACCATTGAGGCACAATAGTTCTCCCACATGCTATGTTAGGTTTCTCAGTGGTACTGCTTCTACACAGTACGGTAGTGTATAAAGTATGTGGAAATCAGTTTACCCACATGTGCGGCACAGTACAACCATTCAGTGAAACTCCAAGCATGTAATGTTTCTTGTAAAGGTACCAAAACAAAAAATCAATTGTATTTTAGCAAAGGACAATCGCAAAAAACCTTAAAGTGACAAAGTGTAATGTATTAAATACATTTTTGCCATTGAAAATAAATTATGCAGAAAAGAAGCATTCTCTGTGTTTTAGAATACTTTCCCTCTCCCCAAAACTGTAAAATGTTCCACAAAACAAATCACATTTCTGTTCCAGAAAGAATCAAATGAGAAATCGATTTGTACAGCTGCCAAACGTTAGTGGCTTAAAAATGTATTAAAATGAAACTTTAAAGGGAAGTTAGTCCAAAATGAAAATTTGTTTTAGCATGGGAGAAAATGTAAAACAAATATAGCATTTTGGGCATGCCCTGCTGTTAAAAATATATTTTGGATAATGGTAGTGTACTGTACCGATATTCCCATACAAAACTGCTTCTACTCAGAAGGGGTATCCCATGAATTTAGTTTACCTAAGGTATGATCTGGCCTTTTTCGCATGTCAGTAAATCTTTTTTTGGCCACACTATCTGCAGTACCTACAGATCTTGCCAAGTGACAAGTTACTTGTCAGATCATTTCACCTTAGAGGAAATATATGGGAGGAAGGAAAGGATCATAATGCCAAGAAGGAGAGGATGGAGGGTCTGACTCATTTCAACCACTGGATATTTCCAAATTAATTTCCATTTCTTTAGGTTCTTAAAATAACCCTCAAATGCAGACATTTTGAAATGTCAGCTAAGAAAAAAGAGAATAGAGAAAAAAGAATTTTACATAATGTTCAACATAATGGACCACCGAGACTCTGTCTTTATGTTCAGTGACAATAATTCAGCATTGATATTTTTTCAATGCCATGCAACATTGTTTATGAACAGAACAATTGAGTCCCACAGAGCCTTCACTGTTGTTGACAAGGAATCACCCGTGTTTATTTAGTGTGTAGTCATAGTAAAACTTGGTTCAAACACTTGGTTGAGGGTCAGCCCTCTGGCCATAGGATGAGAAGGCGGAGACCCAAAATGCAGAGGAGTGCAGATAGAGATTGGGTGCAAAAGATAAAAGTGAAGGAGAAAAGATTGGTTGGTGTAACTCTAGTTTCAGTTCTGCCCTTTTCTTGAGGTTCATTCTGAAAATTAAGAAAAAGAGTTTCTTTTCTCGTCTGTTTTTTTTTTCATTTAATGTATATAGGCAAGAATTGACGTGGAAAAACCAAAACTATATCGACATTCAAAGGAAACTAAATGAATCCAAGAGAAAATATAAATATCTCAGAAATAGATCATGATCATATTACTGTTATGTCACTCTGTACATACAATGTCCATACATCGATTAATCCTATTAATCCAACTGAGGGTCACGGGGGAGCCAGAGCCTATCCTGGCAAGCAACGGTCACAGGGCAGGGTACACCCTGGATGGGACACCAGTCCATCACATGACACACAAAGACACAAACACCCACACAATTATTCACAACAGGGCCAGTTTTTCATGAAGTCAAATAACCTATCAGTATGTCTTTTGAAAGGAAACCGTAGCACCCAGAGGAAACCCGCACAAACATGCGGAAAACATACAAACTCCATGCAGATAGCATGCCAGATCCAAACTGAAACCAGGGCAACACAACTGAGAAACAGCAATGCTGTCCACTGCCCACTTTAAAACCATTAAAACCACATACATTTTTGCACTACACTTCCACTCTGTACATATGCAAAATGTTGTGATTCTAGTTAAGAAAGTTCTTCTTTCATTTATATTATTTAATATATTTAATAACACTGACTTATCAATATTATATCAAACACTTTTTTCTTGTTATGATGAAGAAAAAAGCAGATATGCAAGCATCAACCATCTTGCGTAGGCATGGTTGAACTTTTTCAATATTTTTGCAATATGAGATTTTAAACTACAAATCCAGCATATTTTGATTATGATCTACATCAAAGCAAAATGTCCCATCTAATGTGAATTCTGTATAGAATGAATGGACTATGCATAACTTCATAGCCTTTATGAATTCCTAACCCTTGCTGTTCATTTATTCTTCCTGTCATGGCGTGATGAATAATAATATATTGAGAAGCAACCTTGGTTCTGTCCTTTAGAAATGCAAAATACCCACTGTTTAAGCTGTGGAGGTTAAAATGGGTTCCCATCAGACTGCACATCTATAACCAGTCTGCAGACTTCTTAATTCCGATAATACCACATTATTTCATAGATAACTTTCAGTTAATGATCTTTAAACATGTTAAAAAAATACAACAAAGTACTAATACTAATAAAAGAGTTCAAATAAAATGTGTAGGAGTTCCAGTATTTTTAGAGTTGAGAGACAGTAGTTGAATAACCTTTCCATTTTTTCAATCAAGTTTCTACTGCAGTGTTTTGGGGTGGAATTGCCTCTTATTAAATTTAACTTTAATTTATGCTTCCTGTTCTTTGTGCTATTTACTGTACTTCATTTAGAACGTAACTATCAGTAGATTTCAGAAGTGTACATGACCTGAACATAAATCTAAATAACAACTGCAGCCAAGGCTGTGGACTGGCAAAGGCTTAACAAGATCTTGACAGTTTTATTGAGGTGGTAATAAACAATTTTGATGTACTATTTTGCACAAAAGAAGAGCAAGTGTAGAGAAAAAGATGGGTGGATGGAATTAACTGAGTTCTTTCTTCCTCACAACAAGAAATGTCTGTTTGTGGGAAAACATTCTAGTTTTATTACCTTGAAAATGCTGAGTCTGTTTTAAGCTAAAAGTTCCCATCACAAATCATTCCCAGATCTCAGAGCCCAGCTACCTGGAATATTAAGACCACTGAAAGGATATACGTTTTATACATACAAAAGGAAAAGTATCATTTCTTCTATTCCCTCCCATAAAACACATTTTAGTGTTAAATCAGACTCCAAGGTTAAGAATCAAACTATACAACGAGACATTATTTTGACACTGTCTTTTTTTTACATTTTCATATAACTGTAGAGAGCCTGTAACACTTTCAAAGACCTGTCACTTGTTTTTGTGCCAAGACTTAAATGAACGTTATTTTTTGTTTCTTGAGAAACAAGATTCTTAGAGACAACACATAGAGAATGCCAAAGTGAATTCTTGCATGTGTTTTGGCGCATAATAGTTCTTTTAAAGACTATTGTTAGAGAGCATGCTCACCATTGGCTACCATGTTTTGGTTAGTCTGTGGAAGTTTTTATTACTAATTGTATTCCAATTTAAAATACTGCTACTTTTTCATTTCATTTCATTTGGTAAACTCACATAATGATTTTTATTGCAGAAGAGGAAATACCCCAAAGAAATGTTATTCACATGTTTCAGATCAGCTTTGTCCTTTACATTGTTTGGTGAGAAGATAAGGAAATGTAAAGCATGTGACAAGACTTTAATTAATTCCTGGAAATACCATAACAGTAATACACGCTACAGACCCTCGGGAAAAAGCCAAGGAATGGCTTGTTTCTTCAGCCAATTAGTGACCTGATAGTGAATTTGATGGCTCGGTAGATCAGGTCAGTGGAGGGTTAGGTAATGGAAAGGAGGCATGTTGGCAAGTCGGATTCTTCATTTCATTTCAGATACAGTGGCAAAGGCAAGAGAGTTAGAACAACAGGAACCAGGGCAGAACTCAGAGTGCTGAAGAGAACCTTCGATCGAAGTGTATGTTTATTATGCATTTGTGAGGACAGCAGGTTCAGGCAAGATGGCAGTTCTGGGTCACCCTTCCCAGTCACCTAAACAGTTTCTGAAAAAAACAATTGGTAAGGTGCTGGTTTTCTTGGGACCCACCTACTGTTTTAAATATTGCTTCCTGTGGCACTTCAACCCCCCAGGTGTGTTTAACACTTAACTACCTTCCTATTATTTATTTCTAGAAGGGAAAATATACTGTACCACTGCACTTTCACATCAACCCTGAAAATGCTCAAACATTGTTCAACGCAGGGAAAAGCACCATGGCAACCAACCATCTGTCACTCACCGCTCACAACTTGCAGGTTCTCAGCTATGTAAAGTTTATATTGTGGTGTTTTAATTGACTTAAGGCTAAATTTCATCTATGGTCCTGGCTAAATTGCTCCAAGAGACTGTAAAACCTAAAGTCTCCAGTGCTGAAGGCTTAGAGGCATGGTTCTACCAGGACTGGACATCTAGCACTGTTCTTGAACAGCAACACCTTGAACATCAGGGTGTTCTAGGCAAGGTTTTTGTTCTCTCTTCATAACATTAACCCTCAGCATAACCCCCTCTGTGAGTATTGTTAACTATATTGCCACTCGCAGGGAAATTTCTCAGTTACTACACTGACACAGAATGTCCCTTCCCCGGGCTATCTTCAAGAAGCTATCTCTTTCTCAAATCCAGATCCTGGGACAGCTCACTGTCTATTGTTTCCCCTCTAACTAGCAGACTTGTAGCACTTTGTAGAATCCATTACAGATGCCTCCTTTATAACCAGTGCATACTGTATGCTTACAGGTGCGTTCATTCCTTCCTTGTCCAGTCACAGTGTCTTGAAGCAATGACACCCAAATCCCACCCAGGATCTGTTTAGACCTTAAACCAACCCTTTTTAAGGCAGAAAAAATCTCTTCTATTCACTCCACCCTTCTACACCTGTTTACCATTCCATACAAATGAACAAATTTGGAAAAAAAATGTATGGGGATTAGGTGGTGGGTGGCTATATGTAATCACAGGAAGAACCAATTGTGCCTACCAGTAACATCTAAAACCCATCCCTTCTAATCTCCTTGAAAGTACTGTAGTTCCATAGCAGGTGGAGCATTCATAGTGAGAGCTAACCATTCTTCTTTCTATCTGGCTTCCCTACTACGAGACCGTTCCCTAACCACAATATAAATCACTCCATCCAAGAGACTGATCTTAACCATGATGTAACTCAAGACTTCTTTAACCCAGAGGATATTGTAACCCAACCCTTTTATAAAACTATTTAAAAAGAAACCCAACAACAGCTGCAGAAGTACATGAATGCCTGCAGTCAACCTGCATTCCAGACACTTTAACTGACATAGGCCTCTCCAAGTGAAAGCTGCTCCATTACAAATTCAAAGACCAAACTCAGATCTTGATCATTAGCTAGTTAAAAGTAAGATGCTCAAGGAGAGTCATCATAATTTTCATTTGGTGCTGAGTTTTCACCATACATAAAGGATACATCTTTAATGGATGGAAAAAAAGGTATTGAATTGGGAAATTTGTAATCTAGTATTCCTTGACTTGGAAGTGGAAAACATGAGCACACTTTAATTGTTCATTGGAAAGACCATTTATCAATGCCTTATTCAACCTTTACATCGTGATCCATATAAAAATGGATCAATAGCTGTATGAAATTGAAAATATATGTATCTATAAATTCTCTCAAGAATCAGAAGTGATGATATGCCACTGTTTTTACACTCTCATTTATCACCATGCTGCACAGAAATAAGGGAGATTTAAACTAAACTCCTGACATAAGCATCAAAGAAATGCAATAAAAGATGGTTGATATGTTTAACCAATACTTCAGCAATAGTGGTCTTCCATTCCAAGGATATGTTTGGATACCACACCCTTTAAACCTAAATTGCGGGTCTTTTTTTTATTTCTAGGCAGTCCTGCAATGATGACTTTTTACTCTCTGTTGCTAAATAGCAGTGTAGTTCACACAACAAATTCTCTCAACAAAGTTTTAATTACCCTGAAATACATCTATTTCCATACATTCAGCCCAGTCATATCTAGTATATGTATAAGTATGTATAAGTGTCGAGTATATATAGTATAAGATCCCCTGTATTCACGCTTGAAAAAATGTGCTTAATGATTACAATTTTAAAAAGCAATTATACAAAAAAAGTGTATTGCAAAATCAGGTCCTTGATTAGTTCTTAAAAGTATAAAGGTGATGTAGAATGGTTTTGCAAGGTTCACCAGCAGTTCTTTCAGGGTACCACATATAAATAATTGAGATACATAGTCCAAAGTTTCCAGTACTTGGATTAAATTAAATGTTTAACAAAATAATTAAATTAACACCTTAAAGTCTAAAAGAGAGACTCCTAGATGTATTGGGGGTACTACAGAGGACTGCACAAGAATCTGGGCCAGCTGCACCAAGTCTCTAAACGCTGCTGCATTTCCTGCAGTGGTCAGTTCTGTTGTTTTGATATGCACTACTGTACATCAAAGGCAAAATTGCAGAGACAGCACCGGACACTACTGACATCCTCAGAAAACCAGCAAAAGCAGACTTCTTATTCCACTTGGCTTTCCCTTTGCTGAAGCTGGCAGGCGCCGCCAGTGCTAATGTGCCAAAACTAAATCGTTTTCCATGCTCGCTTTCTTCTCCCTGTTCCTATGGGTAGCAGAAGTAATTAGAACCCAAATACAGCATTGAGAAAAATGCCATGTTTTCAAAAAAGCCTAGCAAATAAATATTGGAAAAGTACAGGATGTACTAGTTTTTCCAGCTCTGTGCTAATGGGGGGTGTTTCTCCTCTGAGGTTTCAACTAATGCTTGGGGGAGATAACAAAATTAGACAGTTATCCAAAGATTTTCTTTAGCAGCTGTGCTAGATATAGTGTCTGGCACAGCCTTGGCTAAGAAGGAGCCAGCAACTGTAATAGTACACCAACTCATGGAGTTCAGTCACAGGTGAATATAAGACTTAAGGGTTAGGAATAAAGTAATAATAATATCTGTGGAGGAGGCGAGAGCTGGATTGTGAATATAAATGTGGCTGAGAACAATCTCTGCTATTGAAACAATTCAAGTTAAAAATACATATTTATTTGATTAATTATTCACCAATGACTTCATATTTCAATGATGCCTTCCTGAGCACACTGAACATGGCTTACAATTTTCTATACGCATCGCATACTTAATTTGAACATCTGAATGATTGGTATTTAGAACTGAGACATACAGTATGGGTGTTAAAATTTCAGCACATAATAGAATAAGCAACACTATGTCCTGGCACACTTTAATTGTTGACAGTTTGTATTGTTCAGCATTTCTGAAAACTGGAGCAATAAAAAGATGACTGGTCTTTAGTTTCCATATCCACACCTTTTACTGCAGTTGGACCCAAATTTGTTCTGGAAACAGACTGAGCAAAAAGACAACTCTTATACCACTGTAGGCTCAGTGACGTTATTTGAGATTTCACTATATTTACACAGTCAATGCAATTTATGCTCACTGTTATAAGTTTCGTCCTCAAAAATCAGACCTGGGTTTTAACAGATGATGTGGCATTCGTATTTGGCTGGATACGTAGAAACATCTTCTGAATACAAACAATGGTTGGTTTGCTTTTATTAATATTTTATTATTAAATCACAACAGATCAGCTTTTATATATGTATTCTCATTAAATATTTGTAACTGGGCCAAATAAACAAGATCTAAAACAATAGCAGAGTATCCATGAACTCTGGTATACTGTATGTACTTGTGAGCCACATGAAAAATTAATTGTAACTATGAGACAGTTCTCAGAAAAGGACTTATGCAGCTAAAACTAAAAAAATGTTCTTGACTACTTTTGCTGTACTGTATATAGGCATCAATTTACAAAACTTAGTTCTTAAAGCACATCTATTAGAATAGCAGGATAGTTGTGTTAATAAGATGTGTTGAGTTTATTTTAGCAACTTAAAATGTTGGTAAAAAAACAAACATTTGATGATTTTGATGGAAGGGGGGCCCAGTTGTAATGTCTTTTATTACTACTTGAGAATCTCAAATGAGACATAAATTAACCAATTTGAAAAAGTGCAGCTGCATATTTAGTGCAGAATCTCCAATTAACATCTTGCTCCTTGTGCTGGATTGCAAATGGATTCAATATCTCTGTGGGGCATTTTCACTGACTGTCTACATACAGATAAGAATTTCACCTGATTAAAGACTATTGTACCACTTGAATCATACTAAACGTGTCAAGAGAAAACAATTGTGTGTTCTTGTGTAATCTTTTACCACCTCAGAAAAGGGGGAAACCTATTTTGTTGCAGTGGGCACAATTTGCTAAACCAGAGAGCCTTTGCTGCTCATGATAGCATTTTTCGGTTCATTAAAAAATTCCATCAAATGGATTTGAGCAAAAACCCTCTGGCAGCAGAACGTGTGCCACAAAACATGAAAGGAGCTAGTTATTCTAGAGTATTAGGAAACAGATAGGATTATACATATGAGAATGTATTCATTTGCATTGCAAATGAAAAAATATTTAAAGCAGAATATTGCCCTTCAAATAACATCTGCAGTAGTAAAATCCCAGAGCAATACCCTTTAACAGAGTTATAAGCAGAAAACTACAGCACATTAATGCAAAAGAGGCAGCAGTTTGAGGATTCAATATTGTTCGCTTTAACTCTTACATGAGAAACTATGAAATGTATCACAGACATTTAAGGGTTCTATGGTATACAAATGTAATAAAGTATGATTTTAAGTAGCATGGAAATTATTATTTTTATTGTCCTAAATGTATATTTCTGGATGGATATGTAAATTTGTTTTCACCATTGCTAACAATATTACATATAAATATTCTAAGCAGAAGTTATTATACAGTATGTTTTGTGTCTGTGAATATTACAACATATCATCTTTACTCTTCTTTACTATATTCTCAAAGCTATATATTAGTTTTATATTCTATATGTAGAAATTGAATAGAATAGAATACTAGGTATTACTGGGGATTTTAGGCACATGTTCTACTTCTTATTAAGAAGAAGGAAGGCCCTAATATATGAGGAACTTTAATTAAACATGAGACAAAACACATTTTTTAAGCTAATATGCATTTCTTCATTATTCTTATTTTGGTCTATTAATCGCATTCTTCCTGTAAAGGTTTCAATTAACTGCTTTTCTTCCAGCCTCTTTCCAAACCAAATCCTCAAGCCATGTTTGTTCAAACTGAATGTTCTGTAACTACTACACTTTGTTGTCCTTAACAGAGTATGTAAACAGAAATTCGGAAAAGTTTCTAATCTTGCCCACTTCCACTCATGAATATCTATCAGGTGTCAGTTCCTTACACAGGTGAGTTAATACTGTAACGCTTACGGCCGACAGGCGCTGTGTAAGAGCCGGCGTACCAGAGCGGGTGACGTCACCGCCCTTCCCTGTGATAGCAGGACCACAGCTACTGGGCTGTGGAGAGATCTCTCTTTGGCTCACGGGGCTAGGTCGCTGCAGAGAGACGCGGAAGTCCCGGGTTCGAGCCCCGGAGGGTGCAGGGGCCGACCAGATGCGGCAAGGGCGCCCGCCTGAGCCCCGTTGCGTTACAATACTAAATTGTAGGTGTGCTGTCCCTATAAATGTTGTCACATTAATTAGAATTCTTAACATTGTGTGACTGTTCTACTACAGTGTTGAATTTTGTAGTCCAGTGCAAATATTTTCAAATATTGTAAATCTAACATAATTTACTAATAATGATTACAAAAATTGTGCTCAGAACAAGTACTTATCTACCACTCATTTTCTTACACCTTGCTTTAGAAAGGCAGAATTGCAAAGCCAGTTTCAGTTTATAAAGTAAATCTAAATTCTAAAGTATTGTTTACAAATGCAACTGTCAAGTCAGAGGATGTGTCATTTTTCCCATTGTAACATGTAAAAAAAGGTAGGTATGCTCTGGGGGATTTTATGAGGTCACAAGAGGTGTCATTCTAAATGCCATAACATCACAATATGGTAATGCATTCTGTCAGCAATGACTATATTGAACTTTATTAATGTTTCATTTATTGCCTACATTTTGCTTTCTTGACCCAGAAGATGATTTTACTTTTGGTATTATGTTCTCCAGGGAATGGAAAACCCACTGTTAAGGACATTTTCCACTGTTCTGAAGCAGAAAATAGTAGTTAGATGCAGTGTTGGATCTGAACTAACCACATGTTGCATGATAGAATTGTTAACAGTTTTCTACACTGTATGATGAAAACTGCCAAATGAATCTGGCAGAACCTTACATTTTTATCTGTTACATTTCATTTTTATCTCTGTTGGTGGTGTCCATAAAAATTTCTTTCCACTTCACTGTTTGGCACATTATAGTGCAGCAGTGACAGCTTTTAAAAAAGCGACATCATTGTGTCAGCTCTATATTTATGTCATTGCTGTCAGCGCTTATAATATTTTTCCATATTTACATGACCCCACCCCCACCCTGTCATTTTGTATTCCACATACGTGAAGAAAGAACTCCGGTGCTGGAATTGCCTTTGCTGAATGAGAATCTAGGAAATTACTGAAAAGAAAAGATACAGATGTCTGTGTTTCACAGGAGTGCAGAAAACCAGTTTTCAACAACAGCCTCAAAGGGGAAGGCACTGTTTATGTTTTTCTCTTCATTTCTTTCAAGTACATTATTTTTCTAAATATTCAGTTTCATTAAGAGTCAATTTAATTTTATGTGCTAATCATCTTCATCCATCATTAACTCCACAATTAGCATGTGTGAATGGCAGGGGGTCTGCGTAATTCAATTTACACCCTGTTTTTCTACGTCAGTTTTTAATTTTTTTTTTTACATAATGTCTGTCCCAAAAGCACAAGATTTTATAGTTCTCTGAATGTTAATTTTATTTTACTGTGCTCTGCATGTGTGTAATTACATATCTATGAATGCCTATTAACTAAGATATTGTGTAATTACAGATATCTGCTATATTTATCACAGATGTACTGAAACTTTCCTGGTATTTATAAGTAATTTATAATGTTTTGCATTAAAAAGAAAGTTCTGTAGCTTTCAAAATTTGAAAATAAGAATAGTAAACTAGTTTTCATTCATGCTATACAAACACTTATCTTGCAAGTATGCACGTGCCTGACTGAAGTCCAAAAAACTACATTTGTGGTTGTAGTTTAAGCCTTCTCAAAATTTTATTAAAAAGTCTGTTATAAAAACAAATGTGGGAACACAATTGCATTCTCTGATGGGCCAGCATTTCATGGTGAAGCAAGACATTTCAGTGGGTTCTCAGGATATTTTAGGAAACCAAATGCTCCCTAAGGGATTGAAATAAAGGATCATGTGAGGGCTGTCTTCTAGAAGGATCTAAATGCTGAAGTACCCACCTTGACACACAGTGGGCATTTCATACAGTATCTCCAGAGAAGCACCCCTCTCACAATCTTGTATAGGTCACTAGCTTTGTGATCCAGGTGTCATATAGTAGCTCAAGTCTACGCTGTGTCAATAGCAGACTGTGACCAGGTTTCCCTAAGTGGAAAGAATAACTGTCTAAGTAGTGCGGAGGGTAGCATCTCAATAGTCAGCAAGAGTTCGCTCAGCTCTCAGCAACACCGTGGCTCCTGCAGCCAGTTCAGTAGATTCGCTCCAATCCTCTCTTCCAGGTGGTGCTGAACCTAGAGTATGGGGGAGCGGAGCATGTGACGTGTTAAAAGGCAAGCAGCTAGAAGGGTCAGAGGAAACTGTGCTGCAAACTGCCTGGCTGAACCCTTCCTCAGGCAAAGATACTGAATTCAGTAACCCAGTGGTGACAATCTCTCCAGACTACTGCAAACTGTGACTTAATAATAATTAATAATTGCTTACACTTATACTGTATAGCGCTTTTCTGGACACTCCACTCAAAGCGCTTTACAGGTAATGGGGACTCCCCTCCACCACCACCAGTGTGCAGCCCCACCTGGATGATGCGACGGCAGCCATAGTGCGCCAGAACGCTCACCACACATCAGCTATCAGTGGGGAGGAGAGCAGAGTAATGAAGCCAATCCATAGATGGGGATTATTAGGAGGCCATGATTGGTAAGGGCCAATGGGAAATTTGGCAAGGACACCGGGGTAACACCCCTACTCTTTTCGAGAAATGCCCTGGGATTTTTAATGACCACAGAGAGTCAGGACCTCGGTTTTACGTCTCATCCGAAGGACTTGTTGGCTTCACCAGTGTGGCAAGTAATTCTTTCTCTCTTCCCTTCTGTGTCCTACAGGACCCCTCGCACAGGACCCCAGGTTTCTTGGCATCACAGATTTCCTGCTTCTAGTGTCAATGGGCTGCAACAGGTTTTTTCAATGGGTCCCTCAGATATTTAAGGCAAATAGTGCCTCCTTGGGTCTAAACCAATTAGAGTGTGAATTAGAAATTAGAAAATAAAGGACCCAAAAAGCACAAAGAGAAGTTGAGCAAACGCGAGCAACGATGACTTGATGATAGTCATTCTTAAAAAATTCTTACTTCTTACAAAGAGCGTGCACAGCAGCACCTCCTTTCGTAGACCATTTGGGGGACAGCAGAAAAAGATGACAACAGTAGATTGAGGAGTATCTTTCTAGTAAGAGCTGGATTGCTTAAAGCTCTGTCATGAGACATTGCCTTTATTTTTTGAAGAAGCACCTTTGCACCAGCTTGTACAGTTCACAAACCATAAAGCCAGACCAAACCCATCTTCTTAGTGTCCCGGAGGGTCCAGGCCTGAATACACAATGGCTAATAGGAAAAATGTTACAATTAAAGGCATTTGTTCATTGCATTAAGTTATTGTGGAAAATGGAATTTAGAGAAAGTCTTTGAAATAGGTATATTTACTGTACTGTACCTCCTTAAATATAGCAATCACACAGCTCATTTAGAAAGCACATCATCATCATTACTGCTGGGTCACACAAGATGGACTTTATGACTTTTTCATATATGGGTGCTCCCCTGCTATAAGAGTAATTGAAACATTTATCAAAGTTCTTATTGGTTCCCTTTGCTTTCAGTTCTCTAAATGGTGAAGTAGTTGTGTTTAAAGACAAAGAGCTTACCTTCTGCTAAGCAATGTGTGCCCTTCAAAGGTAATCTGCACAGGTCAGAGTATCCCACTTACAGACATACTGTACTGCACTGTATAGAGAAACTGATGTCCTGTATTTTCTTTAAGGGACAGAAAATAAAAGAAAATCTCAGCTTTGCATTAAAACTGCTAATGAAAATTGTACTTCAGGACAGTAACTTTCCTTGCATTTAAGATTTGTTTATTTAAATAAAAAAGTAAAGAAAAAATCTGTCAAATGGAGGGCTGAATTAAAACACTGCTCACTCCCCTCATTCTATTTGCACTGTTATTATTTTTTTAGATTTAATAAATTCTGGACAGATTTTTCTACAGAAATAAAAAGTGATACAGGCCATTAATATTTTTACTCAAGCCCAAGATTAAGAAATCTATATTCTGATATATTTTATTTTTCCACTGCAAAAAATATTTTTCATCCATCATTTATAGCATGTGAGAAAGTCATCCCCTGAAGGTTTATGAGGTTTCCCATGGTCAGGGCTAGCGTGAAAGCTTTTTGAAAAATCTCTGCTTCTTAGAAACTAATCTGGCATACAGTTTTCAATTGATATGCTTGATTTTCTTTAACTCTTTCCCTTCTCAGTTAACATCTGGTTACAATAACTATTTAAGGAGGATTTTTGTCCTTTTTATATTTCTGAATCTATAAAGTATATGTCAGATTTTCATTTTACAGATATTTAAATAATTACAGTGTGTTGATTAGTAAAATTTAACCCACATTTAAACATTTTTAAATTGCTTTAAGATGACAAAAACCCTTTTATACATAGGTAGAACATGCATTTGGAACTCAAATAATCATAAATAATTACAAACAATACAAGGTCCCTCACAAGAAAGAATACCAGACTAAGATCCTGTCAGTTCAATACACAAATTTGCATGTTTCAACCAAAGGTTATATCAGCCCTGATAAAGCCAGCATTGTCGTTTTTGTCATTTATTATAAACATTGTACCCTTAGCCTTCTGACACAGTAAGGTAAGATCATCTTTAATAGTCTGTAATAGTAAGACTTAGTCTCCAAGCTTTATTTTGGTTATTCAACATATCAAGTTTTAAAAGATAAGCAAATAAGAGAGGTTAAAATGAAAGGAAGCTGGTCAGCCCATATACTGTAGGTTGTTCAGTTACAGTATATCTTGTAACTTCGTTATGTCCAATTAAAATTGAGATAGGATGAATTACTCATTTACCACGAATTACTATATATGTATAAAGGCATTATATGAAAAGTTGCAAAATTGCAGGCTGGCTTGCGAATGATCTGCATTTATAGTCTACTTGCTACTAGAGGTTTATACGCTGTAGGGCCACTAATTCCTTGTAAATAGCCACATGAGGGATGACTGATTTCATTACTGGATAATTGGTTGAGGGTTTAGAAATTCACATTCTCACATGGGTATAATTGGATTTTTGTTTAGTTTTTAAAGGGTACTGTATGTATGGTGATGGTGGGGTGAGTTGGTGCGACTGCAAAGATATAGCGTGTGCGTGTGCGTGTGCGTGTGCGTGTGCGTGTGCGTGTGCGTGTGCGTGTGCGTGTGCGTGTGCGTGTGCGCACTAGAGCCTTGTGGTCTTTATTTCTTGCCCATTGTGAGTTTTTGTGCTTCCAGACCCTCGGGAGTGCCCTGCTTTAAAGTAGGGTCTGTCTTCATTTCCAAAACCGAAAGCTTTTATATACTGAAAAGTGAAATATGTAATGTTTGTGCTGCTGGTTAAATATACTGTATAGCTGAATATGGAAATGCGTCTTCAAATACGTGCTGGAAGTATTCTTCTCTATTCAGTGTTTCAAAAGGAATCAAAATTCAAAGTCTGTTGATACTGAGCAGCAATACCTCAGGCTTTCACTTATGATAACTACAAGTGCAAACACACAGAGTTTAAAACTGCAGAGGTGTTAGGAAATTAAAATACAAGAAGAACAGAAAGTGGCTGCCCACTTTATGTAAAAAAAATTGCAGTGTATATATACAGCTTGCTCATAGTTAAAGGATTTTGTGTATGTGTAGAAACATTCTAGTGTATTTCTTCACATTAAATACTACCAAACATTATGTGTACCGTATGTAGCATTTACTATAGTTTCTGTTAGAAAGAAACCGCATAGGAAGTACAAAACAGTTAAATTCACACCCAACTATGAATTAAAATCAATAAAATAACCCTATTTATTAAGACACAACAATCAAAAGTTGTCAATATGAAGGTTTCTGTATTTTGTTTACTTATTTGTCTTGTGGATAATGTTTTCTTGGTGGCACAGTGGTGCAGGGGTTAATATGACTGCTTTGCAACACTGGGGTTTTGGTGTAGTGATGTGAGGGGTTCAATTTACTGTAACAATTAGAAATTGTTCATGACAACTGTTAGGAATTACACATGGATTCTAAATATAGCATATACAATTTATTGATATTACACCAAAACATGCATAACCAACAACAGACGCAATAGAATATATTGGTGAAACGTTCTGCAGTGATTTGAAAGGCTGATCGTTTACCCTGGGATTACAAATGGCTACAGGCTACCTTGTAGGTTTTATTAGTCTCATATAATTACATCACATTCATATTCTCAGATACAAGTAAATATGTATTTACTATAGTGAACTACCTATCAAATGTGTTTGGAATAAGAGTTCAGCTCTCCAGAATTGAAATGTGAATGAAGAAGTTTTATACACAAAAATCCTCTGTCAAAACGTTCTTGAGGAGTTCAAACTTCCCACTAAGAAGAAGGAGCTGGCTAGAAAGGTCAGAGGTCCAACTTGGCAACTACTTGTTCTGTGCAAGGAGTTTCCTGGATGTAGAGAGGAGAGAGCTCCGCCTAACATTGCTGAGGGAAGTCTGCGAGAATCAAGCATTGCTGAACTTTAGTCTTAAAGCACAGCCTGAACAGAGTTGTCTTTTGGGGACTGGCCACAGGGTACACAGGGTGGAGAACAGTTTGTCCCACCAATATCTTGGTTCTGAGTTTGTTCAGATATTCATGATGTCGACAAAAAGTCCAACTGCCTTGTCCACAATTGATCAAGCGAAAATAACAGTGGATTCATAAAACAAGATTCATTTTATTGCAGGGAGAATATTTTGGGCAGAATTCTCTACTTTACAAATGCATTTTCTCAGCCTGCCACCTTGGAGAAAAGTGTAAGGTCTGAGTCAGACTTCTGGCAGTAATGTGGTTGGAAAAGTTAGATTTCCAGTTTAATTGGAGAAAGAAGCAGAGCCAGTGAGATTATCAATGAAAAATGAGGTGGGTGATAGCTTTTCAGGAGCAACAGCACAGCTGGTGATTGATTGAAGGTCTTATCAGGTATAAACCTGGGACCCACCCTGCGGGTCCCTCATTGGTGGATCTTTCTTTGTGTGATGAGAGATCTACGTTCTGTTGTCTTGGGGAGAACCAGACTAGCTAGGTTTGATGGAGCCCATCTGCGCTATACTGTATATCATTAGCTGGTTCAACTTTATAATGTCTCTTATCAATGGGGCCTCTTAACTACATTTAAACCGAGATACCAAGCTGCTTGTTCAAGGCAACACAAAGTTTATTAGAAATCTTAATAACACTTTATTGTAAGTGTAAATAATGCTTTGCCACTACAATGGGTCCGATTCTGGACCTGGAGTGCTATCTCACTGTTTCTGTGCATTTTCTCCAGGTGCTCTGGTTTCCTCCCATAATCCAAAAAAACACATATAATTACCAGATTAATTGGCCCTGGTGTGGGTGGGTGCATGTTCATGTACTGTATGTGTGTGCCCTGTATCTCATCAAGGGTGTATCCAGCCTTGTGTCCATTGCTTGCCAGGATAGAATCCGGGTCCCCCTTGACCCTGAACTGGATGAAACTGTTACTAAATGGATAGATGGATGGATAGATAAGGAGATCTAACAAAACAAAAGGCAAAACTGCATTCTTTTTCTAGTGGCAGTTTTTTTGTATTCGAAGACAGGCAGAGACAACTTGAGCCGCAATTAACCTCTAGTGTTCAGTAATAATTTCTGAAGCCATTTATTCTAAGAATACTGTTTCTTTCTGTGATAAGAAAAGGCAAATCCTTGGAACATTACTCTGGAATAAAAGCCCTGAGTTCTGTAAGGACATTAATTATATTTATTATGGGTGGAAGAGACAGTATTGTGAAATGAGGCAATGAGCAGGCATCATGAGAGAGTCCATTGGGAAAGAAAAAGAAAAACATTCTTGGTGGGAGATTACAAAATGTATAATTTTCAGCTTGCAGGCATTTAAAAGGAAGATAAGCATTTCAAAGCAGAATTGCTGCTCACTCCTCATGGGTTTATGTCGGTGGGAACTAGCCCAAAACCCTAAACGCATTACTTCTCACATAACAGACAACAGGAGCGCGTAAACAGCCACCTTTCTTTTACAATCACTCATTGTCAGTGCTCAATCGGCCCTTGGAGGAATTAAAAATGATTTATTCTGAGATACTGTCATGTTTCAGCATTGATTAACATAAGGTATTCTGAATGTGAGTCATCACTCCCGAACAACTAAATTAAGGAGCTCCAATGGTCTTGTTTACTCAGTAACTCAGATATGTCTCTCTAAGGGACAATCCAGGCCTTGCTTGTGCTGTAAGTCAGCTAAAACATGCTTTAAAAACAGACAATTATCCTAATCAAAATATTAACTATATGGAACTGATACATGTAATTAAATATTGTTATCTTTATGAGTGCCAGGATTTTTATGATGATAAAAAAGCATGTACTCCAGAAGTATACATAATAAATTCACATTTATTAATATTTCATTTTGTCCAATACTAAATGAAGATGGATTTTCATTCCTATCAGAAAAGTGACACAGCTGTGAAGTGAATTTAAAAGGAAGCAAAACCTGCCTTGTAATGAGCTAAGAGAATCTGAGAAAGACATAAACATAAATCCTTATTTACAGTGGTGGATCTTCTTCTTATACAATATACTGTATATGAGTAGAATCCCCATTCTTACAAGATTATTGCATTCAATGTGGATATACAGTATGTAAGAATGGGATCAAGACAAAAGGGTCAAGTTAGATGCGTTTACATAAAACACCTTGGAACCTTGCTTTGTGAGGTTCCCTTTTTTAAAAAATAGTTTCCTCCCTTTCACTTAACTCTTGGGGGTACTGTAAATGTTATCATTTAGCTCATTCCAATAGAAATATATCAATGGAAGTTATCCCTAAAACTAAATGTGGTATTATGGGCGGTATGAACAACAGCAACAAAACATTTTTTTAAATGAAAGCCCAGCCCCAGGGGCAGCACGGTGGCATAGTGCTTAGTATTTCAGGTGGGTAGCTGCGTCAGCATGCGTAGGCTGCAAAGGAACAAGTAATAGGTTTATTCCATGCTGAAAAAAAGAAGAAAGAGAACACAACGTTTCGGCCGTGGAGCCTTCTTCAGGTGTGAGAGAGACAGGGCAGTAGGCAAAGGTAAAGTAGCGGGAGAACAAAGGTTGAGAGGGAGGAGGAGTGAGAGGCGGGAGCAGGGGACAGAAAGAGAGGCCAATCAAGAGGTGTGAAGTCAGAATGGGTGCAGAGAGGTGTGAAATGAAACTTCCAATGAATGGAGAAAATTTAAAAGAACAGTAATCTGTCGTTAAGGGAAGGGAGAATGTGTGATCCTAGCTGCAGAATAATTTTAGTTTCGGTGGTCTTTCTGATGTATGAGTTCGGAAAACCGTCTTTGAGAACACAGACGGAGAGATTAGAGTGGTCGTGGCCGTCAGAGGTGAAATGAGAAACAATGGGCTTGGAGAGATCTTTAATCTTCACAGCCCTGACGTGTTCTCTGAAGCGGTCTCCGAGTCTCCTTCCTGTTTCCCCAATGTAGATGGCTGGGCATTTACTGCAAGAGATACAGTAAATAAGGTTGCTGGAGGTACAAGATGCTGTCTGGGTGATCCGGAATTGTCCTGAGGGGCCTTGAATGAGTGTGGTGGTGGCTGTGTACTTGCAGGTGATACAGCGAGCTCTTTTGCAAGGGAAAGTGCCTGGTGTGGATGGTTGCTGAGGGCGGTCAAGGGAGCTGTGGACAAGGAGGTTACGCAGATTAGGTGGTCGGCGATATGAGATGATAGGGCAGATGATATGACAGTGCTTGATCCACCCACCCACACCCTGGTACGCCTTGCAGAATTGGTCCTCACACTGAACGCATTCTCTTTCAATGATCTTTTTTACCAACAGGTCAGTGGAGTTGCCATGGGCACCAGAATGGGACCCAGCTATGCCAACATTTTTGTCGGCTGGGTAGAAGAACGCTTCTTCGCTTCCTACACTGGCTATGTCCCTGACCTCTACAAACGATATATTGATGACTGCGTCGGTGCCGCCACATGCTCCAACGATCAGCTTGAATTCTTCCTGCACCATTTCACCAACTTCCACCCGTCCCTCAAATATACGGTTAACATTTCTTCCACCACTCTTCCGTTTCTAGACATCCACTTGTCTATCAACTACCCCCGACTGTCCACTTCAGTTTATTACAAACCCACGGATTCACACAGCTACCTCCTGTACAGCTCATTTCACCCCAACCACACTAAAAACTCTCTTCCTTTTTCACAGTTCCTTAGGTTACGACGATTATGCAGCGACGACATCGACTTCGAAAACCAAGCCCTCGAAATGTACTCATTTTTTATCAACAGAGGATACCCCAGCAGTGTGATTGACAGGGCCCTTGCCCGAGCCAAAAACAGCCCCCGGACCATCAACCCGATCAGGAACTCCCGCCGTAACAACCGCATTCCTTTGGTGCTTCCTTACCACCCTAACACACTTCCTATCCCCAGGACCATTAACCAGAACTTTTCCATCCTACAGGATGATCCCTCCATTGGGGCCCTCTTTTCTGATCGCCCTATCATCTCATATCGCCGACCACCTAATCTGCGTAACCTCCTTGTCCACAGCTCCCTTGACCGCCCTCAGCAACCATCCACACCAGGCACTTTCCCTTGCAAAAGAGCTCGCTGTATCACCTGCAAGTACACAGCCACCACCACACTCATTCAAGGCCCCTCAGGACAATTCCGGATCACCCAGACAGCATCTTGTACCTCCAGCAACCTTATTTACTGTATCTCTTGCAGTAAATGCCCAGCCATCTACATTGGGGAAACAGGAAGGAGACTCGGAGACCGCTTCAGAGAACACGTCAGGGCTGTGAAGATTAAAGATCTCTCCAAGCCCATTGTTTCTCATTTCACCTCTGACGGCCACGACCACTCTAATCTCTCCGTCTGTGTTCTCAAAGACGGTTTTCCGAACTCATACATCAGAAAGACCACCGAAACTAAAATTATTCTGCAGCTAGGATCACACATTCTCCCTTCCCTTAACGACAGATTACTGTTCTTTTAAATTTTCTCCATTCATTGGAAGTTTCATTTCACACCTCTCTGCACCCATTCTGACTTCACACCTCTTGATTGGCCTCTCTTTCTGTCCCCTGCTCCCGCCTCTCACTCCTCCTCCCTCTCAACCTTTGTTCTCCCGCTACTTTACCTTTGCCTACTGCCCTGTCTCTCTCACACCTGAAGAAGGCTCCACGGCCGAAACGTTGTGTTCTCTTTCTTCTTTTTTTCAGCATGGAATAAACCTATTACTTGTTCCTTAGTGCTTAGTATTGCTACTTGTGGCAGTGAGGCGCTGGGTTTAACTCCAAACCTTGGGTCTATGTTCTCCCCATATTTGCATGGATTTCCTCCCCTTGTCCAAAGACATATTAGTAGGTTAATTGGTTTCTGGGAACATTGTCCCTGATGTGAGTGCTCTGTCCGTGTGCGCTCTGTCAAGGACTGGCGTCCCATCCAGTGTGTATACTACCTTGTGCCCATTGCTTTCTGGGATAGGCTTCAGCTCTCTCCCTGCCACCCTGTACTGGATGAAGCAGTTAGAAAATGGATGCATGGTAAAAACACAGCAGTTTTTGAATGCTTCTCTATGGCTTTTCTTTTTCTTGCCCATTAGACACTTTTGTGATGTACTGTACGCTCATTGCTTCATTTCACAATACCTACTGGACTCTTCATCATTCTACTGTATAAGAGCAATGACATTGGCACTTTTTACCTGTGTTTTTACCTGAAAATGCATTTGTGTTTGAGAATTTCAGTGCTTTATTTCTTAGTTTGTGAAATTACACATTGCTCCAGATATGTAATTCAAATGAGCTTTTTATATGTTTTTCTATCTTTTTTTTATTTTAAGCATTCATTCACATCCTCATCTTCTCACTGCAGAATATTACTGTCTTTATTCAGTATTTCCTCTCAAATGGTGATGCTTTCATTTCTAGGTATATACATTATAATTGTTTGGATGGACTCATTAGGATTCACCGTGACATTGAAGGTATTGTGGTAGCAAAGCTATTTTTGCTTTACAGTCAATTTGTTTTTGTGGTCAAGTTAAATGCAGGATAACGTTACATAATTCATGTAAATATACTGGAAGGCAAGGTCCAAGAACAACACACTTCCAGCAGTGGGGAAAAGCCAGCAAAAAGCAGGTAGAAGCCAAGGTAGCAGAAGAAGTGAGGAATCTGGAGGAGGAGGACTGGAGGTCCAGAGCAGTGGAGTTGGGATCACGGAGAGCATGGACAAAGTGGAATCTTCCTTAAAAAAAGATTGACTTGTGCAGAACTGTGGAAGTTGGAGCCCTTTCATATCCTATTCCTGCTTCGGGCAGTCTATGACGCCCTCCCAGCAACAACAAACGTGTATAAGTGGGGTATGAGTGAGGATCCACAGGGCAGGCTCTGTGAAGACAGAGATACCATGGCACATATCCCCTCTCAGTGCAAAGTAGCATTTTCCCAAGGAAGGTACAGGTGGCACTACAACACTTGTGGACATCCTGGAGAAAGAGGCAGAAGAAATAGCAAGCTCATGGAGGATTTAGAAGTTACGTGGAATTCATCAGGGAGGGAGAGAAGATGACAAAGTCAAATAAAATCAGAGTCTATCTTGCATAAATCTCCCTTGGAGAACAGTATGTGGGTTGAATGTGGAGAAAGGCTGCAGTTTCCCCCAAATTGTTCAAACATCCCTATATCCAGACATGGCGATATGGTCCTGAGTCAAGAAAGATCACCCTAGTTGAGATGACGATGCCATGGGAGGAAGGATTTGAGGAGGCCTTTTACAGGAAAAGTGCCAAATAAGAAGATCTGGTAAAATACTTCGTTGAGAAAGGGTGACAGATGTTGTTCCTGGTGGAGGTTAGTTATAAGGGATTCCCTGCCCAATCAGTGCACAGAATGCTAAAACGTTTTAGGGAGACTGGGATGGATGGAAAGACAGCAGTTTGAAGATTGGGAGAAGAAATGGAGAGAGCCTCATCCTGCCTCCGAAACAGGAGAGAGAAGTTAAGATGGAGGCCAGGAGGAGAAAGGCAGTGACTGGCAGTTACTGCTGACACAAGCAGGAGGGCATTGTGGAGAAGGGGGTTGAAACCCCTTATGAAAGCTGGGTTTCATCTGATGACATCAATTTCTGGCCAAAAGCAATAGTGAATGTAACTATTGACTAAGGTGAGCATCGGTAAATGTGTGCAGGAAGTATTTTTCTGGTAATTCCATGCATACATTTGGTCATAGTAGAACAAAAACATGCATTGTGTTCAACCCAATTAATAGAAGTGGCCATACATATTGGACACATTCATTTTAATTACATTTAAGAATGTATACTGTGTATATATATATCAATACTTGATCACATATTTGAGGCAGTAACAACGTGAAGTCTATAACCCATTGGGGTCACCAGTCTCTGTACAATCATTTGATATGCAGTAGCTTGCTGAGCTTTTGCTGCAGCCTCTTTAAATTCTTACATGCTCTTGGTGCATTCAGACTACGATTTGTTGCACATAAAATACAGATTTAGGTTAAAGAGATTAAAGATTATAGATTAGCTTGGCCACACTAACATTTTCAAGATATTTGCCATGCTTGATGTGAAGTGCCTGCCAATAAGTATGGAATCATTTTCTTCAACATATATAGACAAAGTCTTTCTGTTAACTTCACAATTTATTCTGATGCTGCCATCTTTTGTTACATCTTTAATTAAAATGAGTGAGCCAGTTCCAGAGGTGGTCATGTATGCTCAGACTATGACGTTCCTCATTTATGTTTAACAAATGAGGTGGTGCACTTTGGAGCATCTGCAGTTCCTTTCTTTCTCCAAACTCTTTCCATCGCTTATAAACATTTATGTTAGCTTTTTCTATCCACAAAGCCTTGTTCAAAAATTGTCCTGTGTTAGCCATTTCTAATCTAGAATTCCAGTTCTTGGTGCTGATGAGAGGTCTACATTTTGTGGTGTGGCTTTAGTAATTCCGCTGTCTCAGTCTTCTAAGAACTGTATCTTTTAATACCTCTGGTGGTGAATGACAATTACACTGATGGTTGTTTTACAGTTTTCCTTGACAACTCTGATATTTTTCTGTCATCAAATAGAAATGTTTTTTCTTGGCCATCCCAGTCTTATACCTGTCATTTCTTTCTTCTTCTGTTTATTCCAAATTGACAATTATGACATGCCAAATTTTATGCTATAATTCTGAGGGTTTTTTTTCAAAATTGCTAGCTTTTCATTAACAAAGTTGTTTTTCATTTTGACTTCTGATTATGGACTGCAAACACTGACATCTAGTCTCCACTGCACCAACACATCAGTGTTTAACAGTGTAACTAAAGCATTCTTTCGAAAGCATGCAGGAGTCAGGAATGAAAACAGGGGGCGTGTCCATAGTGCACAGGTGTTCAGGGGGTGAGTCCAGGGCAAACAATCAAAAACAGAGTCCAAAGGGAAATCCAAGACGAGGCAAGAGTCCAAAGCCGGGCAGTCCATTCGAGACGAAGACAAACAGGATTAAAAACCGGAGCGGGATCCGGTGGAGGGTTGGGGGGAACAAGGGGGGAACGGGACCAGACGCTCCAGATCCCAGACTCGCTTGGTACGGGAACCAATGCAGAACCCAGAACAGAGTGGGCGTCTGGCTTTTAAGAAGGCAGGAACCGGGAGCAGGTGAACAAAATCAACTCAAAAGTGAAAGAGCCGCAGTGCCCTTAAGGAGAAGGGACTACACACAGCTCTAAAGGAAGACAGAATGAAAACAAATCGACATGAAAAGATCATGAGACATCTTTAACTAGGCTTCTCACTTACATTACCCCATACACTTATTTAAATGTAGTCACCTGTGTAATGCTCACTTTCTCTCATGGTTCAGTATGTTACTATCCACAGCATTGCAGCACAGAAGCTGGCTGAGGTTTCACTCTCATTGACAGGAATGTACCCCTCAGATCAAAGCATTAGAAAAGATTATTTTTTTTATGGATATTTCCATCAAATGTCTGTTTTGGATCCTTGTCTACATTTCAGTGTAGAGAAAACATGTAGTCATAAGATTCTCACGTTAAACAGCAGGATGTTAACAGATATTGTTATATTTTACCTTCCTTTTCTTTTTACAATAAAAATTGGGATCTTTACTTTTTCAGTGTGTAACTTAATTCTAAGCTTTCTGTTCCGGTTGTAGAGGGGTGATGGAAAGAGAATTGCAAAGTGTGCAAAAAACTATTTTGTTCAAGTTTATAGTTTGTGGGTTTATGGAACAAGCATGTTGTTGAAGCTTTCTTATAAGAAATGGGTGGGTGAGATTCTTGGAACAATTTGCTATTTCCTATTAAAAATAGAATCTATAATCTGAATAGTCTCCTCTTGTTTATACTTCATTGACCAAACTGTTATTGAACCTCTCTAAAATGTACTAATATGATTGTTCTATTAACCTACTGTAGATCTTAATGGTGACCGAACGCTGCATCCGTTGACCTGTGCAATTCTACATCTAAGCTTGGGCTGGTCCATGTTTGACAAGTGTCTAAGCCATCTGCTGAATGTTCTACATGCTTTCTGTCAGACAATTCATAAATCAGTAGGCTTGAGTTTATTTTTATGTTGAAGTTTTTCATCTAATTTTCTCAATGTGGACATTCCACTAATGATTCTTCCATAACAGGATGTACTCTAATCTTGCAGATGCTATCAATGAAAATCACAAGATGTTTTTTTACTGATCATTTTCACTCGTTTAAATCCTGACTCGAAACTTTTGACTCAATGGGCAACCCTTGTATTCTTCTTGTAACGGGAGCTGGTCCAGCCTCCCGTGAAGCGTAGTTCAGGACCCTATGCAGACATTATAATCCGGAAGTAAGTGGAGCAGGACAACAGGGGAAGGTACTGTACAGCAGGATTGGACAGGTAGATAGACAGGGGGGCATGATGACGGTGATCCGGTGCTCGAGGGGTGTGGTAAGGGCAAACGGATTCAGACAGTCCAAAAGGTGGAATCCGGAGTGCAGTCCAAAGTCCAAAGTCCAAAGTCCAAAGACCGGGGGATCCATCCAAGAGACAAACACAGTTAAAATCCGGAACGGGATCCGGTACAGGGACAGAGAATAAAACCAAGGTAATGAGGCCAGGTGCTCCGAGCCCCGGACTCAGTTGGTCAGGACGCCGTTATGAAGCCGGCCGATGCCGTCAGGTCTCTCCTGGACCCGCTGGTAGGCGGGCTTCCGGGTGTCCATCTCCCAGTGCTGAGCCAGGCATAGCAGGAGCGCCCGCCTTAAATAAAGACGAACAAACAGGGGACAGGTGCACGAAATGAACTAAAATACGATAGGGTCGGAGCGCCCTTAAGAGGAGGGAGGAGGATCGTGACACTTCTTCATGTTAGTAACAACACAATTTCCCTTTAAGTTCAAGAAATACCAAGCAACTTTAAGAAAATTAAAGAACTATCTCTATGAAAGAATTAGTACTCCTCAAGCATATATTAGAAACTTATTGGATATCTCTTGGAATTGAATATTATTAGGAAAGTACTGTACATAATCTTTTGTTCACTCTGCATGTAGACTTAATATGCATAGGACTAAGCACAATTAATATATTGACAACAGCAGACCAAATCATCTTCTAATTTGAATCCTCTGTAACAATGATAGGTTGTGAATACTTTCTTTTTGGCCTCTCTAATACTTTTCACAAACTGCATGCAAGCACTCCCGCACTTCCACGAGCCCTAGTCTCTCTAAACGCCCACGCACCAATTAACACCACACTAAACCCTCACACGTCTCCTTTACCTCGCTCACTGTTGAGGTCTCCTCCCTGCGCTCGGTACTTATTTATTTATCCCTGCGTTTTTTTCCCATTTCTACTCTTCTCTTGCTCGTCCAAGACCACGACTTCGTCTCTCGATTTGGCACTGAACTAGAACTACTAGAATAGCCATGCACAGGGTCCTACCTCCCGTTGCTTCCTGGTAACAACACTGCTAGTACCTTAAGAAGTGACATGATTTCCAATTCTTTGCAAATAAATTCTGAATTCTCTTCCCTGTTCCAAATAATATTGCTCATTCAACATGATAGTGACTATAGTAAACAGTTTAGTATAGTAAACAGTATAGTAAACAGAGAAAATAAGTTTTGGTGACTGTTTCAGTTAAAAAAGGAACTTTAAGGGGAATGGATAAGTACAAGTAACCCTTACTAGAGATGGTGCTCAGAGGGCTCCTTCATTAGTGATGCATACATCTACTATTTCAGTATATACGGTATATTTCATGTGATCAATAGGAATTGATTATAACTCAGTTGGTGACCGGTAATGGTCACCATTTATTTTATATTTTTCATGCTGCCTCCATCTTTTCTTTTTTCTTCCTTTAAGTACTGACATCACTGTCATGGTTCTACCTGTAAAACTTCCAGTTTAAGCATGTTAAATATCTTAAATATGATAAACACTATGCATATCATCACACAAAATTGTGTGAACTAATCAATTGCCAACATTATGTTTGAGGAAAATGTAGAATATTACAGTAGTTTAGTTAATACCTTACTTTTAAAATTAGACATTTTAAATAGTTGCATTCAACTTCCTAATTTGCTCCAAGCAGGCATATCTAATGTATAATAAAAATTTCAGTTTGATACTTGGACTCCCTTTTCCTGCTACAATTTGCATTGAATTGTACGTGATAATCAATAAAATTGTGTAGTCAAAGTTTGGTTTAATTCTGGTACTTCCACTTCATCTTCATCTTTCATAGTTGAAAGAAAAAAAGTAGACTTTTCTTTCAGATGACAGGATATTCTTCCATTTTGCTTAAACAATTTACAATTTTGGCCCTTATATGATCAAAATATGTTGACTGATGGAAAAACACTAGAAATGAAACAAAGCAACATCAAGCTCACCTGTTTTGCATAATGTAGTCCTTTTACCTTATGGCCATTCTGTTTTTTTCCCACTCAGATCTAGGAATTCAAGCTCTACTACTGTATATGTCATGAAAACATAGAGTGGTACCAGGATCTCCATCATGCTCTACCATGGAATAATTTACCTGGTGCACCTTTTGTTTTTTTCTACATCTTTTTTCAGCAAAGTGGGGTTGACTGGGTCATAGCTTCCATTTCATCCCTGGTCTCTTTGCTCTGTACATGCCTATTGAGATCCTCATATACACACTTGAATTGACCTTACTGGTGCCTAGCTGAAGTTTCACACACAAACAGGTCAAACTTTAACACACCCCATTTTTGCCTGAAACTCTTGCCTACATACAGTACAGTAAGTGCCTCTGTGGAATTTTTATTTGCTAATACTTCTTTGAGAACAGTATCTTGACAGTCAGAAATGAAAGTTTGATTTTAAAAAATTATGAAAAGGTTGAGGAGTTTCAAAGAGCCTTCCAAGCATTCAACCTATCTGTAGCAATAGAATATACAGTATGTAGCTAATCTTTATACACACTCCTTGTGAACTTGAGGACTCGATGAACGCGATGCATATTCATCACAGAATTTTTTAAAAGGTCTGGTTACACAGTTAAGTCTGATGGTCACTAAGGTGGTAATTACTCTTTCTTTTAAAGTTTGATTTTTTTCTTATTGTATTTTGCCATCTGCTGATTACATATTGTAATTGCAATATTAATTGTGAAAAACATCTGTCAAAATTCCTGTACTCCTGGTAATGTGTACTTCATTATGCAACTATCGCAGAGTTACCATTTTGACAGTGAGGCACTGCATTTTTGTGGCATGCTTTTAGATGCTGTATAAAACAAAAAAAATATTAAGCTGAAACATCATGTTGCAGTTTTTCCATGTTCCTTATTCATATTGCAATAATAAATTTGTGTCACATATTTAATTCAGGATATATGCATTTCATTTTCCAAGACGACAGCGCTTACATAGAAAATCATTATTTGGTGGATACATAAGTGTAATTGCAATGCAATTACTTTTCTGGAAGTGCTTTTTGTGTGATATCTGAGAGTAGAAAATGATACTGAATAATAGAAAACAATATCATTTAGTACAAAATATATTTGCTAGGGAAAACAGACTATTCAGGTTGATTAAAGTGATGAGTTTGAAGTCATATTGCAGTATAAAATTGTTGATATTATTATCCACATTATTCATGCAGATAAGCCTCAGGCTAATATATTACTGAGCTTGATGCCTTTGAAGTATCTTTTTTAACTCATTAATCTTAAGTAACTTATCTTCTAAACATTAAAACTCTGGAGATTTCAGCCATCACACAGTACAGGTAGTCTGAAAAAAGTGGTGGTAGAGTACGCTAACAGCTAATCAACTCAGGAATTCACTGCATTCACTTTAGAACTTTTTATTTTGAAATGTTACATCATTGATTGAATTAAACAGGGAATAGTGCTTTTGTGAATACAAAATCAAACACATTTTGTGAAATTACTTTTCTTATTTCACTAAGTGAAAAGGGGCAGGGGTGGAGAGTTATTTTGAGAGCTTTCTATATACTGTATATATTCTAAAATGAAAGAAATATGAAAAGCTTGTAAGAAGCAAAGATTAAAAGCAGGATGAATTATCCTAATTAATTTATATTTTTTCTAAGAGATGTGTACAATATTGTCTGTATTTAACACACACATATAAAGTCATTAACTTTCATTTAAAAAATTTAACGTCTTGTCATATTTTCTACATTTCATTATAGATATATTGAGCCATGCAGTATGTTTGCTCAGTAAAACAGCACATAATGTAAGGAATTATGAAAGTTGTTAATTTATTGTACTTAAAATGGTGGTGGATATTAAGTTGTATCTCAGGTTGTGTAATTTACCCATATTTATCTGCTAAAGTATTTCACAAAAATACATTCAGTTTTTCATTAGTAAAGTGCAAGGACTTTTGTGTCACTACAGATTTTTTCCACACATTCTATCTTTTAAAATACATTCCTGATAGTGATTCACTAAACATGGATAGCACAATGAGATACGCACTGTTTAGATCATCATAGGAATATGTTTGGGATGGAAGATATTTGAAACTGTGTTTTGGCCAAATACACCATTCCAATATGCATATAGTAGAATAAAATCCAAATGTATTAAAGGGTTTCTTTGTTCTTTGAACAAACAACCAAAATGTATTCAGAATTCAAAGAGATCCATACTTCCTTGGCTTTGATATCAGCTGTTTTCTAGTATCCTTGAAATATGACAAATAACCTCTAACTTGAAGACTCACCAGAAAGCAAATACATTTACACCCCCCTACACCATACTAAGCTTGTTCCCCGAAGACATTTTGCACCAGAACCATACCAGTCCTTAAAACAAACTGAAACACTTACAAAAAGTGAGATGCTTTCTTTTTGTATTGGCATTCATGAGCTCTTTGAAATAGCCATGAGTTGAATTGATACTCAGGAGTAAAAGTACCCAAATGTCTATTGGCTGAAAGAATAAAACAAGATCTAACAACATCTTAAGCAGCACAGTGTTCAGTCAAACATGATCCTAAAAGAGCAGTGTAAGAACCGGGCTGGCCAGACCCTGTGATGTATAACTTCTTGGTGTTTCTCAGGGACTATTTGTTCTATTGATTAAAAACTTTAAAAGCATAATGAATACCCTTTGGGAATCTGTGGAAGGCTCTTGACTTTTGCTCTCTCTCTCTGTCAGAAATATCTAGGCAACAAATTATGCACATTAGTGTCAGAGATGGAGACTGAAGCAGTCATTTCTTCACACTGAGAGCAATAACGCAATATTTCAGAGTTCCTCAACAGTCAAATGTCTCACAGATCACTCGCTTTGTAAACACCTGTAGCGTGAGACTGATGGACATGAAAAACAGGTAATGCCAAAGAATGAGAACAGCCTTTGGGATAACCATAAGAATTCTCAATTTTATTCCATTCAGACTACCTTGAGAATGAGCATTTGTTGCTAGATTGAATATGCAAAGCTATCATTGACAAGGGGAAACTATTTTTATGAAAAAAATCTAGGCTCTGCAAGTTGGCATCAGTAACCAGTCTGAGACGAGCTGACAGATGAACCCACCAACATTTCTAGATCCTCAGAAAAACTAATGAACTCTCTGAAATGATAATCATCTTTCTGAAACTGTGCAAAATGTCTAAACGGGCAGTTAGCATCATGAGTAGATGAACACTGATTCATTTAGTATTTCAGTTTTGATATTGTGCTCAGAAATAATTTTTCAAATGAAGAACTTACAAAGTTAGATAAGGGGGTTAATGAGATCTATTTCTTATCACTTTATACCATTCATCTGCAATCTCCTGCTGCAGGCAACCCAATTATAGTAACTATTACCATCTGGAGATGAAGCAACTGAAGTTGATTAAAATAAAAATATGCAAGCAGATAAACATGAAAATGTCACCATTAAGAATTCATTAAGCTTTAACCACAACACTGAAAATGAGAATGTTTCTGTGAATTCATAAGTATAATCTACACACCTGGAATTAGTTTTGGACATTATATGGCTCACATAAGTTAAAAATAACTTTAAGAAAGGACAAGCTGTCTTTCCCATGCATGTCACGATTAATGCAATAGCTATGTTACAAGTATTCCAAATCATGCTACAGATAAATATTATTTTAATATACATGTCAAGGCAAGAGTTAAGATGACCTAATATGACCGGCTTACTATAGTACCTTTCACAGGGTTAGTAACACATGAAATGAGTATGATGCAACAGTATACAGAAACCGCTTTAAAGCAATATTAAAAAAAAGAATAATATAACAGCATTTATTCACGCTTAAATGAAGTCTGCTGTGTAAAACTTCATAATTCTGTGCGTTAGCATTGTTACAATGTATACATACTTTAAGAATCTTTCCAGTTTTGTACAGTATGTTATACATAATGACAGAATTCACATAGACGGCTTCGATATCAGCCATCCAGCTATTTATCATAATTACAGCACATTGTTATTCTAATCATATCAGCTCATGATGGAAAAAAATGGTCTGAAATAAACAAGCATTTAACTTACCCACTGCACGCTCTTATTTAGACATCTTTTTCATTCCCTTTGATCCAGAATCTCAAGTTTATCTTCTGCAATTTTTTCCTGCTTCTCAGCAGCCCCGCTTGCCAGTAACTCTATACATAAGAAAGCAAATTTTCCCTGTGCTTTTTATTAGCCCACCAAACTGAAACATCTGAGTTTTCACTCCTGGAAGAGCCGGTGCATCACAGTACCTCTACCTATTCACTTGCACTGGCTGCTGTAGCACAGCTGAGTTTCTCAATAAAATCCTGGCAGGTTACAATGAAAGCAATGATTCAAACAATACCCCTTGGTAATGTAATAATTCAAGCGCTCGATTATATGTCACTGTGCATTGCAATGGGAAAGTCCATTGGGAAGCAGTGGGAGACCTTCTTTAGAAAAGCATTAATCCAATCTGGATCACCGCCTTTGATTTCAAAAGATATGGTACGTCTCTTTACTGCAGCTTACAGTCAGTACAGGGCTCGACACATGGTGCATTCTTTATTTATGAGATAAAAATCACATAAAGGGCACCACATACAGAAGTTTACACGGACTGAACACCAGCAATGCAGAGAGGTTGTGGCTTTTCCACATCAACGTTTAGATAGCCAGCAGAGCCTTTTGTTCGGAGACAAAATAGTCTGATTTGTATTATAGGAAAAGCAGCATGAAGTAGGATCTTAAGCACTGAGCAGAGCAAGTGCTTTAGAGCCAGCTAGGCAGAAGCAGCTGTGGCTGATGCTAAAGTAAAGATTTTAGGTATTTGCAAAAGAAAGACCAATGCATTAAAGTAAATGCTGCAATGTACTGTAGACAGTACTTGGCTTCTGGCTGTGCTACACACACATTGCAAAGCCAATAACTTGTTTTAGTGTGTGTGCACCCTCCAACTTGATAATACTTTTGTGCTAAGACAGTAGACATTGTTTTCATGTCTGTAAGGTACTTTTAGTTAAAGTAGGATTTTTATTTTTTTACATTAAATGGATATTATGGGGAGGAGGGTTTGTGGTTTCACAGTATAGTGTTAATGTTTGAGGAAAAATAGAATTCAATGATGTTCTGACTTTCACTTTTCAGTCCAAAAAATCAAATTAATTTTACTGTGTGAAAGTATATGCATGTACATGTACTGTACAGTATGTACATGTGATTGGTACATTCAGATCCAAAGTAAGGTTGTGACATTTTATTTTCATTTTTTAAATCAGTTCCATCCATTTTTAAGAATCTCTTCGGAAAATAAAAATAAACATTATTTCTTACAGTTTCTCTGAAAGCAATCATCTCCACGCACCTAAGTACTCCTGATTTAAAATTTAATGGAGAGTTCCTCATGATTCAAGATGATGAAAAGCTTTCAAGAAAAACATTTGATTCAGAGGGCTTTGCTGCTTTGCAGAGTTGGGCCCTGAGTTCAGTTCCAGACTTGGGGTGCTGTTTGCGTTGGTTTTGTCTGTGTTCCCCATGTTCATGAAGGGTTCCTCCCACAGTCTAAAAACATACTGGTAGGTTAATTGGCTTCTGGGAAAAGTGGCCCTGGTATGAGTGTGTGTGTGTCTGTGTGTCTACCCTGCGATAGTTGAGCAACCCGTCCAGACTATACAGGCTCACCTGTGACCATAAATTGGATAAAGCAGTTAAAAATGGATGGATGGTTATTATTCAGAGGGGGTTTTCCTGTTATTATCCCACTTTTATCATTATAGAATTGGTCACCTTTAATTAGAAGTTCGACTGTGAATATCTAGGAATGGTTAAATCCTGAGTGCAGCTCATGGGATCTCTCAACACCAGGAATCTAGCAACTCTCAACACCATTGGCACTCGTAGGCATGAGGAGCTCTCAGTTTGGGACACACATTTTCTCCAAACAGCATTGAACCTGAGAGGTGTCACGATCGTAAACCCCTCCTCTTAAGGATGCTCCAGCCCTTCCTTCTTTTCTACTCATCTCCCACACCAGCCTCCGGTTCCATCCCCTTGTGCTACAGTATATAAACCAGACATTCCTGCCTATCGGGGCTCAGCTTTGGAAGATGGACGCCCGGAAGCCCGCCTACCCGCGAGCACCAGCACACCATGTACTGTACACGCCCCCTGTTTTCCTTCCAGCCCCTAGCATGCCTCTTTCCCCGTGTTTTCTTCACTTCCCCCCGGATCTTGTTGTCTGCATAGGGTCCTGAAAGAACGCTTCGTGACAAGAGGGCTATTATACCTGTGATATGGTTCAAAGGTCATTGGAGTCCGCCTGCACTTCCACATTCTCCCCTGTGTGTATTCGTCAGGTATGGAGTTGCTAAGAGAAATGTGAAAAACACAGAATTTCAAACTAGGTGGGTATAACACAAATAATTGGTTATTCTAAATAAAAAAAAACAATGGCAAATGTAAAGTATGACTATGTGATGGATTACTTTTTCTTATAGAAAAACAGAGTACATGTATTTTTTGCATTACAATTCAGGATTCTCTCATCAGATGCTTAACAATTTACAATTGCACAAATGCTGAGCATGGTTTTCCCTTATTTTAGAAGCATGCTGTTAGCTTTCTCTTTTAATTTACTCTTTTGAAGCATACTTATGGCGGTTTAATTTGGCCTCCTTTTTCTGATGTGATCCCTATACCATAATTTGGGCTTGGAGTTTTTGGAGCCAACAAAAACTGTGAAGAGTAACAGTTTCTATACTTAAATCACAGTTCTTTTTTATCCAATAATATCACAGTTATTATTTGGCGTCCTGGCCAAATTTCCCATTGGCCCTAACCAATCATGGCCTCCTAATAATCCCCATCTATGAATTGGCTTCATGACTCTCTGCTCTCCTCCTCACTAATAGCTGATGTGTGATGAGTGTTCTGGCGCACTATGGGTGCCGTCGCATCATCCAGGTGGATGCTGCACATTGGTGGTGGTGGAGGGGAGACCCCATTACCTGTAAAGCGCTTTGAGTGGAGTGTCCAGAAAAGCGCTATATAAGTGTAAGCAATTATTATTATTATTATTATTATTATTATTATTATTATTATTATTATTATTATTATTATGGCAATAAATTGAAATTATCAACAGGAACATGTGTACAACAGCAAAAGAAAAGCTTTGCTTTTTTAAGGGATACAAAATACTGAAATCAGAAAATGAGTAACATCAGTAAGCTGTAATTGTCTATATGTAAATAATGTACAGTGAAAAAATTAGAAAAAGCAGTTTGCAAGGAGCAGGAAAATGTTGCTTACAGTTCAGTGAATGGGGTGCCCAGTGTATTCAGTTTTCTTGTTTAATTTAATCATTGTCAGTTAGTTTATCTATTTTTTTCATGGGTTAATGTTGCTTTGTGAAAGCCCATAAAATGAAACAGTTCTTTCAGCACCTACATTGGTTACCAAGAATTGGTAACAACTGACAAATATTGTATTTCTTGTTGAGAAATAGTTTTTGAGCTTCACTCCAGAATTCGTCCAAATACATTCCTTTGCCATTTTCATTTCCATTGGGTTTGTACTTGTCCTCTTCACATTTACATTAATCATTAAAGTCAGAAATATAATCTAACAGGAGGGTATTTACATCCAGACTGCACACTTATTTTGGTTCAGAGGTGCTGACTACCTTGAGAAATCTGTACTCTGGTTGAATGAAATCTGTATTGTTTTGTAATTGACCCCGGCTGTTTATCATGCTGTCTGCACTGTGCATCTGCTTTGCCAATGTTTGTTATACATTTAGGAATTCCTAAGTTTTATAAAATGATCCATACCATCTAAATTAACAACTTTCATAAGACTCATATAAGAACAAGAATTTTGAAATACAAAGCTGACTTTCCAAAAGCATGTTTCAACACATTTAACACCACTGTATTTATTGAGATAACCATCTTTGTTTCCTTAAAGCTCTGGTTCTGGTTTTTAGCTCTGCCTAAATGTATGTTTTCAGGGCTTGGTGTATCAAATGGTCTCCTCAGCTGTGCTATGTCTTATGGAATTATGTTCTTGAAATATTATTCTGCAGAGGTACACCATGTGCCTATCGTGTTGTACAGTACATGACTCAGGAGGAGGATTTATGGTAGAGTACATCCTTTCTGTTTGACTGCACACAGGTGTTCTTTCAAGCACATGACCCTGATTAGAAAAAGTTTGAAATCTTTTTTACGGCTGGAAAAAATCTGTCTGCTTTGGGAAAATTATCTGTCCATGTTTTCTTCACAAGGGTTAGAATATGGGCATTAAATGTGAAATGCATTGAATTTGCTAACAAGATCATGTCATTGGTACTACTGTATCTGCAACAAACACAGTCACATTTTTTAATTAATCATCACATGCATCCAAATATTCCACAATGCCCTGTGCCACTGAGTAATTTCCTGTGTGCACATAAGATGCATTTGCTTAAATAACTGTAATTTCACCTATATTTGATTGTTCTAGTAGAGCAAAAAATAATAATAAAAAGCAAAAAATAGGGAAAGCATCGTGATTTTTACATCGTTTTTACATTGGTATATTCATCAGCTACTACAGGTATGCATTTTGATCAGTTCTTTAGTTTAATTTATATGCATATCAGCAGTCTGCTGCAAATGCTCCTTTCTCAGTTGACTTGCTGTAGGACTTGGCCCAATGTCCATTGTATGTCTATTGAGAATTCAGATTTGTAATTCACAATATTAGTGCACACACCTGTCTCTTTCAGATCCTAAATTACAGCTGCTTGTGTTCCAAGCTTTCTTTTCCCATGAGTTCTTTTACAGAGACCATCCCCCCTCCCCCCCTCACCAGTGTCAATCTCTACCTTTTGTATTTTTTTAATTTGTCTGTCTTATGTTATCTTTCGATAGTAGACTAATGATAAATTGATATTTTTTGCAAAATAGGTTGTAGTTGTAAAAACTATACCAGATGGATAAGTGGCACTCAGTATCTCAACCAATTAAATACTTTTTTGATTTAGTCCCTGTATCCAATTTTACTTGTTGTGATGCTTTCAATAATTGTATTATCCAATAAACACGTCATATTTAGTTTCTAACCATATTATTAATAACAGTTCCTGTGCTAATTACCAAATGATTGCTGAGATTAGAGTGCATACAGGGACACCTGGAGGATAACGATTAAACTGCAGGTTAGGAGCCCAAGATCAGAAATGGTCAAGAAAAAACAGGTCCTACCCATAATATTGCAAACAGAATACTGTCAGTTTATCTATTGATCTGCCCATCTGTTTAAACCAGGTTTTCCATTTATGAAATGTTAAGGCTTAGCTTAATATGAGGACTTAAGGAGCTTGCTCTGGGAAATGATAAGGGAATGAAACAAGAAAAAATGTATAGTACAGTGTTACATTTATTTAGGAGAATGACTAGAGTGTTTGTTGTTGTTACCTCTTGGAGGATATGGTATACCAATAAGAAAAAATACCTGAAAACCATGTACCTTATATAAAACAGTATTTGTTCAGTTTCAAAATAGTGATTGGTGTGATTTATTAAGTGAAGTTAACCAGTTATTGAAATAATGATTTGAACCATTCTCTCATGTCTTCACTGTTAAATTTTCTAGTGCATTACCATAATTTTTTTATTTTCAGCTTGTACAAATTTCACACATTACTTTTACAGTTTGGTCAAGAAATGATCACTGCTGCATTTTTTCCAAAATAGTTTGCCTAAAAGATCCTGTGATTTGTAGTTAATAAAAATAATCAAGGTAGGTTTTTCTTGAGTCTTCTATATAACAGGCACATTCCTTGAACTGGGATCTTTGTATTTTATATGCCAAATGAGTTCTAAACAATACAATACAGAAGAGTATAGGGTTTTATTCACAAAATGTAAGGAGATGAGCTGCAAATGCATTTCCTTGAGATATGAGTGCACCAAAATGAAAAATAAGGTACAGCGACATTGTACTGTTAATGATCACTCTCTTCCACTTCTACAGAGTAAAAATGTGCTATATTCAGCAATGGGCGATGATGCTGTTATCAGCATTAGACTATTGCGGCAGCATACATCTCTCTTTTGAAAGATATAGTCTATTCCTTCTTCAGACTAAGAGAAGAAAGACTAAAACAACTTGCTTTTGACATCCCATCAATGCACTGTGCCTTATCTTTTCCATTTGCTGCTGAAGACAATTACACGACCAGCTTTATTCATACACGTCTGGCAGACAATTAGTCTCGGCCACCCTCACACTCTGTGTGTGTGCTGGTGAAGAAGAGTCAAGACAGTGCAGGTTCATTAAGGGAATGAGAAAATTGACTGTGAAATGGAAACAGGCTAAGTAAGGTCATATTTCAAAGACACAAACACAGCACACTCTGTTATGTTGTAATAAGCTGCTCTCTCTTTAATCTTCGCAACCAAAATTGTCCTTTCTAGTTCAAACGCGACAACAAGGAGCTCTGTTTTTCACTTCACCTGCAGTCGTGACAATGCTGAGCAGTATGCTCCAATGCTGTAGGCTATTTGCGTTCACTGGAGTAGGTCTTATTAATGCAAGAGATCATTTGTCTTGGTAACAAGATGAAAATCTAAACATTAGTAATATGCAGGCTTGTAAAGACACATTTAAAAAATGATTGCTGCCCTGCACATGATACAGCAGGCATTCATTATAGCCTGCTTGATATTTTATTGCTACCCACAATTAAATTATGTCTCGCATCTCTTGAGAGAAATGCAGAAATGATAAGGCTTATAACTCAGCCCGGGCTTCCAATTTTGAAGCACAGGGACTAAATATTGTAATCATTTCTTGGAAATATTCCCTGTGCATTTGGCTGGAACCAACTGACTGAATGTAGTGGGATTTTCCATAAGTACTAGGTGGTAGACCTATTTCTGCCAAGTATTGTTGCGATAATAAACACCCACTGCTGATACAAAAAAGATAGGGTAATGCAATTTCTCTCACTATCCATGGAAAATAAAAAGTGCTTTCTGGTCCTTAAGGTAAAAATAGCTCCCCTGTAAGCTGCCAAACTATATAAAAACACAAAAATATGTCATGAAAGAGTTCATGTGGGATGAAAGGTAAAGCAAAGAACTTTTTTTGACATTAAGATCATTACATGCTGTGCTGTCTATTTCCTGTAAGGTTCACAATAGGAGCAAAACAAAAGTATGATGAAACCAACAAAATCATCTTAAAGTTTGTTTTAAAGTGCTAGTTCTTACATGTTCCCACATTGAACTGGTATTACTGTATAGTCTTTGAAGCAAAAGTCAGCTTACATATTTCACATAGATAAGATGCAATTATAAAAGTAAATGCTGTGAGACTAACCTGTAATGAAGTAATCTTGTCTGTCTTGCAAGGAGGCTTCAGGTATTTTAAACCTAATGTCCACAGTGCCATTTTGCATGGCTGCTATATCCAACCCTTCATCAGAGAGAGAGCTGAAAAGAAATGAGGTCATTTCCTTGTGTGTCTAATGACGTACTTCAGGCAAGACAGGTTGGTCAGTTTCCCTTACTAGTAGAAATTAATACATTGTTACTTTTCCCAGTGTTGCATTGCTGTTTCAATCAACTATATAATTACAAAGAGGCTATTTGCTAAGGTAGATTTGCTTTGAACAGCGTCAGTCTCTGCAAATGTCTTTGCACTCCTGGATACTTTTTCCATCATATAGTAAATATGAGCCTGAAACACTTACCTGTCACAATGAAGTCATCTGTTTTCCTTTATTAAATCTTTTTTTAACACTGTATAGATCTGCAGGACATTTTTTTTCTTTTTCAGAATGTGAAGTCAGCAAAATACCTCTAATAGCTTTCATATTTCAGTCTAATAGAACACAGTTGCATGGCTAAGCCACCCACCTACTTTTAATAACAGCACTATTGCTCAGTGCCTGAAAACATGATGGTCTGTGCATAACCGTGAATAGCACAGCCACACAGTGGAAAATAAGAAGGAAAGAATTGTGATGAAAATGGCAAAGACATTCTCATTTGCAGCCTAGCATCAGAGTAAAAATCAGACAAATGGATTTGAGCAGCAGGAGATGAAGCATCTTGGATCTTTAGATCTAGAATAGATTTTGTTGATGATGCTCTCACAATAACCAAATGAAAAAATGACTTATTTGAAAATGTTTTACTTAAAAAAAATATTGGTTTCCATTAAAAAAGATATCACACATTTCATGGAAACTTGAGCTCCCATTCTTGCTACTAGTACTGTTATTATTGTTGTTGTTCAAGCAACAAAGGTGGAGCACTAATTTTTTCTTTGGCTTGAATTTTGGGGCAGTGTGGTAACATAGTTGTTAGCACTGCTTCCTATTAGGGCTGGGGCCCTGGGTTCAATTCCAGACCTGAGGTAATATCTGTGTGGAGTTTGTATGTTCACCCTTTGTATACTGCTGTGCTTGTCTGTGTCTGTGCCCTGGACTGTTATCCCCATCAGGGTGTATCCTGTCTTACGCCCGTTGGTTGCTAGATTAGGCTCCAGCTTCCCCGTGACTCTGAATCGGATAAAAAAGGTGGAAAATGGATGGATTTTTCACTGAAGCCAATAAACCTACCAGTATGTTTTTGGACTGTGGGAGGAAACTGGAGCACCCAGAGGAAACATAAGCAAACAGGAGGAGAACATACAAACACCACACAGATAGCATCTCAGGATAACACCTCAATGTTAACCACTGCACCACCCCACTGTCTGGTTTGGAATTTTTACATCATTTCAAGGATATGAAAGATCTTCTTTGAAAGCAGATGAAGTACTGATCTGAATTAGGTGCACCACATTAGCTTATGAACACATCCCAATGTGTAGATGTTTTCAGATGATCATTCACATTGTTTGGCCACCAACCATTCAAACTACTGTTTCCCTGAAACTGTCTGGCTGACTGAAGTTCAGCTTTGTATTACTGAAGTAGGACTGGTTCTTTCTGAAACTATTGCTGCACAAGTTGCTACATTAAAAACCATGCTTGTATTGGCCAGTCAAATGTGTATAAACTATATTGTGATAACAATCTACACTGGATTATTTCAGGTTTATGAATCCCAATAGCAGCCTGTGGGAGTTACAACTAAATAAATCTCATTAGTCATATCATTTGGAAAATGCAAACATTTGAAATTCTGATTTTTCTTAATTACCCAGTTATAATGTTTAAATATCTTTGTCCTAAGCAAGAATGGACCTGTTTGTTTATGTAATCATAAAGTTATTCATAAAAAGATTCACCTTTCATCATTCCAGTTTTCTTTTATTAACATTGTACTTTTCTGTTTATGATGTAGTTGTTATATACAGTACTGTACACTTCCATATACAGTTCTTAAAAATGTTTATAGTACTGTGTGTTTCTTTATTTTTTATTTATAGATAGAATAATCTTGACTATGTGAGCAAGAGCTTATTACATGAAAAACACAAAAACTGGGATTTGTCTGCCCATTCCATTATCATCAGGATCCCAGCAGACACACAGTGTATGAAGATTCTGTCCCACATCTACTGTATAGAAAATATGGTGCTTTTCCAATGTCCAAGCAGATCTACTGATAGGATTAAGAAATGTTACAATATTGTTTTTTTTCTATTATTGACTTAAGTAACTAATGGAAACATCTGGTATCTGCATAAATCTAGATTGTAATTGGGTTTCTTGGTATTAGAGTAAAGGTGTAACTGTTTTACTATACTGTACATCAGAGTTATTTTTAAATATATTCATTTTCTTGTAGCATTTATGTAGCCTTTTCCAAGATAAGAACAGGGTTTAAAAATTGTATAGTGTGAAGTGGATGTTTGTAATTTCTGTAACTTAACCCAAGAAATGTTATCAGCTCCATGGAAACAGGGCATAAAATTAGCCAACACTCCCTCTTGTGGAGAAGTGTGAATATTGCATAATGGATTTTTTAATGTTCATACCACTACAGTACATGTAACCCCTTATGCAAACGGAAAGGAAATAGATCGGATTTCATGTTTTGCTCATATGGTTTGAAAGTACAAAAGTGTGTAATAAGTTCATGTTTGAATTTAAAAAGAACAGCATTCCAGTGAAAACTTTCCTGAATATTTTATATCTCCCCTTGAAAGCACTTTAAGCCACAGATCTCCTTGTTAAAGAATATGTTAATTATAAGGTGAGAGGTCCTACAGCCTCTTACAGTATATCTACAGTGCATGTTGCATAGCACCAAGGAGTAGTGATGTTAAGGAAGTGTATTTTGACAGTCTGAAATCAATACCTCTCTTCGCTGAGCTTCTTATTTCCTTGATGTATTTGCTGATTATGACAGTATGTTCCTATTTGTCTCAACAATTTAGAACATATATTTTTAATAACACTTCTAAATCTACTACCTGAAATAAAAATGCTCTATTGCAAACATTGTGTTAGTGAACCTAGCAACACATACTTCATCAGTGTTACAGGTTTTCAAAGGCATCACAAACATTCAGATTAGCTCCATGAAACATCTGTAATACAGAGTTTTTCTGAATAAAGTACGCAACAATATGACAAGACATGTCAGTGTAACAGTGCTATACTTGTATCATGAAGAATGTTCTGATGGGCACATACTGTATTTTAATTCAGTGTATTACAGACTCCTGCTCAATTACTGTATCTCATCTGAACAAGCCATCCAATTTTTCATCCTCAGAATTTATTCTTTTAATTTTCACTAGATAAGCATGGATGACAAACATGACTCAAAAATAATTATTAATTATGTGTCCTTGGGTAGACACCAGATAAAAGCACTCATTGTTATTGTTAATTAAAATTAATGCAATTCATAAAACAGAGAATACATCTTAAAATCCTCTTATACACGCAAATGCTAAAACTTACTGATGTCAGAAACAAGCAATTGTCTTTATTTTCCAACCCTATCCAGTACATAGTTCATTCATTGCTGTAAACAATTAATTTGATACAATATCAGTTGCCCTCCTCCAGTGGCCAGACCACAAAAGTGAATCCAAATATAATAAATAAAAAATATAATATGAAGAAGAAGAAGAATGGCTCAGGTGGGTAGCTGTGTCAGCATGCATAGTCTGCAAAGGAACAAGTCATAGATTTATTCCATGATGAAAAGAGAAGAGAGAAAACACAGCGTTTCAGCTGTGGAGCCTTCTTCAGGTGTGAGAAAGACAAGGCAGACAGCAAAGATTAAATAGCACAGGAGAACAGAAGCTGGGAGAGTGGAGGAGGTGGGAGGGGGGTGAGGCCACTCAGGTGGTGCAAAGTGGAGAGGGGTGAAGAAAGGTGTGAAGTCGAAACCTGCATGTGAATAGAGAAGATTTCACAAAAATAAGTCTGTCATTGGGAGAAGGGGGAAGGTGTGAACCCAGTTTCAGGATGAGTTTTGTTTCTGTTGCCTTTCTGCTATGGGAGTTGAGAAACCCTTCTTTGAGAACAGAGACAGAGAGGTCAGTGTGATCATGGCCGTCTGAGGTGAAATGAGAAACTATGGGCTTGGAGAAATCTCTAATCTTCACAGCCCTAACATGTTCCCTGAAGCGGTCTCCTAGTCTCCTTCTGGTTTCCCCAATGTACTGTAGATAGCTGGGCATTTTTTGCAGGAGAAACAGTAAATGAGGTTGCTGGAGGTACAGGGTGTCATCTGGGTGATCCAGAATTGACCTGAGGGGCCCTGAATGACATGTTGTTAGATATGTATTTGCAGGTGATGCAGCAAGCTCTGTTGCAGGGGAAGGTGCCTGGTGGGGATGACTGCTGAGTTTGGTCACGGGAGCTGTGATCAAGAAGGTTACGCAGATTAGGTGGTCGGAGATGTGAGATGATGGGGCAGTCAGAAAAGAGGGCCCCAGTGGAGGGATCAGCCTGTAGGATGGAAAAGTTGTCGTTAATGGTCCTGGGGATAGAAAGTGTGTTAGGAGGGAAGGTTGCACCAAAGGAATGCGGTTGTGAGGCCGGGAGTTCCTGATCAAGTTGATGATCCAAGGGCTGTTTTTGGCCTGGGTGAGGGCCTTATTGATAACATGGGTGGGGTATCCTCTGTTGATGAAAAAAAAAGCATTTTGAGTGCTCGATTCTGGAAATCCATGTCATCGCTGCAGAGTCAACGTAGCCTGAGGAACTGTGAAAAATGGAGAGAGTTTTTGGTGTGAGTCGGGGATGGCTAATAGATAAATTTATGTTTACAAACGGAAGTGTGGTGGAAAATATGTTAACTGTATATTTGAGGGACAGGTGAGAGTTAGTGAATTGATGCAGGAATGTCCCAGCTAGTCATTAGAGCATGTACAGTAGCAGCACCGACACAGTCATCATTATCGTTTGTAGAGGTTAGGGACAAAGCCAGTATAGGAAGCAAAGAAGCATTCTTCTACCCAATCTTCTACCCGTAATAATAATAATAATAATAATAATAATAATAATAATAATAATAATAATATCCTTTAATACATCACTTGCTGCAAAATTGTGATAGCCCGTTAGCTGGTGCTCATTTGGGGGTGGCTAAGCTGGAGGGAGTTAGTGTGTCAATTGGTCATAGCTGAGAGCTTTCCTATTTAAACTATCTGTTCTGATGGGGGTAACATCAGTTGTGGACATATAGACAGAGCATAGCACCAGTTTGTTACAGACGGACAACTCTCTTTTGAAAGAGAAGGGTTAGAGGGATATAAGCTCCTTTGATCCTGTAGACAGACCAGAAGTGTGCTGGGAAGAATGTTTGTGTTTGATGGAGACTGACTGAGCATGGGAGCACTGGTAGATGGTAGGGTGATTGAATTGCATTCGTCACAGAAGCGACCAGGAAAGAACCATTGCGCATGAAATTAATGCAGGCTGACCGGGCGTGAGGGAGACACTGGCAGTTGTGAGGGTGCAAAAGTAGCACTGCTGGTGCTCTGTGAGTGTTGTGTGACTGAGATCGCTGGGGAAATAGAGAGTTTGTTTGTGTGATGAGTGGTGGCACATGTAGGAAAGAGCAGCGGGAGAGAGCTCATGCAGTCTTCCCCAGAGTGGAACAACGAACAACCTAGTGAGGTTCCAAAGGAAAACGGCTTCTGGACTGTATTGGAGCTTCTCTCCAGTACGTACCATCACTGAGCAAGAGGTGACTGATTTAATTTCATTTGCGTTGTTTATGATTGAATGAGTCATTGAGCTGGAATAGCCACCCACTGACTTAACAGTGAGAGAAACCAATGAGCAGGAAACTCAGCCTGTGAAGAGAAGTGGGAGGAAATGATTGTGTAGCTCCTGTCTCAATTGGAGTAAGAGTGTAAGAAGACCAGAGAAATAGCTGGAAGGGCCCTTGCTCTCTGGATGAAGATGGGTAAAGGTTGCTTGTCCAGCACCTGTGGCTCCCTGGCACACAGTAGCATCCGTTTTGTCTTCTCTGCAAGTACAGAGAAGGATTTTGGCAGGGGCAAGTACACATAGACTGAGTTATTAGTTGTGATGTGAAAGAAATAGTAGGAAAGATTTTGAAGTGTGTCTTCGTGGGCTGTGTGATATGTATATGAGAGAGAAGTGAAAAAACATAAAAATGAGTGTAATTTGAGTCACATCGAGCTCAGTTAGTAGGTTTAATTTTCCTGGACTGGTGTCTATATCTGTGTAACATACCAGCTCCCTCCTATGACCAAAAATAAAACTGGAGCCTGCTTCTGCCAACAGATTCTGCTTCCTGTCATTCTGAATTTTCTTGTTATGGGTTTATATTTCCCAATTTCCACACTCTTGACAAGGAAATAATGAAGAATGGCATGCAGACAAAACTACGCTACAGTATATTAAAATTAATCAGGACATTAAAAAGTTCAAAAAGCTTCTATTGATCCACCTTCTTAACATGTAGCTCTTTCGTCTTCAGAGATCTTCTCCTAGAGTAAGGGACAAAGCAATTGTAAGGGAGGAAAACCTTCCTCAGCAAAAGCTGTATTGACATATAATAACTTTCATCAATCTGTGTGGCCTGACTCCACATTGTTACTTTCCCCCCAAAATAAAATAACAATATATGACAATAAAAAACATTTCATTACGTGATTGCCTTCTCTTTAACTTAATAAACTGCACTATGCTTTAATGTGATTCCAGTGTAATTCTTCATTTTCTTTTCTGCATATAAGGTACAGTATGATGATTTTTGAAAAGATATTTAGTTGTAAAAAGCGGCTTTTATATCCATTTATGTTCTCAAAGCTTTTGAGTTAGATATCTTCACAAATCAGGTGTCTCTTCCTCTCTGCTTGTAGAATCAATATAAAACCTGGTTGTGCTTTATATGGAGGATTCTGAGGAGCAGTGTTAATGCTATGAGCCCCCTTCTTGTATGTCAAGTCAAGTGACATCATTGAAGTCATCATTGAAAGGAGGCCTGCAAAGGTTTGCAGACATTATTCTAATGTTATGGAAGCCAGAGGCTAGCCGTGGAGAGAGACTGGAGAAACGGGAGGAACCTATGCAAAGCAGCAGGAACAGAGCAAACAAGGGGGTTCGCTCTGTGCTCAAGGTATCAGGGGACGAGGACATAAGTCCTCAGGTAGAGGACATGGGGCGACCTGGTGACGCAAGCTAGGTCTGTCCTGTCCTCAGAATGCCAAGCCAGGAGGACAGGACAGACCGGAAATAAATAGCAAACCTCCACCAGACTCACCAGAAGCAAAAGAACAGGCACAGGGAAGCAAAGAACAGGACAGAAAGGTGGAGCGCTCTCTAGGGGTAGGAAGAGGGTCGTGACAGTACCCCCCCTTCAAGGGCAGCTCCGGACGCCATAAAAATGATAAGCTGCACACCACTGGGTGGAGGAAAAACCTAATTTAACTGAAATGAAACGTCTGGGAGTCCACGGCTGAGAGCTAACCCCCTCCTCCGGGGTAAACCTTTATTAGTAGAGGAAGGGGGAGCTGGGCGGGGCTCCTGAGGACAGAGACAAAAACCAGACAAAACACATAAAAAATAAAATACAACAAAAATAACCTGGGAATCCGAGACAACAAATGACACATGAAAAAATAACCCACAATATAAACAAACGGAACAGGGGAACAAACAACACATAAAAAATAACACACAAGCAACCAAACCTCGGAATCCATATGGACAAATGAAACATAAAGAGACCAGGGAGACAAGGAACCAGAAGCTAGAGAGGCCAGTAAACCAGAAGCCAGGGTGGCCAGGAAAACAGAAGCCAGGAAAAAGGACCAGAGAGACCAGGACCAGAAGGCCAGAAAAACAAAAGCCAGGAATGAAGAAAAGTGAGACAAGGAACAAATGCCAGGGTGGCCAAGAGACCACTCAGGGGGTCTAGTGCAGGTTCGGCATTCTGTCACGGAAGCCGGAGGTTAGCCGTGGAGAGAGACCGGCGAGACGTGAAGACCCTATGCAAAGCGGCAAGAACGGAGCAAACACGGGGGTTCTCTCCGGGCTCAAGGTTTTGGAAGGAGTCGGGGAGGAGACATAAGCCCTCAGGTAGCGGATGTGGAGTGACCTGGTAAGGCAAGCCTCTCGACAACCGATCCCAATGCCGAGCCAGGAGGACAGGACAGATCTGAAAGAAATAGCAGACCTCCACGAGACGCGCAAGAACTGGCACAGGGAAGCAAGGAACAGGACAGAAAGGTGGAGCGCCCACTAGGGGTTGGAACAGAGTTGTGACATCTAACACTCTAGTCGCCCATGACTAATGGACAGGATAACAGTCTAACAGTCACCACACCTTGCTTCTGGGACAACAGTGTCATCTGATCTAGCCCTGGCACCTGTAGACCCACAGCAACAATGCTGCTGCTTGTCAGACCCATGGGTTACCTTATTCAAGCAAAGTCTTGTTGAACAGTGTGCATGGACCTATTGTATCTCCGAGCCTAGTCAGAAGCCCAGAATACTTAATCCATCTGACAAAGTACACTTTCCAACCTGATTTCATTTCACACTGGCAATGCTGTAACAAGCATCTTCTGTAGTATTCTCAGTGCCAAATAAGATCACTTTATTGGCCATATACAATTTCTTGCATTAGGAATTTGTCTTTTCTCATATCCCAGCTTGCTCTCCATGAGACACAGGCACACAGATGGGGAGAGAGAAGCTTGGGGTCAGAGTGCAGGGTCAGCCATTTATACGGCGCCTCTGGAGCAGTTGGGGTTAAGGGCCTTGCTCAGGGACCTAACGGAGTAGGATTCCTCTGCTGGCCGTGGGATTTGGACCACAGACACAGATCCTTAGCCACAGTGACACCGCTCCACCCCATATGAGCTCTGTTGCACATATATCGCATGATTGATAAGGAAACAAATGACTTTGACCAAAACATGCTGAAATACACCGATGCATTATTTTCATTTTTCTGCTTAATTTGAGAAGGATAGTGGTTCAATACCTTTAATTCACAAGAGCACAAACAAAACAAAAACTGTTTACAATGTATTGTAGTTTAACATTGCAGAAGTTAAAAATCATAACCACAGCAAGCTTATTGTATTATATAAATAGTATATAATCAATATACTATATATAGAATATATAGTACTGTATATATACAGTATACAATAGTAGCAATTAGTTTAACTGATGTTATGTTCCTCCTGTGCTGCTGTGAATGGTATAAGTGAGTTCTTGCTTTATCAGGCAATTTACAGAGATGAGGATACAGACATAATGACAAATGTGAGTCCAGATGAATTTCTCAGGGCCTTGTGCCTTACAGCAAGTATATTGATTTCCTTTGCTTACTCCTTTTTGTGATCAGATTTTATGGGGGACTTGTTGCCAACTCACACTGTATGTTATTAATACGCTGGTTCAGACGCCCTGTTTGGAAATCAATGCCTACTTTATCATTTTGTTCTGAAGGGGCTTATTCTTCAGCATTGATTTCATAGGAATAGGACACTTCACGGGAGCCTGGACCAATCCCAAGAGAGAGAGATCAAATTAATTCACAATTGTTTATCATCCACAATTAAAATCTTATATTGATCTCATCTCCCCAGAAACTTTGTTCCAAAACTCTTCTTGTTCATCTTTGTGCTTCTGATCCTGTTCTGATTTAGATTTTCTCTCCTTCGGCATGTGAGAGATGTACATCATGTACATCAGGTGTACCTGGATGGGAGATCTCCTGGGAAAAACAAAGGTTGCTGCTGGGAGAGGTGTTAGTGGGGCCAGCAGGGGGCGATCACCCTGAGGTCCATGTGGGTCCTAATGCCCCAGTATAGTGACAGGGACGCTATACTGTAAACAGGTGCCGTCCTTCGGATGAGACGTAAAACCGAGGTCCTGACTCTCTGTGGTCATTAAAAATCCCAGGGTGTTTCTCAAAAAGAGTAGAAGTGTAACCCCAGCGTCCTGGTCAAATTTCTCATTGGCCCTTATCAATCATGGCCTCCTAACAATCCCCCTCTATGAATTGGCTACATTACTCTGCTCTCCTCCCCACTGATAGCTGGTGTGTGGTGAGCGTTCTGGTGCACTATGGCTGCCGATGCATCATCCGGGTGGATGCTGCACATCGGTGGTGGTGGAGGGGAGTCCCCATTACCTGTAAAGCCCTTTGAGTAGAGTGTCCAGAAAAGCACTATATAAGTGTAAGCAATTATTATTATGATTATTCCATCATGCAGTGTAACTTTGTAATTCTGTTATCTCAGTCTTTCTTTGCAAATCTCATCTTATCATGCAGAGACTGCATAGATCAGGCTGTCCCTCCAAACTGTTTATGTCACCAGTCAGTTAATGTGTTGGGCATACTGTACATAAGTTTGATACAGAGCTCAATGGCTTTGATGGAGACTTATGGAGAAAGTTGGTCTGTAAGGAGTGTTAAAAATCTCAAATTCTACTCATAGTTTGCAGAAAAGCATTTAAGTGATACTACATATATAAGGCAAAAGTTTTTTTGGTCATACAAGAAAAAAAAATTTGAACTAATTTACAAAGCATTACATCTAATACACAAACAATATAGCAGATCATTCTCTAAAGACAATCGACCATCCATACTGTCAAGCATGGTGGTGGCAACAACATGCCATACTATGGGAATGGTTCTCTTCAGCAGTGATTAGAAAGCTACTTTAGTTAGGACTGAAGGAATTAAGAATGGAACAAGAGGTAAGTAGTGCAGATCTTTCAGTGGGCTGAGATTCAGTTCTTGTTACTGACAACTTCGCTCCCTATACTGGGTCCTCAATCTGTTACCAGTTGGGTATTTAGATATAACTTCATAGGAATGGTTTTCCGCTTTTTAATTCCCAGAGATTGTTGTGTAAAATTAGCACAACAATCTGTGCTCTGTTTTTGTGGTTTGTGTCTATCTCTCTTTCCTTTAGTTTTACCCTTTCTGTGAGGCAAGATTTATGAGGGATATGGGAAGGGGATTGGAATTTCTGTGTTTTTATTACTTTATTGGCTATATACAATTTCTTGCATTAGGAATTTGTCTTTTCGCATACCCCAACTTGCTCTCCGTGAGACACACAGACAGGGAGAGAAGCTTGGGGTCAGAGCGCAGGGTCAGCCTTTTATACAGCGCCCCTGGAGCAGTTGGGGTTAAGGGCATTACTCAGCGGCCCAGCAGAGTAGGATTCTTAGCCACAGAGCCACCGCACCGACCTAAATTGATAAATTGCTCTTAGTTAAAATGTTTTACCAACGATTAACATTTTCTGTAACATTAGTTTAATGTATTTTTGTTGGTGGAAAAGGCAATAAACATTGCAGCTGAGCTGGTGTACAAAGCTGGTGGAGACTGATCAAAAACAGACTTTGGTTGTAATTTCTGCCGAAGGTGCTTCCAGCAAATAGTGAACTACTTGCACAAAATATTTCATAATTTCAAATATTTCATTGTTTTTCTCTTTACGCTTTGCTGTAACTGTATATCTACTGTAACTTATCTGACTACAAGGAGTATTCACTTTGATCATTCAGGTTTTGAATAAAAAACTAATTTTTCAAAACTTTATGTAACATTTTGTAATTTCACAAAATGGGACACCATAGGAAGGGTCCGAATACTTTTGCAAAGCACCATAAAGGTACTCCCTGATTTACGTAAAAGTTACATTCCCCAAAGCCTTACATGACAAAAAATTATGTAAGACAAATAGGAGGCGGACACAAGGGTTTATTCGCGAAGGTAGTGCTCAGTAACAACTGGTGCTCCGGTGAACACGGGAAAACAAGGCATCCAGGTGCAAGCAAATTCATGGGGGTAAGTCAGGGCACAGTCCAGTAATCCTAAACCAGGTGATCCATCCAACCAGGAAATCAGTATTTCAGAAAGTTTCATACAGGGGCCGATTATACCCAAAAGTCAGTTAACCTACCAGTATGTCTTTGGACTGTGGGAGGAAACTGGAGCACCAAATGCCAATTCAGGGAGAACATATGAACTCCACAAAGACAGCACCCTAGGAATTAAAACCAGGGCTCCAGGTCAGCAATACTAAACACTGTGCCACCACGTCACCCCATAATAAGTAATAATATAAGAAAAATGTTATGTTGGTTTTAGGCTGTTCCTAGGTTCATTCATCCTGATGTGAGATTTTAAAAACACTGTAATGCTATTAAATTCTATTTTTTCCTGATAAAAGCCTTCGTTCTTCCAAAAAATATCCCCACCATTAAAGTAAAAAACTATCATTTTTAATCTGCAGCTACTGTATGATCTAGTTTAGTTAATAGGCAGTGAAATTATCAAAGTCATCAATCCCCATTGGTGAATACTGGCTGATGCATTACACATCATTGTATAGAAAGAATAATCTCACTATAAACATTAATTTAATCATTTCTAGTTATTTCTCATCATAAGGTAGGCCAGGAAAATGGAACATAATAATCACCTTTGTTCTTCTCTCTGTTTTACAGTATGTCGATTCATATATTACGTATGGAGCTCCCTGTTGGAACTGGAAGTTGCCCCCTGTCCATTAGGTATTTCCCAGTACACAGAGGCTACACAACACATACAGGCAGGCAAGAAAAACATGTTGAACAAGACTGGACATGTGACACAGTGTTTGTCACTGTGTTTACCTTCCAAACTCACTTCTCTATAACACTCATACCAGATTAACATGTTACAGATGTGCATATGTTATGGTAATGATTTCAGCAAAATTACCACTTCTTTCAGCCATTTCCCTGTCAATCACTTTTATTTAATCTGTGCAAAACCTATGTACCAGGTGGGCTCAGAGTCTGCTTTTTCATCTTCAACCATGTTCCTATTCGACTGTCATTTTGGTCTATACTCTTTCCATTGTGATTAATCAGGCGCGCTTCTAATTGTTTAGAAGCAAAACAGTAGAAACTTATTAACTGAAGGCCAGTAGAAATGTATGGTCCATGGAAATGTATAATTGTATACTCATTGAATCTGGAATAATATATCCTTCAAACAAAGAAAATTACATTCAAATTCACATAGCATACAGTCATACATTTCCAGAGACCTTTCTTGGTTACTACCCTTCAGAAAGTGAATGCATAGATGGCAAAGAAAGCCCTAAATCTGTCTCATAAACTTGTATTAGAGGGTTTGAAGAGCTTCAGGTAGACATATTTTAAACCCTGAAGTGGGCCTAGTAGCCAGACATAAGTGTTATGGATTATCAACGATTGTTTAAGAAATTAGATTTCACTGTTCATTCTTCTCCACAGTTGCCCTGAAGTAAGTCAGTAATCTCAGACAGTTTTTCACAGATGCCCTCAGACCAGCTTGGAATTTGTTCTGCTTGTGGACCCAATGGCATTTGCACAGATTTATGAATCCTTCCTCTCCTTTAGTCTGGGTTTAAAAAATGAAAAGCTATATTCTAAAGCACTCCCCCTCCCTATCCTCCATTCAAGGTTGTATAAACTGGAGTTGTGCCATCACTTAAAAAAAGGTCATGCTGCATTCTCTTACTTTAATATGTGCAAAATGCCTTTCACAGAGCTGCAATCATTACTAATAGATATAGGCCACAGACGTAAAAACCCCCTGTGCTTCCAATGAAAATTTCTACAGTATGTTTTAGCACTTCAGCATTTCAGATTGTATTTTGCTTCTTTCACTGCCAGTGGGGGGTTAGCTTGTGCTGTATGTTTTTGTTTCAAATGGCTGATGATGTGATGACATTAAATAAACTGAATCATCAGGAGGACATTTATCTGGAAGACACTTCTGTATCATAATCATAAGCAACATTGCTATGTCTCCAAGTTCACAGTGTCCTCATTGGTTCTGTGATACTTATAAATGATCTATAAGTTCGGTTTGAGCAAAATAATCTAATGCTATAAATATACAGACCTGAGAGGGTAAAGAGAGGACTCAGAGGAGTTAGACTTTTCAAGAGAACACAAAGAAAATATGGTAATTAAAAGTAGTTATTTTTGTTGCTGCTTAATGATGTACTGCATAAAATGAAATTACTTCTATGCTGTTCTCCATTGACTGATATTCTAGCAAGGTGCAACTGAAAGGAACTGGCAGTAACAGGCCAATTAAGAAATTCTTTCTATCTTGATGCCTTCTTTTTAAAGAAAATCAGATTCACCAGGGACTATTTAAGACATCACTTCTAGAAAAAGACAGGCAGATTCTGAGAACGCAATGTTTCCCTTTACTGTTAATGCATGAGTTGAGCATTTAATTATCAGCGTTTTTTAGCTCTTATATGAGAGAGAAAGAGACAATTGGCCAATTGATAGCTCGACATTATTTTATAAAAAAAGTCTATTTTTGTTCATGTTCATAATGTCATGTTCTTTCATTGGCTCAGTTAGGCACTGAGAAAGAAAGAGAGATTTCTTACTCAGTAACAGAATATTTTTAAGACAAACAAAGCTCTTTTAATCTTAAAGGACATTAGGAAAATGATCACTAAAAAGACATGCTATCTTAGTTAATAGGTTTCTCTAAATTGTTCCCCATAAACATGTGTGAATTGACCATAAGTCACATATAACTGATATCAGGGCATATCCTTCTCTCCATTGTCCCATGCGTTAGGCCTCAGCTCACCACAACCCTGTATTGGATTAAATGGTTATTGATACCATGTGTTTGCATAAGACTACCAATTTAACAGTAGTTCAAAAACAGACAAGATACAGAAAGGCATCCATCCACTTTCCCGCTGCTACATCCTTTTGGCATCATCCTTTTGTTAATGGCTTGGTTGTTGATGTTGTTCTGTAAAGCTCTTTGCGAAGCCATTCTTAAAGGCACTATATAAAAATAAAGATGGTAATGATGATGATTATTGTTCATCCAGTTCAGGGGGAGCCAAAGCCTTTTCCAGCAAGCAACCAACGCAAGACAGGATTATCCCTGGTTTGGACACCAGTCTCTGCACATGCTCAGACCAGGGCCAGTTTTCCCAGAAACCAATTAACCTATCAGCATACTGTAACTTTTGATCATGGGAGGAAACCAGAGCACCTCAACAGAAACCCACGCAAACACGGAGAGAACCAGGCGTCACCAAAGTTTACTTTCATGAGAGCTGCTTCATAGTAATGAAAAACATCAAAAACTACTCCTGGCATACTGTATATGCATTTTTATAATGGTACATACAGTACTGTAGGCTGCTCAGCTCTCGTATCTAAAGTGTTAAATATTCAAGATTTGTAAGTGAAATGCATACTTTAAGGGTACATCTGGTTCAGACAAGATGACAGCCTTGTTTGGACCACACTCCCGAGGAATCTTGGGGGAGTGAGCTGCTGCCCTCAGTCACCTGACGAGTTGTGGGAAGACAAAGCAGGAAGAGGAGGCTTCCACAGGTCAGTCAGTGATACCTGCTTTGTGGGGGACATTAAGCAGATCCTCTGTGTGCTCCATTCACCAAAGGGAGAAGGACTGACTATGGAACAGAGGAATTGAGTGAGTTTTGTGAAACTGAACTTGTGAGAGTTTGGAAGTTTTTGACAAGTCTCAGGGGAGGCTGAGTTTTGAGAAGACGTTTCTGAGGAGCCTGCGTTTTGAGAAGTTGTTTGTTTTGAAGCTAGTACATAGCTTGACTGCCCAGCATAATAGTCAGGGACTGAAGAAGCCAGTCAACAGCTTTAAAAGGAGCTAGGCTTTTGTTTCAGTGTTTGGTGTCTTTTTGGTTTCCCTCACTGTAAATAAAAGAGCACCAGAACACGTTTTTTAAACCTCATTGCTGTGTTTTTGTAATTCTGTTCTGCTGAACCTGCCTATTTTAAAATATCCCATTAACATACAGTATTGTGACACTACCAGCATGCTGTCATTATACCTTTATATTGATGAGGGGATGACAGTGCATGATACCTACCAGAGTGCTGTAATCCAGAGAATAACCTGAGAGGTTAATTCCGATGGGGTTGTCTAGATGCTTGTCAGCCAGACACATCGGGACTTTGATTAAGCAAATTAATACAGATACTGTACATTGAGCCATAACAGAAAAGCAACTTTCATCACAGATTTCTTCCATGGGAAAATCCTATCTGAAGTTCTTAATAACAGTGGTGAATTATCCGCATTACCTCTTTTCCCTATGGCACTCTCACATGACATATTAAATAAACACACACTTTATTTTTGAACAAACAATTATTATCCTCATGGAAATTGTATGTCATTTATTTTTTCATTCATGGAGCTGCCTCACGCCTGATGCCACACTTATTCTAACTGGTAAAACAATTCTACCAAATAATCTAACAGATGGCATTTACCATGTTGAAAATCCCTTGATATACAGTAATTGTCAGATATGAAGCTGTTACCTTCTAGAGTGGAGTTTGGATGGATAGTGTCTGTTAGCTCACAGTGCTATATTTAATATGAGTTATATTAGTTAATGCAGCATGCAGTGTAAATAATTAAAGTTACACAGACAGGTTATGTGGGAACAAAGTGTTGGACAAAGTGTTTTAGGCAACACAGGGAGGCAATAAAAAAGAAAATGTTAAGATTAATAGTTAGCAGCAGAGATTTTAAATCAAGGGATGTTATGTTAATATGTACGGTATACAATGCACTACTAAGACCACATTTTGTATACAATTTTGGTCACCAAGTTATTTAAAAGATATTATTGTTCTGGGATCAGTTGAGAGGTGAGCAATCAGATAAATTTCTGGGCTCAAGAATAGTTTTACACTGACAATCTGATGGAATCTGATGTTTTTCGTCATGAACAGAGAAGAACATGATGGGACCCGATCAAAGTATTCAAAATCATAAATAGAACTGACAAAGTCAACCTAAGGCATTTCTTTGGAAAAATAAAACATAAACCATAAGACAGAGGTTGAAGTGCATTTAAACCTGAAAACAGGAGGCAATTTTTATACATAGCAACAACAGGAACAGGACATTGTGAGGAACAAGCTACCAAACAGGCTAGATTTCCTTTTCTTGTTTGTAATTTTCCTGTATTCCTACTGTATGTTTTAAACCTCTATAACCAGCAGGTCTCATTGTCTTCACAGAATTATGTCATAGATTAGATCTTTCATTAGATTGTTCCCAGACTGATTTTTTTCATTTGCTTCAAATGCAGTTGTAGTAACAGAGCTCTTGTTGGGATGGAACGTGTGCTCTGTATTGACAGCAGCTATATATTAACACTCAAGCTGGGTCTCATGAGATCTCACAGCTATGCTAGGTTAGGCCCTGACAGTCCATGGGAATGACACTTCTTAGTTAATGGCTCCCAAGTCAAACCATGAATAGTAAAGATACAAAAACATGAATTGTAATGCTGGTGTCATGGTGGTATCTAAAAGTGAATTAACACATTCTGTCTCCAAACTTGTCCTATTTAATACAGCCAAAATGTATTTACCGATTACATCCCTCCTCTCCCGCCCACATCTCCTTGAAAAATAATATTGTTCACAGTAGGACTTTATGATTTAATAGAGAGTATGGAGCTTCATTCTTTCTCGGCAAAAGAAGCATCTATGGATTTAACCTGGCACACATCCTGGCTGGTGTGCTGTCAGCCCATAGCATTCACCATTCTTGTCAACTCTGTTTAGTGGCTTAACAGCCAACTTTCGTCGAGAATTGTTCCTCAGGAACTGGGTGCATATATAAAGTTATTTTCTTTGCAAAGGTTAGTCTTGTTATTTACTTAGAAAAAGAATATATGCAGAAATTCTGCACATCTATCTGAAATTCTCTTTTCACTTCTACATCTAGAGGGTGTTCCTTCTCTGTCCTAGTTTTGTTCCTACTCCTCTCTGTTCCTAGTTTTCCCGTGCTTTTCTTTATATTCCTGTGTGTCTTTGTCTGGGGCTTTATATTTCCGGGTCTCCTTCTCCTCCTGGCTCGGCATTGGGATCGGATGTCGTGAGGCTAGCTTCTCCAGGTCACTCCACGTCCGCTGCTCTTGTCTCCTTTCCCCGACTTCACCTGACACCTTGAGCCCGGAGCAAACCTTCCTTTACATTGGCGAGTGCAGAAACTCCTCCTGCCACAGACATGATTTCGGGGATGTTTTGTAATCCCTGAATGAAGACCCTTAACAATTTCATTGTCTGTAAATGGCTTCTTGTTTATTGTCAAATTGAAAATTCATTGTCAAAATGAGCTCTTTTGAAAAATACCCTGGATTCCAAATGGCTTAACTTTATCAGTTTAGTGAACAAGAATTGTGGCCTTTGCAATTCAGCTTTTACTGTAGCTCATTTACCCTACAGTACATCACAGATTTCTTCCATGGGAAAATCCTATTTGAAGTTCTTAATAACAGTGGTGAATCGCTGCATTACGTCTTTTCCCTATGGCACTCTCTCATGACATATTAAATAAATATGTATGTCATATGTAAATGAAATTGTATGTCATTTGTTTTTTCGCTGATGGAGCTGCCTCACTCCTGATGCCACACTGATTCTAAATGGTAAAACAATTCTACCAAACAATCTAACAGATGTCATTTACCATGTTGAAAATCCCTTGATAACAGGAATAGGGTCTTCCTGTTCTGCCAGTCACCGGCTTCCGTGACAAACAGCTTTTCAAGGTTCTTCAAAATAAAACTAGAAAATGCCATACTCTTTGTCCACAACAGTACAGCAAAGGTATACTAATTGGGGATGTGTAGATCAATCAGAGCATCATCCTGATATTGTCTAATGATAAGAGTGTGACAAACTATTGTGTGACAGAATGTGGGTCAAGTTGAAAGGGTAAACTATGGGCCCAGAATTTAGAAACGTTTTCACTTTGGCAGGCTGATAGTCCTTAACATCTCTAATGATCACAGGTCCAGCTGGGAAGACTTAAACTACCATTCCCAGAAAGAGAGGAGACTATTAGTGGGTAAAATGATTTTTTTAGTCTTAGTTGACAATCTACAGCCATTTTCTATTGTCACTGGGGGGTTGTATATAAAGTACAAGTGAATGTGCAATAAGGACTCCTCTCAGTCTTTTGTTTGGAATTCTCTTTTATAGATTAGTGACACCTGGTCCAATGCTGTGGGTGCAATTTATACTGTACATAAATCTGCTGTATAATAAAGAATTTTAAGAGCAATGATGCAAGAGTCCAAAGATTTACTAAATCTTACTAAAAGTAAGAGAACAAAAACCGTATTAAAAAGAAATTATTGTTTAAACATTGGTTTCAGTTATGAAATAAGAAATAAGCCCCTGGCTATTTAAATAAGACTGCAGCTGGAGTTAGGTATTTGTTTTGGTTTGGAAATCTCTCATTTTGTAAGTGAAAGTTGCTCTTTTAACTATGGGAAAATCAGTGTAGTAAACAAGCACTAAGACTCAGCTCATAAAACGTTAGTGTTTGTGTTTGGGTTCTTCTGTTATGCTAGGGTGGCAAGTAAAAAAATCTCTTCTAAGCTATAAAGCCCAAAGCTACAAAGAGAAAAAATGAAAAATGACAATCTTGAGACCTGATTCATGGTGTTTTTCACCACACTTGTACATAAGTACACTTGTGTACTCTTATACACTTGTGCAATTTGTACACAAAGGAAAATAGTCCTAATGTGACAATAAAAAGAAGCATTTAGCTTTTTAGTGACTCTTTAATTGGCATCCTGCAATATTATTATGCTACATAAAATGATATTGTCACATATTACCATTTCATTATTTCTATGGTAAAACGTGGAAGCATACTGTAGTGTTAATGTAAATGTTTATTGAATTGAAAATAAAAGGCTTTAAGATGCTGAAATTCAGGGAAAATATTCAGGAATCGTGAAATAAAGTGATAATCTACATTAAAGGTACAATAAACAAAAAACACTTGAGATGCTCAATGTTCCATCTTCAAAACTCTGTCTCATGGTCCATCATTGTTCAATAGAATATGTGCTCCAATGAAATGTGTACTCCACCATATCCGTATTAAGTGTTTCATCCATTATATCCCTATATTCATATTCAAGTATTATTTAAAGAAAATGTCTTAAACACTAAGACAAATGTTTCAAAAATGCTGTGTTGAAATGTGACAATCAAGACGCCCTGCTCAGTGTTCCAGTGTTCTCAGTGATCAAGCCAATCAAGGTAATTTCTTGAGAATAACGCAACATTTTAGAGACCTACAACTGATGCTTCAGCCTGTGACGAATTGGGCTTCATTCAAAAATTTACATTCAGGAGTGTGTCACGTATGGATGTGTTAAAAAGAACATGAAATTCCAACTTTGGGGGCATGCAAGAGAATTGGATTAATGCAAGTACTGTATGTTTTATAGCCTAGAGATTCTTTTATGGTTTGAATTTGAACTATATACTGTAGGTTCGGTGGAGATCTCATGAATTGCTGAACCACAGCTGCATTTTCCCCAAAAACTAGTCTTATAGTATTGGTTTCCTGGTCAGGGGTCTAGATTAGTCACACTGCAGGATGTCTTGCATTAATCTGTGGCTTCTATATCCCAGTTTGCATATGAAAAACAAGTATTCTGTAAAAAGTGAACTGGATAAATTCAATTTGTCCCTTCAGTTTGTCACTGTGTTCTACCTCCTTCAAAATTAATTTCACAAGAAAAGATTTTTTTCCCTTTCCAAGGTCAAGGGCACCATTGAGGATTAAGTCAGACCATGTTCTGCTTTTGATAGTAGGAATGAAGCTCATGATAGAGGCTTCTCTAAAAGCTGTGGTATTCATCAAAAATTCCATTTATATTCTAGTTGTTTTTTTTAACTCAGTCCACTAAAATAAAATGACATCATTCCATTTACGCTAACAATGCTTTCTTCCATTTCTGGAACTACAGATTGATGTCTAAAGTGTTTGCAACTGATTATCTCATTTCATACACCTAATAATAACTCAGATGCTTACAGAATAGTTCTCTTTAAGGGCTGTGAATGGAGTCATATTAAAGCAGAAGCCTGCTACTTAAATGGCAGAATCAGCACTACTGTCAGTTCAGTCTTCACCAAAAGGTTCTGTTTTTTCTCATAACGAGACTATTCTTTCTTGACTGTATTGTAATGCAATATGCTACACAAAAGATCAAAATGCTTTGCACATCTTCCCAAAGAGAAATGGTTTCTCTAAAAGCACTTTCATTAATAATACATTGTCTTTAGAAGACAGGGTATCACTTTAGGTGCTGCAAACAATATATATATATTAATAGTTTATGTTATGAGTGTTTTAAAGAGTGTTAAGTGACACAATGAGATAATAACCAGTCTAAACTGTAGATGAACTGATTGCTGGTAACAAGACCCTGATCCTCGCCATAGGCTGTAAGAATTTTTAGAACTGTTAGAAGTGTAGGTGACTGAAAATAGCAATGTTTTCTTTTATTGTATAATATTATTTGTTCTCAAAAAGGAATATTTAATATGGCTGTGATGAGAAATCACAGCAATAATAAACCTCTGACAGTCAAATCAAAAACATAAAAAATTGTTACGCCTGTGCAGTGCTATAGTGCTGCAGAACATCTGCAACCTTGAGATGAATGCAATTTAAAAGTTTTAACGGTGTGCAGTAGTTGTTATCTCCACAAAATAAACACAGAATTTCAGTCTTTACATTTACAATCATTATAGTGGCACAATATTTGTAAAAATAGTTTTTGATGTTTTTGTTATTTTTGTAAGAGGACAGAATAACACAGAAATCACATGATGTCAATTACTTTTTTGTCACTTCACTGTGCATTCACACAAAGAACAGCATACAACAGAGGAGTTTGAATTAAAGTTGTGATTATCATTAATGCAAGGTAATGCATACCCTAAATGATTCACCTCGGTTAACATCAACATAGTGTGTCATACTGATCCCTAGCTTACACTGCGCATTTTAGCTGAACTAACAAGAGGCTTGTTCTATATTTAATTCAGAAACTGACTCCCAAGGTGAAGTCATTTTTTTACTTTAAAGATTTTCCATTTTTGCCAAATAGTTAAAGGTAAAAAGTTAAAACATTTTTTTTCTTTCCTGATCAGAATTATTTTCTTCAGACATGTTTCAGGTAAAATCAGGCCCAGTATATTGCAAATACTGTCCAGTTACATGGCACAAGTCTTGGGGATAAATTAGTTTTTCCCATATTTTTCTGACTCACCAGATTTTGACTTTGATACAATTTCCAGCGTACTATGGAGAAAGTTAATAAATCTAAAAGCATTTTAAATTCTCTTTTCTTAGTAACAGGAAGAAAGAAAACTTGCACACTCCATTCCATATGAATGACACAGAATACCTCTATTAAACTATTAACAGGATGGAGTGACACCGCCTGATCTTCAAATAAGTGATGTCTCAGGGAAACACAAAAAGGGAGTAAAAAATGAGAAACAAGAGCTTTCTTATTTAGAGCTCAGAAAATGCTGGTCAAGTGCCCAAACATTTAAGTCCATGAAGGTGAGCAGCAATAGTTTATGTTTTATTGTGAAATCCACAGATGAATTACAAGAAAGCTAAAACAGAATAGAGATACTCATACTGTACATTTTGGTTTTACTGTAGTTAGGATACCAGCGATTGAATTTAGAACACACTGCACTGAACAGAAGGGCACAACATTACAATAATTAAGCCTAAAATGGACATGCGCATACAATGCATGCAAATGCATACAAATGCAATTTTCTCAGTATCAGATTGGGAGAGACACAAATGGATTCAAGTAATGTTAATGTTGTGTCAAACACAAGACTCAGATCAAAGGAGAAATCAGGGCGCAGTCCAAAATCCAATGCCGGGAGGTCCATCCACAACAAGACGAGAAACAGGGAACTTGGAACCAGTAACACAGAAGTTAAAATCATAATGGAGCCAGGCGCTCCGAGCCTCTGACTCAGATGGTCAGGATGCTGTTCTGAAGCCTATGCCTTCAGGTCTCTCCTGGACCCGCTGGTAGTCCTCCAGTGCTGAGCCCTGATCTTCGGAGGCACGGGGCTTAAATAATAAAAGGCAAACCAGGGACAGGTGTACGTAATAACGAAACTAAATTTAAATAAATTGCTTTCTATGTGTTTTATAAGATTTTACCTACCTTTCTTTCTGAATTGTTTTTACTGTATAACTTTGTTAGAATTCCCTTTCAATAGTACAGTTATCCTAATAATAGCAAGAGTTACTGTAGATATAATTTGCAGAATATATTTGGCATAGCTTGCCTGGCTTAGGGAACAGCCCCACAAAAGAATTCTCAAAAATACTGAGGCAGAGTTCAAAACACTGAACTAAAAGCAAATCAGTTTGGCTACAAGTGTGCAAGAGAAGTAGACTATTTCAACAGTGCAGCACACTGGGAATAGGATCCAAGGCATAGTTTGATTTTAGTGATGATTTCAAATTGCTTCTGAGGAGAGAATGCACAGAACTCTTCAAAGTGAGAAGTGTTAAACTTCAAAGTGCATAACACTTCTCAAAATTGGAAAAAATATGTATTACATTAAACAGTAGGTCCTTGTACAGTGGTACTGTACCTTTAACTGGATTTACCTGTAAGTGATAAATTATGTAGAAAAAAATTCTAGGATTACTTTTAACTGTTCTATTAACTTCCCAAGAAATGTTGACCTAACAGCAGTCAAAGCCTTACCATATGTTTCTTGGTATTGCTTGAAAGCTAGTAAATTAACAGTCTAATATTCCATCATCTCCCTCCGTGTTTATGCACATAATTTCATGTAATTCATTTCATGTAATTATTTTTTGGGTTTTGCCAATGAGAATGATGGGTAAGTGAGACAAATCTAGTTTACTTTGGTACTATGTAATCTCAATTGCCACAGTGCAAATGTCAAACATAATTGATTCCTCAATACTAGTTGACTGAGAACTTAAAATGGATTGTGAAACAGACATATTAGGATTACTCCATACATTAGTACCCATAAGACTCATTCAGCAAAGAATTGTCATTCAGATTGCAAACAACAACATAAAAAGCATAGATCTTTCTCAGTAGTAGCCTCTTATCGTGACCTCGCTCTTCAGGCTTGCTCCAGGGAGGCAGTGACAACTTTCCTCTTCTCTCTCTGGCAAAGCGACAACTGGAAGCTCTACTTCCCCTCTCACATGCTTCAATGGCAAGAGGCTTTGGGCTCTGGCCAAGGCAGCAACCAGTCCTTTCAATCTGAAGACTAGGAGACTCAGAAGACTCTGTTTAGGAATTCTCTGCCTTGAAGGACTCCTGTCATGGTGACAATGCAATAGTCAATCTTCCTCTCTCTCAGGTTCTGACCATACCTGAGGCCATCTCCCTCTTGCTCATGCCAAGGTGGTGGTAACAACTTCGCAATCTTCACTGTCAATTTTCCTCCATCGCTGGACACTAAGTGTATGACAGTTCCTCCCTCTCTGGCTGGAGTCTTGGTGATACTTGGTCTCTGGCTGCTGTCTTTGTGGTCTCTAACCCACTGAAGCTAAGCAGGTGTGAGCCTGGCCAGTACCTGGATGGGAGACCTCCTGGGAAAAACTAAGGTTGCTGCTGGAAGAGGTGTATGTGGGGTCAGCAGGGGGCGATCACCCTGCAGTCCATGTGGGTCCTAATGCCCCACTATAGTGACGGGAACACTATACTGTAAACAGGCGCCATCCTTCGAATGAGATGTAAAACCGAGGTCCTGACTCTCTGTGGTCATTAAAAATCCCAAGGCATTTCTCGAAAAGAGTAGGGGTGTAACCCCAGCACCCTGGCCAAATTTCCCATTGGCCCTTACCAATCATGGCCTCCTAATAATCCCCATCTCTGAACTGGCTTCATCACTCTGTTCTCCTCCCCACTGATAGCTGATGTGTGGTGAGCATTCTGGCGCACTATGGCTGCCGTCGCATCATCCAGGTGGATGCTGCACATTGGTGGTGGTGGAGAGGAGTCCCCATTACCTGTAAAGCACTTTGAGTGGAGTGTACAGAAAAGCGCCATATAAGTGTAAGCAATTATTATTAATTATTATTATTAATACATTGCTTAGAGCAATGTTTTGACACAGCTACACTTGTAGCTGAACTGACTTGCTACATACATTGCTTTGCCAGTATAACAAGCTTAACTAAACTAGTCAAAATTGCAAATTCAAAAATCCTTACCTTTTCCTTGTTGCTCATTCTCTTATTCGTCTACATCTTTGCCTCTTTCTTGAGCTCTAGCCACTGCGCTATACCCAGCTGAGAATCTGCCTCTTTCTCTAGACAGCAGATGGTCAGAGCTACTAAGGAGCCCTTGTTTCCTGCAAGTAACACACGTCACTTTGACATATGCAATTAAAACTCAACAATTCTTTGGTTAAGAATTCAAATTAATACATTCTCTACTCATGTGGATACGGTACTTAATGTAGGCTGCAATTAAGTTCCAAAAAGACAAAGGCATCTTAAACATCTTTGAAAAATCCCTGGCACAAATCAAATGTCATTAATCTTTCTCAATCATTAAGACAACATATCTTCATTGCTGTTGTGTTTCCCTGTACCTCACATCTACCCTTCACTTCCTTCATTCCTCCTGCTGTGCAACAGAAGAAATAACACTTTGATTCACCGAACACTCTTTCTTAAAGGATAGCAGCTTGTTCACTATATACTCAATAATTAGAGCATATCTAGATGACTGACCTGGAGTTGGCAATTCAGTATGTTCTAAGCAACAAACTCTGCCTCATACAGTAGATAAAAATACTTTGTTGAACGGTTGTATTTACCCAAGGCCTCTCCATTGTGCAGTTTGGCTGTTGAACTTGTATACCTGGACTAATCACCTCCCAGATCAGGACTTCTTAAACTGATTTTGAAGATAAGTTCTATATAAAACATTTTCCAAACTGACCCTGTTACATGGGTCTGTATAGTTACTGGACCACTATACTATACTGGACTGTATAGTGACCACTATCACTTAGAGGTCAGCTATTCACTGGCAAAAGGCCGTTCACCAAAAGCTCCTGGGGGAGGTAGCAGGATTTGCCAATCTGTCTTCTACTGCCACGCTCCTAATAATGATAAAAACTTGAGGGCTTACTGGAAAGCAGGCTATGGCAAACAGTTCACAGCACTAATTACATCTGGTATACACCTGACCACTGATACTGTTATTTAGTGCAGATTGGCAGTAAAAGCTCATAACAAGGTTTTGACAGTTGTCACCATCATTAGGACGTTCTGGCAATAATTTAGTGAGTATAAATGTGGTTTAAACAGTATAAAATCTTCAAAAGTAGACTGAAATATTTTATGTCAATACAAAATGTTTGCATCTATTGAGACTTACAACACTAGGGTCTTGCTGTTCTCAGACAAATTAACCCTTCTCAAGAAAATGTTCTTTTTTTCTTATGCCATCATATGAAGTTTTGTAGATTAGAAAGACATTATTTAAAAAAAACGTTTGTAGTGATGATGAATAAAGAAGAATCCATTATACAAAAAATGCAAGGCAGGATGATTGGAGTGCAAAAGAAGTAGCCTAGTCCTCACTGTAATCTCTCTGGCTTCTAATCCCATCATGTGCATTACATATATTATAATAATAAACTATATTTTATATAGTGACTTTAAAAGTATCTTCTCAAAGTGCTTTATAGGAAAAAAATACACAATGAGAGGAGCGTTGGGGCATAACAGGAGAAGGTCCTGTCACCCATAAAGTGTAGACGGGCGTGAGGGACAGTCAGGAGACCAGAATTAGATTTAAAAAAGGTTGCAAGATGGGAAATAGGACATTAGCAACTCAGACAGATACTGAGGTGCCAAGCCATGAAGCGCCTTATACTGTAGGTGAGAATGAGGATTTTGAAGTTGACACGAAATTCGGGATATGAACTTGCACTAGACCTGGTCAGGATTCTGGCTGCTGAATTCTGGGCAAACTGAAGTTTGTTCAATGTGGATTTAGAGATATTGTGGTTGAAACGTAGCACCGAGGCCAAGTCAATTAGAATAAAGGACAGAAATAGAACCAGAATCAGAAACCATAAGAAGATCATTAGTGACTTTAAGGAGGGCAGTTTCTGTATTGTGCTGTGTAGTTGTCTGAAACCTGATTGGAGATTGGAGATTTCCAATCCAGTGGTTATTTAATTGAATTGTAACAACACTTTGCACATTTTTTGCAAGAAAGGTAGATTGAATATAGGGCAAAAATTGTTTAGGTTGTCCTGTTTTGAAGTTCGTTAGTACCACACTAGTGCTCAGGAACATATTTATTATATTGAGGACAACAGGGCAGAGAGTAGAGAAACAGGATTGAAATTAAACAGTGGGAATGGGATCTATTGGACAGGTGGTGAATTTCAGACACAAATAGCAGAATAGAATCCATGTAAAATCCAGGTCCACAGAGGATGTTCTTTGTATGCCAGAACATACAAAGATAATAAGCAAAATAATCACTTTGAACACTGCTCTTTGATCTTTTTGGAGCTTGAAGTAGCCACCTACAGTATACACCATCAAAATCCATTAGGATCACCCAAATGGAAGAAACAGTAGAATGACAAATTAAGGATTTATTTTTGCATTTTTGGCTTATATAAGTCAGGATTAATGTAGAACATTTTTACAAGGCAACTATTAAAAATTAATGAGACATTTTAAATAAATGCATTGGATCCATGAACCCTTATTTGGCTGTACTGTATATTCCTTTTTCGTTTAACGATATAATTTATTTTTATCTATTTCACGATGAGGGAGTATTTTATACTTTTTTAGTTTTGAATTAATATAATGAAATAGTAAGTCGACAATGGTCAAAATGAGTTTAAAGAGGATGCTTATATGAAGACATAGGTCTTTAGACTTAGGTTTTAGGTAGATTTACATCTTCTAAACAATGTGGGGAAGCAATTAAAATGCAACATGGATGACCATATTAAATATACAGTATATTGGTTTAAATGTATTATCTCAAAGGATGTTAATATTGTACTGTGCATCAACAGACCTCATTTAGAATATGTTTGCCTGGGAAGCTGCATCAGTGTGCATTGTCCGCTAACCAGTTATATTTCAGAGCTGAAATGCCTGTCTTAGACTAAAGGGCTGATGAAATTGGACATTTTTAATCTCAAACAGATTATAAGGGAACCTGACACAAGTTTTCAAAATCCTCAAAGGCGTTACCAATGTCAGACCAGTGAATTTCATGAGAATCAACAATGAGCAATGAATGGAACAGGCCGACAAATAACTCATCTGTGAAGAGGACCTGATGCCACTGCTGATGAGTCCATCACAGCCTCTGTCTGGCCCAGGCCAGTTGGGTGTGACATTTAGGAGGTGTGAGCAGAGGGCCCCTGACAGGTCTCGTGCAGAATGGAGTCTCACTGTCCTGTCACTGATGCGGGCATTGTGTCTGCTGGTAGGTTCAGCAGCAGTACGGGTGGCAGATCTGAAACGATCTCTCACATGGACCGGTCTGATGTGTCGGTCCTTCTCTGGTGTGGTCACTCAAGGGCAACCAGATCTTGGACAGGAATCTGTCCTGCTGGTCTGCTGAAACCTTTTCTGCAGTCGGGACACAGTGGAGCGGCTTACTCCATAGTGTCTGGCAACACTGGCACGTCACATGCCTGCCTGCAGCATGCCAATGGCCCTCTCCCTTGCTTCTGGTGACATTTGAGGCATTATGGAATGTACAAAAAAAAACTGAAAAGGTGTGGCCTTTTACTTCCAGTGACCTAAGCTTTGAATTAAGGTCTTTTTAAAGATGACCTGATAAGACATTGTTCCACCTGGACCTCATTGGGTAAAATATGCACCTAACAAGCTTTTGTGTGATTGGCAAAGTGCAGTGCCTCACTGCACAAGCTGTATTGCTGGTCAGAGGACTTAAAACAAATTGAAAACTTTTTGTGAAAACTCCACATCAGTATACATTTAAAACTGAGAATAAGAGGCATTCAAATTGTTGTGGGTGTCTGAAACAAGCTACCCTGCCATGCTGTAGAAGCTAATATGGCTTCTTTCAAGACACAGCTGGATGAGATCCTTGGATCAATTAGTTACTAACTACCAAATGGGTTAGATGGGCTGCAACTTTTGATTCTAATCCTTAATTCGTGAGAAGCATCTCAGTTTAAAACTATTAATTTGTTGTAGTTTTTCTCTGTGGATCTAATGGAAACATCAATCACACATATTAATCAATGTCTTCAGAAGAAACCAAAGGAAGAGAAGAACATTTTTAATCGAAGCTAATCAAATTTGAGGAAAAACATAAACATAACAGGGTTGTTTCTGGAAAATATAGACAGTGCACACACATATTGTAGGAAAACTAAGTGACTACATGGCTGTTTGTGTACATACTGTAAGTATGGCTACAATGTTTATTTTTCGTAGCCTATTGTCCCCACCTAGTGGAAAGATAGTGACTCTCTTTGAAAAATAATTCGAACTGTAACTCGATGTGAATGTTGTTGATCAATAAATAAAGGTCTGGTGTATTTTACAATACTTTACCTGTTTTCGTAAATACAAAGAAAAAAATATCTGAACAGTTAATAAACGACATTCCATTTGTTCAAGGAAACAAGGAAAGGATGTATACGTAGCTTAAACACCAGTTGCAGACAGTGTGAAAACTCAAAATCAATTTAAAATACACATTGGGTTCAGCTCTATTGAGGTCAGTGACCACATGGAAGGAAGTTCATGTTCAGTGTTGCTCAATATTTAGTTTTCTGACAAATAGAGTAGCATTTAAATTACATTTCAGTTCTAGAGTATGATTTTTAAAAATCAGGTGATCTTAAGACAGAAAAAATAAATCAAAAGAGAACAAGTAGAAAGAAGATAGGCAGTTTTTTCAATGCAAGATATTTTCTTTTTGCATATCAGGGACTGAATAGTTACCCCTAATATTTAGCTAGAAGACAATGTGAGGTGGAAGCTCCATCTATGAGCCAGGCTTTTATTTGTTTATATACTTTTGTTGCTCTTTAGTTATCTAACTGTGTTCTTAAATAAAAGCTCCATTAATTCTACTGTATTACTGCTGTGGGACGTGTTTGTCTCAAGACCAGCCTACTAAAAGTCCTGTCTGATGACTGTATCCCCTGTGGCATCACAATATGATGCAATAATACAATAATATTAGAAATACTATACAGTACCTGTAATTAGAACTAAATCTCCAGTTAAGTTTTAAGGTTGTCTGTTAAGCTGCATTTTGGTCAGTAATAGTTTTAGTGTGTGGACAGGAGTCAGTATTTAGTTAAGCTTTTGCTTTCTCTTGGTGTTGTAGTGAGATTTGCCGTTTGCTTCAATATCAGAGTTTTTAAGTAATCTGTTGTTTCCTGTTGTGTATATGTTTGAGAAGGAGTTGGAGTTGGAGAGAAATTATAAGTAATGTTAGATATTTGGCAAGCATACTGTGCATCCAACACAGCTTGTCACCTGGTAATAAAGAAAATCAAAAGCATTTCATTATGAAATAACATTAGCAACATTATTTTGTCTTCTATTGTCCTGTGTCACTTCCATGCATTTTCTTAATGGCCATAGCGTCCATTATAAAAAATGCAATAACAACAATATCATTTCAAGTTGATATTGATGCTTAAATCAAGTGAGCATGATTTTCAAACTACCGAAAAATAGTGAAGACTAAATCTTGTAAAGCTGATATCAAAACCTAATCCAATGCAATGTATATGTGTATTTTTTATTGTACAATTCAGTGCTGACTTAAGTTTTGCACTTCTTAGTATTCTTCATTAGAAAACTTCCTGGTGATGTTGTAGGCCAGAGAATGTAATTTAACTACAGCAATGAAAACCAGTACTGATCCTGAAGTACCTCTGTATTTGTGTGTTTTGTTTCATAATCACCAGTGCTAACTGCTGCTAGTAATTGATATGCTTGCTTGTTTAGGTTATTATTTCCTGCACTTTGTGTCAAAAATACTCAGGTACAGTACAATGGTTCTCAGCCATGGTCCATGCCATGTCTTCTGGTTTAGTTTCAGCCGAGTTCTTAATCACATGCTATTTTACTTCAGTTGTCTATTTGAGGTCTTTTAAAGAGCTCTTATTAAGATTTGTAATTCGTGTAATTCACTGTCCTCATTAGTGAATTTCAGGACTGCCTTCATTCTGACGTGCTAGCTGAAATCCAACCAATTGGATTTAAGCAGAAGGAAAATACTGATTCACTTTGGGAGTTCTCTGATAGTATAATTTCCACTTGTGCCATCACTTGATTACCTATTGAGAACTTTTTAATCAGAAATGAGGGGGTGTATTCTTTTTTTCTAGTTTTGAAACTGAGAAGTGAGGGTAGAAAAAGTCTAAACCAACAAGCAGATCAGTTAGTTCAAATAGCACTATTTATTGAGGGTCTTTTTGGAGCACAAACCAGCAGACCTGAGGATACTCCAGGCCTGAGAACCACTGCTATAGACTACCAAACGCAGATGTTATTTACTGTATAATTCAGCAGTTCCATCTTGGATTAAATGATAAGTAACATGATGTAGGAGGTCTAAACACAAATATATCCCATGTTGGTGGTTTAAAAGGGCTTGAAAACATCCTCCTCAATTACGATTTAACCTTAATAGGTACACAGCTTACCTTCTACAGTACTTCTTGCATTTTAAGTGTGGAAGAATTGCTTATAACGAGCTTTTTTAAGGTACTACTTTGGTATACTCAATGATTGGCACAAATTTACACCACTCTTTGTTAGGTTCTGGGAAAAGATTAAACATAATCCTGATATAAATAATTTGCTTCTGGATTTTATGTTTTGGAGGTTTTGATTTTATCCTTTTTTTCTTAGTATAATGCTGAATTTAAAGCATTCCAATTTTTAAGTACCTCATTAAAAGAATGAAGCCTTATATTGAATATAATTCAGAGAATTTTTGTAGATTTATGGATTTAGGACACTAACACCCTGTATACTGCTAAATGCTTATCATAATCCTTTAAATGCTGATAGTTTTTATCGATTGCCAATAAAGAATATTTTGGCATACAGTTACAAACTATATGCTAAACTGTTATTTAAAGTGAAAGAAATTAATAAGAAACTCACGTTTTGAAGATAATGCTTTGGAAATAAAAGAAAAGTTTTGACTAAGGCAATACAATAGCAAGACTACATTGGTATATATTATAATAAAATGAGACACTGTTCTGAGATTACCATTTAAATTGATTAGAAATGTAGAAAACATTTAGTTCACTGAAATATCATACTACTTGTTCCAAATTTGCCTGAAAGGCACAGTGGCAAAACCTATCTCAGATCCCATATGTACTATAGTTTGCAGCAAAGCATTTAAGTGATATTGCACGCATGTATTTAAATCTTTTTTGATCAGATGAGACAAATATGGAACTTTCCTATAGAAATTCAAAGTTTTACTTCTGGTACAAACATAACACAGCATATTAACCATCAACATCATCCTGTTGTCATACTGTCAAGCTGGTGGTGGCAATATTGTGATGGGGCTGCTTCTTGTCAGCAGGGACCGGGAAGCTTGTCAGTTGTCAGGCAAATGGATGGAGCAAGATACCAGCAAACAGAGAAAAACCTACTTACCTACAGTCTTCAGAAAATTCACGTTTCAGTAGGACAAAGACTCGAATATGAGGCTTAAGCTGCACAGAAGTGGCTTTTAAGAAGAAAGTGGCAAGAGAAAAACTGCTGTACCTCAATGATTTCCACTGGACTTGACAGAGCTTGAGCATGTTTGCAAAAATGAAAAGGGAAAAATTACACAATCCCGGTTCTCAAATTTAGAGAAATACAGTATGTATATCTCACAGCTGTAAACTGTTCCTTTAGGTATTTCTGCCAAGTATTGATTCAGTGGGGGGGGGATACTTATACTGTACGTGGTGAGTTTCTGTGGCCTGTAACTTCTCTTGGGGTGAGGGATAGATGCCATGTCTGAGGTCTGTTCACTTTGAATAGGCCCGATAGTGACTTCAGGCTCCTTTGGGACCTCAGGGTGTTATCTCTGAAAAAGTGGAGTAGATCGACCATTCTTTATCCAAACAATTTGTACCGAAATGAGACTCATTCAAATCATGACACGTCCTCTTGAGGTGGAAATCAATTAGTTTGACAGCATGTACGTTCAAAACTTCACCATAGCATTTTAGCACACCCCTGACAAAGTGACAATGTTATTATTGGGACCTCAAGGAACTAGTTGAGGGTAATTTCATGCTGAAAATTAAATTCTAAAAAGATAGACATTAATACTTCAGTTGATTAACTTTTTTCAGATGTACAGGGATATCACAGATATAAGGAGAACCAAAGAAAGAGCATAAGATTGGTCATGGCAAAAGAGAGCGTCTGAATGAATGGAAATCTGGGGGACAAATTTTGGGAGGGGGCGAAAAGCTGCAATCTGTGAATGAAGAGGAGAGGTTCTAGAAAGAAAGTACTTATGCATTGCCTTTAAGTTAATTAATATAACACTGATGAACTAAAACGATTATCAGTAATCACAAACTTAGGAGTAAACATGAATCCCTCCTCTGTTCTCCTCCTCATGTTCATCTGAGTAGCAGGTTTCTTGTGAGTACAGTAGACTCGCAACTTGCGGACTCTCAGCTACTGCAGTCGTAGGTTTAAATAAAAAATATTGAAAAAATGTTTTATGCTCTGAAAAATTTATCAGCGTTTATCAAAATTTATCAGCATTTATCATAAATTTATCAAGCACATCTATGACAGCTAGTTCGTGAGCCTATACAGTTGTATTATTTACATTTATTTACTATTTTTTATATTTATATTTTATATTTTGTATTACCATGAGAGGTTAGTAGGTTTTTTTTTATATGGGTAATAGGGTACAATTTGACGAATAAGCTAATTTGGCTTAATGGGCTACTTGAAATCTCCAATCCCCCCGTAAGTTGCAACTTACTCTATACAGTATACTGTACATATATACAAATGTGATCATTTAAGAAATACTTGAGCTCTTCAACTATTCATTCACAAAATGATTGGAATTCTAATGGCTATCTTTAAGATTCAGCTAACAAAATAAAACATGTATCCAAATTATTGATTACAATTATATTTTCTACAATAAAACCAAGAACATACCAGTCAAACATTTTTCTTTTACTGTAGAGATATATCTCATGGCTTTCTCTATGACAAGTATTGATGAAGTCTTACAGCTGGAAGCTGGCCACAGCCACAGCCTCTTGATGTGTGCAGTCGGTACATGCATTTGACAGAATTTCTATAATTACTGTACCAGCAATCTCAGCTTTGCTTAGGATATAGTAGCTCAGTCATGTTATTAGTGGTCTCTACTGTTATCCATGCAAATTCCAAAAAAAGGTGTTGCAGCAATTCTAACAAAATGATAATAGGTCTAACCTGTAAATATAGAAAATAAATCTGGTGTAAATGCTGAAAAAGCCTTAAGACAACCTACTTTTTTAAAGAAGAGGTTTCACACAAAACTAAGCTGGTTTTTGGCTATTGTATATTCCACAATTCACTGATGTTGGTAAATCTCACAAATACAATCTCCTCAGCTTACCTTCAGTAAAAAAGGTTCTACACATACAGAACTGTCTACCATCCATTAATTATATGTAAGAATTTAGACTTCTTTAAGAACTTGTTTAATTAATGCAGGAACTCCATTTCTAAAGCAGTTTTACCATAGCTCTTAAAAAGTATTTTTCATCCTTTTTAATATTCCCAGGCCTCTGTGTATAAAAAAGATGTCAAGCTCTCTACAGCATATGCTGTTTAGGCATTTAGAGAAATCAATTTTCATTTCCTATTTACAATTGTATATAAAGTTTTAGCAGTAAGCTCCAATCCTTCCATTTTTTCCACATTATACTGTCTCACTATGTTAAAATGCTGTATATACTGTAGATCTTTCCTTTTTAGAAAACATAGTGATCCTTCATAAGAGAAAGGTTACAGGTCCTGTATATGAAAGATTGGTAATGTCTGGAAATTAAAAAAAAAACAGACTTGTAAGACACTGTTCAATGTGTGAGTTCAAGCACAAACAAGAAGGCATTTTGACAAGAATTTGTTTAGAGAAAGCCACCCTTGTCACTGTAGTTACTTTTTCACCACATGATGGCAGTGTATCTTTAAATTCTGTTCTGTTATATAACAGTGTTGGTAATATGATTTATGGAAAGGAAGGACTTGTCAACTCCCCAACAAGTGAGTGTTTTTGTTGTGTCTCAGAAAAAAGCACACATTCACATTACTACTAAGAGTTCCTCTCTTGGCTAATAAAGGAACTCAGTAAATTCTGATTAATACCTCAAAGTGTCTTACTCTCTAAAAGTAACTTCAGCAGAAATTCACAATTTTATTTTTCAACATGGTTGTTGCAGGTTTTTGTTAAGTTTGGATTTCATTGTTTATACAATTATCAGTAATTGTATTAGGGCTGATGTTTTCCATATTGGATCATTGCTCTGATTAATGTTTTGCTATGCAAATATTATCTGCTCCAGTTTTCCTGAGGTATCAAAGCTGTTCCAGTTATTTTCTTTGTTTTTTTTAAACATCCTGTATCTCCTTCCATATCTTTCTAAAAACAGAGGCTAATTTAATTCAAAAAGATTTGCAAAACTTCTTCTGATTCTCATATCAAAAGAAAATGAAATCATACTCTAAAAGGAGCTGTTTTCAGAAACCTGCATTTTGTAACAATATACAGTACTTAAAGCAGTCTCTTCAATATCCATTTTTGTTGCTCAAAAAAGAGTGTATTTTGAACCTCACTGCCAGAACATAAGAGAGATAGGAGTGCTATCCGTTTTAATTTATAGAAAAGCTTCTACTGTTCTTTCCTCCATTTTATTTGTTGTCTATTTTTCATATCTGAACATTGTGTGCTCATAAAACGTTTTTTAAAAGGCCTCTAAATGACGTTCACATAACATTGTAGGCTGGTTTTAAGAAAAAATATGGAAAATCATAACTGAGTTTGAGTCATATTATTATTGAGTCAATTATTTGAGTATAATTGAAGAATGAAAGTAAATTCACAAACTTCTAGGAATAGTTTAATTGCATTTTTTAGGGACATTTACTACCATTACCAACATCATAACAAGTAAGTAATACAATAAGTAATAATAAATAATTTCAGAAACATCTATTGACTTGCAGGTAAATTAAATACACTGACGACAAATTGTCTCTTGACAATTTCGTTTTCAAAATTGCCCTGAACCCGTTACTTGTTTTATGGAGTATTTATTTGGCTTTTAATCTAGAACAGTATAAGCTTTATCTGAAATAAAATTCCTTCTATAGGAGTATCATTAAAGTAAACAATTTGAGATGTATTTATATTACTATTAACACTTTGCTGATGTATGTTAATACAAATATTAACATAGCTTAGAAAAGGACAGTACCTTAAGTAAAATAAACATAAACATAATTCATATAGCAATCAACAATTACTGTAGATCTTAACTATTTTTTTCAGGAAACTTTAGGTGTTGTGACTGTAGTGACATTTCAGATATTCACACATTCTAACTGCCACTTGGGTGATTGAATAAAATTTACTCTACAAGTCTTTACGCAAATTTTACCTACTACAGTATATACTTAAAGGAGACACGGTGGCACATTGGCTAATATTGCCGTCTTGCAGCTCTGGGACGCTGGGTTGAATTTTTGGGGTGCTATCTGCATGGAGTTTGCTTATGTGGGTTTCATTCATCTTTCTCCAACAGTCCAAAGACATATTTTTTAACAAAATAAACTTATTTTCACAATCTATATCTCACAATGAATACACATTCTAACAAACCATACTGTACAATCTCTTCTACACTATCGAAAAGTTCCTAAAAATGTGATTGTCCTTTTTCAATCTGAGCAAGTGGATGCTTAGGGCTGGATTTGCACAACAAAAGAGTCTCTCCAAGCCCTACCACTTGCTGTTGTCCATGCTTTTTTCCCTGTCCTGGCTCTGAAACTGCAGTTGTCCAGTCTTCCACAGGAGCTCAAAGGAACAGGGTTTTCCTCCTTCATCCCTGTACAGACCCCACAGTCCCTTCCAGCACTTCTTCGCCATTGAGAAGCCCCATTTGGCGACGTTGCGCTTCATCCTCCATCTGGAGGTTCGCAAGAATGCTCTCCTCCAGCTCCCTCGCTCCGCACTCTGTGTTGTGCTGGATGAGAGTGTCCTTGTGTTCCACAGCCCTTGTGTTATTAGGGATAACAGCCGCCATAGCAAGTACTGCGTCCCTGTGGACAATCCAGTCGGTGCCTAAGACAAAGTGGTCAGTTAATTTGCTTCTGGGAAAACTGGCCCAGGTGTTAGAGTGTATGTGTTTGTGTCTGAGTGTGGCCTGCAATGAACTGTTATCCCATCCAGAGGTTTTCCTGCCCTGCGCCCACTGCTTTCTGGGATAGACTCCCCCACGATCCTGCATTGAATAAAGTGGTTAGAAATTGAATGACTGGATAGATACATACATGTTTATGTTTATTCTAAAACCATCTGACCAAAAATGTCCATATTACTAGTGTTTCTGAGTACATATTCCTCCACCACTGCTGCCTAATTCCATCAGTAATCATTTGTTTTTGGTTTGTGTTGTGTTAAAGGGATTGTTATTTTCAGACTTTACAGTATAATATTGTAACACTTACGGGCACCATTGAGTGTGAAAGCCGGCTTACCAGCGCTGTGACATCACCGCCCTTCCCTTTGAATAGCAGGGCCCGCAGCCACTGGGCTGTGGGGAGATCTCTCTTTAGCTCAACAGGCTGGGTCCCTGTTGAGTGACGCTGGAGGCCTGGGTTCGAGTCCCCGATGGTGGGGGGCTGACCTGATGTGGCAGCGGCAAGGGCGCCCACAGGAACCCCGTATTGTACAATATATAAAATGATAGTATGATAAAGTAAATAAACATTTTCATAATTAACTGCTAACTTGAATAACTCTGTTTCGGAGGTTCATCATAATAAAAATTGTGTAATATCAGAAACAGTTCCCTCTTATGCTAACTCATCTCATTTTTAAGTGTGATGAAAGATGTTTATCTGTGATATAACAATGCATCACTTTTTTTCCATCAAGTGGGAATGTGCCACTCAATTTCAATGAAACATAGATATGCTTTCTCAATTCAAGAAGAGCATGTCTTTACTGAAAAGTAGACTAAGCACACCCTACCTATACACACATAAAAAAAACAGTGAACTGCATGGCACTGTATATTTGAGACAAAGTGTTTTGCACATGAGTCCAATCATGAAAACAGGCAAATGTGGCAAAGAGGGGTATAAATCTAAAGCAACTGAGGGTTGGCTGAAAGTACAAAAAGCTCAAACTGTTCTGAGTTTAACTTTTTAGGATTCAAACAAATATTGCAAAACATCTTTTGGAAAGCTCTTATATGACAAATCCTCATAGTGCACAATCTTTTGCTTTTGACTTCCTTTTGTCCTAAATAAGTTCTTTACAAATTGTGAAAATATTTCAACACCAGATACTCCATTTTATGTGTAAATATTGTCAGTGCTGACAGGAGGAAATTGTTTTGTCTCATTCCAAAGTATTATTCAAATCCTAGCCCTGACTTCATTGGTTTGACCATGTATGGTGAAAAGTATTCAGACCCTTGTAGCTACCCCTTTTCAAAAACATCTCAAATCCCACATGGGGTTTGCAACAAAGCACCTAACTGATACTGTAGACATGTGGCAAAAGGTTTTGTGGACAGTATCACATCAGCAGGGACTTGGAAGCTTGTCAAGAATGATGGGAACATAGACGAAGAAAACTTCTGGTAAATCTTAGAGAAAAAGACCTAAAGCAGAGACCAAAAAATCACAATTTAAGCCCAAGGTTTCCAAATAACAACTTCTTATCCTTCTGGAGTGCCTTAAGAATAGGAAAGTAAATGTCCTTGAGTGACTCGAGTCCTGACATAAATCCCATGGAGAATCTTTGAAAAGACTGGAAACTTAACTCTGTAAACTCTGTAAGCGACTTGTCCCCAGGCAACTTGAGACAGCTTGAGCATATCTGCCATGACAAATTGGCACAAATTGCACCGAGCTGTTGTACAAAGTTAATAGTGGCTTTCACAATAGGACCTGTGGCTGTGATTTCTGCCAAAACCCAGCAAATTTTGAGTTCACCAGACTGAACACTTATGCTATCAGAACAATTCATGTTTTCCCTTACATTTTTGCTGCAACATATTTTGAGCATTCAGGTATTGAATAAAATATTAAGTTAAAAAAACATATTTTGTAATTTCATAAAATAACACACCATAGGAAAGGTCTGCATATTATTGCAAGGCATTTTAAGATGTCCTGGTACATAGTATAAAAACACATTCATAGCTTTTCTGTTATTTTCAACACAATTGCATTACCATTCTCTGAGTCGTTAATATAGACTTGATTTTAATTTCTTTGGTTTGCAGCTGTTGAAATTACATGTGTACTTGTATCATGTTGGAAGTCTACAGTAAACCACAATGAAAGCACAGTAAGACTTATTAAATGGTTATTTATTGAAAAATAATTCTGTAGAGCAGTACATATTTTTTCAGAGTGTTAAACAAATCTTTCAAAAAAGGTGAAATTACATTCTACTATTATATGTTATATACATATGTATACTGTATGTACATACTGTAAAAGGTATGGTATTCAGTGAATAGAACAGAATGTTCTGTACTGACCCACAGTAGTATTTCAGGTTATTCCTTTCAATAACAGAATGTTCATAATTAGAATATGGCTAATAAAGCCTTGTTAACCTGTTGTTCCAGAACATAGGAATATAATCTTGACATTTATTGACAATGAAGCTCTTCATTTTAAAAATGAATTCATTATCCTAATCATCATTCAACAGCAGGGTCAATTTAACAATTTTGTGAAGTCTATTTAATTCAGGGCTGGATGGAAGTCCTACAACAAGAACCCAATTATGTCTTCTATTACTTCAGCATCTTTTGTAGTTTTGGGGAATGAAATGCAAGATTTGTATTTAAACCAAAATGAGTTCCAATGGAACTGAGTTTAGAAATGGAACAAATAACTGTAGATAAAAATATAGTTCTTTAATTAGCACAAATTGAAAGGTGTGACAAGCAAATGTGAGGAACGTTCTCTTAAGTTTCTGTTGGCATTAATGCCGGTGGACAGCTCCAAGAGTAAATGTTCATGTTGCCTAAAGGTAAAAAACCTGAAAGGAAACATTATTTTTAGGAACAGATAAAATGAACTGAAGTTCAAAAGGTTGTTCCCAATGAGTTGATTTTTGTAGTTTCTCTGGCTCATTTATACTAATGGCAAATCCTCGGTGATTGCTGTTACCTGAAACGTTAGATAGAAGGGATGCTTTATAAACATTCTCATGTTTTTGCTTCCCAGTGTTTTTCATTCTATCGTTCTATGATATCTTAGGATTGTTTTCTCAGCTATCTAAACCAATGAGATGACACATTTGATATCCACATTTGATGTGGAAAATTTCTAGATCAATGTACAGTATGTTAAATTAAATGTATGTTAAATTAATTCACAATAATTTAACTTCTATTTCAGCTTAAATGTGATAAGGCAAAACCTTGGACCACTGTCCACTGTTGTAGCGCCATTAAGGACACATACCAAGCAATCATGCATGTCCCACTTGGAAACTTGAATGATCATTCCCTCATCCACCGTATCCCCTTATACAGGCAAAAGCTTAAAGCTGTTTAAAATCAATGAAAATATGGTCGACGGAGGGCAGTGAGGAGTTAAGGGACTACTTGGATTCCACCAATTGGGACATTTTCAAAACCACCAATGACAATTTGGATGACTATGCTGATGCAGTTACTTCTAACATCAGTTTTTGTGAGGAAACCTGCATACCAACAAAGACTGTTTGCAGGTATAATAACAACAAATCTTGGTTTACAGCTGAGCTAGCAAAACTACGCTCTGCCAAGGAAGAGGCCTATAAAAGTGGCGACCGGGATGCATTTAAAAAGGTTGGGTATGAACTCGATAAGGCAGTCAGGGCCGCCAAACGCCAACACAGGGAAAAACTGGAACAGCAGCTCTCCTTAAATGACTGTGCATCCATATGGAAGGGTTTCCAGACCATTACAAACTACAAATCAAAATCTTCAAATACTGCAGCAGACCCCTCACGTGCAAACCAGCTTAACATTTTCTATTCAAGATTTGAGAGTCAAAGGATTTCCAATTCTCCCCCCCCCCCCCAGCCTAGCCACAGTCAATCTGTGACATCTTTTACACCTCCTTTCTACCTTTCAACCCTGCCAATTTGCACCTTTTCACCCCTGCCAATTCGCACCTCGCACCTATCACCATTACTGAGCATCAAGTTAGCTCCATTTTTAAGAAACAGAAGATTAGGAAGGCTCCTGGCCCTGATCATATTTCACCAGCAACACTCAGGCACTGTTCTGAACAGCTATCTTTCATCTTTGCTGATCTTTTCAATCAGTCCCTGGCCCAGTGTATGGAGCCTGCTTGTTTCAAAACCTCCGTTATCATTCCAGTTCCCAAAAAACAGAAGATCTCCTGCCTGAATGACTACAGGCCGGTTGCCTTAACCTCTGTCATCATGAAGTGCTTTGAGAGACTCATTCTGCATCCCCTCAAAAGCATGACTGATGCCTTTCAGGACTCACTGCAGTTTGCATACAAAGCTAACAGGTCTGTTGACGATGCCATCAATTTGGCTCTGCATTACATCCTGCAGCACCTAGACAGCACTCACACTCGCCCATATTTAGTTTTTAGACTTTAGTTCTGCTATCAACACAATCATCTCTTGTCTACTTCTGGACACAGGCAGCTCAATGTTCCCCATCCTGCCTGCCATTGGATCCATTACTTTTTAACCAATAGAAAACAGTACATCAGGGTGGGCGGCCACATTTAGGACTCCTTCCTTCTCAATACTGGCTTTCCAGAGGGTTGTGTGCTTTATCCCATGCTCTACTCACTTTACACCAATGACTGTACATCTAACAGCGAATCTGTCAAATGTCTCGTTTGCGGATGACACCACTCTGATTGGTCTTATCTCAAACTATAACAAATCCATATACAGGGAGGAAGTAAACCGCCTGTTGTAATGGTGTGGAGTCAACAACTTGGAGTTGAATACACAAAAAACTATGGATATGGTCATTGATTTCAAGAAGGCCCAACAGAACATGCATTTTTTGGGACTGCTTGGGAAATTTGGCCTGTCACAAGTGCTGCCGGTCCGATTCTACACAGCCATAATAGAATCAGACATTACAACCTCAATTTCTGTTTGGTTTGGCTCTGCATCATCACACTCAAAGCGGATATTACAGCGCATTGTGCGATGTGCAGAGAAAATCATTGTCTGCCAGCTCCTCCCCCCACCCTCACAGATCTTTACTCGTCTAGGATGAGAAGGAGGGCAGAGAAAATCATGGCTGACCTCTCACACTCCGGCCACTCTCTTTTTCAGAGTTTTCCCTCTCAGGGGAGACCAAGAGTGAGAGCCCAAAAAACCAGGACTAACCGACACCTGTACAGCTTCTTCCCCCAGGCCATAAGTTATACATGTATAAAAAAAGACACTTCTCTCATCCCTCCTTTGTGATCAGTTACGTATTTTCATTTAACAGCACATGTTACCGATACTTTCTGTAAACATATGCAGTATTTACTGTACATTTTATTACTCAACTATACAGTATATACTTTTAAATTGTACATATCACTGACGTTTTTATCTGTAGATTTCTTTTTTGTTACTTTAACCTTATTGGAATTTATGTCGACACCTGCACCAAGAGAAATTTTTGGATATCTTGTACTTGGCGAATAAAAGTTTCTGATTCTAAAAAAGATCCAGCCATTCAAAATGCGGGGATTACGCTGCATCAAAATTCGGTGGGCATCATTCCGCATCATACAGTATGTAAATTGAAATATGATCATCATCGGCTTCGACCAATGACCAATATGATCCGGAAGCACCTCGTAAAACCACCAGGTGGAGCTAATAAAACGTAACGTCTCATGTATAGCATTTGAGCTATCGCCATAAAACGCCTGATTTCGAATCCCAGTCACTGCTGAGGGACAATCTTTTTACAATTAAGAATTTAAGTTGTATACTTTTTAGATTTTTAATCATTTTAAACTGTGTATTACAGCATGTTAATCATTAAACATTAAAAAGTCGGTATATTTTATAGAAGCAAGATTGCTCAGTTGGACAAAAGTACACAACCTTCCACCTTCATCATAAATATTTTAATTATGCATAAATATTTTGTGCATCAAAGTCTTTAACTTGGTAACTTACATGGGTTCTGATTTTAACATGCTTTTTCTAACATTATTAAGCTTATATTCTGTACTTCATAAAAAGTTATAACATGGATTATACTTTATCCTTTTCTAAGAATAAGTAGTAAGAACACCACTTTCTGTTATTGATATTCTAAAAAGATAAATGTTGTAGTGATTTAACATCACTTGATAGTTATATTAATATGGAATAGTGTAACTAAGCAGCAAGTATCACAAGTGGACGTTTTGGAAACATTTTGACATTCATTTCTTTTTTTAAAAAAACTTCTATTGTTCTTGTAGTGGTAATAAGCACTGTAATGTAGTGGGCTGTATCCAGGCGAGTCAAAGCCCGATCAGAGCCAAATGCATAAAATAGTCCACTATTATAGCTAACTGTGAACATGATGTGTCTTGAGAAAATCTATATTTTGTCTTAATCCAAATGTCATAAGCCAGTCATCACCCAACAGTGTAACTTTGAGTTAAAAAAAATTAACTTTACTAGAGTATATAGTACACCGCCCGGGATTGAATCCAGTCCATCAGCATCGTTCAACAGGGAACCAGCTGATGCAGATGTTTACAAAGAAAGTATACTACTGTAAAAATGTGAGCTTTATGAACATAATTATATCATTATTAATTTAGTTGGATATGCAATTCCATATTATATTCCCTATTAATCAAATTCTAAAAAGTATGCATTTTTTTACTGCGATAACGAGCACAAATACTCAGAGAAAAGGTTAAAACATTATACCTTTTTATTAAGTCTATAAACTTATTATAGTCAGAAGGAGCACATAAAACCTTTTCCACAATAACCACAGTATGTAACCAAATGAAAGACTTTGATGCTTAAAATGTTTGTAAAGAAAGTGGAAAACTGGTGTGTATTTTTTATTTACACTACCAATACCAGCCATATACAGTTTCCATAATAATAAATTAATATCATTTATGACCTTCAGATGCATTATGCTCCTCTTCTTTTTATGCTCCGCTACTAAAATTTCCTTTTAGTTGTAAAATTCCATATTAATATTCAATATTAAGTGGATTTAAACATGCACAGCACAGAGATTAAATGAACCAATCGTTTCACAAACAACCAATGCACCATGAGTGCTGCCTGTCGGTCATTTTGGCCAGCCAATCACGTACGGTAGTATAACGCGCTGAACTGTAGATACTTTCGCGCAGTAGGGGGTTGTATTGTGCATTTTAAAGGCTGAATAGTATATTTTGAGCTTGTTTTTTCTTCTTCACAGGGAACAGGCAAAGTTAATGACTGAAGAAAGAAAGGCCACCAGGACAAAGTTATAACAGAAAGTTAGTTACAATTACTTGTCATCAGTTTCTTTATAGTAGGGTTTTCATCACATTCCTTTCCACATCCTGATCTACTGCTATGTGTGTATAGAAATCAATGGTGTCTGAGAATGAAAGCAACCTATACAGTAGCTTTTGTTTAGCAAAACCTTATTTTCCATTTAAACACAATAATTTCAACTGATAGAAAGTTAACTTTCTCCTGGATTAATTTACAATGCTTCAATGACTTTCAATGGAACAAGTTCAATTTTATTTTAGGGTCATGTTCTATTTCATGACAGTGCTTTATGGATTCCTTGTGCTGCATATAATTTTCCAAAAGGTTGTTGAACCTCACAATGTCAATAAAATCAGTTAAATCTGGTTCAGCAGTGAAGAGATAGCACTCGTATACATAATTTGATGCTGTGTGGGGCTGATCACAGCAGAGGCTTAGGTTCCAGGAGGGTCCCTGACCAAAGACTAACCACAACACAAGGATAATAATCCAAAGTGCCCTTTATTTACAATGAGAAGTTTACATTGCCTATGGATCTTCAGTCATGTGAACGGAATTATAGAGCAGCATCTTATGTTGTAGCATAGTGGCTTGTGCAGAGTTCCTTCCTCTGGCTTCTTCCCTGTTCTTTCTTTTCTTTCTTTCTGGTTAGGTTCTCCATTGACAGGGGTTGGAGCAAGACGCAGTGCTGAACCCCACTCCAGTGTTTGCCGTCATCCATCATCTTGGGATCGTGATGTCCAGTTGACCATCATGGGTATGGGGAAAGCTTCTAAAAAGCATAAGAAACACTGGGTGAAAACAACACCCTTCAAGGACTCTGCTCCACGTGGCATCACAATACCTTATTAGCTGTCATGCTGTTTGTTGTCCAACAGTATAGCAGATTTAATCTGCTGCAGTTCTCATTATTATCCAGCTTTCCAGCTATGAAAAATACAAATATCAGTTTATACCGTACTAGGTATGGTATTTATGTTTTTTTTTTATTAGACATAATGTAATACCCTGCTGCTTGATGGAACATGATGCATGTGCTGGGCTGAAAGAACCAAGAAAACTACATGGCAGTGCGCTGACTAGGGAACATGACAGCAGCACGAGTTGGGAAACAGCACAGAAACACAGAGTCAAGGAAAAGCCGTGCACACACAGGGACCTGTCTGAGCAGGAAGCTCACACACTGCAAGAAATGTTGCATGCTGGCAAGTGAGCTGAGTAAGCTGAGCACTCAGTGGGTGTGGTGCTGCAGCTAGCTGTAATGCAGCACTTCTGTCCATGCAGGCAGAGATGGTAGTGTAGCAGACAGGGAGTGCAGTTCAGGTCAGTGAATGAGGCAAGGGTCGAAGCCAATGATGAAACACAAATACAGTCCAAAGCACAAAGCAGGAATCTGAGGTGCATGGTCAGGGCAAAGCAAGGGTCAGATCCAGGGAACACAGCAGAATACAGTTCATTGCAAAAGGTCAATCCAGAAGACAAGCCAAGTAAACATAGAGAATAAACAAGCCAAGGGAGATCTAAGATCAAAGTAAGCAAGCAAACAAAGTAAGAAACTAGAGAAACAGGAACCAGAACTCGATGGGCTCAGAGACAGAACTCTATAACAGAACCGTGAGCTGTATCAGAGCATTCCTTAAGTATTCCGCACCTCCTAATGCGGATGTAGATGTAAATTGATTACAGGTGATGCAGATATCCTGTCAGCACGCGTTTCCATGGTAACTGAGAGACACCATAACAAATGCTAGCTTGCTCAAGAACTTCGCAGTGGGGGATAAGTCTGATATATACTGCATGTTAACAGCATTGCACTAGTATTCTCTTTTATTACATTTTACATTTAGTAGTGGTTATACTCACCTTCAGGTTTACTAAAAGATAGAACTAACTGGCTTCAAATACTAGTTATAGTATAAAACCATCATTTAATTTCTAGGACATACTAATAATGACAAAACATACCAATGAATAAAAAGGGATAGTGAACTTAGTACTTTTGTTTTTACAGATGTGCTGAAGAAATAACACTGCTATTCAGAGATCAGTGCTGTCACATCCCCCCTCACTTACAAGGTATGAGCCGGGTAGAACTGCTGCAGCAAGGATGTTGTGGAGAAGGGAGGGGGTACTAAAAAACTTGTGCACAGTGTCATGTCCAGCAAGGAAGATTGTAAACGTAGGGAAGCTTAAATGAAAGTATTTGGCCTCCAACTGAAATGGTGAACTTTAACACCATTTCAGTTGTTTGGTCAAATGCTAGCAAAGTAATATAAAGGGACAACATATTTAGTACTTTATGTATGTTTGACGTGCCTTGCTGAGGCATTAACAGCACTGGTGAAAGATCAGCGGTGTCACATCCCCCTAAAAGAATCCCCACAACACTAACGCAGATTTTAAACACTTTAAACACTGACCAAAAAGTGAGTCACTTCACCAGAACCAAGCAGAACATGCTTGCAACCAATGAAAAGATAAGATGACTTTATTGGCCATATACGATTTCTTGTATTAGGAATTTGTCTTTTCACATACTGTACCCCAACTTGCTCTCCATGAGACACAGAGATAGGAAGAGAAGCTCAGGGTCAGCCATTTATACAGCACCCCTGGAGCAGTTGGGGTTAAGGGCCTTGCTCAGCAGCCCAACAGAGTAGGATTCCTCTGACAGCCACGGGATACAAACCGGCAACCTTCCAGCCACAGGCACAGATCCTTAGCTACAGAGCCACTGCACTATACTGCCCAAAAGTGTGTGTATGATGCAGGCTTCAGCTTGTTTGAGCAATTACAGTAGATGTGCTGTTCATGTCATGCGATTGCACCTACAGGAGAGAGTGGGAGTAAGCAACCTGGGGCTCTTATGGAAGATTGGGAAAGAAGGACAGGAAAGAGGGGAAGAGGAGAAATAAGAGATATACAGTACAGTAGGCTTTCATATGGTTTCGACCAGAAATTGAGAGAGAAGGGGGAAGAAAGTAGAATGGAGCTGGTGAAATGAGGAATACTGTAGATAGAATGAGGTGAAGGGGGAAACATTTGCTCAGAGTTTCTATAAGATATGCAGATATTGGGAAATCCAAAAGAAAAATGCATATGGTAAAGTGGGTGCAGAAAGCAGCTCTGCAATTCAATGTAGCTTAAGTCCCACTACCACCGAATGGCTGACGTGCCAGTCTGCAATGAAGCCCAACATAGACAGCTAGAAAAGATACACACGCCGCTATGTTCAGGCAGGGAGCTGGTACATGCAGAGACGAGGAAGAATAAGATTAGAATTTGACCTCCTCCAAACTTCTGTTCAATAACACCATTAATTAAAATAATTAACATATTACACTCAAAATGTAGCTGTAGCAATTTATTTTCCAAACCATAAGTAATTCCCAAGGAATTCCTACATATTCCTTAAATTTGTGCTGTTTACAGAAACTCCTTACATTGCATTGTACTTGTTTTGCTATACTATAGAAATAATTGGGATGTGTAGTTGACATTGATTTCTTTTTATCTGCCATACTTGAACGCCTACCAATATGAAACATAATATTCAGTAATGCTATACATTGAAGTCAGTACTTTACAGGTACATTGTTTGCATCTAAGTAATGGACAATAATAACAAAACACAGAGGTATTCTAAAGATAGTACCTAATTTATAGTGACACAGAGAACTCAATAAAACTGGTTAGCAAAGCATCTATCGCTGTAGATCGGTCACTGTCTAATCAGAAAGCAAAAACCTGCTTGATTTTTTTAAATTCTTCTTCCCTTTTATTTTTTATTCAAACGCTTTCATGCATAACTCATGGTAGGCTATAATGTCTGAATTATTTAAAAGATTTCTGTCTTCAATGTTGCAGTGTCTCTAGTGACCAGAATTTCATTTGCAAAACCTGTATTATCAGGATTTGCACTAGTCAGAAGAACTGTAACAATCTGCATGTATCCTGAATGACCTTTAAGGCTTCCAAGCAAGTCTCAATAAGATAGGTGGTAATTAGTCAAACAATTTGCATACGACAAATTTACCTGGAATGCTACACTTCTGCTTTTTACATATAAGTACTCACCTGCTGTCCACAAAGGTACTGTACAGTATGCACGTCTTTTCTACCACTCGGAACTTCAGTTTCATTGGAGATGGAGGAATTTTCACTTTTGGTGTTACTGGGACTTACCTTTATCACTGCGCCCTTTCTCCTCACATTCAACGGCAAGCTCAGCAACCACCGCCAACCACCATTCATCTTCAAGCAAGGAAATTCTTCTTCAAGAAGTCATTTTTCTTGCCTTTTCTTAAACAAGTAGCTCTTCAACGTCAGTCTCTCCATGGAAAACAAATGGCTCTTACCATCCTATCCATTCATTTCTTTCAGTTCCTCTGATGTCATCAACCCTTTCTGGAACAACCAAGACCACTCCCCCCCACCCCCTTCCGCTATCCATGCTCACTCCACTTTCTTCCCCTTCCTTTTCTGTATTTCTGTTCTTGCATTGAACCCATTGCACCAACAGTTCCAATCTATCTATCCCCAGTCCTATTTTTGCTGTACCCATAGGATCCTCTAAGATCACAGTTGTCGTGTGTTGTTTTGTAAAGTCACAAAATTATAAAAATTTCATGACATTTTTAATAAATTATAAACTTGTAAATTATAAAAATGTTTACAATAGATTTTTTATATTCCCCCCAGAAAATGTGAGCACGTGGCATCAGTTTGGATCTGGGCTTCTCATTCTCAATCCTCGCCATCACTGTCACTGGTTCTGGCACCTCAGTCATGGCCCAGGCTGCCACAGTAACTGGTTTCCATTCCCTTTACTCCCTCCCCCTGTTGGCTTCCAACTGGTGCACCATTTTTTACGTTCCTCATGCCTCCACTAGAGGGCACTCCTACCCTTTTCCGTTACGATTAGGTTCCAGGAGTGGCCCAACGGCATAGGCTTCTCCCCAGCGTTCTGACCTTCTGAGTCCGGGGGTCGGAGCGCCTGGTACCGTTATGCTTTTAGTTCTTTGTGTTCCCGGCCTTGGTTCCCCTTCCGGGTATTTTAAGTGTCTTCGTCTTGGATAGATATCCTGGCCCTTGGGTTACGGACTGCACACTGATACCCCCTTTTGGACCTGTTTGGACTTGGTCTCCTTCCTCCTGTCTGTCAACCTGTCCTAACCCTGCTGTATCTTCCCCTGATATCCTTCTCCAAGACCCTTCCGGATTATATCGCCCTGCATAGGGTCTTAAAAACAACGCACTTCACGGGAGTCAGGACCCGGCTCCTGTTACACTGTTGGCCTTCAATTCTCACGCCCACTTCACCAAGCTTCCACATGTAAACATAACTAATATGTCTTCTTCTTCTAGGGGTTCAGTTTGGAAACCATCTTCCTGCATTCATTTCTCGCAAGTGATAACTCGCTACCAGTTCCTATCCTACTTCCTTGTCAGTATAGTTCACCACAGGATGCTCTTTCCAGGACACCACAGCATCTTCCACTGCTTATCACAGAATTCCAGTCTCAAGTCAATTAGGGTTTGGTGGCATCTATCACCTGCATGATACATGCTTCTCATTCATTTCATTCTCCCATCAGTTTTCATCTTAAACATGTAATATCTGAAGCAACGTGATCAAATAATTAATCATATGTCTCCATCTCATTCATCCCATCCTATTGTTCTCCAATCAGTTCCTGCATTACTTCGTATAAACGAACCAGATCGAACAAAGAAAGTTTACACTTCAATCCCTCCATTACTGAAGAAATCTGCATCAGTGTTGTGGGGTTCTACTAATTGTTTTCGGGATTATGACATTTTAGTCAGGGCTGTTAGTTCCTCAGCCAGATGAGTTAACATTCAAATATTTACTATGCTCTCACTTCATATTGGCTGGCTTGTTTTGTCATAATTACAATTTTACTGAGCAATTGAAATGAGGTTGTTAAACAGATGTTCGGGAGGAGGTCCAGTTGTAACTCTTCCAATATCGGAGGGCAGTAGATCAGACGATAACTTGCTGTTTGTTGAACACTGCAGCAAACACACAGTGCTTTCATTAACAGGGTTGGTGAGCCACTGGGAAACAGTACATGTAAATACTGTACATAATGGGCTCATTAAAATCTCTAGTTGAGTATGTGTATGTTATATATACAGTATATCATATGTTTTTGTAGTTTTGGTCTGTTTACCTTATACTGTATATCTCTAATTTTTCATTGTTTTCTACTATAACCAGTACGTTTAATTTTATCTTTACCATATGCTCCTCTTATTTTTGTATCGGTTTCATAAAAGCTTAATGGTGCTCTTTTGGCAGTATGTTATCAGTAAATTTGTTTGTAATATCATTGCACCATCTATGATCAAGCCTTGTCATGTTCTCAACAAATTCTGCCTTTAGTTCACAGGTCTGTTCTTATTCTTGTCACTACCTCCCTTTCTCCAAATCCACATCTACAGATCAAGTCTTGCCTGTATGTGGTTGTGGCCAGATACTGTACCACTTGCAATGTTTCAGTCAGTTAACCTTTGAGTCAAAAAAAGAGCCATTGTCAATGGAATGTTCATCTTTTTAAAAAGATGTTTTAGTCTTTCATGTGATAGCTTGGGAAATTTTAGCGATGTTATCTAAACTTCTTCAAAGTCTAGTGATTTACATATTAAAATCAACAAGATGGTCTCAGTGTTTCTTTTGGCATGTGTTTTTGTGGTCTTGGATAATTTTCAGCTTTTCTGCTTGTGTATACATACAGCAGTACTGTTACCTGGCAGTGTTGGAGAAATTTACTTTTAAAAGGTAATGCATAACAGTTGCTAATTATTTGTGTAAAAGACTTTGTTTTAAAATTGAAAGCAGGTAAGCAGGACATATTTAAAAACAGGGTTCAGTGAACTTTTTAATGTTTGTATACCACCTATGTAAAGTAATGCTTAAAAAATAATCTCTTACAGTAGATAAGTAACTTTTAATTGTTCCTTTTAAACATTGATTTTTCTCAACACTGGTACCTTGAAAAGTATCCCAGTTTTGTACACAGATTTCAACAGCAAAGAGATTCACTAATTCAGTCAAAAGTGCTATTTGAAATCCAACGGTTTATAAATGTTAATTCTAATTACTAATTCTAATGAATAGTTCTACATCTGTGCAGCTTACTAGCATTAAATCTTTGCACAGATTAAGTTGTGCAGACTGAAAATGGAATCCTAATGACACCCGAAGAAGGCTCCACAGCCGAAACGTGGCTTTCCTTTCTTTTCTTCTCAGCATGGAATAAACCTTTACTTGTTCTTTTGCAGCCTATGCATGCTGACGCAGCTACAGTACCTACTTGAACTACCATGGAATCCTAATATTACTTAAATATGAATACCATTCATTCCTCAAAGCTGTGTGCACTCTAGTCTTTCTTAAGTCTTACTGTACAATTCTATTTCAGCATAGTACTGTATACTACAGCCCAGTTGTTCTTTATGCAGTAAAAACATATGTATATCTACAGTATATAGTCATTCTCAAAGTAGGGACTGATATTTCCAGGACTGCTAACTCATGATTTTGTCTTTTGAAAAGAAAAAAAGACAGCTTAATCACATTTCTGATAATCAGCTCTAGTGTCCATTTGTTCCAAACATGTTCAGAACATTTATTAAATGAAATTAGGCAGCATGGGATCTAAAACCTGAAAAAAAACTTTATGAAACATACATAACACAGCAGTCACAGTGTTATCTTAACTGTGTGATGACGTAATAATGTAGCTAATGCTTTAATGCAATTTTCGCACACAAACTGAGGGCCAAACCCATCCCAAAGGATTTTGCATTCATTGCAAGATGACCTGCTTTAAATCTGAGTTGTTAAATGGGAAGCCATCCTTATTAAACTGATTTCCTACTTAGTCATTAAAGATCCTATGACACTGTTTGCAAGTTTAAGGGCGGTGTCCTGGCTAAATTTCACTCTGCACATTTTGGCTCCCTTAATTTCTTCTCTAATTCAATTGCTAAAGCAGCTTCTCCCTTCTCTATCTGACCTTCTCTATCTGGCCTGCTGCGTAGTGGGGCTGCTGGCTCTGCCACATCTCAGCCAGATGGGTACTGCACTCCATTGCTGAATGATGTCATTCTCCACCTATAGGTGAAATAATTTTGGATCATCTGGGAAGAAAAGCAAGCATAAATTATTATTACATACTGTAACAAGTCACTAAAACTGTGTAACTAAAACATTTGAAGGGAATTGGTTTCCCATTTTACATCTTTAAAATTTATTTTGAGTATGTCGATGTATTAATTGCATGCTATGAAGTGCTCTTAAAGCACCCAAAATATTAAAAAAATTATACAGTAGATCATGTTATATTCTTTCATCAGTTTTCTAGACACTTTATCCAATACAGGGATCTAGCATGTGCAATGTATGGGATGCCATTTCATAGCAGGTTATATTCTTTCATTTTCATTACATGTTAGTAATAAAATTGCATTTAACTGTTTTGTTACTTAAAACTGCTATTCATTTTTTTTCCCAATGTAAAGTCCACAGCCCTAATAAAATAAGTAAATTGGATAAAAGAGATAGAAGCAGTGCTGTGCATTCAATGCTTTTTTGTGTTTTTTCCTATATGTGCCTATAAGTTTCAACAGTATTGAATTTGTGCATGTTTATATATTTTATACTCTCAAATGCAAACTATAGTTCATATTTCTGAGAAATACCGTCACAAAAAATATACTACATCTAGGCTTGTCATGATATCAAAATACAGTATGTCCTACATACATATGGATTTGAAAAATAAACTATGGTAATATAAACCTCTAAAACTTGTTGCATTTATCATAAGTGACAGAATAACATGTGAAATTCTGTCCTGTAATAGTTTTACAAATGGTTTAGTCACTGACCAAAGTAATACTGTATGTACAGTCTGATGAAAATAAGTGCACACCCCCTTAAGATTTTATGTTCTAACATATTTAAACATATTTGATCTTCACCTAGTCCTCACCAAGTCCTATTAATAGATACAAATAACTTTATTTTGACAAATAACACATCAAAATTCTACTTTGTCATTATTTATTAAAAACTGTAAATACCGGGTAACACAGGCAACAAGAGTAACCACTCACAGTGCTCTGGGTTCAATTCTGGTGCAGGTGGTGCTATCGGTGTGGAGTTTGTATGTTTTCCTTGGGTTCACGTGGGTTTCCTCTAGGTGCTCCAGTTCCTCACAGAGTCCCAATATCTGTGTGTGCCAAGCAATGGACTGATGTACAATTCACAAAAAGCTTTGTGACTTTTGCTTGCCAGGATAGGCTCCATGTATTGTTTAAAGCAGTTAGAAAATGGATGGATAAATACAATAAATATAATCTAGGTGTAGGTGGCATCTTTCTCTGGACCACTTACTGTATGCTGCCCTGGAGACAAGTCAGCAAAACAACAAAGAAGGGGACCAGGAGAGAGGGGTCCAGCAATCCAGGGCAGACAAACTGCCAGGAAAAGTTGCTGAAAATTCAGCATGCAGAACCAGTGGAAAAAACGGTGGAGCAGAGAGTGAAAGAAGTACTGCTATGGAGGCAAGGAATGTGAAAGGAATAATGACAAAGCACCTCAATGGAGGTGAATTTTTATCAGAAAGAAGAAGAAGCAAAGTGAATAATTAGGGTCCTGATTGGTAATTAGTAAGGATATCCAGCAAGACCTGGAAAAGCATTAGAATGCTCTGGTTTCTCAGGGCAACCATGGCTGGGAGATGCTGCAGGATGGTGGGTGTAGCAGATCCAATCCAAACTTGTATGTTCAGAATTCCTTTACATGTACACACTATGCATAGATATCCAGAAAGATTGCATACAGACATACTGTATATAAATAGATATATTGAGATATTAATCTATATTTTCCCTGAATGGTATTAATTTAGAAGTGTTTATACTGCAATAGTTCAAGTTTCCCATGCGTTTAATCTTTCCTTTAAATTGTCTCCGTTTCCTACTCTCTACTATCCTCAAGCGTGAAGGTATTTTGCTGGCACAGCATTGCAATGGCTTTTATCAACAAGCTCAATACATCACACTGACAGCTGGAGTGATGGGATTAGAAACAATCTCTGTTCTCATGTCAAGATGAACATTTGGAGAATTCTTGAGTAACATTGTATACTCTGCAAGTGGCTTGCAACTTCTAGAAATTTCTCCAATTTCAATTATGCCTTCTTTTAAAATTGATTGAAACCAGCTCTCAAAATTAGCCATTTTTTAAAGGCTGTCACAACTATTTACACAGTGTAGCATAATAACAGAGTCAGAATAATGTAAGCATTTTCTATATTCTATATTTTCTATATCTGTATTCTAGCATACCCTACTGCACCCTACTACACCCTGCTTAAGCAATGGGTATTAAGTGGTCCCCTGGAAATCTACTTTAGAAACCTGGACTGTTTGGATATTACAACTTTGAAATCTTCAGGATGACACTATCAATTACATGCTGTAAACACTTTATGTGTGATGTAGACAGTGTTCCCATGTTTAGGATGCTGTAACTTTTTAATATACAGATTCCAGGAAAAGGCACAAATGCATCTGTAAAAATAAATTAGTGACCTTTACTTTACAGTGCAGGGAATAACATAACAGCCTCTAAAAAACTAAGCTCCTAACCTTTGAGCTTCTAACTGCACTTCATCATTAATAAAAACACTATAAATGACAAGTCAGTTAAGCGGCTTGCCAGCAACAAACAGAAGTCTCTTGCCAAGAACAGTTTCTCACAAAACTCACAAGTTTCCAAAACAATTCACAGTTTCTATAGTCAGTCGGATGGACAGCCTCCTTCCATCACTTCCTTTGATGCGAAGGATCTACTCTGTGCTTCAGGTTGACAAACATTGAAGGCTTAGATTCCTGTTATTAAAGTCTTCACCGGACCAATTGTCATCTTCCAAGTGGTCAGGTGACTGAGGGTGGCAACTCATTCCCCACAGCATTCTGGGAAATGTGGTTCAGACAAGGATCTCCATCAAACCCCCAATTAAGGAAAGCCATTGGCTGACCAGAAACTGACTGGTTGGTAGTAAAATACAGGGGAGGGTCAATGAGGCAAACCAGCTGGCTTTTCTACCTGGGTCATGCACCCATCTGGATTTGCAAATTTTATAACTTTAGAAGCAGCAGCAGTTATCCCTTCTTCTAAGTTTCTTTCGCAATCTTCATTGACATTATTTTTCTCCTCAACTTCTGCATTCAGGGAGCCTCTCCCACTTTCTTTCCATCTGCGTCTGGCTTTGATCACACAACCCATTTCCCCTCTTCTACCACAGCTGCTCAAATATCTGGTAATTCTGCGCCTTTCTTATTTACTGTACCTGCATGGGACAGTGGCACATCCACATTTTCTTCCTCATCTGGCAGCCTGTTTTTAGGTTCTTGCAAAGAAGTATCATCATCTGCCTTTGGTGTTAAGAGCCCCTCTTCCTTCCTTCCCCTCTTGGGATACAGGTTGTGACACCTTCGCCTCTGATCATTTTTGAAACACAAGCAACATCTCCTTCACCCAATTAGCATTCACTTCTCATACGTTATTCACAGTATTATTTATTTTTTTAAACTGCTTCTATAAGTCTGACCATTTTCTTCTCCTGGACCACCTTGTCCTGGGTGGCCTTCAGATTTTCTTTGGATCGAATCAGCTGAGATCATAACTGAATGGACTGCATCCTGTATCATGTCCTTCATTTTGCTAGGATACTGCTAGCCCAAAGTGAGATCCTCAAAAATCATAAGTGATTATGTGCATCCTGCTTGGTCATTTTTTACTGGCTTCAAGACTTAAACTCCTCCTTGAGCTGAGTCTGAAACAGTGACAGAGCTACTGTATTTTGTCACATCTTGGTGGGGTTTATCAGTCAGTCAAAGAAATTCTGTACAGCTCACAAACTGCCTATAAAATGCTCTCCCGCTTTTAGGTTCACCATCAGGTTTATCATTTCTGCTGTGGTCTGGCTAAGTATTTCTGGCTTTCTGCTTGAACTTCTGCAACTAATTATTTTCCTCCACTACATTTATGAGTATCTGAAGGAAAAGTTTCCCACATTTGCCTGCCACCATCCCAGTTGCTGCTGCACAGCATCCTTTGAGGTTTGAACAGAACTTCTTTGTACATTTCTTTAGTGGATGTTAATTTTTCACACAAAGTTAATGATTTTTCACCTGCTGTTGTTCAACTAATCCTTTCAGTTGGATTACGTCTCAAGTGATAGAGTTTGGTTCTTATTTCCCTTTTCTTTTCTCTGGCTGGCCTCCAGCATTGCTTCTACAATGAGAATTCTCTCCTCCTGGTGCCTCTTCACAGCAACAGTCTTGCTGAGCTGGGACAGCAGACTCCCCACCTGTGTTCTCCTCTCCTTCACTTCTGCTTCTACACTGGATTCTCTGATCTGAGGTTTGGTGAGGAAATTTTTCTTTTGTCTGTCTTTTTCCAGCTCTCCCTGGAAGCTGTCATGGGACTTCCTGAATTTTCCAATCGTTTGATTTAGACACTTCTTCAGTGTGCAGTGTGCAGAATGTTGGTTCTGTGTCTTACAGGCAGCAATCCTGATGTGTACATTTTTCTGCGACCAGTGTTCAGCCAGCAGGACCTCAATCTCCTCCTTCAACACTCCTGAACTAGTGTTTTCAACTCATAATTTTGCTTTCCCTTAGTCTGGTGATCTATGGCCTGGAGTCTCTTCGTCCTAGTTTCTCAGGAAAATGGCTTTCATTTCTGTTTCCCTTTTGCTCTGAACTCTAGGAAAAATTATTTCCTTCTGTAGACCATACCTGGATCTGTATTCCGAATCACCTTTTTTTCCCTTTTGTAGTGGACTAATGGGATCATTCAGCCCTTTGAAGCCAACATCTCCCCCTCAATTTTGTTCTCCACCCAAAAAATAAAAAAGAATCCTCTCACTGATACAAAACAGCACTGTTCCTCAGGACCAAAACGTATGCCACATCCTTCCTAAAATATATACTGTATATATACTTATATACATACCCAAAAGCAGTGAAAACTCAAACAAAAGTAGCCATATTGGTAAAACAGTGCCCTTTTACTTACAATGCAGGCCAAATCAAAAGCCTAATCTCCTCTTAGAGCTCCTGACTGCACTTTTTCATTGAAAGAGACAAATAAATCTTTATAAATGACCAGGCAGCTAAGCTGCTTACCGGCAACAAACTGGAGTCTTTGCCAAGACCAAAGTTTCACTCCACTCTTTCAAAACTCACAGGTTCCCAAAACATTTCACAAGTTTCACTGTCCCACTGTCAGTTGGATAGATACTCTCCTTCATCTCTCCCCCTGGAGCAAAAGCAGAGGAGACACTGTCTAACCTGCAGGCCTCAGTTACCTGTACTTTTAAATTGTCACCTAAATTCTGAGAAATGTGGTTCAGGCAATTTTAATCTTGTCTGGACTTACTGCCCTCTCACAACATCCTTCAATTTTAATTACAAGGCTCTATATTATACATACTATCCAACAGCAATGTACAGAATGTGTCTGATTTAATACCATAATTTAAATACTCAAGAATGTTCCCTTCTCTGACTAGTATTGAGTAAATGACTTGCTTCTTTCAAACAATAATGAAAAGTCAAAATTTAGTTTTTCCATTCTCTTTTTTGTGGTTAAAAATCCACTAATGGGTGTGGGTGCTTACAGTATGTGTGTATACATACGGCCAAATAAAAACCACGCATACAGTATGTGACTTGAATAAACTGATTTTACAAATATTTCAGAATTTTATTGTTACTGCAACTTAGTCATTAACAATGTTTTCCTGTAAAGAGTTACACTGCCCTAAATAACAAATCATATATTATTCATTATAACCACTGGGCCTCGGAGTATTTCTTGCAAACGAGCTAATCGGCTTCAGTGGGTAGCTATTAACAACAAGCGCCAGCGCACAAGTTAACTATCACCCACGGCGGTTCCTCATCAACCGCTTTCCAGTACACACCAAACTTTAACCCTCATTACGCACTGCTCAATGCTCAGTATTTGTTTCTTGTCTAGAACTTCTACCTTGCATTTTCTACTGCCTTCACTGATCATCTCTTTTAGACTTAGACCTCACTGCTCGTTCCTTGACCACCACTTTGCCTTACGATTTGCATTGGATCTCTTTGAAGACTCCTTCGGATTCTGGATCCGTTTCTCGTTCCTGGACCTCGACCCTGTAACGAACAGTTCTTTCCGGACCCTATGCAGACGACACAATCCGAAGAAGTGGGAAACACTAGGAAAAAGTCATGCAGGAATACAACAGGGGGGCGTGTCCAAAGTGCGCTGGCGCACAGGGGAGGTGTGGCCAAGGCAAACAATCCAAAAGTAATCCATACTGGGAATCCAAAAAAGCAAGAATAAGTCCAAAACCAGGTGATCCATCCTAACAAGGAATTAAAACCATGAACCGGGTCGGAACCGGCGGACCGGGACCGGGACCGGGACCAAGCACTTCCAGGTCCCGGACTCGCACAGTGTGGAAACCAGATGCAGAGCCAGGATGAAAGTCAGCGCCTGGCTTTTAAGGTGGGATGGGAACAGGGGTCAGGTGCACAGAATTAAGTCTGAAGTGAAAGGACTGGAGCACCCTTTAGCAGGAGGGACTATAATTGTGACAGACCCTGTCTTACGATTCGGCTTTGGATACCCAACCTTGCTTTCGCCTATTGTCTTGACCCTCTCTCGAACACTCTCTATTATTCCGCATAGAATCCTAAGATATTTGGCCTTGGTTGCCTTAACATTATTATTATTCTTACTGTTATAACCTCCTGTCCTTCAGATGCAGGTGCAGAATACTGATCTGTAGGTTTTTTTTTAATTGCAGTTTACTGCAAATGCTTTGATGGATTTATTCACTGGCATATTTCCACCTGATCCTCAATGTAACTTATGGCTTAAGGTTGAACATGCTGCTGTCAGTATTCTTGTACAGAAGGATATATTCTCAGCTCTTTCAGAACTGAGTGAGTGTTTTTAAAGACCTGGTTTGACATCTTTGGAAACTACCGCACTATTATTGTTGTGTTATCTTCTATATTCTATAAATATGTCTCTATGGGGTGTTTCTAGATTCATTTTAGTGCTGGTGTATGGGAGAAAGAGATGTTGTAAGACAGATGTTCAGATACTGTACATTTCCTGTGCCACACCTATTGGTGCAGATTTGTGTCGATTGCACACATCTGCCTGACAAACTGAGTCAATTCTTTTTTTTTATCCAGCATATTAACATAGCCAGTTTCCAGCAATGACCCTGTTGCATTGTCACATCCTTAACTTAATCATGCATCAAATCTGTTACTTGAAAGTAACATTCTATGCTTTGATGAGCCATTGTTCAGATTCTGCGTGGATTGACTTAATTGACAACAACTGAGATGTCCAATAGGTTTTTAATAATTTAAAACTAAAAAAGACATATTATATTTAACAAAACCACCATCTCAATGTGGTATGTGAAGAAAGCTGTGTTGTCTAGCATGAAAAGTTGTTGCTGCAGTATCTGGTTTATATACAGCATGTACAGTATCTGAAACTCTAATGTATAAATACATACAGAATTGAATACGTATGTGAAAAATGAAATTGTGCACTATCCTATTAAACAGCAAAATAACTGATGTGAGTGTTTAGAGATGATCTTAGTGTTTGATTTTGTACAGTATGTGAGTAGCAAAGGTAGGCTCTCTGACCTAGGAATAAAACATGAGTCATTCACTAAGGATGTGCCTTACAGTGTAGCCAAAATTCTGAATGTAAGTGCTGTGAACCGGTTATAAATTTCAAATGCACAATCTGAATGCAAAGACAGTGGATAAAAATAATAAGAACTATATTGCATTTGCTTAACTCTTTTCATGCTAAAAAAATGCACATGAGTGATGCATGCTCAACATTCTACGTCAGTAGCCCCCTCACAGCAGATCGCAGTACAGTATTATGAAAGACAAGAAATTTACTTTAAAAAAAGTGGAAGAGGAAATTCACTGCAATACATATTTTGCCCCAAATCCAAGAAATAAAAGTCATTGACTAGATTAAGAGAAAGACTACAAAAGAGCAGAAGATGATTTTAAGTAACTGGTTATACCATACTGACCCAGCCTTTTCTTACATATTAGAAATAGTGCTCTTGATATGACAGTTTGGAGTTAAATTCAATATCACAGTTGAATAAAGCTACGTCCCAGATTACCTCTGGCAGGGAACTGGCAACAGGCCAAACATCAGCTGAAAATACACATGCAGTAAGAGCAAACAAGAATAAGCCCACACTTTAAGTGTTATGCGAAAAAAAAAACTTACTTTTCCCTATTACTTTTAGAGCAATATATATATATATATTTGTTGGTTTTTTACCTTAAACAAATCATTAATGATCTCAGTTATGAGTACTAATTAAGTTTCTTCCCTCTAATACAGTATAACATATATGTGCGCAGTTTTCATATTTAAAGTTTTTTTTTCCTTTGCATTTCAAACTAGACACAACACCAAGAAGTATTTAATACAGAATTATTTTTCTGGGTGTCACAATTCTTAAACTGAAGAGTCACATTCAGCAGCTTGCACTGAAACACTTGGATATCCTTGTTTTCAATGCTTCAAAATGTATAGCCATCTAATTAATCTAAATTATTTCACATAGCACTGAAGATGTTATTTTGTGATTAAATATTACAGACTACCTGTAGAAAGGGCTGTAATTGCATGTGACATACAGCTAGAGGCTGCTATACAGCCTTAATGGTTGTAAATAGCCACATTAGAGGTGAATTAGGTAATTATTGGTTTCAAAAACATATTTTAATAGTTTATTTGCTCTCCTGGCTTGCTAAGACAGAAACTAAAGCCTCCTGGACTTATGTCTTGTAACAATTGTGAGATTTGTATGTTTGATAATCTTGGTACTGCCATGGTAAGGGTAAAGACTGTCCCACAGTCAAGTCTGAAAGTACTGTAGAACTGTAGTGTGCATCTTATCTTATCTTTGTAAGCAAAGATTACTGGAAGGTGACCATGAACAATGTGCTGTATAATACCAGCTAGTATGAAGTTTTCAGACTGGCTTAAATTAAGCCCCAAAGCAAAACCCTAACACTAGTGAAAGAATACATGTACAGTAGGTAGTGAATATCATTACAGGTGTGTGCATTTCATGGTTTTTTGTTTGACATACAGATGCTCCTAATATATTTATAATGGTTCTTAAAAGTATTTTACTGTTTTTGAAAGTAAAGATCAGTTAAACTAAAAATGACCATTTAGCACTGCTGATGCTTTTTAACTTTTTTTTATCCAGATGCAAACTGGAGAAACTTCGAGAAAATGAAAGGAAAAATGAAATGTATTATTAACTGAATTTCACTCCAGACTAGGGATTATACTGTGTTTAGTACACAGCCCTCTACTAAAGTTTTTGTATTTACCAACTGTAACAAACCGGGCTTAAATTAGTCATTTAAAATTATTTCAAATGTTCATTATTGGGAAATGCATTGTAATATCCCGAACTGTATTCCAACCACATTAAAAAAGACCTACAGTATGTCACATGTTCATGAAGAAAGGTGTTATCAGTATCACAGGTACTTGTAGTAGGCTATAGTGAGTTTTTAGATAAGTGGGCACGGAAGCAACTGAAAGTGAGACAAATGCATATAAGTACATGTGACGACTCTTGATGAGAAGTGTGTTCACTCAGTTCTGGATGCCAAATTTGTCTTTTCTATTACATTTATTGTGGTACCATTCAACATTGGTGACTCTAAGGGGAGAACCAAGATATTGGGACATAGAAGTTCAAAGGGTACAAAGTTATTTTGTACTGTCAAATGCAAGAGAACATTAAAACCATGTTTAGTGTTTTTTTTTCACAAAAGATTTTTATGACAGTTCTTCAGAACACTACCTCTACTTCTCTTTGCTGGGGTTGTGGTTCAGTAATAATGGTGTTGAAACCGCCGATGTGTTTTGAATTTCGTGGCACTCGAACAGGTGGTTCGCTCTAGCCGATAACAAGAATGGGAGGACTGCACATGACACATTGATGCATTTGGCTCTGACTGTACAGTACAAATGAAACCAAATGAGAGACATGCAAAATGTCATTTTAAAATTTAATGTGGGTGTGACCTAAGGAGAAGAAATACACTATCTCCAACTCAGCGTTTCAAAGATAGAAAATTGAGCAACACTGCTCTTTTATTCTTGTTACCATAAAAGACAACTCTGTCTTGTTGTCTCCAGACAGTCTGTCACAACAGTCATTGTTCTAGGATTGGCTCTCTGGCTCCTTCCAAGACCTGGCGTGCAGTAAAAGTACTCTTCCTCTGGATCTCTCACGCACCTGATGAATAAGGAGCATTTGTTTATCTCCAGGAGTCCAGTTGTCGGGGATCAGGAGTTCAATAGAAAGATGATTATCTAGGCTGACTGCCTGTCACAGTGGGTTCCTGCCTTTTAATGACCCCTGGCAAAGTACAGTATATCAAAACTCTTGTGCTGTTGTAGGATTGTGCACAGACTTCAAAAGATAGCAATGAAAAGCATAACGGCCCTCACCCAGGAGAACACCACAAACACTCCTTGCTCAGAATTTGATTTCAGACAGGTGTTGTCAGGAATCCAAGCACCACATGTACTGTATTGACAACCTATCTTGTTACTAGGCTGCAAAATCTAAGGCTACAGTCAGACATCATCTGACAGAAATATACCCACATATTGATCCTTCCTTTGCCTGTGGAAGTTAAAGGTTTCAGGTAGAGGCAACAACTCTTGGAATTCCTGCTTTGGTGTAAACAGATGTCCTATTGCTACTCTTAATTTGACACAGCATTGCATGATGTGTGTGGGGATGCAATGACTGCAGCACTTGTATGAACAGTCCAAGAAACAATACTGCAAGTGTACATGACATCACCACCACAACAAAAAAGAACTAGTGACAAAAAGATGAAGGGTTACCAAAACCTGTAGTGCAAGGTCCAAGGGATGTGCCCCTTCAGCATTGGACTGCAGCTGAGATTCTAGTATCCTAATCTTCCGATTACGATTTTGATAAAAGTAAGTTAAAGAAAACCATACAGAGAATGTAGTTCAGGTTGGTAGCCGCGTCAGCATGTGTAGGCTGCAAAGGAACAAGTAATAGGTTTATTCTGTGCTGAAAAGAGAAGAAAGAAAACACAACGTTTCAGCTGTGGAGCCTTCTACGGGTGTGCACAACCATACAGACAATGGCTGAGTGTTCATATTGAGGTAGTGCCCACACCAGTAATCTTTATAGGAGGCACTGCTCTTTCTAATTTAAATCAATGACCTAGAGAGTCTGGTAAATATAATGAACTGTTAATATTAGTTTGCAAATCATACTAAAATGGGACAATTTGTAGATTGATAGAAACCACAGAATAATATTTAAAAGATTAAGATAAAATTCAATACTGGGCAAATATCTGCCAGCTGGCATTTAATGTAAACAAATCCAGGGTACTGCAAACACATAAAGCTTTACATATAACACAGAAAGCACTAAGCTTGAAGAGGCTAAGGTGCTTAAGTAAACACAGCATTTTCATCTTCCAGGAAAAGTGAGGAAGCAAGAAAAAAGGCAAATACAAGGTCCACACTAAGCCAGTTGTCTTAGGCAAGCTGTTGGTGCATATTTTAACTGCCACTGAAGGTACATAATGTTGCTGAGTGCTGGATAGCATTCAATGATGTGTTGAATGGACTTGGTTCTGGTCCCACAGGAATGGCACATGTCAGAAACATTCTTCTTCAGAATGTGCTTCTGGAAGTCCTTGGTGGCAAAAATCTGGCCTCTGATGGCAAGGATAGATCCTTCTGTCTCTGGAAAAATGGTCCCTTCTAGCAGCTACATTACATTGTGAATGCCTTAACTTCAATCTTTTCATGGAGTGATTTGTCCTCCACTCATTCATCCTCACTTTAACTTCTTCCTTTCTCAAATCTGTGATCTTTCTCAGAAAGAAATAGAAGGGTCTACCTTTTCCCTTTTCCTGCCCAATAACTGGTACAATATTAAAATCCTTTTCTTCCTTGTCAACACAATTGGCTCCCAAAAAGAAATGTGGGTGTCTTTGTTGATTAAGCTGTCCCTCTGGCGAACAGATCCTCCAGAGTCAAGACATACACATGAGGTGGTGCCACAACTTTTGCTTTCCATTTTGTTGGTATCTCTGTCAGAGCCCATCTACCTTAAGTGACCGTGCCAAGAACTAATACTCCAGCCTGTGATTTCAATGGAGCTCATAATGGGAGCTGACACATGAAGCTGGAAACCATTATGCTCTTTAGACTTTATTATTTTTATACCATTCCTAAAGCCTCCTTGGCCTATTCTGCCCTGGTATAATAGTTATTGCAAGCACTGCTTAATACTGCAATTTGTTTTAGTTATTCCAATACCAGCTAATGACAGAAGTAAAATATTTTTTAAGTAAACACACAAAATTAGTCTTGGATTTCCTCTCCTGCAGCAGGAAAAACAAACTTCCTGCTTGGCTATGAATCTTCACAATTTGGAGCTATTTACTTTTTGACACTGGGCTGTCCATTATCATGAGTGAAGATCACAAATTCAGAAAAAAAGGTACAAATGTTTTGTGTATGCCACAATACATCACCATACAGCTTTCCTATGGGCTAAACTCCTAGTGGCATGCGAGACTCCTGCACATACAGTATGCTTAGGCCTATTCATCTGGCTCATCAGTTCACTTGCCAGACCGACTTTAAACACTATGGGCCAGATTCTGATCACTAAGCAAACATATTAACACCCAATCATTAAGTTCAAAGTGAGGCCAAAGCATTATTTGCAGTGCAATTAGATTTTGGAACAATGCTTTGTGCACGATTTCAGCACTAGTGCTAGTGACAGCGGTCAGCGCTTGGCTTTTGAGGTGCGGTCTTATTAACATGTCTTTGTGAGCTGAATTTCAAGACGGCATGAAGCATGTTTATGTTCTGTTTGCATTTTATGACAGGCACCTCAGAGAGAAACTTTCTCACCACAGGCAAATAATTCTGCAGACAATCAATGAAGGGTTTCAAACCGGCATTGAATCTTTAAAAGTAAAGAATGTAAAAAGTGAACAATAAAACGAACATAACAGGAAAGTATATTGGAATAAAAAAAACATTTACAGTACAATTTTCAAAAGAAGCAAAACTAAGAACCAAGTTACAACATTATTTTAAAGCCTGCTTTCTGTAACCAAATATCTTTAACTTTAATTAAATATAAGGAAGTTACTAAGGAAGACATGAGGACACAGCTTGTGTGCTTTATACCCAATTGCTTTATGCCAGAATGAATAGAAATTAAGTTAAAACTCTTATTAATCCATTTTTTGAACATAGTAATGATTCCAATCCCATTGGCACAATGCCATGGCAGACAACTGACAGATCACTGCAATTGGGTACTAGGCTTGAGTCTAAACTGGGGTGCCTGTGAAGCTTGAAGCCCCACCTTGTGCTGTGTACTTCCAGGATAGGTTCCAGGTTGCTGCGTTCCTTTAAAAGGAGGCTTTATCTACAGTATTATTACTGTAGGAAGTTATCTGATAATAGGTGGATTGATGTGGGATCCAATTTCACAAAAAAAATGAATCTATTTTTGGGACACTAAAAACCAGTGATCCCTTTCTTGCCTGGATTGGATCAATGTGTCTTCTCACTTTCATGTGGCTTTCTGTTCTAAAACTTATTGTAAACGTCTTTTTGACTGATGTTTGAAAACTAATTGAAATCATGCTTGTGGTTCTATGGAAAATTCTGTTGGCATAATATACGAGTCGTGTTATAGACAGAAACAATAAAACGGTTCCTATTTATTATACAAAATCAATTGACTTATGACTAGCTGCATTCTGGGCACCTTAAAATCGTATTTTAAAGAAGATTCATTTTTTCCACCCCTCCACAGTATCCTTCCATATTCCTTCTGTATTCCCCTTCTTGATCGGCTGTGAAACTTGTGATTTAAGGCTCGGCTGGAATAACTAGACGACAAGGGCGAGGCTGTATTCGGTTACTGACAAAAAAACAACCAAACAGCTCTCTGATTCCCCATAGCGATCAATTCGAGAGCTGCAGTGTCAGTGTTATTCCAGAGTCCATGTTGAAGTTTATTTATTCAGACTTTTCGTTCGTCTGGGTCATTTCAGGGCAGGAGCCGCATCTATCCACCTTCGAGTACACGCGCAGGTAAGATCGGTAATTTATTATTAATGAAGGCCGATTCAATGGAGAAACAAATCCTCCTTCCGCCGCAAAATGCCTCCTTAGAGCCCTCAACTGCGTGGAAAGGTTGGCATTTAGTTTTCCGAATCTCAGTTAATAGTGAAACACAGAGAACAGTTGCACAGAAAGAGTGACGTTTGTGAAATAAAGGCGGACGGGCTTCTAGAACTGCGCTGCATTTCACGGAGAGAAAGGTTTGCTTTAACGACATCATTATAATTACTTTTTATTATTATTTGAATACAAGTAATAACTTAATGGCCGTCAGATATCAAAGATTAACGTGGGCGGAGGTAAAAAAAAAATCGTTTCTGAGAAAATGCCCACACAGGTTATGGGTGTTTATTATAGTGTAACTCTTTTGCATTTGTAAAAACTTTTCGCAGGGACAACTGGAGAATAACGTTTATTAGTTTATTGCTTTGCACTGGGAGGCGTGTGTCAACTAGTAGCAGTCAAAATACCTGTTGGGCTATACACAGATATGCGAGGTGCCAGAAAATCGCGACTTATTCTTAGTGACATGACTAAGAATTACTATATTTTTTTTAAAGCAGAGGTGTTTTACCTTATTTTTGACTCAAAAATCTCAGAGTATTGTTGTAACCCTTTGCGTGTTTTTAATTAATTAATTTTGGAGGTTTTCCTTTTAACGTATTTAACTCTTCACTTGTTTTGCACTTTATAGACACATGAGGCTCGACGCTAATACTTGACCTTCATATTTAACCTTTAACACGGTGGTCCTTTAGCAGTGACAGTGAACCGTAGTACTTGCTTCTTAATGTGATCTAAATGCGTTGATATATTATCGATTGACCTTTGCTTTTCCAGAGCCTTTTCTACCCACTTTAATATACTACTTATTTCAGTTCCTTTTAAACACTGACCTACTTGTTAAACATTCAACAAAATGGATTTTATTATATTGTATTTTTGTGGAATTCAAATTGCATTTGGCCACAAAGAATCAGGCGTTTACGCTTGTCTTATGTACAATAACAATATCATTTATAAATGCTGTGATGTCCAAATTCACATACATGTACAGTAACAGTTGATGAAAACATACATTTGATATGCTACTCAAAATATTCAGTTCTGGACGGAGTTTTGCATTATATACTAAGGAGTTCTCCATTTATAACAACAGCAGGTAGTGGTCGTGAGTTAACATTTTTTAAAGGTTTGACTTTTTCTGGAGTCCTACATTTTCTACCTAGTAACGAAAATTATTTCCTGCGGAGCTTTTAAAAAAAATGGTACTGTACTGCTACAGTTTTCGGGTGACTTTTCAGTAGTTTCTTATGCCCACCAAAAGACTGGCAACATACATTATCTTTCTTAATATGTGTCACTTTTATCGTGATCTCACATGAGCACTGTAGAAATCATGGACTCACGTTCAGTGATACTGTAAACGGGAGATGTATTAACTGTGCACAATTTCTGTGTGGTAAGTAAAGTGAAAGTGAAGTACAGTATATGTGGTTTGGTTGTCCCTTTGGAGCTGCCGTAGATAGGGATTTTGCTATATGCAATGTATCAGAATTCTGGGAGATCAGAGATTCTGCAGTAGGGTATTTCAGGTCAAACACCACAGTGCAGCGCAGCTGTGTGAGAAGTGAAGTTATTTTGGTAGCAGGCGAGGAAATCAGCAGCCCATTCGACTTAGTAAGTAAATGTTGATGATCGATACGGAAATGCACTATGACAGTTTGAGTACTGCAGCAGGGTTTTGTGTACAAAACGTATAAGTTGAAATTGCAATTATAACTTGAAGCTATTAAGTGATATACAGTAATTCAGCGTCAAGCGTGTTTTGACCCATGTTTATTAAAGAGAGTAACTAAAGAAGAGCAGAAGTTGAAGCGTGGTCTGCTTATGATTTTTACAATATAGATCTTTGGGTTAACAATGTTGATAGTGCATTTCTTTTTTACCGTGATTTTTTTTTGCTTTATGGTATGGTAGGAGGATATTTGAATACAAATTGAAAGCATGCATTGGTATGGAAGCGGTCTTGGTCACTATTTATACAGAGTTCACGTCAGCAATTTGTAGGTGAAACGCCAGAAGCAACATTTGGGTACCTTGATTACAAGCCCAGTTGTTTTTCTCTGCTAAGTTTAAAATAACAAAACAAAAAATACACTTTTCACCAACAGCAATAACGACTGTTAAGACCTACAAGCTTCACTGTTTTGACGTTGTTAACAGTACATTGTTACATTGTACTGTTGTACAGGACATTAATAGCAGTGCAAATAATTATAGTAACACAATTTATTGAAAAAGAATTGTTTGCCTTTTTACGGAGAAAGTGATTTTTTTGTTCAAATTGGAGAGAGAATTCAAATGTCATTATTGTTATTCGATCTCTACAGTTTAATTTATGAATTGTCTTTTTATGGTTTATTTGATAAATGAACTGTTTTTAATTTAGTGAAAAGTATTCCAGGCCTTGGATGGTACACGGGTCATTCGCAGAAAATTATAGAAGAAAGTGCCGCTTAAAACTTGGATACTGTTGAAGAATTTACAAGTCACTTTAATTGACAGGAAAAGGGACTTTATCTCTGTAGGAAGAAGTGGCGGGTGATGGGATGACTTCATGCAGTTTGCTCTTACTGGTTTTGTGGAAGCTTATTTTTTTTTAAATAGTCATCATGGCAGGCAACGCTTTAACTCAAAATGGTTTTGTTTGTTGCAAATAATATGTTTGGATTAGTTACAGAAGAAAATATGAATTTCTAATTATTTCTGAAGTTTTGTTCAATCGGACATCTGAATAACATTATACAATTTAAGCTGTGTGTTAAAAAATTGAATTTATGGCAGCTTCACTGCTCAAGTCTGCATTTACAGTAGATCCCTGCCATTACTATTTTACTGGGAAATGTGAGCAGTAGGCATGTGTTTTCAAGATTTAATAAGGGTTTCACAGAATTGAGAAAGTAATCAGATACTCAAATGGCTTTACAAAAGTAAATATTTCTGTGTGTTTTTAAAATGCGTAATTTAAAATAGTTTTGGATATTCATGTTAGGTTAAGAGAATCATACTTGTGTCTGACAGACACAAGTTTCAGCCACAAGACAAAAGCTTTTGTTTTTATTGCACTTCAAAAGGATTGAATTATTTGAAAGGTGATTTAAACATTTTTAGTACATTACTTAGTACATTATTTTGAATAGTATTAGACAAGAAGACTTACACTGTTTTAAGAAGATTTATTCGTGCTTTTATTTATGATAAACTTTTTCATTTATGGTAGACCACGATATGTAGTCTGGAGTCTCACAAGTTGTCTAAAGTGAAATTGTGTGCTATTGATCTTGGGGGAAACTCCTTTGAATGGTTTCAGATTTACAAATTCTTTCACAGTGTGTAATATCTGACAGATATTATGGTTTCAGATCTATTCCAGTTACTAAAAGAGTTGCATTAGATTCCATACTATGACCTACACGTTTCTCCATCTCCATCTCCATCTGAACAGCAATAATGTTCAGGCAAATTTCATATCCTCCTTTATTTTAATGACACAATCTTGTGCTCAACCAGACTTATTTTATCACAATTTAATACTGATTTGCTGCTTAATTCTGATCATTTTCAGCAGCCTTTCTTTGATTAAACTAAATTTAGACAGCTCAATAAAAATAATTCCAGGTCCATCTCGGCCAGTGATCACTATTTTTACTTTAGGTAGTCAGGTTTATAAATATATAGGTATACGGTTGGAAAGTATGATAAGAATATGTTTTTTTAATTAAGTACATGTTCCTCAAGGTTTACACTGGTACATACTGTTTGTATTGTCCATCGTATACATTACTATGTTGATTCTGTTTACGGAATGGTCTCTAAAGTCATTCTTGGGGAAACATGATGCCCATTATATCTTTCTGTTTTAAAATGTATTGCTGGCACCCCCATCACAATTGTCATTGTGATGTTTATTCTTTGATTGATTGGCCCCATCTGCATACTCGTTGAATGCTTCACTGGCTAAAGTTAATTTACAAATCTGTTAGAGGGAAAATACCTTTTATTTTAATTTATTGCAGTCCAATGATGCCATCCTACATTTTTTATCAAGCTCCTAATAGCAACTGCAGACACAGGACACAAGTCATTCCAATGAGCCACTGACAATAACTAGAAAATCTGTGAGAGATTGAGCTATTCATCTTTGTTTCTTGTGGTCTTTTTTTATTTGTAAGATTAAATCTTTTGTTGGCACTTGCACTTTCTAATACTGCCACTTCCTAAGATATTATTAACTTTTTCTTCTTTCACTGTTTGTTTTCTGTGTGCCTGTGGCATGAGATCTTCGCCAGGCTGTCATTAGAAATGAGAGTATGTTCTCAACTAACCTAACTTTGTTTTTGAAAGACAGTTATCATTATATATGTTACTTTAATGATAGAGCAATGGCAGCCAGTTTCCTTTGGATCTGTATTCAGATATATCTAATCAATTGACATGGACCACTCTTTTGTTTATTTCATCGTGTGCATAACAGTTTACTGTAGGTTTCCAAATAAAGAGAATTACTGAAAGGTCATTTTGTAGCCTCACTGTCAAAGCCACCCAATCTTAAATGTACATAGAGTTTCAGCATGCACTATGAGTGCTTAAATAATCTATAAAACTTACAATTGTAACTGACCAACAGGATAATAGTAAAAGGTGCAGCATGTTTTAATACTTTTAATTATACATTTCTTGTATGCTTTCTTGTATGCTTTCTCACACCTTTTTGTACCTAATGTTTTGCTAAATCACATTGGCAACTGTTGGCAGCCACCTCTTCCATAAAACTTACATAAGATTCCAAAATATGCTGCAAAGTATAATTTATAAAAGAATCAGGTAGATCTAGGAATAATATACTGTAGTAATATGTAAAGTGCAATGGAAGCAGATTGTATTTTTACACAAGGTCTGGGAATCCCCAAAATGCTTATTTTCTCCCTTTCAGCTGCCAAAACACTTCATAAGCTTATTTTTTCCTAGAGGATGTAGTCAGCATAAGTAGGTCATAATTTAAACAAAAACAAAACGATTCTCTCAGCATTCATACAGTGTTCTTAGTCTTTGATGAATTCGGGTCTTTTTGGGGACTGTTGGGTCTAAAATAGTCTGCAGAAGATTTTCATTTTTTACAAATTTTACAGAAGACAGGTCGAGCTCCATATTGGTGGGACCTGCACTTCATTTCAGCTGTTGAGAAATGGGAAATATTTACTAAAATGGATTTAGTAAGTGGTTTCTAGAAATGAACACTGTAAATTATGACGCTGTTTTCAAGGGCCCTGTTGATGACTTTCAACCTCTCTGTATCCCATTGTGGATGTTTTTACTGACCATGCATGGGATCTTGCCTGGAAGATGAGATTTCTTCAGACCAGAAGCTCTGGCTCTGGGGCATTCATGGTGCAGCTCCAGCCTTGATGGTTTTGCATGTCAGTAAAGTCCTGTGAAGGTTGTTTGTTCCAATGGCCACTTGAAAATCATATTGCGACAATGATAACCCACTCAGAACCTCGCACAATGTAAATAACCTTTTAAGCACAATTTCCAACAAAGCTTAACCAAAACAGATTGCATTCTTCCCTCACTCTTGACAATTTTCACCTTACATTTAACTCAGTTCAAAGATTACTTTCCCTTAACTCCACCTTGATATCAACAGTAGGTGAGATCTTTGACAATAGCAGTAGAACTGCCCTGCTGGAGCCTCTAGCACAAAGAAACGCAGCATTTTCCTAGAATAAGTACATGCATGACAACTGGTAGAATGGCTCAGAGAAATCTACCTCAGAGAAAAATGATGATGATGTATTTGACTTTTGTCATAGCATGTCACAATAAACAAAGTATAAGCAAACTATTTTAAATTGTATTCGCGTGCATTTTTATCAATGTAAATGTATTCCTATGGGTTGTCCCCAGGTGCTCTGGTTTCCTCCCACACTCCAAAGACATACTAGTAGGTTAATTGGCTTCTGGGAAAAGTGGCACTGGTGTGAATGGGAGCGTGCCTGTGTGTACACCTTGATAGACTGGTGTCCCATCCAGGGTGTATCCTGCTCTACATCTGTCGCTTGCCAGATTAGGCTCTGGCTCCCTCTCAACCATGAATTAAATAAATTGGTTAGTAAATAGTTAGAAAATGTGAACTACTGTACAGTATATTCTCCCCATATTGCAGATGTGCCCATTGTTAATGAAATAGGTGTTAATGGTGAAGTCATTTAGCAGTCACAAAGCAGCCCAGGAGTAAAATGTTAGCTGAATGCCCTGTATTCATCATTTCAGGAGATCTGTCCTTTTGAAGTTTAGACGTTCAAATGTATAAAATGTATAATTTGTTCAGATCCAAATACATTTTTAGTGTGGTCTTAACTAGGAATATGTAATTGTACTATATTTAAATGTCAATTTGAATAGCTGTTTGTTAGCAAATAATAGTGTGATGACCCATATTAACAAGGCCTCCAACATATTACAGTTTCTTGTGGCATTTAAATAGTAAATTTCAGCTCTTAGTATAAAACATTATGTGCAAGTCAACAGTAAGTTTAAAGCATTTGTTGCTGTAAAGGAAAGATATACAGTACAGTATTTTCAAGGGAATCCAGGAGAATGTGGAATTCAAAGAAAATTAGGGTAGATTCTTGGACAATTTTAATACTGGCAGTGGGGGAATCTGGTTATGTAACGTTTACATATATTCAGAAATATTAGTTATTTTGTGCTTAAGACAGTCTTTTTTTTCCTTTTGTTCCTTTTAGACAGAACATATTTTGTATTCATTTCTTCCGTTTTTGTTGTTGTTCAAAACATTACGTCATTTGGAGCCTTGTTTTATTATGTCATAGTCCTGTATAGTCAATGGGAAAAACAAATTAAATAATTTCCTTATACTTCAGTACATAACAAATGAAATAGCAAGATCATAATTATGCCATAATCTGTAACAAACGTAAAAGACTGTATAATGTTTGAGATTTCTGTAGTAAAAGGAGAAAAGTATTTTTCCATTTTATTTATGTGGTGCAAAACGTGAAATTTAAGAGCATTGTGGTCAGCAAGTGTTTTCAGACTTAATGCCCTTGTTTGTTTGTATTGAATTAAATAACACCTGAATGAGCACTGCTATGTGAAAGATGGGGGTCTTCAAAGGCATAAGGTTTCTGGGCAGTTCCTTAAATTTTTCTTGTGGTTTTTCCTTAAATAAATTCTGGGCAATGTAAAAGGTGGTTTGTCATTGATTTGAGGCCAACTGTTTTGTGTGCATATGTCTTATTGCTATAAAGTGGTAAATGGCAGTACGTTTCAGCTTTTGAAGAAAAAATAGTACAAAGTGGTTTCAAATGTACCAATCATCTTGCTTTGCAGAAACTGCGTGGAATTTTTTTCAAATAAATTACATATCAAGTGTGCCAGAGTATTATAACATGCACATTTTTTTCCATTTAAACCCAACAGTTTTACTGTTGTATGAAGCCTAACTGAAATTGCCTAAAATTACATGACAAAGCCCTGGTTTAGGAAGATAGTTTAGTATTCTCCCTACCATGGCTGATACACGTTTTATGGAAATTTTACTGTATACTGTTCTATAATTCTTGAAAAATCCTGAGATTCATTTTCACTTCCCATTGCTTGCTCATTATTTATAAGTGCCACAGAAAGCAGAATTATGTCCTAACATACTGTACTTGAGTATTTACCTTGTAGCTGAAACATTCACAAGAATGTTGATCAAAAGTTGTTTTGAGTAAGCACTTGATTTTGTTCACAAATGAAACTATTATATAAAATGTATATATACAGTAGTTATATTTATAAACATTTTGACCAATATGTTCACAAATTGAATCATTTCTATTGTGTTTTACTAGTATTTTTTTTTTCATTTTGGTAAAATTGTAAATGCACATACGCACATACTTTCTTTTTATTTACTCTAACAACACTAGTGTGAATCTACATACATAAAAATCTGAACTTTTACAACTTATTGTACAGATGTACAACATGTACATAATAACATTTTAATTTGTGATGACCTAATGTAACTCTTACAGTTTTTTTATGCTGCTTGAAATTGTCATCATTTAAAGTTACAAACAGTACTGTTGTCAAAATCATCATTTTGACATTTTGACAAAGTTTTGCGAACTTAAGGTGTTTTCAAAATGTATGATTATTTACACTTGATTTATTGTTTGTTTAAAAAAATAGCTTTGAATTCAGTACTATAAAACATCAGCTCTAAACTCCTCAGCAACAATCCAATATTATGACATTGTATATAATTTAATTAATGCCTTTGTACAGGACATACACATCACTGATATACAGTATGATTCCGGAACGAGCTTAAAAATTTTGTTATGCTGTTTTTAAATAGCTTGTACAAAAGGTGGAAATGTTTCATAAGATGGATACATTGTATAAGAACAATTCTATTTATCATCTTGTCATTTTATTATGGAGTCCAGAATTCATGCTTGTGTCTCATTTTGTCATCCAAAAATGTATTTTTTGAATATTCTTTAGTTTTTAAAAAAAAATTAAGTTTAACCACAAAGTTATATTTGTCGCACTAATTCTTTTTTCAGAGAGGAATAATTTTGGTTAAGTGATGTAATGGCTTAGTGATGTAAAACATTTTTATACATATGTTGTTGTTTTTTTTACCATAAAATGGTTAGGTCAAAATAAAAGTGCATGTTTTCTTTTACTGATATAAATAAGATATGCACGCCCTTTCTTATTATATTGAAATCCAGCCATAACTGTTTTAACATTTATCCATACTACATAAATATAATATAGCAGTTTGTATCAATAAAAGTCCAGACGTGGAGGTATCTTCAGCACATTTACTGCCTAGCCTATTAACACTGACTTAGTGGTTCCTATTGCATGGTTATTGCATTATAGCAGAACTGATTGTACTTTTTATGTGGTTGTTTGTCATAAGCACTTATAATTTTTAGAAGATAGTTTTGACTAGTTGTGGTATCATATCCAGGGTTTCCCACAAGAAAAGCTGAGCCCAGGTGGTAACTTCACCCCCTGCCCTGCCTCTGCCCCCTAGCTGTCTAAAGGCTACTGTAGATTACTGTACTAGCTTGCAAACTAACTGCAAAATACCTTATAATTGTAGCTAAATAATCTTATAGTCTCCCAAACAAGACATTACTTGAACACAACAACTAGTTTAATTACATAAGATTCATTAAAGATGTTGGCTCTCCATGATGGTGCCTGTGGAAAACCTTTGTGCTTGAAACACGTTCCATATTTTCTGCATGTCTCAAGCCGTCACTGCATTCTTGTTGCTATGAGATACTGTTTATTATTCTGTGCTCATTGACTCAATAGGTCTGTTTTTTTTATTAATGTACAAAAACACATTGATTAATTGACGGGATACTTTGGGATACTTTCAGCCACAACTCCAGTTATGGTTGTACTGTTCCGAGAGTTAGGGAATAATGGAGTTCAAGAAATGGCACTACATAATAAGATTAAAAAATGTTTCATAAGTGGATTAGCTGTTAGCTATTAACATAGCTGTGGAAAGCCTAACCTATCTCAAAATTTATAATAGATGTAGGGAATTTACATGGGAAGTCACCATTATAATATCTTATATTTATTAAATCTCTAAAAAACTGAGTCCATTAGGGTGCGTAATTTAGAAATACAAGCAAAGGAATGAAGCAGACCTCAGGAGTGGCAAGGTGGGACCAGATGGATTCAGAGTGAATACAATTAGGAGGGTTGTTCTTTAGAAATATGTTTATGACTCAAAATGAATTTGTCCCCAAAAATACTCAAATTTTGCTAGTATTGTATTACAATAAATTGTTTACTGTATAAATTAAGAAGAAAATTCAAGGAAAAGAGTGCTCTACAAAAAAAAGGGCGTAAAAGGGCGGAAAATTTGGAGACTTTTTTTAGAGTATGCCAAGCTGCAGGCACAACCGAAAAAATACATTAGAGTTGCCAACAGGGAATACAAAAAAGCATAGTGCAACAGAGGAAGGTATAATGCAAAGCATTCTTTTTCAGTACTGTAAAACTACAGTACTACAAAAGTAAAACCTCAAAGTCATTGTTTAAAAGATAATAGATTGTATGAGCTGATAACAAAGAATTCATAAACATGCTGAATTAGTGCTTCACACAGGATTTATGCCAGATGTAAATACAGCTAAGGGTCTACACAAGTTTGGACACTTAAAAAGTAATAAATCTGATAACATTCCACATTTTCTGAAGTATGACAAAGAGAATATTATTTGTAAACCCCTTGCTAGAATATTTCTAATCTGACTTTGGGCGTCTCTCAAGTCTAGGACTGGCAATGGTTCCACAGATCATAATATTATAATAACAACATAAGGAGGTTTGCAAACAAGAAGAGGCCATTTGATTCATCTATCCTGTCCAATAGTTAATTGATCCAAGGATCTCATTCAGCCATTTCTAGAAAGAAGTTCCTCTTTTTTTCAGTTTCAAATGCACTTTCACATTCCACTTGAACCCTCTAGTTTAATTTTGTTTTGTGTTCATTTTGATTACTAGGTTTACTTTGTCAGTGACTGAGGATTTTGAATAGGTTATCAGGTTCTGTAATGTGATGATCAAAACTAAGATCAAAACTAAGAAGACCTTATTATTGCATTAAATAATTTTAACATAACATCCCTTTATTTAAATTCAGTGCTTTTAAATATATATCCTAGAGTTTTGTTTGACTTTTTAATTTCGTCCTCACATTGTCTAGAAAATGGAAACGATGTGTTACAACATCACCTAAGTCTTTTTTAAGTATCTTCGTTTAGTTCAGTATTTCCGGTTTTCTTTAAGTCTTTAATTTTATGAAAATATTTGTACAGTAAATGTTATCTGCTGCTTTTACAGTGTTTTCTGTTTCTCCTTATTTGGTATAATCTGCAAATTTGAGCAGTCACTTAATTTAATTTTACTGGAATCTAGATGATTGATATAAATGAAACAGAGTAACTGTTCTAATACAGATCATGTTATACTCCACTAATTACCTCAATTTGAGTATTCATCCTTTACCTACTGTATAACCACCTACACAGATTGAGATCCTAACCAGCATGTGTTCTTGAGGGGTAAACCTTTAATTCTGCAGATGTGATGTGAGCTGTGATGTACCCCATGGATTCATATTTGGTCCCCTTTTCTCCCTGATCTACAGTATATCAGTGATGTAGATTCTGGTGTACAGTAGTTTGCAAATAATTAATAATTAATTAATAATAATAATTATTCAGCACTCCACTCAAAGCACTTTACAGGTAATGGGGACTCCCCTCCACCACCGCCCATGTGCAGCATCCACCTGGATGATGCAATGGCAGCCATAGTGCACCAGAACACTCACCACATATCAGCTATCAGTTGGGAGGAGAGCAGAGTAATGAAGCCAATTCATAGAGGGGGATTATTAGGAGGCCATGATTGGTAAGGGCCAATGGGAAATTTGACCAGGACACCGGGGTTACACCCCTACTCTTTTCAAGAAACAGCCTGGTATTTTTAATGACCACAGAGAGTCAGGACCTCAGTTTTACATCTCATCCAAAGGACGGCGCCTGTTTACGCTATAGTGTCCCCATCACTATACTGGGGCATTGGGACCCACATGAATCACAGGGTGAGTGCCCCCTGGCCCCACTAACACCTCTTCCAGCAGCAACCTTAGTTTTTCCCAGGATGTCTCCCATCCAGGTACTGACCAGGCTCACACCTGCTTAGCTTCAGTGGGTTGCCAGTTGTGAGTTGCAGGGTGATATGGCTGCTGGTACTTGTTGAATTGGAAAACAACACAGTAATTAGCAAGCAGAAAAAGTGAAACAGTGGGGAATTGCAAACAAATTAAGAATTGCAAACAATTATAGACTTTGGCATACACTTCAAAATTAATTTATTTTCACTAAATGCTGTGAATAAAAATATTTAAAGTAGGATCATGCATTACACATCATGGGTCATTGTGAGCTGTTCTGCACCTAAAAACATATTTGGGTATTTCTATAGGTTCACCTAGGTAATGGAGAGAGAGTTGTTTCACTGTATAAAAAGTAATGATATTTTTGCTTCTGAAATGAATTCCAGTTTCCAACCAGCAGTTCAGACTAACCTATACCATTTTTTTCTGAATAGCACACAGACCAGGGTTGTTTATAAACATATAAAAATGCATTCCAAGCTCAGGGGCTTTACAAGTGGTTTATATTGTAGTTTAGTCACAGTGAATTAAATGTGTTTTTGGATGACAAAGGTGGTGGGATGTGAAGACTAAATGTGTGTGTTTCTGAAAATGATTTTCAAACTACTGTAAATGTATGGCAGCTGTGTTATTAATTTTGCCAAGTGCCCTCTCCAGACATTTCAACAGATTTAATAAGCATTTTTACACAAACCTGGTTAATATTAAACTGTAACCATTTTGCTGCTTTTTTGCACTGCAAAATTATAACTGTCTAAAAGCCTATTTATACCAAAAATCAAAATCACTTCTCAAAGAAAACTTAAAATATGTTAAGTAACATCCTGAAGATTTATTGCAAACTTTCTTTTTTATTAAAGAAATGGTTCTGTAGCTTCTGTATTTGCTACTTTTAATTTCCCCACACACAGAAACCCACCTTCTCTTAAAAAGTGACAGCAAACCAATCCCAACCTGTGTATAACAAGACCATTTTTGTGGGTTATTTTGGTGCTAGATGTTTGGGGCTGCTACTGTATTTCAATTAACGTGAATATCATCAGTAGAAATGTTAAGTGGTTAGCTGAGTCGGTTATTTATTGCAGGTAGTCTCATGAATAGTTTCAGTTGTATACTAATGCACAGGTAATACGGTACATAGTGGTCTGATTTTATATCAGTAGTTTACTGGGTGCATGCTTTGGGTTATACAAATTTTATGTTGTGATATGGGTGTGTTGATTGTTCAAGTTGCATTGTTTCTTTGGATAGCAGAAGACTGAGCTCAAGTCTTTCAAAGGTCAAATGCAAAACTTGATATCCCAATAAAGGATATACTGTACAGTATCAGCCTGGCCACCTTTATTTGTTTAATTTTATTTGCTTGTCAACTTACAGTATAGTGTCGTCTAAAAGTGCAAAGTCAAAACTTATTTTAAATCTGTGTGTATGCTGCCTGCAAGGAACTGGCATCTGGGATAGATTCTGGGATCACCATTACAAATTTCAAGGAATAAGCATCTAGCTGGTGATGGGGGGAAAAAATACTACAAATAAAAGACTTATAGAATGAGCAGAGGAAAGAAATGATTGGAAAGAAGAAAGATTAGAAAATGAATGTTACTATGATACAACACGGTCAAACACTAGTGTTAGAAATCTCAAGGTTTTAATTTGAGGAATTTGAGGCAAAAGGCATTTATGGAGGTAATTATGAGGTAATAACAGTAATTATTAAGGTAAAGATTTTACTCTATCACTATAAAACACAGAACCCAAGCGCAAGGAAAATATGAGTTATTCCATTAGGAAGTGTACAAATTAAAGAGTTGGAGGTGCAATACAGAGTGTACTTCATTTTTTTTATTTTCAGCTACCACTATAAGCTACTGTATATACAGTATGGTACTGTATATATAATTATATTCATAAATATTGTTAACATTTTTTATCCTATTTTATCATCCTGTCTCTAGAGCAGGAGGTCTTTTCTACTGAACTTGAGAATTGCCACACTTAACATGCATTCTTACATGGTAGAGTGGTTTTAGGGCAGTGTCTGTGCAACCCTTTTCTTAGGGCAGTGTCTTTTCTCAGCTTCCTTGGTGTTTGGTGCTCAAATTAAAAAATACTTATTTCCACTGTGGTTCTGTATTTATGGTATCAAATTATTTGCATTTGCCTAAGACATCCTTAATTAAAAGCTTATTGAAACCAGCATCCATGGCTTAGCACAGTCTGATGATTGCTATCAAATGCGATTTTGTCTAGTATGTCATAACTTGTCTTCTGCAGCATCTCTGGACTGTCACATTTTCCTATGAAATAAACACACCTTTAAATGACATAAGGTATCGAGGAAGAAAGCTTCAGGGTTTTTATCTTTAATTTATGAAACTTTCTCTGGTCCTTTTTATAATACCTTTCTCTGGTACTTTGTTTTCATATAATAAAAAACTGGAATTGAATTAAATACTGTATTTCTTCAATATATCTACTGTTCTATTTCATAGCTTTGACTTCTAAACCAACATCAGGCAACACATTTGAAGAAAACTTACATGTGGGCTTTTTGATCTGTTTGCTAAGTCTAGTTGATTTACTTAAGTTAGGAATGGCCAGCTGTGGTCTAGAAAGCTACAGGATGTTGGAATTTGCATTACAAATGTACAGTATGCCTTGCACATTACTGTTGTAAAAGTCACTAATAAGCTGCTTTTATAGTATATGACTTCTTTTCCTCATTATTCTGCATTCTGCAGTGTCATTCTTTTAAATTACATATTAAAATGTAATTCAAAGGTTTTCAGTAATCTAGTGTTTAAAGTGCTGTACTTAATTTGTGATTTTAGCTGTTTTAAAATGCTGGATGTTCCATGGACTTTAAACAAATCTACATTGGCTATTGATTAAAAAAGCTTAAGGGTACAGTGACCATTTGCAGGCCATTGCACACAGCTGTTTAATACAGCTATTTCACTATTCATTTAAGCAACATCCAAGCAGCAGTATTATGGTGGATAACAATTACAATGTAGGTCGTCTTTTATACCTTTTGTGTTTTAAATAATGTCACAGCAATCCATTCTTAGGTTAAAAAAATGCTTATGCTTGAAATCAGTATTGTTGTCTCAGACAGCTGGTAATGTGCCATATTCATAACCTTATACAGATGGACACATGTTTATTAGTATCAGTGATTGAATATGACGCAAATGTAGCTAGGTGATACACCTCCATTACCGTTATACTTAGGGCCTGACATTTCCAAACAGAATTTATTAAAGAGTAAATCGTATAGGAGTCACACAAACTACCTAGGTTTTTGTGTTTTGACTAATAAATTAATCAATAAAATTTGATACTACCACCATGGCAAAAAAGACTCTATAGGAGGCTTAAAAGTTTTGCTAAGATATTTGCTGGTGGTTACTATGTCCTGAAATACTGTCTCCCCGGTCATACACAGCTGCTGTCCTCTCTTTAGTCCCAAGACCATTCCCATGCCAAACTTGGTAATGGGCTTCATCTGTTGATCTGGGTCAGAGGAACCGTGAGTGAATCTACTTCACCTGCTCCACATCCCAGTACACGAAAATCAGGGGCTCTGCCAGGAAACTAGACAGACTGCTAATCATTTTGCTAGATACTGTAATCGTATTACAGCAGACAATGCAGAATTCGAAATTTTATGGATCTAAGATGTCTCTCTAAATAAAATTAAAAAAAACAGTGTGAGAAAATTTCAATTGAAAGAGTTTCCAGTCTCTGTTTAAATTAAAAAATGCTACACAGAGGCTAGTACATGCTACTGATAAACACTGTACTAATAAAGGGCATGAAAGGTGGCACAGCACAGGTGCCAGCTCATGCACTGTGCTGGCAGCCACTAACGGCAGCCAGCTGCTCTGTCTCACCCCTTTGTTCTTTGGGCCACAACAACAGACAGGCACAGCCAGCAAATAGCATAAATCATCAAGAACGTCAGTTACAATGAAACATTAATTAGACCTTAACTATGAACAGGTTTCTTCTTTTAAAGTGAACAAATATTGAGAACCTTCTGATAAGTGAGAAATCTGTGGATATCAGCACCAGCCTTCCTGATACTACAGAGGTATACTGATATACTGTATTGAAATATGCTTTATATACTCCGCAATTAAGTGCTTTCCAGGTGTACTTATACTTTAGATTAAATAGAAACAGACAACATCATATGCTTAAATAATTAAAAATGTCTATAATCATAATGGCATTGCAAAGAACACATCTGATTATATTTGTCAGAAGTTAATTCCAGAAAGTATTTCATTAAGGAACTCAATGGAGACATTTGTTCACACCCTTTAGTATTTCTATAGTTGAAAGCCCCCAAAACAAGTCTCCAATAACTTTCTGCTCTTTGAAAATGTAATGAAAGCTTTCCTAGTATATCAAGGTTTCATCTTTCCCTGGAGTATAAATGGAGGTAAAACATGGAAGACATTCAGTAGTAGCATGCATCATCGCATTCAAGATCAGAAGGCTGTGGGCAAATTAACATTGACCTCCACAGGTTAGGAAAGGGATATGTAAGAATCCAGAAGGTGAATCTACCCCTGTCCACTTTTGTCCATAATTAAGAAATTTAAGGCTACTGGTATAGTGGAAATCATGATACAAAGAGGACGCAAGTGAAGCCAACCTGAGCTCTGAGCAAGTAGTTTGGGAATAAGTATATTAAAAGGTCAGTTGGAGATCTCCAAAACAATCTTGCATTTTCAGGATACAGTGTGTCAGAAACTGCTGTTTAATGTCATCTACATGAATGTGTTATTCATAACTACTGTAGGTTGCACAGAAGAAGCATTTTATGTGGGTGAACAACATATAGAGGAAACTTAGAATTACTACATCATATTTAAATAATATTTTATGGTCGGATGAAACATAAATTGATCATTTTGGACCTTTTATCGGTACTGCATAACAAAAATGAAGCTCAAGTTGAGGCAAACGTCATGCCCAGCATGAAATATGGCAGGGGAGCCCTTATGTTTTGGAATTGTTTTACATCTGTGAGTCCTGGAGCTCTTGTTTCAAAAGAGGGGAATAGTGACCATGTACGAGACTTCTAAGAAGTTTAAGCTGAGCTGAAAATGGACACTTCAGCAAGACAGAGATCCAAAGTATACACCCAAATTTATGGTTAACTCCATACAAAATAAAAGTTCATGACTGGCTGTCTCAATCTCCAAACCTAAAATCAGTCCAACATTTGCGGTTTAGACTCAAGAAGGTAGTTTACCGACAACATGCGAAGAGTCTGTAGTACTTAGAGAAATTAATCCTGAAGCTTTTGGCAAAAATCATGCTTTATAAGTGCCAAAACATCATAGTACACTACAGGAGGTGTCTTGTCAAAGTAATCCATAGCATTGCAAGAATTATAAAAGACTGACTGCAAGGGTGTGATTAAATGTCACCCTCATGTTTTCTGGATTTTAAGATAAATATGACTTTTTTAAATGACATGCAATTAAGTTTACTATATAACATTTTCAGAATTTTTTCTTCTTACGTCTTACTTATGAAGAAATCTGGGGGACACTGAAACTTTATCTCCTAATTGTTAATCACGAATTTCTGTTTAACCTGTTGGAAATTATGTTAGGAGAGGCCACTGTACAGCTAGAACACTGGGGCCTATGCCTAATTTCTGCACCCCTTGTGTGTGAAGTGGTAAGGTTTCTAACAAAATGTGAGGCAAGAAATATGAAATACAAGATAAAGCACTACATGATCAGTAAGTATTTACTCTTTCAGTAGCAGTAAATGCTTCGTGTACAGGAGTGAGATAATGCATCACAGTTACCATAAACGTGCAGTACAAGTGGAAAACGAATCCTTTGTGAAAGACTTAGAAGTACTTAAATTAATAGCAGTATAGCTACAGACTGTATATCAATAATGTACTAAACATATGCCAATGCACACACCTTGTATACTGTACATTAGATCTCACTAGTTTTATTTACAAAATATAACTAAAGCTAGCTCTAATTAAGGAAATGTTTATAAGTGACAAATGTCATTTTTTCTGTGTACTGCATGCTGTATATTTCCTTAAAAATTAAACAATGAATTTTTCAAAAGGTCTTGTCTATTGTAATGTTACTATATTTTTTTATTTTATATAAGGTTTCACTGTTTCCCCTTTCCTTACTTTTTTATATGAGTAAATTAATTGTAATTCCATATTTAAAAGTAAGGTAAGGCTTTTTACGTTTGATTGGAAAATCCCATCCAGCTTTAAGCCTAACATTTTCTACAACAGCTAAGCCTTATAACATTTCATAGATTTCACAGAGACTGCATCATCCTGTACACTTGAGAATACAACTAGATACTACAGCTCAACTGCATGATGAAATGCTATGCCATATTTTTCTAATTTTCGAAATATTTGAACATTCAAACTTGAACGCGTTGTGTCCTGCTTTTTTTAACAAAAATAGGTACAGACCACTGACATACTGTATGGAGGGATATGGTTAATAGCTGTGACCTCCAGTAACAACATTCCATGCATTAAACAATAAATCCTTCAAATAAGAATGTTTATGCTTTTATTAAGTTGTGATATGTTGCTTGCAGTATTATTTAACAGCCTATAAGCACCAATAGAGTACTCTGCCATATACTAGTTTTCCATCACCTGTGAAGGATTATCTTCAGAACAGCACCCCATCTATTGGCTCTCCTTGGTGAGATACAAATAAGGCAGAAAACCACTTGAGCTTATAAGCCTAGTAAAGTGGATCTGTGGAGTGTTGATTCCTGTTTTCCTTTCCATGGTATTAAAAAGTACAACAAGTCTACGTGCTACAGTACATGAAAGCCAATTGAACGATGATGTAAAAAATGACTAAGAAACCTTTGTTTTTTGCATAATTCTTTTTACTTAAAAAGAAACATCAGAACATAGTGTCTTTATAGTTGCCTGCTATTGCTCAAAGTTAATTGCAGCTGACTTAGGAATTTACATTTAAGTCTCAGAAATCCTAGACCTAGTTTATGAAGTCTGTGTTCTTCCTGCAAGGAATGAGTTCTTTTTTGCAGTATTATTCAGAATATTATTCTAGGAAGTAGTATCCAGACACTGGCCTCACCAGTGCCTGGGCCACTTCACACAGTCCACCACACTTGTTTTGTAGGTTGACTGGAGCATACTTAATATACTGTTAATTACGTCCTTAAGTGCCACTTAAGAGTACTGTTACTCAACCTTTTTTGTATCGGGGACTAGCTCCTTAAGGGCATCCTGTTTAGAAGACTGCTTAAACTAAAAAATAAAGCATGAAAAAATGAATTCATACATTATAATGTGTCTGATTATAGGACCCAGTAGAAACTGGTGCTTGGGACTGGTGTTGGAAAAACATGGTTCTAGTTTGTTCATCCATTTTCTAACCCCTTCATTCAATTCAGGGTCACAGGGAAGCCAGAGCCTAGCAGGGTACACCCTGAATGGGATGCCACCAGTGTACACACTGACACACACATGCAAACCATTGACAATTTAACCAAAGCCAATTAACCTACCAGTATGTCTTTAGAGTGTGGGAGGAAGCCCACACAAACACTGGAAGAACATGCAAACTCCACCCAGGTAGCACACGAAAATTGAACCCAGTAGTAAATTAATCCCTCTTAAAAATTAAATAAAAGATTGATCAAAAGATGTAAATGGTTACATGTAATATAAGTACAGTATATAAGATATTTTCATTTCAGTCATCTGAAATTTCAGTCATTATTTAAGAATTATTTTTCCTGTATTATCAAGTAATGGAAGTGTTCAAGAAAAAAATATCAACTCGCTGTGGGTAAACAGGATTGAGTATATTTTTTGGGGAGTATGATTTAATAATTAGATTTTATAGAGAAGCATTGCCAAGCACTGCATAAATGACTGGTTGCTTAGTTACAGAATTTGACTTGAAGGTGGATAGTTATTGGGTGCAGCATTTGCTGTTTCACCTTGATTTGCCTATTCATTTTTGTTTCTTTAGAAAACTGCTTGCAGATTTGTATAGAATAGGAAAACAAAATGAGAGAACAGATAACTTCATTCCTTGTGTTTTTTATTATAATTTGTAATGTCACATTTTCTCAATTAAATAGAAATTACTTTATTAGGCATCATGTCATGTTACTTATAAAATGTTCACATCAAACATGGCAAAAATGTTTAATTTATTATGGATTCAACATAATTTTAAGCCTCTGAGTGGCATCCTTTCCAGGGTATACACTGCGCATGATGCTTGCTAAGATAGGCTTCAGTTCCAATGTGGAAGAAGTGTTTAGAAAATGCATGGATATATAAAAACAATGAATGTGCCTGGTTTCTTATACTTATAGCTAGCATGGCTGCAAGTGAAGATATCAGTGACTTTGGTGGTTGCTGAGGCATGGTTGGCAGGACCTTTAGTCAACAAGATAGCTCAATTTCTAAAGTTTCACGAACAACAGTCTCTTAGAGGGGGTCTGCAGACATTAGCAGCAAAGGGCAATAGTGGGCAGAAGAGCATATTCCAAGATGATGTCACCCATGCATTAATTTGAAATGCTAAAAAAAACAATGAACTGCAGATCAGTTGACTGCAGATTTTAACTGGGCATGAGCAGCCACTTTAATCAAAAATACACTGCTGAGAACTCCAAAGAGAGGCATTCCATAGTCTGAATGCAATACACAAACAACTCGTCGCACCTGTCTATGTAGTTTGCAAGTCCAGTAGTGCAAAATGCACAGGTAACAGGCTACCAAGCACTGGAAAAATGTAATATGGTCAGATGAATCACCCTTCACCATGAACTGACAAGCGCACGTGTGGTATCAACCTAAATAACTCTTAACAGCCTATGCTAATGTTCTGTTTGCCTTACCCATAAAAGTAAAAGTTACATAGATGCAGCCAACTGGTAATAATTTGTGGAGTTAGTCTCTACAACCTATTACCAACACAGTCAAACTGAAACCTTGCATCCAACGGTGAAGAGCTTTGGTGGTCATGTAATTCACCCCCACAGCGTTTTCAAACACAGTAGTTTGGGCTCTCCTTCCCTTAGAAGGCAATCAATGGTAATTGCTACTTAATGGTACTGAGTGAACATGATAAAGCACCGTCCTTCAGATGAGATGTAAAAACAAGGTTCTTACACTTTATGGTATTCAAAAATCCCAGAGTGATTCTCAAAAAGAGTTGGGGTATTACCCCGGTGTCCTTGGCCAAACTTCCCCCTTGTCTTTACCAATCATGGCCTCCTAATCATCCACATCTATGATTTGGCTTCATCACTCTGTTCTCCTCACCACTGATAGCTATGTGTCACACCTGAAGAAGGCTCCACTGCAGAAACGTTGTGTCTCTTTTCTTCTCTTTTCAGCATGAAATAAACCTTTACTTGTTTCTAAGAATAGGATGATTCTTATTGTCCAGGCATCCATCTGTTTTCTAATTACTTTATCCAATACAGGGTTTTGGGGGAGCCTATCCTTGCAAGCAATGGACACAAAGCAGAAATACAACCTGGATGGGACCCCAGTCCACTGCAGGGCTAGTCTAGTCGTGGCTAATTTGAATCTTCTGTTATATCATTCGTGAACAATGGCTGGGATTCCTCACACAGCTGTAAACAGTTAGCTGGATTGAGAATTGCCCAGGGTACACTTGGCTGTCATGGCTGGCCAGGTACTATACTTCTGAGCTTGCAGCATCAAGGAGAGCAGCGTGTTCATCAGTTTTTGTTTGTTTGAACTGAGTCAGAATCACAAGCTGATGGGCCTGATGGTTACATGTTTCAGAGGATGCACAAAAATTGATTTAATAGTTCAGGGGTTGTAGTATTGTGGCAATCTTACCTAAGTCAGAAGTCATGATTATAAAACATAAATCTGGATTCAGTTTTGGATGTAAAATTAATTTGGGGAATTCCAAGAATCAGGTGTGAGCTTGTAGGTAATAATATGTGTTCTGTTTGCAATTATAGGGTAGATTCAGCAAACAAATAATATTTCATAGAAGTAGGCTTATTGTCAAAATGAAAGCTTTGTGGTAGAGACGCATTAGAGCTATGCCTAATTGAACTGTTCAGGGATCTGGGATTATTGTTTGTTGCATCTTTTTTCAGTAAACAGAATCTGAAACAAAATAGGAACCTTTGTAACAAACAAGCAGTGTAAAGATGTCATATTGAAATGGGTAGTCCAAGATCAGCACATCTATGATAAAGGTCATAAGCTACTTGAAGCAGTTTTTTCAGAAAGAACCTCTTTAAAAAAGTTAAAACTGTTGAAAAGGACTTTGGTTAAAAGTTCTTTAAAGATTTTATCTTCATTAATCTATATGAAGCTCTCATAAGCAGCAAAGCTACATATTAATTTTTCCTGAAATAATTGTTGTATCTCTTACATGGCATTTGTTGCCAAAGTTTTAAAAATGGTGTACTTGGATAAATATCCCCAGTGTTTTCAATTTAGAGATTTTTTTTAAAGAAGCAATGGTTATTTATTACAGTGTCATGATTCCTCTGGCAACAGGGAAGATGGATGATTGCTTGCTGTTGGCCTTTTGCATGTGCCAGCCATGAAAAAGGATATTTTCCTCATAATTTTTCAAATGAATTTATTCATTTTCTATATGTATACATAATGTGCCGGTGAAAAGAGGGCAGATGACACTGCGTTTAGCTAGGCCAAGAGCCTGAAATATGGTTTAGATTAAGCTTTCCAGGCTCAGCTGCCAATATATGTGTTGTTTTTCAGGCTAAGCCAAGAACACTAAACTGATTTTTGGACAGATTTTTTAAAGTAAAATACCGTCAGTGTGGTTCATGAATGAAGAGAGGATACATCTAGGTTAAATTGTACTTCATGTGCATGCAAAGAGGCAGGTTTAGGGGACAAATGACTATATAATAGCACACAACCTTGTTAAGAGAGCTTGCTGTTCTGCTATTCTTGCTAGGATGTTTGATTTCTTGTGTAAAGAATTATCTTGGTTAAAATGGGCTCTTCTGGTTAGAATAGGGAGATAGGTTTCCATTCATTTTTTGGCATCCGGGGTTATGAAGACCGATTTAACCAGTGGTTGAATTCTATTTAGTTTAGAATGCAGCTTATCTCTTCTTTTGTCTTTTGTAGGAGTTATTTAAGAGTCTAATACTTGGTAGTAGTCTGGGGTTTTTCTGGGTGTTAGGATGTTAGGCCTCTGGGATGCCTTAATTGTAACTTTGTAAAAAGCTCAACTTCTGTGTTGTATGTTTATAATGTGTGTAGTTTATTGGGTGTATTGTTATTTTTAATAAATATGTTTTAAACCAGTGTGCCTGAATTATTACTCTTTTCACATAAACTGTGCCAGTGAAGAATAATTCATGTGCCTCTAACTATACAGATCCTGAGCTGTTCATATTTTCACACTAATATGTAGAGTGGTGTTGGCATAATAGTGGAGGTGGCTGAGGAGTCTTTTGTTATTTGAGAAAAATAATTGGGAAAGACAAAAATCTGGCACACTACAAATTCAAATAGACGAAAATAGACTAAATTTATCTTATGAAATGTAGATTAAGTGTGTACTGTATAATTAAATGCAATTATGACCTACAAATTAAAAGCAGTAGAGACCTTAAATTTATAAATTGTATAAAAATTGATAAAACTATTTATTTTATTAATAAACTTAACAGTATTAAGATTATTTAAAATCTTTAATTTTTTTTTCTTGTATAATGCATGTACTGTAATTAAATTGCTGCTGTGCTTTAGAAATCTGCAGTATCTGAGGAAACTGCAATAAATTTAATGTTCTCTCTAATACACCAACATTTTTAACTGGCAGTTGCTTGTAGGATAATATTCCACATCGTGCAAAACATGTGATCAGGCAATTGAATTATGCTTCATGAACTGAACAAACAGTCTTTTGCAGAAGCATTTCCAGTCTTTGATACAGTATTTTGATACAGTAAAGAAATTCTGAAATGTTAACAAGTCTAACAATCACTAAGAAACATCAAAACAACAAAAAATACATAAACCTCCTACTGTAAAAATAAAGAAAAACCAACACCCTGACAAAGAACAGCTAATTGTTGCTTATGCCTTTTCACAGTTTTGTTGTTGACTTAAGAGACTCAAAATCTATGATAAAAGTAATCAGAGAATGAATGGATGTGTAAAACAATCAGGGATATGTACTAAGCTCAGTGTTTTTCAAAACATTCAAGAAAGACCCAAGATTCTATGGAATTGGTTCAGTGCCTGTTCTATAGAAACACATTCTCTCCAGTTTGCAGTAATTGTGGAGATCATGTCATTGAATGACCTCTTGAAACAGGGTGCAATAGCAGATTTCCATTCTGTAAGAAGTTTTTTTTTGTCTACAACCATTCCAAACGTTAGTGCTGATCGTTCTTTCATTGTTAGTTGGAGTGTTGCCTCTGAACAATTGAAGAGTACTAAAAGGGAGATCTAGGTGTATATTCTTCCCAAATACTTTTGAGTTCCACTGAAACGTTTGATGTAGTATTTAAGATGACTGAACCTTTCTTTTATTACAAGTAAGTTTTATTTTGTAAGTCCTTAAAACATGTATTTGAAGTGTCCAGAACGGGACAATTTCATGGTGTGTTATATATTATAGCTCACTGGATATATTTCAAAGAGAGTTTCATATTCTCTGTGAGACATACAGTATAAAGTCTGATATGCTGATTAAATAACACAATTGAAGCTGAAAGATTTACAGAAGGAAAAAAATACAAATGTGTTGCCAAGGTGTGCTTGAAAGCTTGTTCCTGGCTTTCTGTGGGGAGATATACAGTGTGGTTCTGTAAGGAAGAGTGGGCCAGGATTGTTCCCAGGCGATGTGATAGACTGATCAACTCTTGAAGGAAACTTACTAAAATTATTGCTGCGAAAGGGAGTGCCATAAATTACTGAATTAAGGGGTGTCCTTACTTTTTCACATAAAGATATTGAATGCTGGATTATTTAAAAGTAAATAATAATAATTAATAATTGCTTACACTTATATAGCGCTTTTCTGAAAACTCCACTCAAAACGCTTTACGGGTAATGGGGACTCCCCTCCACCACCACCAATGTGCAACATCCACCTGGATGATGTGACGGCAGCCATAGTGCGCCAGAATACTCACCACACATCAGCTATCAGTGGGGAGGAGAGCAGAGTAATGAATCCAGTTCATAGATGGGGATTATTAGGAGGCCATGATTGGTAAGGGCCAATGGTAAATTTGGCCAGGACACCAGGGTAACACCCCTACTCTTTTTGAAAAAAAGCCCTGGGATTTTTAATGACCACAGAGAGTCAGGACCTCAGTTTTACATCTCATCCGAAGGACGGTGCCTGTTTACAATATAGTGTCCCCATCACTATACTGGAGTATAAGGACCCAAATGGACCACAGGGTGAGCACCCCCTGCTGGCCCCACTAACACATCTTCCAGCAACAACCTTAGTTTTTCCCGAGAGGTCTCCCATCCAGGTACTGACCAGGCTCATACCTGCTTAGCTTCAGTGGGCTGGCAGTTGTGAGTTGCAGGGTGATATGGCTGCTGGAACCTGTAGAATTGGCAAACAACACAGTAATTAGCAAGCAGAAAAAGTGAAACAGTGGGGAATTGCACAAAAATTAAGAATTGCAAACAATTATAGATTTTGGCATACACTTAAAAATTAATTTAAGTTGCAGAGTGATATGGCTGCTGGCTTATGAATGAATAATGGTTAGTAGAATTCTGTGTAATTTGCCAAATGAAGTTAGTTGTATCTAGTATTTGGACTATGCAAATGTTAAGTATGTGAAAATTTAAATTTCTAAGGGGGTGTACTTACCTCATATGTGTATATACAGTATGTGTACTGTGCCGTGCAGTACACCATATTAAGTATAAATACCCCTAATGATGCATACATTCCTTTAAATTCATTTCTTTTATTCCAAATCTACAGTAAATGCTCAAACAGAAGAGTTATAAGTGTAAGATTATTAACAGTTAATCTCAGCATTAACTAATGAGAAAAAAATATCTTGATAAGTATTCCAAGGATTCCGAAATGAAAAACGTAATATTTAGCTGAATCACTTTTGGCAGCAATTACAGTAGCAAATCTCTAAAAACATTGGATTCCAGCTTGGTGCAGTGCGTCACGGATGTCGGAAGGGCATGCCATGGAATGGCCAGAAGAGCAATTAAGCCCTATGCGTAGAGGCTAAAGAGGCAACGCAAGTTAGCCTGGGCTCAGGGGGGTCAAATTAAAGGGTGACAGAAGTTAGCTTGGGCTCAGGGGGTCAGACAGTGTCGGGTAGAAATCTATGCCTTCAGGCCACGGAGGAGACAACCTGGTGCAAGACTGGTCTCAAGACATCCGAACCCTCAATGCTGAGCCAGGAGGAAAGGGTGACCGGAAAATATACAGTATAGCCCCACACAAAGACACATCAGAAGGACAAGAAAAGCACAAGGAAACTAGGAACAGGACAGAGTTGGAGCACCCTCTAGACATAGAGGGTGTGACACAATGTTTGTCTGTTATTTTTGGCAGATTTTGTCTTGTCTGATCATAAAAACTTTGCCATGTGTTTCCAGTATACCTTAAATGCCTTGTTCCAAATTCCATGTGGGATTTAAATGGTTTTGCCACCCTTCGATTTGTGAAGTGTTTTTATAAACTCTAGTATTGAAAATGCACATTTTCTCAAAATCTCAAATTATCCACATGCTATAATTCTAAATACAAAAACCAGATATTGAAAATTGAACTTTAAAATGGCTTTTCAAACGTTACGCACATAGAATCTATGAACTCTGAAAGATGAAACCATGCTTCAACTCATCATACTGTATATAAACAGCTTATCAGGTTAAATAAAATATCATAGAGCAGAACTAAATAAAAAGCAGCTATCACTTCGGTTGACTGTTAGAATACGTCTTTTTGTTTTGCACAACTTTTCCGATCACTACTCATTAAAATGGCAATGAACGGTTGTTAAAATGGAATTTGAGGGCTTACATTTTTAAGTATTTCATTTTCTACTTCATCTTGAAGAGATGATGCAGAACTCCAGCAAAACAGGAGAATTATGCAACACCTGACCATATTTCCTTAAAAGGACTTCCCTTTATTATTGATGCTGGCTTTAAAGGCTGTTGGAAATTCACACTTGTTTGCAGTAGGTGTGATCTACTGTTGTACGATATGTCTTGTTTCCCTTAATTATAAGTTTTTGTTAATTAAATGGCAGCTTCATTTACTATAACTAGTGAAGGTGATCTTTGATTCTTATAACATGTAAAAGTACAAAAGTGGCGGCCTTCCTTGCACATAAAGAAACGCAGTCTTTTATAAATTATCTAAATAACTGCACCAAGAAATATTAATTTTATAAATATACTGTACCTAATTAACTATGTATTGAAGTTGGAGATGTGTAGTATGCTAAAGAAAGGAATGCTTGGCAGATGTCTTAGTGTCAATTTTGTTTTGTATTTGAGAACAGAGTCAACTAGTTTCCAAACGCTTATTCTCTCAGATGTTCCATGTGCACTTCACAGACCTTTTTTCTGTTCGGTCTTGGCTACAGCCAGTGTTGTTGCATTTTGTCAAAGAGCAATTGGAAATCTTCTTGATGGCCTGTGTTACATAACAGTCAGTAATCATTAAGTATCCCTGGAGGATAGTGCTCATATGTGTTAGTCCACCTGCTACAAATTCTGCTGCTGCTGGCCACATTTTTTCACCATATTGTCATCTCTTATAAGCAGTTTTCACTGCATGTTTCAACTTGGGGGGTTAAATACCCATCCCACACAGTAGTAGGATTTTTTTTTACTTTGACCTTAAACTTAGAGGGTTGATGTAAAGCTACTAATGGTGTTATGGAATAGGAAATTCAGAGTGGATTAGTAAAGAGTAATTTTAAAAATGTAAATACTCTCTAGTACTGTACCAATTTCTAGTATCGAATAACTTGCCCCCTGTCATCAGGGAATAAGAAACAAGTACTTCCATGGTTATTTTGTTGCAAGTGAGGTAGTGGAATGATGAAAAAAAGCAATTTAAGACAATTTAAAAAAAAAAACATATTTCTAGCACTTGACATAATCACAGACTATTTATGTAAGTGGTGATTATCTGAGTCCGAGACCTGATACAGTCCAGTGCTACCATTACCTCTCAGAGTTACCAAATATATGGCAACTTGGGAGGGTAATGCTAGTTTCAGACAACAATAAAATCCCTCTTAGGGATGTCTGCTTTCTGAAATGATGCACTATTTTGAGAACCTTTTCTCGAACCTAGAAAATGCATCCCAGAGATATGATCTTTGCATGGCGGGTGTTAAAGGAAATAAATCTTCCCTCAACTATAAAAAGCAATCTCATCCATTTGTCCCTAAATTTAGTTCTGTCACTGCTGTGGTCAGGAATACCTGCTGCCTTGGCTCTGTGGGCAGGTGGATACTCGTTCACTGTTTGAATCTCCTTGTCGCTTCAAAGAATGAAAGAAGATGAAAAAGAAGGAAACAAGGAAGGCTTAACCTTAGATTTTATATACCAAGATCATCCCCACAGGGCTGACAAATCAACTGTTAGATACTTTCCATGTATGGAAAGCCCTCCCCCCTCCAAACACAACAGCATATCAAATATTTTTACGAATTTTCCATAGAACCTCAACACAGATGCAGCCAATCTAGTTGTGCAGCCATTTAGAAAGATATACAGTACATTCTTTAGATCTTTTACTTTATTGGGCCTTTTTTGTTTAATGATCTGAGACCTGACAGAAACACAATTTCAGCCCAGCTGTATCCACAAATTACAAACCTACTACTTGATGGGGGCTCTTACTGACCAAAAGTCCCTTCTATCTTCCCATTGGAAATATGCTGCCCAATTTTAGGTTTGTTATTTGTAGTTGGTTGGTGGGTCAAGGTTTTTATTTATTCTTAAATCCAGTCAGATTAAAAAAGTAATAAAACATGTCCTAATCTTTTATAATTTCACAAATAGTCTCTCTTGGTTTCTTTAAAACAGCACAGTGTTTCTGACACTTTGCATTGTATGAATTCTATTTTAAATTGGCTATTTAATGTTTTAACTTTTGGTATAGGTTTTTTATGAGGAACCTGCTTTGTGCCAAGTGTTATTCTCCGTTCATACTACTAACACCATGCACTGTTTTTGAAAGGTAGAAAAATTTCCATTATATAGTAATAAAAATCTATTTCCTCTGTGGCTTCTGAAGTAACTTGTGTAAACGTTGGCTTCTGATTCTCCCAGTGTGCCATTATATTTGGAGTTTAAGTAAGGGAGATCAAATTTCTGTCCATGCTTCTGATCATTCTCTTTCCTCTTGCATACACATAAAGACTTTTCCTTCTGCCTTAATTCATTTGATAGAGGCCTGGTTTTTTGAAGGTGGGGTTTTAATTTGTGGAAAAGATCCACAGTGTTGTCCATTATACTCATGTTTTAAGTCCAAACCACCTGTTTGCTTTTGGTACATTATGTACTTGGCTTTCCTCAAATGAATGAATAAATCCATCCATCTTCTAATCACTTTATCCAAAACGGGGTTGTAGTGGAGCTGAAGCCAAACAGCAAGCGATGGGCACAAGGCAGGAAGCACCCTATATGGGACGCCAGTCCATCGCAGGGCACACAGTGCCACAAATATACACACACTCACACAAGGACCTATTTTCCCAGAGGCCAGTTAACCTGCCACTATGGACTTGTTGGAGGAAACTGTAGCGCTTGGAGGAAACCCATGTAAACACGAGCAGAACACGCAAATTCCACGCAGAGAGCACCCCAGTAGTTGAACCTGTGGTCCCAATGATGTGAGGCAGCAATCCTACCCATTGATAGTGTAGCTAGTAGTGAATGTGAATATTCTTGTGTAAACTGCAGTTTTCTGAAATAGATTGCTCAATTCCCTTTTTCTTAAAAATGCCCTTGCTCTGTAAGCTGCATAAAACGTTAGAGGTTGAGAAATCTAGAGTAACCTTTACTTCTTTTCTGTTTTCTGAAAAACAGGTGAAATCCAAATAAACATTATGTAAACAGTTCCAAATTTCTAAAAGATGTTACGGGGGTGGATCAGAGCATGTTTTTAAATTAGGTTTAAATGGCAGTTTTAAATTTTAAGTATGGACCGTATGTTAGAGGATTAATGAAACACCAGATTTCTTCTGGCAAATTGCACATTTAATTACTGGTTCTTTGTAAAATAAACACTTAGAAACCACCACTTGTTCTCAACTTGCATACTGTAAAACTGCCAATTTGCCACTTTTACTTTAAAAGGTATTGTGGCACAGTGTAATGAACCATGTTTCGACAGTAGGCAATAGTGAAAAATATCTGTAATTCCAACTTCTGTCTTTAAGTCAAAGTTAAGCATACTCATTCTACAGTATATGTGATTTATTAACCTTCTCATGATCATATACTGTATATATATATTTCTCTTGTTCATATAGTACATTTATATTTCACAGCTAAACAAGCTACTGTATATACTTGAAATGTAAATTACAATTTTAGGTCAGTGTTAAGTAACCTGTATTGTAACTTAGAAAATTGTTTCTCCTTGTAGTCAATTGCATTCTTCTGAGTTACTCATACAGTATGGTACCATTGTTCAGTAGATGTTCATTATCCTGATCCTGTCCATTTGTGTTTCTTAGGACTATGAACAGTAAAGAGGCCCTATTTACGTACTGATCTGAGGGAAGATTAAGATCTTGTTTAATGAGGAAAATCTCATTGATCCAAGAATTAAAATTGTTTCCCATTTGGAGTAATTTCAGAAAACAAGGCAAAATGTTATCATGCTCAATAATCAGGGTTTGAGAGTTGCTATTTTTTTTAAATAGAAGATTTGCTGCTTTTCTAGCTTCAGGCAGGAGTGACTTAAATAGCCCAAGAACTGAAAGCCACTGGAACAAAGCCGTATCTCCAGAAGGTTACCCGCGCTGTCATGTAAGGTTATTGTTCTATGCTTAAATATACTCCTGCTTTCTGTTTACCACACACATTTTTTTGTGGATAAAGTGGTTTTAAAACTCTATTCTGTTCAGCTATGGCTAAACTGTATATATATATGTATCTTCTCAATTGTATTCAAGATACATTTAAGAGTCTTTGCCTGTATATTTTCCCTTAGACCTGTAGCTTTCAGGTTTGACATTATGCAGTTTTCACATAAACTATGTATGAAAAATTAAAATGTGAATCAGTGACATGTTTTTCTCTTGTCTGTTGCTGTTGTTTGCCCATTATCGTAGGTGTCTTAAGAAAAGCAAAAACTAAAAAAAAATGTGGCACAAGCCACAAATATATGAAGTTACTAAGGAACTGGAAAGATTTCAACTGCAGTGAGAGCGAGGTGCACTCTTAAAATGTTTTCCCAAAGCGACAAAGATCACAGTGGCAGCTGCAACACACACATCCTTTGTAACTGTCAGCTTGTTAATATTTTATTTTAAGCGACAGATTACCTAATACAGAAAAGCAGTTTCATGGAACTATTTTTTATTATATACTACATCCACCCAGCACACACAGGATGTACATATAGTGACATGTTTATAACACTTAATAGCTTTCATGTCTCAGTGTATTTATTTGTATCCAGAATAAGAAGTGAAGTTTTGTCTCTCTTCTCTCTTCTTTGCAGTCAAATGGGGACATACTATAAACCTGCCTCAGAGTTGGTTTAATGTACTTGTACTTGTCATAAAGGACTATAGGGATTCTGACTTTACTGTAAAGAGTTATTTTTGTCGTTGTTTTTGTACTTGCTGTGTGTTCAGAACTAATGTTGCTTCTGCACATATTTGGTTGCCGGTGTATTTCTGTTGGCAGTTGTATAAGAAGGGCTCCCATGGGCTGTAACGCTTTGGATAGCTGGGGCATCCCTGTGTTCTCAGCTTGTTGGCAGTTTCTCTGTGGTCTCTTTGAGGTTTGTGCAGATTAAGACACTACTGGGGCTTTGTAAAGGGGATTTTCAATAACATAACATCATTCTCCATTCCCTTCTCATCCTTTCTTGACTCCAGAAATTGTCTTCATCATACTATGTAAGCACTGCCATTTGCTGTGAAAATACAGCAAAGAAAAGAATAAGCAGATTTAAAGTGTAGTTTATGTTTGTAAATGTATTAATTTTCAAAAATGAAAATGCAACCGAGAACATGCCTTACTGAAATTTTAAAATGGTCTTAATAAAATATAGTGCTTTGTTAGCAATCACAAAATTCTACCAGACTTTTTGTAATGGTTTTTTGGGTCTTAGGCTGAATGATCTCCTAGAGCACAATTACAGTGTTTGCAGTCTTCCTTTTCACTTGTGTAAATTACATCCATATCATTGTTAAGACCAGGCAACTGTGGAATTAAGTGCATTGGTCTCAGTTTTTTTTCATGAAATAATTTAAGTTACTGTTTCTATGCCTTTGTATAAGCTCAATATAATGTTTAACATTGGAAAAACACAGAACAGAAAAAAAACGGATGTTATGCAGCACATTCAATTATTCTCCAGCAAAGCTCTAACAATGGAGTAATTATTAGTTAATTAATTATTATTATTATTATTATTATTATTATTATTATTATTAAGGCTCAGTAGCAAAGGCACAGAGTTATTATGTTAGGTAGCAGTGCATCCTGGGTTATGCTTTAGTTATTCGGCTTCCTTCAGAAAAGCATTAGATGTGTGCAGACTTAATATTAATCACATAATTCTTATGTGACTCAGTGTTGTACTGCAAAATAAACGAAACATTAAAAAACAGCGAAATCGTAACGGTATGGGTGAGTTGGTTAAGTGGGAAGGGAGTGAGTAAACAGTTTACTTTCTTGTCTGTTATTACTGTGCTGTAATAAACTTTATTACAGTATAAATAGTGCTGCATTTAGAAAAGTATTGGGAGTTATGTAAAAAGTACAGAAAATGCACTCTACTGAGAAGGAAAAAGCAAACTAATCATACTGTACATAATCATTAATAATTGTATATAAATAGTACTTAGAAAAATATACATAGTGGCTTTAAAACATCATATTTAAAAAAAAGGTTTCAGTGACTTGAATGAGTTTCAAAGAATGACTTATAGTACGGTCGTGTACTATAAGTCACATTGGAGCTCAAAGAAGTCTGCACTATATAAAGTTTTTTTTTAAGAAAGCTACACTTTTTTTACACAAATATATACACTATATATATTTGATTTATTAATTTTATTATTATGTTTAGTGCAAATAGTAATTCAGAATTATTTATTCATATTGTTTCATTTTGAAACATGTTCCTTAGCTTTCACTTCCTCTGCAAGCAATTATAACTTCACTACTTTTAATTATTTGTTTTTATATATATTCTATCATATCATACTATGATTATACTGCATTTGTGCAGTATAATGGAAAAAAGCTACGCTTGTATTTTTTCATTTAGCTCGTCCAAGCAGAGTGCTATGTTAGTGGCTCAGTGGTTCATTCTCGCCTGCCATACAAAATGGTCTGGATTCCATCCCAGCCAATAGTCAAGCTTTACTTTTAACTTTTTAACCTTTTTGGAGTTTTTAATTGCCTCTTATGGAAAATAAAGACTATTTGTCTAATAATATTGGCAATGAAATGTAGAGCAATTGGCAATTTACTGTAGCAAATATGACACCATGGGGCTGTTTCACAAAGTGCGATAACTAAGCTGGATCTATAAAATATTATTGTATAGATAGTTGTGAACACAGTGTGTTTTTTTAGGTTTGCATATACATTACAATTTTGTCTTAATGCTAATTGAAGTAACACTGTTACTTAAAAATATGTAAGAGAAACTTTGCCATAAATATATAAAAAGCGTACTAGATTTATTATTAAGCCATCATTATCTTATCATTTCCTGCCCCTTACCCAAACCACTAAAGCTAAAGTGTCTTTTTTTATGTAAATCCACACAGAAAATAGTTATTCTAATGGCCAATTGAAGCAGCTGTCAGACGTGGCTTCAGGATTTTATATTTGGAGTGGCTGGGACAGCTTAAAACAGTGATCCCAAGGTTGTTGCAGGCAAAAACAAGAAATGTCATGAAAGATATTTGACAAAGCAACCTGATTGCAGAACTTTTCCGCCACCTGCAAGAGCCTGGCATATCTCTCTCCTGTTAATGTATTTCTCATGCCGTATCACAGCTGAAAATCAGAACAATCAGCTAAATAGAAAAAAAGCATTTCTCTTAAAGAGATACACCACTTGTTTTTTTGTTTGGAGATAACTAATGTGATAAAATGCATGTGGGTTACACTATACTAAGCTAAGTGTATGACATGTTTCATTGAAAATGTCGATATTATAATTGTTAGAAACAGTAGCAATTGCATTTATATACTAAATACTTTTGGAGAGTAAACTTTTGCCACAACAACAAAGGTGTATGCCACTTACTGGGCTGAGCAAATATGGCCTTGATGAAGCCTGCCATATAACAAGGGGAGGTTAAATTTAGTTTTTATCTAAAATATTTTGTATGTTAAATATTAAAAGTCCCACATCAGAGAAAACAAGTCCTGTCTTACTGTCTTGATTAAAGGTCAAGTTAAAGCATGTTTATGTTGCTACAGAGAAAAGCAGTGCTCAAAAACGGTTCTCCTAGGACGAACTTCCATAGTTTAAATGATCATGTAAGTTCACAGTCCAAAAAAAACCCTTCCTGCACCCTGTTTATTGTCCTTATTCTGTGAAGCAAAACTTACCAGATCCCGCTGTTTTCACTGTTTTACTTGTTGAACCATTTTTAGCTAACCATGCTCTTCGAGTTTAGACTGTGTATTAAATCTGCATATGTATATTCATGCTCAAGAACATGATGGTCCGGTAAACTTTAAGTTATGTCTGTCACACAGCTCTGTGAAGTCGCTCCCCCGTAATAAAGCACAAACAATGAAACACATACCCCCCCCCCAAAAAAAAAAAACCACGCTCAGGAACAAAATGCAATGGGGGGGCAACTTTACGGAGCTGGCCTTGAGTACAATTCCTAGGGTGCTCTCTGTGTGGAGTTTGCATGATCTCTCTGTGTTTGCATGTGTTTCAACCAGGTTTCCTCCCACAGTCTAAAAGCATACTGGTAGGTTCATTGGCCTTTGGGAAAATTGGTCCTGGTGGGTATGTGTGCATATCTGTGTCTGTGTGGACCCTGCGATGGAGTGGCATCCTGTCCAGGGTGTATCCTGCCTTATATATAATATATATAATTGTAAAAACTTTCCTATTCAGATACATTATAAAATATATTCTCTTCAATTTTTTTAGTCAACAAATTAATAGCATTTCGAATGTTGTTTTGCAAATTTGTTATTAACTACTACCAGTAGGTCAATTTAGTACAAAGTGCCCGTAACAAAACATATAATCCAATTTCCTTGTAATACTCCATGTTTATGTATTTTCTCTGCATAAAATAGGTGACAACGTCAATGGCCTTTTAATGCAGGAAGTTGTTCATTCTAACATTTTTAAGTGCATGAGCTCGAAATAAGGATGGGCACTTTAAACATTCTTTGAATTGTGTATTTATGTAGAAAGGATGCAACGGGAAGCTGATTATGTCTACAGTTTAAAACACATTTGGCACAGCTGCAAAGTATTAGGACATGCTAGTCAAAGCCTTTTTAAAAATGCCATTGTTTGTTAATGTTTGTTTTTTAAAGCTAAAACAGCAACTCTCATGGTTACAGTATAATATTAGAGGCACATTTTATTGTTCACACAAAGCTATCCCTTTTTTTCACGTCTCAGTCTGTAGGGGGTCCCAACCTTCTCTTTCTTAAAGGGGGGAAGACAGGGAGGGAGGTAGATTCAAGGGAGATGTGAACACGTTTTTGGATTGGTGTCATAACATCACTAATTTTGTTGTTTATTGTCTTTTCAGTGCCACTTTATTATTTTAAATTATAATTATAAAAAGATTATATGTGTTGGCTTTAAGGGTTAGTATTTAAAATCAAATATACACATAAAAACCTAAATTGCGATTTCTGTTTAAGGGCATCTTTAAATTCACTTACTCTCTCTCTGAGTATCATGGAAGTTTTTACTCCCACCATTGAAAACATTCACACTTTTCCCATATCTGTAATTATCTCTCATGAATTCCTCAAGGTTAAGACCTTCAAAATGGTGTGAAGGTCTAGGGTCTTTAATGTTTGGAAGAGAGACCACCAAAGCCATTGCAGTGTCTCCAATTGCAAAGATGGATTGAATTCAAAGTACTGGAGTCAAGGTTACATATCTTGTTAAAATTAGAAATCATAGGCAGGAGTTTTTATTTTCAAGGTAGAGGTTTGCATGGACACGTTTGGTGCACAAGGACGTGCTTGATGTCTTTTGAGGTTGAGATGAGGATCCTTAACTGTGTTGGGATCCTTACTGTTAAAGGTTTCGCCAGAGCTAAGCAGGTGTTGTTGAGGTCAGTTTCCCTGAGATACAGGGTACTTTCACAGGGTCCCTGGGGTCTGTATAATCAAGGTTATTGCCCTTTATGTCAAGGCTGGAATCTTTAAGCTTGAGGTAGATGCTCTCGCACTTCACAATAGGCTGCTTGAGTTGAGATCAGAGCCTTTAAAGTTGTGGTCTAACACTAACGACGGAAAAAGTCTTATAAGAAATACAAGAGAGTTCTCAAGCTCTCTTTACAAAGGTTCTCAAGCACAAAAGGGAGAAAGAGAAAAAAAGTTTGACTTTCATAAGGATCGCCTTTTTTATTTGTACTCCACACTGAGAAAAAATCACAACTAAAGAAGCAATCTGAATCAACCAAAGAGAAAAAACAACTCTCAGCAGGCTTCTGGTGCAGATTACAGATGGGTTAGATAATACAAATGATACAAGCAATGCGAGTCTGCAGGATGAAGATCACACCATCGTTTAGGCTGAATTGACACAGAAGAACTTCTTTCATCCAATCTTCAGTTGAAATGGAAAGGTACAGTATGACTGGGTCCCACAAGACTAATTTGGTTTAGTGCTCAGTATTGCATCAGAGATGTGGCGTACATCTATTGCTGAAGACTGCATTCTGTGTAGAAAGGGCATCATATGCATAAAAAAAGACATCAAGTTTATGAAGAAAACAGTTCCACAACTGTTGCTTTTGAAATTTAATTTAAATATAAATTAATAAATTTAAAGCAAAAATGATTTTGCCACATTACCATTCAAACGCTTGCTGTCTTAATTTTGAGTGTTTTTATAACTGGCTTGAGTGTTTCGGAGCCTCTTGGCAGTAGTTTTTGTTATTTGCAGCCAGTATGAATTCCTAAGCTGAATGCATAAGCTGTTAGCATACTTATTGGGAAATCAGCATTTAACGTTCTCTCACAGTCTCTGCCTTAGACTTTTTGGCTTTATCATGAATGCATTTTTTCCCCTCTTCTCTGGTTATTTTTTCAGTAGAACTGATCCATGTAAAAAAATTAAATAAGCTTGGTTCAGTGGAAATAATTAAGCAGAAAAAAATGGGTTCACAACAATATACAGTATTTCATTTTTATGTTCTGAGTAAATTGAAATGGACTGAATTTTAACTTGGCGTCAGAGGGTCTGGCCACACAAATATGTTAGAGCCTCGAATTATGGATATCCTACAGTGGACTGGGCTGTGTTGAACTATTCAACAATACTTAATGCAACACAAAGTGCTTTGTATCTTTATAAGCAGGTGTTTGTGTATGGCTAAAGTGTGGTATTTAACTGTAATGCTTTTGTAATGACTCCAGCCTGAAAACCTGTTCTTTAATGAATTAGGAAACAGTTTCCTTTGTAGTGTATTCTGCTGTTTTGTATTTGCCCTAACTAACCTATCTAGAAACAATGTTTCCTTCTTTTCTGGATGGATGCTAAAGGAGAATCGGTAAGGAATTTTTATTCTAAGGTAGTGTAAATGAATTGTTGAAACTTTGGGGTATATTTGTATTTTTGCTAACATGGGTTAAAGAAAATGGCTTAAAAGTAAATCCGTTATCAAGAATTATATGCAATAAGTGAATTTTACAAGCACAGCTATTTTAACACTTCTTGAATCAATCAAGCTTTCTTAAAAAAACAATATCAAAACTTTGTTATAAAACAAATAAGAAGTATTTTGTCATAAGAAAAACAAAGCAAATATAGCAGTATACATTTTTGTGCAGAAAGAGGTATTTTTTTCTTTGAAATACATAATTGATTAGCCTTTGATTTGAAATAAAATGCGCTGTTGTATGAATAGTTCTTAAACGTATACTGTAAACCAGACAGAAAATTAGATGCTTTGATTATAAGTTATAACAATAACAGTATATGTAACATGCAGCATTTCATATGGCAAATTATTTGTATTGCTGTAAAGACTTGCTGTACAGTGTATATGTCTGTTTATGTGTCAAGAGATGGAATGCTAGGTTGTTTTTTCCTCTAACCCATAAAGGCCAGTGAACACTGAGCCACTTTCTCATAAAACTATTAATGTAGAGTCTTTATTAGTATCTGTGAGCTACTCAATATTTGCTTTCTTATGTTCTGCTGCATTTGTAATGCTTAAAAAGTAGAAAGAAAACCTGTGGGTTGTGTAAGTCAAATCAACACAGAGAAAAGTCAAAATACAAAAACAGACATTCTTATTTTAGGCAGTCAAAAATGTACAAAGGCCCTTTGAGGCTTCTCTTGTCTTAGAGTTATTTTTCTGTTTCTAAAGTAACCTCAATGAAAGAGGTGCCCCTTGCGGGTACTGCAACATGTTGGGGCATCCTCGTAAGGACATCCAACATTGTAAACCTGTCTTAGAACCTATATACACTAATTGACTCAATGCGTAGTCCGTGGCCATTTTTTAATTGGTCGGACAATTAAAAGATCACCTCAGAACATGATCCCATTTGTCTGCTACCTTTCCGGTCAGCATTGGTCATCTTTCCTAGAGCGTTCCCATGGCCTGGTAGTTAGCTGTCCCTGCGCCCAGGTCCTCTGGGGAAACGTTTGGAATTCCATAGCAGTCAAGTCAAGCAGACAATGGCAACACCCAGCACATATATACAGAATACTGTATATAATTTAAAACTGAATAACTTTTTGTTATATTTCTTTTGTAAAAGCTCCTTTTAGGGATATGCATTTTTTCTTATCATATGTTTATGAATATAAAGAAATACTGTATATTAGAATTATTTATTCTAAAAACTCATGACATCTGAGCACTGTTTGAACCTTAATTATGTCCATTGTTTAAAATGAATTTGGATTTCAGAAAAGGCAGGTTAGAGTTGTTATAGCTCTGTCTCGTATGAATTTAATGGGCATCTTTAATTTAATGTTTGTTTTGTAAAAATGTTTTGCATGATTTGAGCCGGTCTTTCTGTGGGAGTTAATGAATGGAATCACCTTGGGTACTGTCAGTTGTACTGCCTAGCTGAGGGACAGTCTATTACTGTGTTTGGATTGGAAACTATAGCTTATATTTTTGTGGTCTTTGTTTCCTTAAAATGTCCTCTAGGAGTTGTACTTTAATTCTGTATTTAAGAATCATATTTGCTTTAATCTCCCATGGCTTCTATTACCTTAATTCTTAAACCAGACAGTGTGTACACAGAATAAGAGGACTTCATATTTTTAGTCTGTACCAGAGAAATACCATGGACTTGATAGGTATTCAATTTCTTGAAAATCATTAGCCCGGTCAGCTCAGTGGATTAGTTGAATATCAGTAACAATATGAAGACACAGGGACAGAAGTGGAAATTAAGTTCAGAGACATTATATGACACTTCTTTACACATAGGATTGTGGGAGTTTGGACAAGTGATTGAGGCTGGCACAGTGGGAGCCTTTATGAAAGTCATAGATAGGAAAGTTATACTGTATGTACTGTAGTAAGCATTCTACTAGCAATCAAATAAGCAGCATGGACGTAATGGCCCCCTCATATTTATGCCCTTTTGTGTTTTCTTATAAGATTATTTTACTTTTGTCCTTCAAGCCAGAATCTTTTTATGACTTCATAATTGTGCCACGCTCTAATAAAGAAAGGCATTGTGAGTCGGTAGAAGATTATGCTTTTTAAACTTTGTGCAGTTTAATTGCCAGGAATTGCTGATTTGTTCTACAGAAAACACCTGGAATACATTGAAAGACAATAAAGAAGTATGTTTTTAGGTGCACTATTACAGTGTGTTAAGCATTTTGCTCCTACTTTATAAATATATCTGCTAATATAAAGTATCATTATAATTTTTCCTTACAAAACAGGAAAAAAACAAGATGCACATTTTTTAATTTAAGAGAATGCAAAGTTTTGAAATGTAAATCATTTTAAATCAAATATGAAACAGGGATATGCTATAACAATATACTTTTTCATTTGGTAACTTAACCCAGAATTATTGCACAATTTTTATTCTAAATTAGTTCTTATTCTAAATGTACAGTAGCATAGGCCGTCATGAAGTTACCAAATTATGTGGTGAATGACGGTGCTTTTTAATGGTACAATAATTAAAATGAAGTTTGTACAACTACCAAAACAGTATTGACATTATATACAATGCTGCATGGTAATAAAAAGCATATTTTTAAAACAGATAAATGCAAAGTGATTATTTTTTGCAATAAAAGATAAAATATCCATGCTATGGCATAGACTAGACTTAGAAATGGAGACAGGAAAAGTAAAAAATGGAGCTTTATACAGTACCAACATTTTCTTCATGTGGAAATTTTGTATGAATGAAGAAAAATTAACAGATTTGTGTTTTTAAGGCCTTTCATCGTAGTCCCTAGTTAGAAAAAAAAAACTTGGACACATATTTGCTAGTTGTTGTCCAGTATGGTATTCAGTTTTTGGCACTGGGGCTAATCTGACTAGCCCATCAGAGAAACAGATCTGAAAAAAATACTTGGCTGTCTATTGCTGACCTAGATACAAGTTGGCAGCCTGTTACATTCTCCTAGAAGCCTGTGTGCCTCTTGGCTTTGTTAGTTGTTAAAGGGCTCCAGGGGTGTTAGAGAATATTTTCCTCTAACACCCCTGGAGTGGGTGATCATAGTTTGCAAAGGGCGTAGATTATCTCTTCCTTTAGTAATTGGCAGTCTTTAGACATGTGTTTTTACCACAGTTTGAAATGAATAAGGGAGTGAAAAATAAGTTTTAAAACCTTTTGTCTAGAAAGCTACACCACAAGCTAAGAATTTTATACCAAACATCAAACGGTGCGAAACCCTATAAACTTCCACTTATCCATTAATTTCCTCTTCTCAGAATGCGAAGAGTGTGGTAAGCACTGCATGTACCACTTCAATAAACAGAGTAATGCTTTAAAGATAATATTTGGTGAATATGTACAAAGCCTGCTGTAATACTTTTTATTGTAATATATATACAGTAGGTCTTCATGGTGTTACAAAGCCATTTTAGAAGTATAGATGAGGTTTTGGTCTTGAAGTTCAGTAATTTTGTCACATTCTTTAAATAATTCTAATCAATAGCGTATTTTTTTCTGGAATATACAGTGTTCTGTTTTAGGACAAACACAAGTATATTTTAAATTAGATGCATTTGACTGTATGTCGCCATATCTAGAAACATTTTCACCCCTTTGAAATGATGTCCATGGTTTCCTGCAGGAAAAAGCTTTAGGCCACACACACCCCATTTAACAGCTAGATGGTTGTACTAGCTTGCAAACTATCTTTTTATTGTAACTTAACAATATTATTGTGAACAAGACATTATTTGACCACTACAACTAGTTTGATTATATACAGTGGCTATCAAACATATTCACCCACCTTGGACTTTTTTTTACATTTTATTATGTTACAATATGGAATCATAATGTACAGTGTTTTACTGGGAAAGTTTGCTGTTGACATAAAACATGTCAAAGTGAAAACGAAATTCTATAGATCCTCCTAAATTAATTATAAATATAAAATGCATACGTATTCACCCCCATTTGAGACAATATTTACAGTATAAAAGTTACAGCCATAATTCACCTTGAATAAGTTTCTACCAGCTTTGCATTTTTGGACACTGAAATATTTGCCTATCCTTGTTTGCAAAATTGCTCAAACTCTCAGGTTGGATGGGAACGGTTGCTGAACAGCAATTTTCAACTCCTGCCACAGTTTCTTTTTTGGATTGAGGATTGGATCCTGGCTTTCCAGACTGGGACACATCAGAACATTGATTTTTTTTTCTTTTTACCCCACTCCGGGATAGTTCTGGCTGTATGATTTGGGTCATTGTGCTACTGGAAGGTGAATCTTCCACGTCACATTTCTCTTGACTGCAGACGGTTTTCCTCCTGGATTTCTCTGTGCTTTACTGCGTCCATCTTCCTTCAAACCTCAGTCTTCCAGGCCCTGATGCAGCGAAACTTCCCCATAACATGATGCTGCCACCATGCTTCACAGTAGGGTTGATGGTCTTGGGATGACATTCACTTCTGGCTTGCAGCAAACATAATGCTTACAGTTTAGGCCAAAAAGGTCTATTTTGGTCTCGTCAGAGCATAGAATCTTCTTCCATCTGGTCTCAGAGTCTCCCATATTTCTTCTAGAAAAGTGTTTCTGAGGTTTGATGTGAGTTTGTGTCACTCTCCCATGAAGCCCAAATTTGTAAGACACCCAGGCAATTGTCATTTAGACAGTTTCTCCCACTTCAGCCATGAAAGACTGTAATTCCTTTAGAGTTGTCACATGCCTCTTGGTGGTCTCCCTGACTAGTGCACTTTTCTCTTTGAAACTCAATTTTTGAGGACACCCTATTTTTCCACATTTTCAATATTTCTTTATAATGGACTTTATTGTGCTTTAGGGGATATGAAATGGAATGTTTTCTTCTACTCTTCCCCTTATTGGTGCTTTTCAATAATACTATCCAGAACTTACTTTGAAAGTTCCTTTGTCTTCATGATATAGTTTTTGTTGGGAGATATAGAAAGAACTGTGGGACCTCTAAGAGATGTAGAGGTATATTTATCCTAAACTCTTGTGAAACACCCCAAGTGTAACAGCTGTGTTCGACTTCTAAATACATTTGATTGCACCAGCGCCTATTTACTGTAGGTGTGTCATAATAAAGGAGGTGAATACTTATGCAATAGTTTGTTCTTTGTTTTATATTTGTAGTTAGTTTAAGAGGATCTGTAGAATTTTATTTTTACTTCATGACATTACAGAGTGTTTTGTGTCGATCAATGGGAAAAAATACCATGTACTATAAATACACTGTGATTCAATATTGAAAAACAGTAAAATGTGGCAAAAGTCCAAGGGGGTGAATACTTTTGATAGCCACTGTAGGATTCATCAAAGATAAAGGCTAACCATGATGTTGCCCATGGATAAGCTCTGTGCTTGAAACGTGTTGCTATTTGCTATTTTCTGTGCAGTATGTATTCATCCATCTTTGTGTTTTTTTGCTATCAAGGCGCTGTTTTATTTTGCACTCATTGAGATAAGTCTTTTTTTTTAATTAAGTGGTTTTCTCTACCTATATTAGTCTTAAGAAATTATGTTTCTCACCAGTTTTTGCTCTTTTTATTACTGCATCCTGATGATTCAGCTGCAAGGATGCATCGATTATTCACATCACTGCTTTGCACTCACAGCTCTGGCTCAACCATGACCCTGCATTCGAAGAAGCTGTTCGAAAATGGATGGATGGATTACTAACATAGCTTTCAGGCATCCAAATCTCTAATACATTAGATTTTTCATAAAGAATTGAGAGCTAATTGTATTAATGGTTTATTTTATTCATGTACAGTACACACTTTCAGAAAAAACATTCTGAATCACGAGTCGTTCACGCATTTGTTTGGCCAGATGGCACCAATTTTTGGTCAGTCGCCCCATCTGGCCTGATTCAAATGCAGGAAACCACGAGGTCTCATTTTGACTAATTACACATGATATATGCATATTTTCAACCACTCCTCTTCTCAGACTTTCTCAAGCACAGTCAAGTTGGTTGGGAATCAGACAGCATCTCTTGATCTGTACTTTTCTGTAATTTTATCCTTGAGTTGTTCTTAAAGCTCTTTGGTCTTCATGATTGAATCTTTGTTGGGAAAAAGCTGCCTTACTGAGGGACCTTACAAAGACAGGTGTATTTATTCAGAAATCACGTCAACCGCTGTTATTGCACACAGAGGCCACTCAACTAATTCTGTGACTTGTGAAAGTGATGATGTGCACCAGAACCTGGTTTAGGTTTGCCACAAGGAAAAGTGTGAATATGTGTGCGAGAGATTATTTTTCTTTATATTTTTTTTTGTCCATTAAGTTTATTCATCTATAAAAACTTTTAAAAATGTGTATTAAGTAACATCTAGATATTTGTGAGCGTTCAGTAGAGAAACATCTTAAATACACTAATGGGCATATTATCATGCCACACCGAAGCCATTGTATAATGTACTACACTATATAGTATGTATGGTTAAAATACGTTAGTATCCCCTATTTACATAATTATAATAAAGCCAGTGCTTTAGTACTTTGAAAATTAAAAAAAACATTTATCAACTAAAAAACGAACATCAGTATATATCTATACTGTATAGAAACTAATAGTAATCAATTAAAATGAACAACATCAATCACTTCTCTGCATCCAGACTTGCATTTTTCTCTCTCTTCCCTGATAATCACACCACACTGTAATGAGAAAGGCAATAAAACTTTCAGTAATCCTCTCAAGTCATCACCAGCCTGTCATTCCCCACACTGACAACAAACTGGGAGTGTTACAACATAAAAACAAGAACCCGCTGAGATTCGAATGCTGTGCATTGGGAACTTAGACAGGGAGAGGCTCGCTTGCTAGCTAGATTCACTGGCTAGATCCTAGTCTGTTGTTCTGCTCATTTGAAAACCCTCAGCTCTCTTTCATCCAGCTATACTCTAACTATGTAATAATATACCATGCTATATAGGAACATGTGCTATGAAACTAAGTAGCCAATTTAATTTAAAAGAAGTTATCTTTGGCAAATAAGGAAGAGAAAGATGAGCATGATCGTGGAATGCTACCTATCTGCTAAGGACAGGAAAGTGTGTCCGGCATTCTTCCATTCAAGTTCAAACCAGTTTTGTACGTCCATCTTATAAAATACAGCAGCAGCAGCAGAAAACGTATGTACAAATTGTGTATGTACCTTCTCAACAGTCTGTCCTTTCCACTGCACTACTCGACCAGTGGGACTACATCTCGACTTCCTTTGAGTTCCAGGGGCAGCCCATTCCTCCCAGATAGGAGTAATTTGAGATCACTGTTAAATGATGCCGCTGTATTGAGGTTTTATGCGCTGATCAGAGGTATCAGGTGATATCTTGATAGCAGTGTACTGTATATGTGCTTCCCTTCACAAGTGCTGAAGGCTCCAATCCATCTGATTCGAGGGGACATTTAACATAAAACTCTTCAAGAAAAATAAGTTTTCTCTCTTCCCTTTTCAGCATGGAATAAACCGATTGTTCCTTTGCAGACTACGCATGCTGACGCAGCTACCCACCTGAACTATTACAGAATATCTATTTGTTAGGAACACGCTAAAGGAAGATCTATCTGTCTGCATCATATTCGACCACTGCTTGGTTGTTTGTTGCCTGTGCTTTTTGCACCACTGTACTCACAATCTTGCATTGTTGGGTGTAATGAGTGGTTTGTATGCTGCAACCTGACTATCCCACTCTGTGGAGTTCTTGGTGGACCATTTTTGACGTAACTGGCTGATCACACCTCAAGTTGAAACATGCAGTCGGCTAATCTGCAGTTCATCACCTGTTTTGCCTTCTAATCAACGCATGGACATCATGATCCTGTCGTACTGTATATGCTTCTACCCACTGTTGTCCTACGCTGATGATGTCTTTTCCTCAAAGTTATATGCTGACTTTAGATATAATTGCTCATAAAGCTTCAGCAAATGTAGCTTTGGTCACTGAAAGCCCAATAATCACTCTTTTAGAGTTACTGAGGTCTCTTCTTGTAGCCATTATTATATGCAGGCGGGCCTGTCCAGAATTTTATGCTTGACCCTAAGCATTCTGGGACTTTATTTGCTTAATGCATAAACAAAATGTGTGTCACAACTCTTTATTTCAATATAATTGGACATACTGTAACTTGATAAATGAGGGACACCATTTATTGTCCACTATCTGTATAATGTGGAGTAGTGTAAAAAAGCTCAGAATATGGCATGTGCACTATATGCCTACATACTTCTGTCGCTCTGTTAAAGACATCCACAACAAATGATCCATGAGTGGTCATAAGGGGCGGTTTAAAAAAAAAACATTTTTGAATCCCTACAGTATGATGCTTTCCGTGTCATTTTTAAATAAGATTTAAAAAATACTATTTTGGCTTTTTTATTGCTTATACCAGGCCATTTTAAACCTGCCATTTTAAATGGATGAAATTTCCTTTGGAATAAATACCTAATCACAACCAAACCATGCAGACTGATGCTGTAATGTGGACATATTTATAAATCTCTTGACTAGGCATGTTTAAACTCAGACAAAAATGTAATAAATAAAGATTAAAGCCTATTAAATTACTCATCTCAAAACTGGAATAAATGATCCTTGAGACATGTTGTAGGTAAAAAAAATCAAACCATTAAATTATTTCGGCCAATTTGTCCAATTTTTTTTGGCCATGTTAGACTGCAACTGTATCAGCTGGACCACCAGGCTCAGGATTTCCGGCCTTATCAGGTCCCTAAGTTGTCCTTCTATAGCATGAGTTTTCAAGCTTATCTTCAATTTATTGGAATATTAGACTAAATCAGTTGTTTTATGTTCAGAATCTACAAAAATGATTGTCAGCTATATTGAGGTTCAGTGCCACAGTGATATAAGAAAAAGTCACCTAGGCAAAAACTTAAATAACACAGTCTTTAGTATTTTATATGCAAAGGGCAAAACTTATATCTTTTTAATATATATTTTTGTCTGTTTGAATATGTTGCTTTTGACTGGTGTTTTCTCCTGACATCTTTTTTTATCTATTATGTGGTCAGCTGGTTCCTAATGATCTTGCATGGAAAGATCCACATCTACTACTGGATAATGGATATTAATTCTGCATCATACAGTATATGCTGAACATAGTGACAATGTGTCTGTTTAGCCCAGGGTAAATGTTCTGCACAGGATAACTTTTTTGCTGTCTGTTGACCTTTCTAAGGAAAGGAAAAAACTTAAAAATTTATCATTTTTAAAGTCAGCATAAAGTTGAATATATTTAGCTAAATACTTTCCAGTATTTCTGTGGTGTGCATGTGTGAGACAGTAGAGTTTCCAGTGTTGTTTTGCAGTTGAGTTATGAACTATTTGGGTCAACCGATGACTTCTCGGTAGACAGGGTCACTGGAGGTCAAAGTCACCGTGCATGGTCATGTGATCACCTGAAAAAGAAGGCGCTATATTTTGGGAATGAAAGCTGCACAAACACAAAGTGCAGACAGTGCATCAAGACAATATACGAACAAACAGTAGGCAGTGTACATGTAAACAAGTAAACAGTTCAAATGTAAGCAATGCAGACATGTAAAGAATGACTGCAGATATGCAATAAATAAAATTACAGTGAGGTAGATGGTGTAGGTGTGGTCCAAGGGGCATGGCCAAATGTGTTCACCAGTCGCCCTGCTTGTGAGTAGAAGCTATTGAAGAATCTGGTGGTAAGTGTCTGTATGCTCTTGTATCTCTTGCCTGAGGGCAGTGGGGTGAAAAGCTCATGCCCCGGGTGGTGACTGTCCTCTGAGATGGCCAGAATTCTACCACGGCAGTGGTCCTCATAAAGCTGTTTAATCTCTGTGAGACCACAGCCGATGATCTTCTGGGCCACATTCACCATTCTCTGCAGTGCCTTTCTCTCTCGAGAAGAGGTGTTGCCGTCCAACAAAGTGATCCCATTGGTGAAGATGCTCTCGATGGTACAGCGGTAGAAGTACACCAACATAGGCACTGGCATCCCCCATCGCTTGAGGCACCTCAGGAAATAGAGGCGCTGCTGAGCCGTCTTCAAGATAATGTCCATGTTTGCAATCCAGGTAAGGTCATTAGAAATCTGAATTCCCAAAAACCTGTTGATCAGGAAGCAAATGCCTCCTCCTTTGTGCTTGGTGGTTTCTGTCCATGCGGTAAACAGTGAACCCCTTTGGCTGGATGGCGGTGTCTGGGATGCATGCATTCAGCCAGGTTTCTCTAAAGGCGTCCAGGCAGCATTTTCTCAGGTCCCTTTCTGCGTTGATCTGACAGTGTAACTCTTCTGTCTTATTGTCCAGTGACTGAACATTAGCTAACACAATACACAAAACAAGAGCATTAACGTATAAATAAAGATTAAAACAGTCACACAATGTAAACCGGCGCCATCTTGCTGGTACTGGAAGAATTACTGGCAAAAAAATCCTACTCTGTTGGGCCCCTGTGCAAGGCACTTAATCTGCTCCAGGGGCCCAGTATGAATTTCTGACCATGTGCTCTGACTCTCTCCCTGTCTGTGTATCTCATGGAGAGCATACTTTCAACAGTACAAACCAGTACAAATGTAGCTGTCTGTAGGGGGGCCCAACTTCACAGAGCTACCAAAAACTGCCAATGGCTGCACAACAGTGATGGTAAAAAGCTATTGTTTTAAGTTTGAATGGAATGATGCAATGGAAAATAATACAGTGGATAAGTTGTGTTGAATGGTGGCTCTACAGGAATAGTTTATGATAAAAATCAGGTTTGTCATTCATGTTGATAAGTGGAAGATATGTGGGTATTTGTACATATTTTGCTACAAACCTTCTTTTGGTATTTCTGCAAGAACAGTAAAACAATGTGGTGGATGATTGCCAAGGAGTAAATACATTGCATGAGAACCAACAGTTGATTGGACATGTGAGTTATTGGCAAGAGTTGTTGTCGGAAGTCCATGTACTCAAATTGATTCTCTATGTGCCATTGTTGGTGGTTTACTGTAATTGGTGCTGTTTATTTGATTATCAAATTCAGAGATACTCTGGATTCTGTCACAATTTCTTGCAAATTTGAAATTAAAAAGTGAAATATTTTCTGTAATTGTAAATGTGTACTGTGAATTGCATGAATTACAGTATCTTTGAAATTTTACATTTCTCATAATTAAGGTACAAATCATTAATGTTAAATCATTTAATAGCAGTTTTCATTATTTGAAGATACTTAATTTGATAGTACTCTGCAGGTAAACAGTCATGTCCTAGTACTGAAATTAAATGCTCTGTATAGCATTTTCAGGATTTTGAGATGAGACCCTTTCTCTTCGCATTGCCTAAAGTCCTTTTTCCATCTATACAATGGAAAAGTATTTGAATAAAATATATTGCCAAAATTATGAAAAACCTATTGAGTTTGACTTTAACAGGTTCATACAGTGAAGGTATTTCAGGTTTTGCCTGTAGCAACGTTTTCTTTAGAGTAAGCATTTTTTGGTCCTAATGTGTATGTTCAAATATCCAGCTTAACCCAGTTAACCCTCAGTTTAAGGATTGTTAGGGGGGAAGGGGTGTCTGCTATTGCTGAATGCCCATTAAATCACAAAAGATGTTTTCCAGCCTAAAAGCACTCTATGATAAGAGAAATATATGTAAGAGTGTCGCAGTGGTCCAGTGGTTAGCACTGCTGCCTTGCAGGGATAATATCTGCATGGAGTTTGTGTGTTTTCCCTGTGTTCACATGGGCTTCCTGCAGGTGTTCCACTTTCCTCCCACGGTCCAAAGACTTGTAGGTTTATTGGGTTCCAGGAAAACTGGCACTGGTGTGTGCATGTGTGACTGTGTCAGCGTGTCTGCTCTACAACGGACTGGCATATTTATACATTACTTTATACATTCGTTCTGGATCTTATGACTTATTTTTTAGCAATTGCAATCAAAACAGAAATTGTTCCTGTGCATTTTTTTATCATAAATGCTGTAGTTCTTTATTTCATATATCATAAATATACTATATATATAATTAGCTAAAACAAACAAGTATTGCTCATACGCAAGTGACCTACAGTACTACTGATATTCTTGAACTTTTAACCTATGTAGTATTTATTTGTATGTTAATTATTTGTTTTCAGAGCATTTTTTGTATTTTTCAACATTGTTATGTATTTTAAAAAATACAAAAACACAAAACTAATAAAATGCCAAACCATGTGAAACACAAACGCCTATCATGAGTTTTTGCAGAGAAAGTCTCGTATTTCTAATTTTACAGACAAAATTCCTTTTGGGCAGATTTTGTCTTTTAAATACAAAGTCTATTAAATCATTTTTTTATTTAAAATTTAATGAGTACATTAAAGAAGGATTGAGAAAGAACTCAGTTTATTATTTAGTTAATTGAAAAGGATATAATCTAATAATAAAAAGACACAACACATACATTGTATAATAATAAGCACTATAGAAATACTAGCATTAAACAATGTTTCAGTTCTTGTACTGTCACTGTAAACAGTGTAAACAGACAGACTAAAGGTAAAATAATACCAGTTCTTATTTATATAATAAATATTATATACTGAGAATCGTTTAAGCGGTTTTAAAGTCATATTTAAAATACTGTAGATACTTTAGTAAAACACAAAGTTGTTTTTTTATGGCATTACATATGCCACTGACATTTTAGGAAAGACACAGTTGAGCAGACACCGGGCAACCACTTCACAAAAGAGCAATATAAGAGCTTTTTTTCACAAGTTCAGGTATTTTGACATGTTTTTACAGTAAGTTCTGTTCCCCTAGCCTGCACATTGAGACAGAGTCGGCTTTGTCAACCATAATCCAAACCTGTTAGGTGTATGGAAAATGTAAAAATACAGAGAAAAACTTTTAAACCACGGCCACAACATAAAAAACAGCTGATTTATCTTTTTGCAGTGAAGGGGAGAAATTTTTGAATCAATGCCATTAAAGAGAAAGAGTGTTGTTTTTTCATTCATTAACCTGTGCAAATGTATTTTGTGTTCATTGATTCCAGTCAAGTAAGCTACAAAAAAGTGGAAAAACCACTTGGAATTTGCAACAGAGTATTAAAGTGATATTGCCAACGTGTCAGACAAAACAATACTGTAACTTTGTGATCTAAATGCAAAGCATTACATCTGATACAAACCCAATATAGCGTATCTCTCATTCAGTAGCGTTCAAGCACAGTGGTGGAAGCATTATATTATAGTTCTGCTTCTCATTAATGGGCAGTGGGAAGCTTGTCAAGACTGCGGAGAACATAAATTGAGCAAATCTTAGCGGAAAACCTGCTTCAGATCTAATATTGGGACAAACATTTTAAGCACACGGTCAAAGCTATGGTAGAGTGGCTTTAGAATAAGAAAGTGAATGTCCTTCCTTGAGTGGATCTGTCATAATTCTGACTTGAAAGATACATTGGGAATCTGTGGAAGGATCTAAAAACTGCTGTCCGTAAGCAGTCTCCAAACTACTTGAGAGAACTTGAGCAAGTCTGACAAGGGTTCCAAATTGTATCGAGCAGGTCTCAAACATGATACAGACAAAGGCGTAACTAAAAATCATGAAGTACAACACACTAAAAAAAATAAAATAAATATATTTGTTTGTAATTGCTGCCAATATGTAATGAACATTTTGTTTTTGTTTTTATCTGTAGTTACAAAATGGGATACCATAGCAAAAATCTGAATATCGATGCAAGGCATTTCAAAACACTAGATGGGCCAAGTGAAACACTGAAATGTTTGTAACCATTTCAGTGCTTCCCTTTAATAAAAATATATATATTAAAAATGTAAAAAATTATTCATCTGGAAAAATAACATAACTTCAAAGGACATTGTTAAATGTGGTGATGTTCCCTTTTGATTACATTTCAAATTATAAGTATGCATCTTCATGTCATTACATTGCATAAAGTATATACCAGATATTTTGTTTTTCTATAATATAGTTGCTGGGTCTTCAGTCAACCACCTGGTGCTCTGGCAAACAGCCTCCCATATGTAATTCTTCATTGCATGTTAGAAAACCTACTTTTAATGATTTTGGCATACAGATGGAGACATTCAGATGCATGGCAAACCTTGAGTGTGCTGTGCTCTGCTGTGCTGCAGTGTAATTCAGATGGGTGATTCACTGGCCAAAGATGATCGACAGGTGGCACTTGTGGTTCGTAAGATGTTAGTGAAACAATTGCTTCATTTAATCTCTTTTACTGCTGTACTTCTTTAAATCCACGTCATATGGAATATTAATACAGAATCATATTAACTAAATTAATTTACAATAATAATTTACAAAATTAGCATTCATCATATTAATGAAATCAATAATAATTAAAGGGAAATTTTTGGTGACTAAAAATAACCAAACTATAATAATGTCTCTGAACATCATTAACAATAACAATTAATTTATGAATCTAAATGTAATATACATATACAGTAGCTGGTAGTGGTAACTAAAAAGAAAAAAATAAGGTACACAACGGTACTCCACCTTCTTCATAAACATTTAAAAGCTTTTAAGCTTTTAAATACTAATCACTAAAGCCATTGTACAGTATATAAAGTAGTTCAAGTAGGTACAGTGCCTTGCGAAAGTATTCGGCCCCCTTGAACTTTTCAACCTTTTGCCACATTTCAGGCTTCAAACATAAAGATATAAATTTTTTATTTTATGTGAAGAATCACCAACAAGTGGGACACAATTGTGAAGTGGAACGAAATCTATTGGATTTTTGAAACTTTTTTAACTAATAAAAAAATGAAAAGTGGGGCGTGCAAAATTATTCGGCCCCTTTACTTTCAGTGCAGCAAACTCACTCCAGAAGTTCAGCGAGGATCTCTGAATGATCCAATGTTGTCCTAAATGACTGATGGTGATAAATAGAATCCACCTGTGTGTAATCAAGTCTCTGTATAAATGCACCTGCTCTGTGATAGTCTCAAGGTTCTGTTGAAAGCGCAGAGAGCATCATGAAGACCAAGGAACACACCAGGCAGGTCCGTAATACTGTTGTGGAGAAGTTTAAAGCCGGATTTGGATACAAAAAGATTTCCCAAGCTTCAAACATCCCAAGGAGCACTGTGCAAGCGATCATCTTGAAATGGAAGGAGTATCAGACCACTGCAAATCTACCAAGACCTGGCCGTCCCTCTAAACTTTCAGCTCAGACAAGGAGAAGACTGATCAGAGATGCAGCCAAGAGGCCCATGATCACTCTGGATGAACTCCAGAGAACTACAGCTGAGGTGGGAGAGTCTGTCCATAGGACAACAATCAGTCTTACACTGCACAAATCTGGCCTTTATGGAAGAGTGGCAAGAAGAAAGCCATTTCTCAAAGATATCCATAAAAAGTCTCGTCTAAAGTTTGCCACAAGCCACCTGGGAGACACCCCAAACATGTGGAAGAAGGTGCTCTGGTCAGATGAAACCAAAATCGAACTTTTTGGCCACAATGCAAAACGATATGTTTGGCGTAAAAGCAACACAGCTCATCACCCTCAACACACCATCCCCACTGTCAAACATGGTTGTGGCAGCATCATGGTTTGGGCCTGCTTTTCTTCAGCAGGGACAGGGAAGATGGTTAAAATTGAGGGGAAGATGGATGCAGCCAAATACAGGACCATTCTGGATGAAAACCTGTTGGAGTCTGCAAAAGACCTGAAACTGGGACGGAGATTTATCTTCCAACAAGACAATGATCCCAAACATACAGCAAAATCTACAAAGGAATGGTTCACAAATAAACGTATCCAGGTGTTTGAATGGCCAAGTCAAAGTCCAGACCTGAATCCAATCGAGAATCTGTGGAAAGAGCTGAAAACTGCTGTTCACAAACGCTCTCCATCCAACCTCACTGAGCTCGAGCTGTTTTGCAAGGAAGAATGGGCAAGAATTTCAGTCTCTCGATGTGCAAAACTGATAGAGACATACCCCAAGCGACTTGCAGCTGTAATCGCAGCAAAAGGTGGCTCTACAAAGTATTAACGCAAGGGGGCCGAATAATTTTGCACGCCCCACTTTTCATTTTTTTATTAGTTAAAAAAGTTTCAAAAATCCAATAGATTTCGTTCCACTTCACAATTGTGTCCCACTTGTTGGTGATTCTTCACATAAAATAAAAAATTTATATCTTTATGTTTGAAGCCTGAAATGTGGCAAAAGGTTGAAAAGTTCAAGGGGGCCGAATACTTTCGCAAGGCACTGTAGCTGTGTCAGCATGCGTAGGCTGCAAAGGAACAGGTAATGGGTTTATTCCAGGTGAAAAGAAAAGAAAGGAAACACAACTTTTCGGCTGTGGAGCGTTCTTCAGGTGTAAGAAGAAGGCTCACACCTGAAGAAGGCTCCATGGCCAAAACTTTGTTTCCTTTCTTTTCTTTTCAGCATGGAATAAACCCATTACCTGTTCCATTATATATAAACATGTTTTTATCATTAAAATCTAAATGAAGAAAGTGGTATTAAAAAGAAAGTAAACTACAAACATTTAAGATAAGCGATGTTATGCAACATTCTCCCTCCTCTTCCCCACTTTGATGACAAGGACGCTGGAACCCCTTGTAGAGTGAGAAGAGTGGAGGAGGGGTGCGACAGACATTGATTTCATGAGAAATTCAGTGAGAACGGGTCATGCTGTAATGTGAATTAGACTTTACCTGCCCATCACATTCTTGGGTATGAATATGTAATATGTTTGCAGATTTATGTTGTTTGAATTTGAAGGGCAGTATAAGCTCCAAATGGTTCCTCAAACAAAAACAGTAAAACAACGGAAGCTGGTGGTAAATTATTACTAAAGCAAAGTAGGAATTAACAGAACAAAGCAAAAAGGCGGGACTTAGAAATTCCGACAAAATGCATAGTGACCACTGACCTAAAGGAAACATTTTATGCATTAACAAGACTTAAATAACTCGTTTTCTGGATGCACAGATTTACAACACTTAACACCCAGAATTGAAACAATAATGCTAGAGTCTCAAATCTCAGTACAGTGCCTTATTTTAATGACAGTCCTACTGCTAGATTAGTGATATGTGTTACCATGTGCATTTCAGAATCCATTACTTAAACAATCTACAGTTTCTAGTTCAGTTTTTTTGCTTTTCTTTAAAATGGACTACTTCCAGGTGAAAAACCCATTAGTGCTTTGATCGTTTTTAGCGAATGTGGGTTGCAGCACGTTAACCCCTCCACTGTAGGCTCCTGTACAAAACAAGTTTTTATGAGCAATGTCTATGTGACCCTCTATTGGATAAAAAAAATTAGAAAATGGATGGATGGATCACATGAGACACTCGCTCTGTGTTCTGTCCTGCAGACAGTGATTAACGGCCTCACCCTTCAGCTAGTCAGTTTTTGATAGAAATATTTTGTTTGCAGTTTGCAGCTGGAGTCCTGAGCAGGAACACTCATACAGTATGAAAGACACAAGACTGCAAGTGTTAATATTAATTAAATATTTAATGTACTGTGATATATAAAATTAATAAAAATGTCAGTATATTATACAAATTAAATTTTATTATTGGAGAAGGATTATCCCCACAGGCCTGGGCATTAGTCAGAATTTGAACCCAGACATTTCGCACGACAGACAAGAATTCTTCTTCTGAGCAACCATTGCCTCACACTAAAGAAGTTAGAGTACATGGCTGTAAGTCATTCTTCTATTCATTCAGAACTACTGAACTTTTATTAATGTACAGGTATTTGCTTTTAAATACTATGTTTATAAAGCTACTATGTATAATATATTTTACAATCTAAATATAAAATAAGATTATGGTTTCTATTTATACACAAATACCAATTTGTGAAAATTTATTAAAATTAATGAAATAAAAAACAATTCTGTTAGTTTCACTGTGCAGTATGACTAGCTCAGGAGATTACTAATGGTACAGTATGTACATTATGTTAGAAACTTGACCTGTTAAGCATTTACTGTGCCACCTGGCAGTTATACAAAGTAGTGCAGTCCTGCATCAGATAATTTGGAAAAATAAAAAGGTGTTGGGAGTTACTTTGCAGCATAATGCGGCACGTTCTTTGTAGCACACCACATTACATCTCAAGCATTCTGAGTGGCTGCATCTGTACTGTAACTTTTGGTATGATAGCTCATCTTTTGCAGATCTAAAGGAATGCCCTTTAAGGTATGAGTTTTAATGATGTAACAGCATGTAGACAAAGTAAGGATGGTTCTAGGGTTTTTATGTGTTTCTGTTAACAGAATGCAATTTCCAGATTAAAATTTGAATGTTTAGACTTGCTTTTGAATTTCTGGATGGAGAAACAAGTTCAAGACTTTTGTACAGTACAGTATGTTGAAAAACCGGACCTCACTATTCAACCTCAACTGTAGATGGGCGATTATGACTTCATAACATTTTTAAAATTAGGCAAGTTAAAATACATTAAAAATAAACTATACCAGTATATTAAATTGAATCCATTTTATACCAAAAGCAGACATTGCTGTGTTAGAATGGTGCAGAACATTAAGCAGGGGTGCAGTGAAACACTCCTGAGAGACATGTGACTTCATCTACATCTAATGAACATTTTATGAAAGAACAGTGTTTAAATGCATAGTTTATGTGTTTCTACTGAACTGAAATTCGTTACTCTCATGAGAGTTCTTTATGATCAATTAAAAAATAATTCATTAATAATATCAAGGTAGACTTTAAATAGTGAAGGGTTTTTCAATTAATAAGAACATTTTATATGCTAAATATATAAATTCTTGCAATATGTATATTTTTAAATGAACACTATTTGTTCTGAGTATTTTTCTCAGTTTTACAATGTTTTGTACAGTAAATTAGTCAATTTCTGCACTTAACATAATTAATAAATTGTACATGTAATTATTGTAAATTAAAATTTCACAGAAAGTCGAAATTTCATAGAAGGATTGGACAGTTTTCTATATATCTAATATCTAAGATTTTCTATATTTTTTTGTTTTACTAATATCAATTCTTAGGGAAAGTCTGTCAAACATCTGGCCCACAGATCAGATGGCCAATAGAGTGTTGCCATCCAGAATATGACTTGGGTTTAAGCTTATAATTACTTAAACAACATCAGTAGCTTGCAAAATGTTTTAAAATATAATAACATTTATGTTGATAGTAATTAAAGTAAAAAATCATCAATTCCAGTTGCTCTGAAGACATTTTACATTGTCATCACCATCAAGAGTCCCTCTTTATGTTCCTCTTGGCATCTCAGACATGCAAAATCTGATCCAAATTGAGCTTCAGGGGTAAATGTGTGCAGCTGGCAAATTCAAGAGCCATTTGAGCAAAGAAAGTTCTCATTCCCATGTCCAGAAAATAATTCTGTCATTGTAAAAAATGTACTGTAATTAAATAAGGAGGCAGGTCTCTTTGATATATCAATGTAAATCTTTGTTAATTTAATTGCTTTACCACAGGAGTGCATAAACTGGGGAAGAGAAACAATTTTGATATTACGTAAACTGACAATGGGCCACAACTGCCCATGTGAGCAAGAACAGTAATTTCAATGTGAAGTTGGTCTAGTTCTAATATTGCACCAAATTCTACTGTGTGATTTAAGGTTGATGTAAGGCCTTATAAACACAACTAGATAACTGTATTCCATTCTAAGTTTCAGCCACATCCAGAATTAGCTCTGACCTAACTCATACCATCCTGGCTATAGTAAAAATGCAAGCCAACGTGGCACTGTCTTGTGTAGTAATATTATGCGAAAGGCGGCAACATACCATGGTGCTGTCACACACCCAACAACGCACAAGCACAGAAAGCTCCTTTTGTATGTAGTTTAATTTTCTTTGAATTTGTGCGTGGATAAGGATTAATTATGTGTATGCCCATGTACCCATTAATAAAAACAATAATGTTGTCAGGAGTCATTTATTGGTAATGGGTTTCACAAAATGTTAAAGTGAAAGCAGTGGGCACCTACTAATCAACAGAAAGAGAAATGTATTCCTTAGTATTGTCAGTCAAGTGGAAAGATGAGTAAAAAAGTAAGAGACACTAAAATTCAGTAGTGACGATGAATAGTTGATTACTTTATGAATACCACATGAATAACAATTGAAACAACACTTCTACTTTTTGTTTCTATTGCCCTTTATTATTCAGTATGGTAGTATTTAATAAATTCAGACAACTTCCTGTAACAAATTGCACTATTATGCAAAACAATAACGACATTTATCTAGATTAAATTTTTAATTAACATTGTTTTTTTTACAATTTACATTACCTGTGTCAAGGTTAATTTATGTTCAAAAGCCTGGAAAAAACGTTACTGAGCTGAAGTGTAAGATTTCAAAATATTTGTTCAAAATTGTGGTCAAATGTTATTCTCATTGCAAGAGCTAATGCAAGTAGTTTTAAAATATTTTTGTTCCTTTGGAGACATGTTAAGTAAATAGTGATTTAACAATCATTGCTGATCATGCTATAAATGATATAATGTGAGGTTAAGTAATGAAAACTGAGTGAATGTCAAAATAAAAATTAAAAAATAAGCACCAATACAGAGCTATACCACCTACTGTAATTGAGTGCATCATGATGACTGAGGAATCATGATTGTGACCTGCAGGCACTTTCTAGGCATGGGTTGTACTTCAGATCCCTCTATTAGGATGATTAAGGACTACAAAACAACTATCACCAAAAAACATTTTAGTTAAATTAAGAAATTACTTTTAAAACAAAAGTCTGCATATTGGGTAAGGGTTTCTTTCTTCTTTTAAGTTCTCAGAAATTCAGTAGAAATTAATTTCTTCAAAAGCAGATTTTTATTGGATGTCATAATGAAAATTCAGGAGGCGGACAAATACCAATTTCTACCAATGACTAGGTCTCTTGGGTGAAGTGCTCAGCCCATTATTTCTCAATGTTTCTCACTTCAACACACCCATCAGTGACCGGGGTATGTAAGGGCATAGGGAGGTTAGAGACACTCCAGATACACACAGAAATGCATGAATAAACGGCACAAACACAAGGTTATTAGGGAGCTGGCATTATCTGTGTGATGCTCGTCTCTATACTGTATATAAGAATTTAGTTATCAAACAGTCATGGTCAATGCAGGGTAGTCTGACCCTCGTTCTCAGGTTTGGCAGTAAGACACAGAGCCTCATGGGCAGGTTTTTATGGTCAGCTCATGGGGATCTAGACCTTCACTTATTGTAAGGAGGGCTGTGAGAAGCTGAGTCTTGTGAAGAGACACCGGATGGATAAGATCCTCACTTACAGGTGTGTCAGTGAGCTACCAGGTCTCGCTGAGAGAACAGAAATACTAATTCCCTGGAAGAGGCAAGTTACAATCTAATCCCTGAATGGCTAACACAGCAGACATCCTGATCTAAGCAAACTAAGGAAGAGACCAGGGCTGTCTGAGTAAAATACGCCTCACAGGGAGATGTCTGTTGGTGTCAGCTGAGGTTGAGCTATACATGTGTTGGGAGCTTCAGGGTGAAGCTCAGTCTCTCGGTGAGACATTAATTAGTAGTGGAAGGTTCAAGACCGCCTGGGTTAGGAGAGAGATGTCAAGGAGTAGGGGACGTCTAGACACAGATGGTTACCGAGAGCAGGAGAAGCTTTTGCTGAGTAGCAGCCTTGGTTGTTTCCTTGTCGGCTAGCCAGTAAGTAAGAAGGCAGTTATGGAGAGGACTGACCTAAACAGAACTGACCAGGTCGAGGTTACTTCAACTGCTACTCTAACCTAAGGTACACCAGGTTTAAATAAGGTGTGCAGTCGTTGACAGATTTAGGATTAAAACCCAGTTACAAACTGCAGTTTTGGTCCACGTGCTGCCTTAATACCGGTTACAGAGGGGTGGTTAATATGGCAGATATATTGCAGATTCCCCCCTTCAAGAGGGATCTGTTACAGTGCCACTGGTTCTCCTCTGTGCCATTTTATAGTCTGCTTGAACATAAAAAATACAGTACATCTTAAACAAATACAGAAGCCACCTCTATTATGCTACAAACTGACATTTCCACCATCTAATCCCACCATTATTTCTCATTGCTGACTTCGGCCCCCTAAATCTCAAACCTCAAATCTCAAATACACAGTATGTTCTTTTGCCCACTACTACTCTCTGAAGTCAGTTAAGGCCTTTGGATTATAAATGCTATTCATATCTTGTTATGGTGTCAGACCGTAAAGCTGTTAGATGTGTTAAAAAGCTTTGCAGTAGATTTAATTGTGAATAACTCAGATGACACTGTTGCTTCAGGTTTTCCACTTGGAACCTTTTTCAGAATCAACAGTGGAACAAGAATTAGGGTACACAGGTGAAACCTACTTGGAATTGCAAGTAGAAGAGTAAAATTGAGAATACGTGGTACTGTTCTATACACATAGTAATGGATGTCTGCAAAAAAGTTTTCCAGATATGTTGTTAATTTTGAGAATACTCTGGCTTCTTTCGAGAAATGGTTGGATGGGATTCTCAGGTAAGTTAGCTAACAGTAACTACCTATTTGGATCGGCCAAATGCCCACCTCTCATTTGTACTGTTTCTTATGCTCTTATCTGGGTGGTTATTCAAAATTTAATTTTGACAGATGCAGAAGGCAGAGCTGTGTTTTCTTGCAGTCTCACAATGCTTCAGTTCATCAAAGCCCCAGGATCGCATCCACAGCCCAGCAATTCCTTTTGCCTCTATGTAAGGAAGAACTATTTTTACCTACAGACTCTAGACAACATTATAGTATAATTTGATAGTGGGATGTGCATTTGCCTGCTTGCGTCATTACACCAAGTGCTCTACATGGATAACATTTGGATTTTGTTTTGTACTTGTCTTTGCAGGCTTACAAAAGATCATATTTAATGACATGTAGAGAATAGTGGAGTTAATCCTAGTCACATATCTGATAATGCAGAAAAAAACTTACATTAGTTTTCTTCTGGCATTTGATTTTGAAGGTAGTCCCTAATTTCCAGTATCTTTTCCAAGGTAGTTTGTTGGATAATTTTATTTCTGTTGGATAATGTTGAATACAGTACTTTCAGTTACCACCACTGCCCTCACTTTGAGCTCATCTACATCTCAGTTCTCTTAATGATTATGGAGTAGTTAATTGTAGTTGTCGCAAAATAGTGCATTATTGTGTAGTAGAGGTTCAGTATATTGCTCGAAGTCATGCCCTGTTTCATGGTAACAAAATGTTTTCTTTTAGGTGGTGTTAAAATATTGCATAATATTCCAGTTTAACTCTTCTATTGTAAATGTTTGCATGGTGGTAAACACATAAGGTGTTTTAGATATAGAACCTCTGGGCTTTATGGAGTACATTATCTTTAAAAAGCATTATTTTATATTTGCAAGTAAAGCTGCAGTTTTGAAAGCTAGTTCTGTCGCCATACTATTGGTTGGGTGCAGTTTATTACAAAGGTAATTTGAATGCACCCCATACGTTTTTCTATATTAGGTATTAGCTAATTGGCTACACCTCAATGTTTAGCAGCCTATCATGAGGATCCCAATTTGGAGTAAATTAAGGGGATGTTAATAATATAGTACTTATTCATGGTGTGAGAAGCTACTATGAACATTCAGTCTGTAATCAAAATGCTGTTGGAGCTGCTTATAACTGAAGTATAATTTGACAGTGCATGATGACAATCAAACAGTGATTAACCAGTTTGCTGTTGCTGAGTTTTCACTTGATCATTGGGAGTATAAATTGGCCCCTGCTAGTTCTGGTGCTGTGTTCAGCGTCTGTTTTATAGAGATATCCTACCCCTGGTTCAGACTGTAAGCATATGTTCTTCACTCCAACACTAATCCAATATGATATAAAGATTTGAAGGGTGCTTATTATAATTTTATATTTAATCAACGTGTTCAAAACCACACTTGTATTTCTCTATTGGGCTGATATTGCCTTGTCTATATGACCAGGCTGTCATCCAAACATTTTAATCCAGAGTTTTAAAGCCAAAATATATCTCTTGACCCTTGTCCCCACTTGTCCCCTGTGCAGCCACGTTGTAGAGTTCACTGTATCTGTAAGTGCTAAACGTTGTTTCTTCCCATGAGAATTGTGTGTAAAATGGATTTTATATTCATCTGTAGCAGCATTAATTCGATTTTGTTCTGCATTGGCACTTTGGGTGATCCACTACATGACATTTTTTTGGACGTTCAACTGCTTCATTCACATTGCCTGGAATCAACTCTCAGCTGAGTTAAAGTCAAGTGCAGTCACTAAAGGGAAAAGCATTTCGATTTATCTGTATTTTTTGATTGATTTAGGCTGAAGTTTCAGTATCTTATTTAGGTTTATTGTTATCTTTTGGGATAATTGTCTTATTTGTCCAGAGGCCAGGCCTCCCTCAATCTAAATCCAAACATCATACTATTTTTTTTTCGTTATCTGTTTCATTATTGGAATTGTCTGTGTCTTCTGATTTGTGTTTACCCCATTTACTATTGATCAGATAAATATGGATCTTTTATTGTTATTTCTCAGGATTCGTTACACCAAAAAAACTCCACCATCCCCAGTGTTTGTGAGAACTGCACAGTTTGCAGTGCTCAGATATAAAAGAAATAACCAAAAAAAACAAAAGTCTTTCAGTGGGCACAATTTGGCTTCATCTATTACATTTGTTATCTACTTTCATATATTTGAATATTTTCTCTTTTGGTTTGGAGCAGAGTTTGTGTTGTTCAGCTAGATATTTCTGGGTTTTTTTGGAAAAGGGTAGCGAAGTAATTATTATATTGTGTTCTTGGTAGCTTTTCATGTTGTTACTCTTGTGCTGTAATATAGGTATCCCAACTTAACATTTAGTATAACCAATTTAACATTTTGTTACATCATTTTATTTTTTGAAAGAGTTGTTTGAACAATTAAAGCCTTTTAGTACTCTATACAATAAGTTAGTGTAACCATTTTAAGAGGGAGGACTTTACAATATCATTTTTACTGTTCAGTTACAGCAGCAGGTTCTCATGTAACATCTTGCAGGCATTTAAACTGGGTGGAATATCATGCGTGGGAGCACGTGCATGTCTAAGAATAACTGATGCCATCTCAAGTTGAAAATCACAGCTAATACGTGCATGTGACAGAATATGTCATATTTGTAGACTAAATAAAATATACATTTGTGTATATATATGTCATTGGAAAAAACACTTTTGACCATTCCTTATACAGTACAATATGTGTATGTGTTTCTAATCATGTTTTCACATGATTCGCATGATTTTGCTTCTGGATTTTGCATTCTATGTTGCAATTTTAAACAGTATAGAATTGTAAATCTGCACTTCTTGTTTCAGTGACTTTAATTGCTGGTCTTCATGAAAAGACCAAATGCATAATAGCAGATGATCTTATGATGTCTAATTCAGATTCAGTTTAATTATACTATTACTCCAAATATACACGCTCGATAAAGAAAGCAAACAACACACAAAAGTAAGCTAATCTGTACATGTAATAGTCTGTAATATTGGGCTTTATGTGTGCTTTCTTTCTCTAATATTTGTTAGACTGCTGAATGGACCATCATGTCAGTTGTGCTTCTTATGACTTGTTTGGTCCTTGCAGGAAAAGCAGACATGTTTCACCTCCAGAATGCCTGGTAAATGCTAACATTTGTATGAAACCAATAAGAGCTCTAATGTATATGCAGTAAGATGCTTAATATTGGGACAAAGATAATGTCCAGTGCAACTTAACATTATTTTCTGTGATTATTTTTTACTACCAATTATGTTAAAACGCTGCAGTGTCCTGAAGTTACTGACAATGTCCTCAATTGTACTTTCTGACCCAGCATACTCTGGTGTCTGCAGTGTATTGCTGTCAGTGAGGAACTGATGTTTTATCCAGATAAGAGAGCAGTGGTTTAGTTGTGTTACACTATCCCTGAAGCTTTTTTTTTACTTTGTCCCTGAAACAGTCTCTTCATAAATTCTGGACAGAATATCCCTAACTGACCTTTGATAGTGTTGGCAGCGCTGCTATTGAACTGAATTAAATGTTTAACCTTTAAGATTATTTTATTATTTGAGAAATGTGTCTGTGTGTAATCCACGTTGTACAGTCCACTAAAGAGAAGAGTATGAACAAGCCTTTTAAATCAATTTAGGGTTTTTTCTAAATTATTAAAAAGGTTGAGCTGTCTTTTTAATTATTTTTGCTACTGTTTTCTACATTTCAAACTATTTGGATAATCTTCTGCTTCAGTTTCACCACATAAATGGATGAAAGCCATTTATATATTTATATTGAACTTCAGCATAGTGAGTAAAATGGGTTAAGTTTTGAAATGCACATCAGTGAGACAACTCAGTTATACATGTATTACATTGCTAAGTGCTTTAGTGCCAGGCTTTTTTAAATGGCAAATGAAAAATCTGTAGCTGAATGTTTGTAAATGGGATGCCATATGCTTGTCGTTATGGTACTTTTTGTTTGTTTTTATATTTCAGTATTTTTATTTTCTGTTAACAAAACTAAAATGTGTCTCAATAAAATCCAGTATGATTCTATTAAATATTATGAAAAAAAATAATAGCTTGTTGTTAAGTATCACAATAGTGCAGTTGACTGGGAACCTAATTAGATTTTCATCTCTAATTCTAATATATATCTACAAACATCTGTAAACCATATGCTGTAAAAAGCTATCATTTCTAAAAGCAAAATGACTGCTTCCATGCTGCTAAGACAAATTAAGCAGTTATACATAAATAATATTCTTAGTTTTTTTTATTTTGTTGTTGGTTTTCAGCATTCATATTTGATGTTTTCTAATAGAAATTAAGTAAGGGAAGCCTAAAATGACAGATCCTTGCCAAGTTTCAAAACTGATATGTCAAAGACAATCCTATTTCCAAGCAGTGACCTGCATTGAACACAAGTTCATTTAATCGCAGTGTGGATTAAAAGGAGAGTGTTATTTTGCTTAAGTGTTCAGTAAGAACCCTGCAAAGGTTTTCTTTGCACCGTCCATGCCCACATTCAGTTACTGCCAGATTTTTTCTCTCTAATGCTTTCCAATCAGTATGTTGCCAGCAGTTTAAAATGGATTCCAATTATTGCTCTTGCCAATTCTAGTTTTCATTAATGCAGTCGCCTGCTACTGGATTACATTTTTTGACATACTGGCAGAATGAGCATTGCTTTAGTACAATGACTTGACTGTGTTAATCACAGGAATGGCAGATGATTTATTTTGGCAAGTGAAATGCTTAACTAACACTAGTAGGTTTCATTGCCATAATGTAAGGATTTTTTTTTTGCACTGCTTCAACAGTGTTTGTCCTCTGTATACTGTGATGCCCCTGTTGTTATTGTGTATTCTGCTTTATCTTAATTACTGCTTAATTGTTTTAAAACTGGAGTGGTGCACTTCCTCTATATGGATCTTATTTAAAAAAAAAATATTGTCAGCACTGTGCTAGACACAAATATGTTAATGCCCAATTATTGGGGGGGCAAAGCTTAATTCGGTACAGAGTTTCTGTGCTAGAACTAGCAAATGTGGTTACCATAACTCTTGAGGCTCATAAACAACTCCTTGCAAAATGATTGTGATTCCAAATATGTCTTAATATTAGTGTGTTGCATTTTCATTTTTTTTTAAAGCGGCTTTTCTGGCATTCTTAGTGCCATCGGCAGAGTAGGCAATTGTGCAGACTATAAACAGAAGCAAACACTCAAGTGTGAATTTATAAGTGTAGACAGCATTTGTTGTAAATTAAGTGCAAACGAGTGTTCATATATTTTAAGTAAATAAAATATTGTATATAAATTAAACCCCCATTGAGTCAGCAACAGCCACTTCACATATATGTTGAAAGGGACATGCAGGGCACCTCTGACATAACAAAGAAAGTGTGGAAAATATCTTCCAATTACAGTGGCTGCATAAACTGTAGAAAGTAACAAGGAGATCACACAACACTTGTTGCAGTAGATGTACAGTACCTGTAAGAACGACCATTAGTTCCTTTCAGTGTTGGTGGCACTGTGGATATTAACCTCTTGGCCGTAAGTAGACCCTGCTGGGCAAGGCAAACTAGGAGACTCTAAGGCCCTGAGGCCACCAGGGTGCTCCATCAACGTGCAACACGACATATTTTTAAACGGCAAATTCAAATGAGTGAAAAATTCCATATAGCAGCTCTTTCTTTTGTTGCTGTGAATTTATCATAATGGAAGTCCAGTCAAAAAATTAACAATCATAATTGAGTACGTAATACATTTCAGAAGCTACAGCTTTGGTTTACAAAACCCCCATTTAATGAAATACAGGAGAAAACGTAATCGTTAACTAGACTACACCACAGTAGTCTACATGTCTAGCTTGAAAATGTGGCGTGTCTCCCGTTCGCTAGTTACATGGATCCGACAGATACAAAACCAAATGAAATACTACAAAGGAACAAGTAATAGGTTTATTCCATGCTGTAAAGAGAAGAAAGAAAACACAACGTTTCAGCTGTGGAGCCTTCTTCGTGTGTACCAAAGCACCAAAGGAATGTGGTTATTATGCCGGGGGTTCCTGACCGAGTTGATGGTCCGGTGGCTGTTTTTGACAGATGAGGGCTCTGTCAATAACAGGGGTGGGGTATCCTTTGTTAATGAAAAAGGAGTACATTTCGAGTGCTTGGTTCTGGAAATCCATGTTATCACTGCAGAGTCGTCGTAGCCGAAGAAACTGTGAAAAAGGAAGAGAGTTTTAGGGGGTTTGGGGTGAAATGATAACTGGGTTTGTAATAGACTGAAGAAGGCTCCACGGCCGAAACGTTGTGTTCTCTTTCTTCTTTTTTCCAGCATGGAATAAACCTATTACGTGTTTCTCATTAGTCACTCAGGTGCAGTATATAAATAGAACAGAAAACAAGACAATAGACAGTAACATAATAACAATAACAGTGTAATCAAAACTGTGCAAAATATGTTGTCTTTGTAAAATGTGTGGCTTGTGTTCTTATTTGTAACCTTTTTATTATGTGTTCTTTAAGAACTGATTAATAAGTTTTCTAGTTGTGTATATAATTTATTGAATTGTTCTAGGTAGTAAAATATGGCTGTGTTGGGAGCTGATAATAGTAGTGTATGTGCAAATTGTGATCTGGAGGGGCCCCTTTCCAAGGTCTTGCCTAGGACTGAAAATCTAGGGCCGGCACTGGCTGTAAATTACACTATGCATAAGATAACCCTACTGCAGATTGAATAAAACTTACTGAGTACTCGTTTTTCACTACAAGATGTAGCCTAACTGGGCACAAATTCCATTATATGTCTGGGATTTCTAGTGTATTTTAAATTAATTTCATATGTGCAGGTAGAAGCACCAATTCAGAATATACAGTACACCAGTACATTGATCATAAAGGCATGCATTCTTTTAATGCTACTAGAATAGCTTTGTATAAGTCTATGATTATGCAATGATTAAAAATTATTATTCAGAAGATGAGAATTTATCCATGAAACACAAGACTAAACTGACAAGATGACACTTCCCCAGGGTATTGACCAGGCACATCTGCAGCTGGAATAGCTTGTTAGCTCCACTTAACTCAATGCAGCTGTGTCTATTTAGGACAAATACTGCAGTTTATGTGAGTTTCCAGCTCACAAATAATCAGAATATGGGATATAAATATAAGTGAAATAGTTCTGAATAATGCAACATATCTGGAATTTAGCACATTGGCTATTTACTGATCAAATTGGCTTCTCACAATTAGTTTGACAAGTCACAAATTGTCAAAATGACTTAATTTCCTTGTTATGGTCACAAATTTCAGTTGGCCAAGTGTAGCAGTTACTGTATGTGAATTTCAATATTAAATTCAACATTAAGAGGGGCAGAGTGTTTGCTACAAAACCATATCAATCTAACTTCACCATGGTATGCATACTTTAGGTGCAGCTGATGGTCACAATTCCAAGTTTTTGGCAACTTAAACACCTCCCAACCAACTTTTTTCTTTGTAATTTGTGCTGCTGTGCTGCAGCAGTAATGTCTCTTCAGAACTGTTTCATTTATGTTTTAATTAGTTTTCTTGATTCATAATTAGTGATTGTACAGTCACTGTAGTAAGCAGTGTTTTAAAACATACTGTATGTTAACAACATGCAGTTGGCCAGCAATACTCGTTTTCCTCTCTGCAGTAATTGTTTAAGCACTGAATTTCCATTTGCTCGGAGCACTTTATCAAAACTGCTCTCTAGGAACAAGCAGCACCTTCCAGCACTTGAGCAGTAGCTTTTCTTGGCATTCTTGCACCCTGCCTATCAAAAGTGGGCCTTTTGAAAATATTATGAGTTGTGGTTTCTTTACATAACTCTTCCATTTTGTCATATGTTTTTAAAATACTTACTCTGTACAATAACTTTTCCACTTAGTCATGGCAACAATCACAAAAATAAAAAAGATCCTTTAAAGAACATGATGTTTTTTTATGAGCCGGACACAGTGGAATTGTGGGTATGAATTTTCATAGAAAAAAAAAATTAAAGAATTTTGAATTGTGAAGCTGCTAATGGAACAAATTTAATTCCACTCTGAAAAGTAGAAAGAAAGAAGGTACATTTCTGTCAATTCAAGCGGCGTTTTTATTTTCGGATAGCACCCTTCACAAGTTGTTATAGAACATTTTCACAGTTATTTACACAAATTACACAAGCAGGATTATCCAATACAATAAAACCGAAGCAAATCATTAAAGAGTGTGAGCAACATTGTAACCATAAGTCATGGAGGAGAGAAAAATAATTTTCAGTATACAGTAGTATTAACTGCTAACTGTTCCTCTTTAAAGAATACCTACTGATTAGACTGTTTTTTTTATTTTTGCAAAAGAATTCCACTTACATTATCCTGCATGCATGACATATTATATTGTCATTAATATAAATGTGACGTGTCAACTGGCCTTGGTGATAAGAGGTGTCCTTGGTTAGTTCTTATTAGTGTTAATGAAATCTGCCTCCTGCTGGCTTTCAGATAGGGGTATTAGCAACATTACTTATCTTTTAGGAAAATGTTCATTAAATATTTGTAATTTGTGTGGGCAAACATCTTGATATATGTAGATAAAATGACTGGAACATATTACCAATTAAAAAGAAACAGTTTTGAGTGTTGTGTGTTTTTATGTTAATTGCTAAAGATGTTTTTTAAAGAAGGATAAAATTAGCTGATAGCATATTAGTTGTCTTATCAATATAATTTGTTGGTTTAGAAGCCTTGGAGACATTATTCAATCTCCATAGCAACTAGGTAAATTAAGAAAGAAGGATTTTTTTTTAATTCATTAGACAGAATGGAGTAGGGGCTGTCGGGCCTTTTTCTGACAGAAATAGATTATAGTTTTCAATTTGTCTCAGAAATTTAAAACTTGCTCTGTCTTCATTTCTTTCCTGCAGCCACTAACAAGTGGCAGGAAATTGGCAGCCCATGTTGTTATAGCTAGGTGTTACCAGAAGGAGTTCACAGTGTGTTCGCCAATTGGGCGAAAGTCAGTCCTTGGCAGCTTGTCAAGCACATTTTGAGGTGCACCAAAGGTATGTGGAAAGCATGAGGAGGCTGAGCTGGTTTTTATGTGGCAGTTTGACTATGTGCCTTTAATTAGGTGTTTTTGGTATTTTTAAGCGCACAACATGCATGAAATGAACAGTCCAAACAGTATGATAGGATTCTTTCTGCTTTATTTTAACTGTACATTAGATATGACTTTTTAAGGCCCCAGTTGTTCTGGTGTCAAGGTTCAAAACCACAGGAATCTGTAAAAAGCAAGCAGCCAGTTATATCACCTGAGCTGCAGTGTGAAATGGAACTGAGCAGTAAATATGAAGTCAGAATGTATGAGGACATTTATCTACGTATGACAGTCATGGAGGACGTTAGGAAGGGATTGTGTACTTTATTTTCAAAACATTATTTTCATTATGTGAATAATCTGAGTGTTAGAATTCCCCTTTAATATTAAATACTTTGTAAGAAGTAGCTCTGTTTAATTTTCCACTGTTTACTATGTAAATACGAATGAATATGCAGGATCTTAGGGACTAAGTTTACCCCAGAACAAAGTGAACAGGATTTTAATTGTTGCAATAGGTTTGTGCCTGTGAAGATCCTGATGTGTAAGCAGCTGCATTGTCAGGTGGAATTGATTTTAACATTCTGTTCTCTCTTTTAGTTTATTTTTAGATTTTTGGTTTGAAGGGAAAAAGGACGTCTAACTTCAGGCAAGGCAATTATCGGTGTAACTCCTCAACAATGCAAAATTAAATGAATATCAGTATCCCAGGTAAGTTAACGTTTGTGTTCACTGTGCCTTTTGATGTGGTTGAAATTTAGGCAGTCTATCAACCTAAATTTGCAGGTTTTTAAATTAATTCACTGAAGTTCTGCTACAGCTCATTGTACGTGAGTGAAATTCTACATACTGTAGATTATGCATTTAGGATCGTGGTATTTTTATGAACTTTTCAAATCAGAAGTAACATAAAGCATATCTAGGTACCTCAAAGGACCTAGAGAGGCAATCTTCCTTTGTTCATTAATTTAGCTTCTTTTCCACAGATGTAAGTTACTTTTAAATCATCAAGATTATCCTTGTATACAATTACTCCACTTTTTCTTGACCCCATTTTTATGTGAAACTTTACTCCACTTCTGAATTTCTAATTTTGTATAAGTCTTAAATTGCATTATAAGTCTATTAGAGTGACGTTAGTTACCTGGATTTTTAAGAGCTATGAAATTCCCCAAGTAACAGTCTTTCAGCTTATTATTTATTAAATACTTAGATTGACTTTCATGTTACCAAATGCAATCAAGCAAAGATTAACATACATTTTAAAAATGGTGCAATTTGCTTTTCATAAAAGTACTTCTTTCTTTACAAAAAAATAACTGTAAAAATAGGTGCAGGTACAAGTAAAAAAGAATATGGACTGAACCCTTTTAGTGTCAGGTTCAAATATCTAGAACTTACTAAAGATTAGCGCTACAAATAACTAAACTTATAAACTAAACATCTCACAACAATACAGATATTCAGCAGACATTTGTCTGAAGTCAATTAAAATCTGTTGTAAAAAAGTTTTCATTATATAAAGATTAACCAACTGGTATGTAATGTACAGCTTAAACTGCTCAGGTTCATTGAACTTTAGTATTTGCAAATAGTAATCGTGACGAAACCATTCGATGTTGAAATTGAATTACATTAAAAATCAATGTCAGACTGTTTCACTTAAGCAAGGTTTGTGAGTGAAATTATATTCTAAGAGCTGATATATACTGTGGTATAAGTGAGGAATAATGTTTTTGGTTACATATTTTGTAAAACATTAGTGTTTGTCCTTAGTTCTCTTGGACATTGTGTTTTCTTTGAGTTAGAATGTTCTTTAGTGTTATATAAGATCATTTTGATTAATTTTGGCATTTTTAGGAAGTCACTGTGTAACTTCCATATCCATAAAAGAGTGAAGAAACAGAACCTATTTTATTTGGGTATGTGGACAGAACAGGACTGTAATGAGGTCCTTCTTTTTATTAAACCTGGAATAAGCTTACACAAAGGGGAAAAGCTATTGGGTTTGTACAGTACTGTGAATAATTCTGATTCATTAAGACATTAAGGGACTAATAGAAGATGATTTAAGGTAATTCGTCATAATTTAACGTTTAAAGGTGTTCATCTCTTTTATTCAGAAACTTTTTAGTAGGCTTTGATTGAATAATATAACACACAACAGTAAACAAAAGAAAGGAGCAATCTGGCTATACATCTTTCCACGAGGACATCTCTACAAATCTTTGCATCCATTTTTTAATTTGCTAATATCCCATAATATAATATCCACCAAGGCTTGTAAAATATTTCAGTTAGTGCCTCCAGCCGAAACTAAGAGTTAGCCAAGAATCTTCACTTCGAAGAAGGAATCTGGTCATGCCAGTAATGTCAGGAAGCATGCCAGTTACATATGACCAGATATGCACTTTGTCACAGGACAGTTTTAGAATAAGTACCAGTTGCATACAATGTACTGTACATCTGTGGCAGTTAAACAAAATTATTTTTTATCTGAAAACACTAAGTGTAGATACAGGGCCACATACATTCCATTTACAAGTTAAAAACTTGAATTATCTGGTGTGCCAGATTTTTTGGAAGAGTAAATACTATATGCCCAGACCACGACCACATTTCGGTCCAGGCTAAATCTATATTTTTTTTAGTCTATGCCTCTTATGAGGGTTTTTTGTAGGGGCTGAACATACAAGAAAAAGGATATCTAAAATCAAAACTAGTTCTCTAATAGCTGCTGTGGAGATTCTTAATTCAGCCAGTGGAAGGGAGGGTTGATCAGGTATAATGATCTGACCAGAGATTGTAATGAGTAAAGTTGTTTCCTTTAAACCCTCTAATGTTTATGGACCATTGTCAACAAATACATCAAGTAAAACCAACCCACTAGAACTTTTGGCTGCTTTCTTTTCCAAATAAAACTAGTTATAATGGAATTGTTTTAGATATTATGTAGGGAGTGAGGTGGGTACAATGGAAAATAGTAATGAATGTGTGGCATTGTTTGTTTCTAGAATGGAAATCCATATAACCTAATCAGTAGCAAGGACCATCTAGCTAGATCTTGATTTGATTCTGTTCTGTATTCTATTTATGAATTATCTGGGAAGAAATTGTGAAATGAAACACAGGACTTCTGACGGTAAAAGAGTAGGAATGCCCTTGTGGCAGGATTCAAACATAAGGATTGACTTACATGTAAGTTAATTTATTTGTAACGTTATTAACAATGTTCTGTCCAGAAGTTATTGAATTATTGAATGAGTCTATGGCATAGGGAACTGACCTAGAGACATATTGCTGGAGATGCTTGAGACAGTACTGATATGCTGCCTAGCACCCTGAGCTACTCGACTATTAACAAAATATGTTTGAGTAGGGAACTGCGTCAACATCTGTAGGCAGCAAAGGAACAGGTAAAGATTCATTCCATGCTGAGAGGTAAAGAAAAGAACAGACACAACTGTTCAACTGTGGGGTCTTCTTCCAATGTGAGGGAGAGAGGAAAAGTAGGAAATAAATAAGATGTAGGAGACCAGAAGTTAAAGTAGGTAAGAAGGTGCAGAGATCAGTGGGGAAATGAGAATTAAGCTGGTGAACATGTCCAAACTTAGAGAGAACAGGAGGAGGGGTGCAGAAAAACGAAATCTGCAAATAAATGGAGAGGATTTAGAAGAGGATTCTGCTTCTGTTTTATTAACAAAATAAACCTTCATAGGTGTCTTTGCTATGTGAGAACACTGATCCCATCTGATCATATTCTTGGAATATTGTGTAAAGCGCATCACATACATGAATGAGTTGCCAAAGCTGTAACACTCTGAACACTCATTGTAGTCACTGAAGGCACTTTACAAGATATCCAGGTGATGGAGATTTGATTTAGAATTTGGAAAATATGTTGAATGTTATTAGAAGCAAAGCAAACATTGAAAAAGCCTATCTGGCCATTGGGCATTAGCTAACACATTTCCAGTTGTTTAACAAGGACCTTGTTAGGAATCTGTAATACTGTATGTCAATGTTAAGTAACAAGAATGGCCTATAACTTGAGCTTCTTTAATAGGTCTTTTAATTTCACTCCTTTGTGAAAGAGTAAATCAGATTTTTTTCCTTGAAAAGAAAGAGTCAGCTTTTAATACACTTTATCTGATTTAATTTAAGGTTGATCCCAAATCAAAAGCTTCTAGTTCCCAGTTTAGATACTGAGATGTGTTCAGTTCTGTAAAGTTAATGGAGCTTGTAAAAGAATGGCCTGTTTAGAAGTCAGCAGAGGCAGTTATAATAGCCCTAAGAATTCTTTTATTTTGGCTATATCTATGTTGGTTTTAGAAACACAAAGATATGAGTAATTTCACTCTTAATTTTACACTTATTTTTTAGACAGCACAGATTAGGATTAGAGAGCATAACCATATCATTATCACTAATTGCTTCAGTATGAGGTAAAAGCTTATTTTTTTGTAATTGTAACACAAGCACAAAGATCAGCATTTTTATAATAGAGCTGATTGTTTTGTGTTCAAGGAATTAGTTCCAGCAGTGGTGAGGGTTTTGATTTTTTTTTTTGAGAGTGGTTGTATGTCTAGCTTTGTTCTCTGTATACAGTATATAAATTATATATCAGCTCTGTGCATAGAATTGTGATTTCTAACAGAATAAAGTACAGAATAAATTTTCTATTTGAAAAAGAGTCAAAAGCATTGTAAGTGCCTCTAATTAAGCATTTGTTAATATCCCAAAAATGATGAATGTTGATCTCAGGTGCTGTTGAAAACTTAAAAATCTTTCAGACCTTTGTAAGGTGTTTTAAAAAGACTTAATTCTAAAGTAAGAAGGGATTGAAACACCAGCTTTTAGCACAGGTACTGTAATTCCCAGTACAAACCTGGTGTGTAATCAGGTGTGCAAATAAAGGGAATAAATGTGAGAGTAAAATATTGCCTTAAAGATGTATGTTTTACAGTGTATGCATAGAAACATACTGTATATGAAATCAAAAACTTTGACTATTATTTCTCTATCACGAACCACAGCATCTGTTTAAAATTTGAGCAACAGTTTAAAAACTCTTAAAACTAGAAGAAGGGGGCAAAGAGACAACTGAGGAAGAGGTGTTCATACTTGATTTAAAAATCTATTTAATGTGTATTCTCTACATAATCAAGAAAATCTAGCAAATTAGATAAAAAGTTGTATATGGATAAAATGATGTGAAACAATTGTAATATTTCTAAGTTGTAAAGAGAAATAGCTTTACTGTATGTATATCCACTAATGCTAATACTGGTATAATGCTGTCAGTTGTCAGCTGTCAATGCTGTCATTAATGCTGACTAATGCTAGCCAGTATTCAGTATTCATTTTTCTGTCCGTCTGTTTTTTTTTTGTATTGAACTTTTTAGCAATCTGTAGTGTTTGATTTGTTTGAGTCTGTGAATATCAGCATATTAAAATTAGTTTGCATTTGGTAATATGTATATTATTCCAGAGTACAAGTGAATACAGTCCCGAGTGACCAGCAGACCAATCGGGAGGATGAACCCTGTGCGGTACCTCAGTGGTTATGGAACAAAAGGAAAAGATCCAGTAGCTTCTGATCCAAGAGTGGGCTAGGCGAGACACGTGGTCAAGAACGAGTTCCGTACTTCTTATCCAAAAGGGCTTTGAACACTTTATAAAAGGACGGCGAGGTAGAACAGGGCTTAAATATTATGAGAGGAGGAAGGTGCGCTGACAGGTGGAGTGTCGTGGGGTTTGTTGATTGACAGGAACGGTATCGTTTGGAAGAAGTGCTCAGGGCTGGAGAGCACGAGAGCAATTCCGTGTTGAAATCTGGTTGGATTAGGGCGTGACAAATACATTTTAGTAATGAGTTTCTTGCAATAAGGTAATATGTATATTTTTGTAATGTACAAACACATTTTACTATTTAAAATTTAATGATATAAATTCTAGGATAGAATTTTACGTTGTCATAAAACATTTCCTAAGACAGTTTCTCCCTAGTTGTTGTGTATAAAAAGATGTAGAGCATTACACCATTAAGAGAGGAAAGACTACGTGAAAAATGACACAGCTAGCATTCAAATAATAACTGGATCAAGTTAAAAGAAAGTAAAATAACCAAAAACACTGTACGATCACCTGACATGACCAGAACAGTGCATAACATTTCTAACATGAAAATGCAAAACTACTCCAACAAATCAGACCTATGCAGACCTAGAAGCTATTGCAGCTCTCATCACCAGTTGGTTGGCTGCCAAAAGGTGGGAAGTACACAAAGGAAGACCTAAGAATACATTTGCAGGAGGAGAACATTGTAGCAACAGTGCTACAGTTTGTGTCATTAAAAAGTGATGAAAAACCCCATGACCAGTAGTAAATCAGCAATATTAACCTGGAGTTACTTATACAGTAGCTTCTGTTGCCAGTCTTTTTTTGTTATTCCCCTCTTCTGTTTTTTGATCCATCAAATATAAATTCAGCTGTTCTCCTGCCTTTTCCCAGATGTTAAATATTTAACGGATAATATCAAAACAAAGATTTGTCTTGGGTGAACAAAAGAAGATCACGCAATGAAGCTGGAAAGTCTGGTATTCAAGGTGGCAGAGATGGAAGATTGTACACAACAAAATATAATGGAGCTGATGACCCCGTCAGATTCCTGTTAAGAGCAGTACGTTTTCGGTTTCCAAATCTGGAATAAGAAAACACAGGATATACAAAGAGCACTTTTCAGGAGGTGTAAAGAGACTCTGGGTGATGTATTCAGATTTCTCTTGTGCTCTGGTGAACAGCTTCATTTAAAAGGATCAGTTAGATTCAGGCATCTTGACTTAGCTGTGGTTTTTGTGCTGCATTTTTTTCCGGATTGCTGTCCAGAAACAACACATGAGCATGAGTTGGAGATCAGTGAGGAAAGTCTAGTCTTTTTATCTGTACCTAAAAGTGCTTTGGGTGCTTAAAGTCATCCATTCTGATAGACAGCATCTGTTAACATCATTGTAAGGGGCAGAAATCATCAGATGCTCTGACATTTCAAATGTAATAACATAAAAAATAAAGCCTTTTCTGTCTCAAGGATAGTTTTTGCTTGCTTGATCATGAAGGTGGAAGCAGACTGAAATGTATGGAGGAATCATACTTTTTCTTCCTTTCCTCTTTGTTCTAAAATTGTTCTTTGCAGCATTTCTTTTGTAGTAACTGTGCATGTGGGTAGTGCTAGACAAAAACGTGCCAGTAACCCCTTCTGCAAACAAAAAATGTCATGTGCCAAACCACTTTATACCATACGGTAACAAAAAATGTAATGTTGGTAAATTATTTGATGGAAAGAGACTTGTCTATTAACAGAAAAACAAGTATTCCTTTAAAGATGAAAATCTGTCTCATTGATTTATCCTCAGGAATTGGGGATAAACTGATTTCTCTATTCAGTCAGAGAAGGGCTAGAAATTTGTCTTGGAAACATCAAAATATGTGGGTGGGTGTTTATATACAGTATAACAGCGTTCTCATTGCTGCTAGTTGGTATCAATATAATAAGAATAAAACTTAATTTTTTTTAAATATCTAGACATTTTGTATTGTATAAATCATAGCCTATGTTTTGTTATTTATAAAATATAAAATCTGAGGAAACGGATACCCTATAAGGACCAGAGTGCTTTTCTATCTGTAATCTATACGTTTTGCTATGAGCTCCAATAATTGCTAAGTGTTGTGCCACTGTCTTAGACAAAAATTCACCAGGTTTTATGTAATATAGTTGTTTAGTGGCATATTATGTATATACAGTCTGTAATACATGCTTTTTTTCAATGATTCCACCAGTCTAGCTTAGGGTTAACAGTTGAATTTCGCAACCTGTAACTCTTCTCTTTCCTTCTGTCCTCTGTCACAATGTATAATGCTGTATGCCCCTTTTTTATCCTGAGCTCTCAAATAGACAAATAAAGAAAACAATGTTAATCATTTTAATGAGATTAAAATCTAATAGAGATTTAAAAACAAGTAGACACTTGTGACAGCTGTATATATTTTTCGAAACAGAATTCTTTTTAAAGTAGATCGCTATGTTAGTAAAAGGGAGAGGCACAGTGATGCAGTTGTTGGCATTGCTGCCTCACAGTACTGGGGTCCTGGGTTCAATTCTAGGAGTGCTATCTGTGTTGAGTTTGCATATTCTCCCTGCGTTTGTCCAGGCGCTCCATTTTCCTCCCACAATCCACAGACATGCTGGTAGGTTAACTGGCTCCTGTAAAAAATGGCCATGATGTGAGTACAGTATGTGAGTGTTTGTGTCTGTATGTGCCCCGTGATAGACTGCCGTCTCTTCAAGGTTGTATCCTGCCTTGTGCCTAGTGCTTCCTGGGATTGGTTCTGGCCCACTGTGATGGCCCCTGAATTGGATAACCCGTTACTGAAAGTGACTATGACCATGATGTTTTAGTAAAATCATTTCAATATAAACTTCTTTTCAGCATTGTCACACTTTGGAGTGGGAGTGGTGAAAGAGGTCTTATTAGCACTGCATCTTTCCTTGACAGTTATGACGTGTCATAGTTCAGGATTACGGTGGACATTTTTATTGACAAGATTCTGAAGACCGCCTTTCTTTAAACGCCTGCCATAATGCCGTTCATAATGATAAAAGCATGACTGCACTTAATAGTGGATATTATATAGGACAATGCCTTAAACAGTGGTTCCACAGAGACAAGTATGTGGGTAGGTTTGCAGTTCTGTAAGCAAGATACAGTATCTTCAAACACTGTCCAGTGTTCCTAGTTTAAAGACTTGGGTGAGGTGTTTTACTTTCCTGTCACTGTATTGAATTTCCATCTTGCCAGGCAAGCAATCCTCCTAAGTAATATGCTTGTCACAGTTGATTGGGTATTCTTTGTACTGAAATTTTAAAACGTTGCTGGTATTAATCTGTTTCTTATGTTCTCTGTCAAAATGAACCTGTATTAATTTGAACAATTATCATGGCACATTTTTTTTGTTACTTTCCTCCACGTGGCTACCAGGAGTGTACACTATTGACCCCAAAACTTCAGTGTGCCTAGCTGGCAATTTGTTGCCCTTGAAAAGTGTTTCTCATTTTTGGAACTTTGGAACATCTTTGGAACCTTGGAATACTGACCAGAAAGAGTATTCAGTTCTACCCATACACCATTTGTTAGCCCTAAATTGTCAATAAAGAAAAAGTGAGTATTTATCAAGTCCCTTGCTTTGCCCTATTTCTTGAATCACTTTCTTGGTCTTTGGAAGCCTTTAAACATTTTCCGTGAAGTGCTTTGTAGTTCTCCCTGACAGCTTTGACACTTCTTTCACTGGACATTCACTTTGATATACTGTAGGACAAAAATTGATGTTGCCATAATACAGGAGTCTCTTCTGAAACAAGATGTTCATAGATTTACTAATAAGTATTGCTAAGTATCTGTCTGTTCTTCTGGAGAGAACAATGTATTGCATTTTGTAATCGAGTTTTACAGTTTCTATACCAGGGACAAGGGCTGGTGAAATGAGGACAGTAGCATATTTGAAAACAAGTATTTAAGGTAAAAAAATGTTTCAGTTTGTACTGACCTCTGCTCTTAATTACTGAGTTATTTGGAGTTTAGAAATGTGTTCAGTCATGAATTAAGTACTTGAAAGAATACAAGTTAAAGAAAACAATGCTCAGATACTGTAATGCACAACACTGAGAGACTATGTGGGTGTAGTAGATACAGTGCCTTGCGAAAGTATTCGGCCCCCTTGAACTTTTCAACCTTTTGCCACATTTCAGGCTTCAAACATAAAGATATAAATTTTTTATTTTATGTGAAGAATCACCAACAAGTGGGACACAATTGTGAAGTGGAACGAAATCTATTGGATTTTTGAAACTTTTTTAACTAATAAAAAAATGAAAAGTGGGGCGTGCAAAATTATTCGGCCCCCTTGCGTTAATACTTTGTAGAGCCACCTTTTGCTGCGATTACAGCTGCAAGTCGCTTGGGGTATGTCTCTATCAGTTTTGCACATCGAGAGACTGAAATTCTTGCCCATTCTTCCTTGCAAAACAGCTCGAGCTCAGTGAGGTTGGATGGAGAGCGTTTGTGAACAGCAGTTTTCAGCTCTTTCCACAGATTCTCGATTGGATTCAGGTCTGGACTTTGACTTGGCCATTCAAACACCTGGATACGTTTATTTGTGAACCATTCCTTTGTAGATTTTGCTGTATGTTTGGGATCATTGTCTTGTTGGAAGATAAATCTTCGTCCCAGTTTCAGGTCTTTTGCAGACTCCAACAGGTTTTCATCCAGAATGGTCCTGTATTTGGCTGCATCCATCTTCCCCTCAATTTTAACCATCTTCCCTGTCCCTGCTGAAGAAAAGCAGGCCCAAACCATGATGCTGCCACCACCATGTTTGACAGTGGGGATGGTGTGTTGAGGGTGATGAGCTGTGTTGCTTTTACGCCAAACATATCGTTTTGCATTGTGGCCAAAAAGTTCGATTTTGGTTTCATCTGACCAGAGCACCTTCTTCCACATGTTTGGGGTGTCTCCCAGGTGGCTTGTGGCAAACTTTAGACGAGACTTTTTATGGATATCTTTGAGAAATGGCTTTCTTCTTGCCACTCTTCCATAAAGGCCAGATTTGTGCAGTGTAAGACTGATTGTTGTCCTATGGACAGACTCTCCCACCTCAGCTGTAGTTCTCTGCAGTTCATCCAGAGTGATCATGGGCCTCTTGGCTGCATCTCTGATCAGTCTTCTCCTTGTCTGAGCTGAAAGTTTAGAGGGACGGCCAGGTCTTGGTAGATTTGCAGTGGTCTGATACTCCTTCCATTTCAAGATGATCGCTTGCACAGTGCTCCTTGGGATGTTTGAAGCTTGGGAAATCTTTTTGTATCCAAATCCGGCTTTAAACTTCTCCACAACAGTATTACGGACCTGCCTGGTGTGTTCCTTGGTCTTCATGATGCTCTCTGCGCTTTCAACAGAACCTTGAGACTATCACAGAGCAGGTGCATTTATACAGAGACTTGATTACACACAGGTGGATTCTATTTATCACCATCAGTCATTTAGGACAACATTGGATCATTCAGAGATCCTCGCTGAACTTCTGGAGTGAGTTTGCTGCACTGAAAGTAAAGGGGCCGAATAATTTTGCACGCCCCACTTTCAATTTTTTATTTGTTAAAAAAGTTTCAAAAATCCAATAGATTTCGTTCCACTTCACAATTGTGTCCCACTTGTTGGTGATTCTTCACATAAAATAAAAAATTTATATCTTTATGTTTGAAGCCTGAAATGTGGCAAAAGGTTGAAAAGTTCAAGGGGGCCGAATACTTTCGCAAGGCACTGTATGTCATATGTTTAACCCTTTAGCCAATTATTTATTTCAATTATTAATTTATTTATGCACCATTTGTAATCCCTAGATATGAACCTTATTCCAAAATTAACAATGTTTTTGATTTCCAAGCCTTTTTTCTGTGCTGAGATACTTCCCATCTCTACATCAGATCCCCATGCCAATTTCTGCAGGTTTATACTAACAGATCCATTTTCACATGACGCCCAGTGGCACTGTAACACCACACTATAATAAAATGAGCCTTTTCAGACAAAATACAAACTAAAGTGGTTTTAACTGTGGAACTGTCCATGACCTTTGTGTGAGTAAAGCAAATGCTTTCTTAAAAATGAGTCTCCTGTTTTATTTCCAGATGCAACTGTCTCATCTTAATTATCATAATTATCATCATACCAACATTTCCTATACCTAACTGTAAGGCAAAAGTATTATTTTAATGAAAGTTGGCTAGCCTTGAGTCTTTCCAGCAATTAATACTTTACAGATTTTCCAGACTTCAACACACGGAAATGTCAGATTTCATGTAGAGAAATGTGGTGTCTTACCTTTAATATTCATAATTAGGCAGTTCAGCATTCTATATGATTGGGAAGAATGTATGAGTTTTTTTCATTAATGTAATCTTTCTCCAGAATAGACAGCTAAAGCTAGGACTTATATACATGTCTGGATAGGTAAAGGAACTAGTACAGTAACAGTAACAATGTCTAAATCTCCTGGAATTGTAATCCTTCTGAATTCTGTCTGACGTTTTAGCCCTAATTAAGTTCTTTTTGCTTGAAATGATACATATTGCCATTCAGAAAGATAATTTTATGGGAATGTTAATACTGCCGTTATATAACCCCTTCTAATTAAAAAAAGCAGATATGTCTTTGATTTGCTCTGATATTAGACTGTATGTTAAGGTGCTGTCACTTTGGCTGATGGCCTACAAGTCCAAATTAGGACACCACATCAAATAGATTTTATTAAAGGGCTCTTTGATTATGACAACTTTCATCACCCAGAACAGCTTGAGTGTGAATATCTGGTTCCAGATCATATAGGTTTAGAAGCAGATTTCATGATTATGGTTAAGGTTTTATAATCAAGTCCTAAAATAATGTTGTTAAAAGACTACAAGAGTGCTTCCTAATTTTATGTTGATGTAGGGACACTCATCAGGGATGTTCACTCTTGCTTGTTATTTGTCTTTTCTTAGGATACACTAGTTCACAGTACTATTTTTCTGTTATTATTTCTCCCATGGTTTTTGATAGCAATACTCAACTTTTCATATCACTCTGGCAGCAATATATTATCTGCTGATAATTTATTGTCATACAGTATAATGTGCTGATAGCAAAAAATTGGCTTGTGTCAGCATTATTGCCTTTAAATTTTACAATAGAGAAAACCAGCTTAGCTTTGATTGTGCTACTGTACGTCAGACACTTTAGGTGTTTGGTACTGAATTTCGGACACAGTGGTTAGCATTGCTGCTTGGAGCCCTGGGGTTAATTCTGGACCTGGGGTGTTTGTATGTTCACATGGATTTCCTATAGGAACTCGAGTTTCCTCCAACAGTCCAAAAACATGCTCATAGGTTAATTGACTTTTGTGGAAATTGGCCCTGATGTGATTGTGTGGATGTTTGTGTTTGTGTCTGTGTATGCCCTGCAGTTGATTGGCATCCTGTCCGGTGTGTACCCTGCCCTGTGTCCATGGCTTGCCAGAATAGGCTCTGGGTCTCCTGCAATCCTGAATTGGAAGAAGTGTTGGGAGAATGGGTGAATGGTATTGAAATGTATTCATCTTTACATGCTGTCACAGTAAATAATTCTAAAACATTTTTAAATAGGTGTACAGACATCAGGACTTTGCTAGATCTGAAGAGATGAACACCTTTTCCCATTCTCTTTCAGGTGTTGCTTCCACAAATTAATTAAGATCTGCTCAATTTAATTGGTCTTCCTTTGTGTTCAAAGCACTGACACTTTTTGGGTTGTTCAAAACCTGTATCTTGGCATATGCATGGAGAGAATCCAGTCTCTACGTATTGAGTTAAAGATTTAATTTATAATAGTGTTCTCCTTAGACAATGCAGACTGTGTTTTGGATGTACTGTACAGTGACATAGTATAGTGACATACTTGGCATTCAGTTTTATATTGCGTTGTAACAAGGTGAACTTAATTAACACAATTATCAGAAGTTAGTTCAGTTTACTTTCTTGCTAAGAATATATAAAGAAGTATTTTTTTTAAATAAAGTCCAAAGACATGGTGGTAGATTAATTGCCTAAAATGGATGGATGAATCAGAACACCACATATTACTGGAATCCTATATTACTGGAAGACAAAATAAAACCCTTTTTCTGTTTTATAAACCTGTTTAAAACCTTCCAATAAATAAGTCTATGTCCTGTAGTTTGTTTTCCACAGATATTTTATAAAGAGTGAATTGAGTAATTTAGATTATGTATAATTTATTATAAATTAAAGGTAGCTGGTTTGCTTTGTAAAATCATTTCTCCTATCTAGCTGATCTAGCTGATAGAGGCTAATTGATCCATCCTGACAATGCGAGTCATTTACAATGGAAACCTTTTTAACGTAAATTGCACAAGTCCTCTTTATTCGACATTTTTGTTTTCTTTCAGAGTACATTAGACCTCAAAGAAGAATGGCCAAGATCTTGTGGCTAGCATGCTGAGGTGTCACAGTGGGTTGTTTAAAACTTGTGTTTAAAACTGAACTGTAGGACTGTACCTCAAGTCTACCTTGAGGTACTTGTATTTATATCAAGAAAAAAGTGCTCTTCTCTGAGGAAAGCCTGGACCCTGCAGTTCAGAAGTCTCGGTTTGGATGTGCAGTTAGGTCATTAACTTCCTATGACTTTGTCCTCTCAGATTGGGCAACAATTGGTTGAGTGCAGCTGGTGTTGTTTGAGTTTGAGATGCCTTTCAGTTTTCCATGATATAGGCAGAAGCTTCATTATTCCACCATTTAACAGCTGAGCTCTGCTGTTTCTGTGCTGAACTTATATTGTGAAAGAAATGAATGACACAACAATGGTCATTTCAGTTTTAATGGAAATATTTTCATTTTCTTGTTTTTATGAAGGTTTTTACGAAGGTTGTGACATTAAACCAAGATCATTCATGATAATAGATTCCCAAACTGGTAAATGCAAAAGAAAATAAATCAGTAATTACTGTGAAAGGAAAATTACTTAGTAATTGCAGTGAAAAGTAAAAAGAAGAAATAGAAGGCACTCTTGAGATTGGTACTGCGCAAGTTTAACGCAAGAACATTGCCTGTTCTTTTAACATATCACAAACATTGTGTGATAACTAGATAATCGCCTTCACTGGAAGGAAATCTTTTTCAGATTTTATGGTTAATTTGAATTACAGTGCCGAGCTCTCTTGATGTGACAGCTATGTGGGGATCACAGTATGATCAGTACAGTCTGGGAGCATTTCTAGCAGACTACACAAGTCCACAAAGAGCCCCAGATGACTGATATGTCATCCCTGTGAGCATAAACAGAAAATCACTGAACAACAGGTAATGAATTGCCTTGGATCCTCAGAACAGCAACAGATAGCTTCACACAATCAGGAAATAGATCAGTGTGAATTGAATATGAGACATCTGGTTTTATGCATCTAAGTTACATGCTACAGCCTGAAAAGAATTCCAGGCTTATGCTTCACCCTGAGGGATAAATGGCAGCAACTCAAATATCTGTTTATCTCATTAGTTAGATGTATGCATCCCTGTTATCAGATTGAGACCATTGCAACTGGGGACATCACATCTTGTTGAATATTTTCTGGGTACCACCATCCCATGCTAAAATAATCTGATACATTTTTAGCTTATTGTACTTCAAAACAACATTAATCTTAGCAAGGTGTACTTAGCAAGTTTTTCAATTGCATGTTAATTGGTTTCTGTTTAAGAGCATCTTAATCTGTCTGAGCATCGTGGAGATTGTTGGCCTTGTGGTCCAGTGACTGGTAAAACTGGTTTTCCTTACTCCCACTATGGCGGGATTCTTATGTTTGCTAGCTCTAGTTCACTTCTTGTGTAGCACCAGATAAATGACTAATTTGTGAGAGTAGTCTAATTAATGACATTTTAAATACTGGCACAGCCTTTTGTCACAGACCGATTAATGGCATCAAGAAAAGTTATTGACTTCAGGGAAAATTATTTTTCTGCTCATTTTCTTGTCATTTGTGACTAGAAGTATCATAGGACATCTGATATTCATAGTCATTCAACCTTGATCTTTTTTGTAGTGGAATATTATAGTTCATTACACCATTTAGAGTCTTAGAGATGTGTTGTTGTTTTAAAGCTATTAATGCCACAGCATGAATATGAGGAAAGCAGCAGAACTGTTTTTATTTTCACTATATTGCTTATTTTAATTCTTCTCAATCAGCTGAGATGTCTCAGACATTCACTTTTTCTAATTGTGTTGAAAAACTTGTCTTGCTTTGATTTTTTTGCAGCTGCAGTTTTTGTTAGTGGTGGATATAATTATAATATTTATACTTCTTCAAACACTAGACACTGAAGTACTTTCAAATGCAGTGCTTTACAGCAATTTGTTTCTGATGTAACATGGGGATGTCCTGTGCCTTGATGGTTACTGTCTTCACAGTAGGAGGGTCTGGGTATGGATCCCTTTTGTTATCCTTGATGCATGAAGAAGCACAAACTGAAAGCTGTTAATGCTCTAAAGCTTGTTATGTTTGTTTTTGTTTGTCTTTATAATGCTTTCCATTACACTATGAGGAGTAATGGAAAATTATAATGAGTGTCAATAAAACAACCATTAAGCCATCTAGAGTCAAACTGAAAGCTCTTTTCAAATACTGAAGTTTCTTCATGTAACCATCTGTATGGAGTTTATATATTCTGCCTGGTCTCCCTCCCACTTCCTTGTCCCACAGTAAGAGTGTATATGTGTGCTGTGCACCAAATTAATTCTGCTGGCTTTTAAACCAAGTTCACTCCATGTAATGCATTATAGATATCTGAAGAATCTTAATAAAAATATGTTCTTCTCAGTTTAATATAATGTAATTAATTAATGTAAGATAAATGTAAGATGACATAAGATGCATCCCTCATACAAATGGTAATGGACAATAGTGTGAAACAATTCCATGAAATGGACAGCTGATAATTGATTGCGGTACATCTCGTTTAGTCTTTGGTCTTTGGTAGCAGCCAGTGACAAGTGACAGTGACAAGGACATTTGTTTTATGAATTTCAGATATTATTATGTAATGCTAATCTGCCTTTCAGTCATGCTGAACTGCAGGTCCTCCCCAGGTCTTATATATATATACTGTACAACTTTGTACAGTACTTTTTGATTTTGTTTGTGGCATTTATGAAGTTTACATTTAAAATAATTACATTTTTTATTTTAAACAGTCTATTTAAAACAGAATAGGAAGTGTTTCCCTCACCAAGTAATTTTTGTTCGGTACCTGAGTCGGATACATGTATTAAAAACTACATTTCCCAATATCCCACACAGGTTAAAGAATTCCATTAAGTAATATCAACAGATAACCATGCATCATCTACTACTGCCATTTTTCCAACTTACAGTAGGCAACTGTCATTCAAAATCACTACTCAAAACCTTAATTATAATATGACCCCTTTGTTTTTATATGTGTGTATTTGCTTTTAATTATGATATGTTTTAAAATCCACATATATTTTATAATATTTTTGTAAATAAAACCTTAAAAGATGAATTACTATTTTCACAATTACTAATAATTCTATATACTGAATTTAATTAAAAAATATATTTTTATTGTTGTAGTAGCAACTTGGTAACAAAATCATGTCTCAACAAAGTAATCATTTAATTTCATGTAATACTTTGTTGCTAGTATGTATGCAGTATTAATTGTGCAGGAAAGCACAAATGGGTTAAAAACATTTAATATTGTAACAATTTTTCTGAAAGCCACACACAGCTATGGTGCTTTAAGAATTCACTGGAAAATGTGGAAGTTTTACAGAGTAGTGCAGTCCTGAATCATAAACAATAAAATAATTGTTAATTATCTTCATCCTCATCATCCTCTATTTCCTCAAAAAGATGTGTTAAATTACAAAATGAATGTTTTGGAATAGATAAATATAGATCCCTGTGCTCCAGGGAAAACCATAACCATGTATTTCAGTAGAAAAATGTAAATTAAAAAAGAAAAGGGTCCCCACCAACTTATTACTTGATTGGAGGAATGTACAAAATGGTTGTCCTTTATAACATGTGCAAGGTCATGAATTCTCATTATCACACACAAAAAAAGTGTGCATTTCCAAAAGGCACTTTACTGTGATTAAATAAAAAGAAAATAAATGAATGGATGGATGAAGGATGAAATCCTAAGTTTAATTGTCTGAGACCTATGCCATAGAATCCAGATCTTGCAGTCTAAAAGGGAATATATGTACTCCCCGACCCAAGCAAGGTGTAACCACACAACCATACATATGTCATAGTACATTCTTATAGGGTACATTCTCATTTACAACTTTTATTAATACAGTACTGTAATTACACAGTTACAATATTATTACAGTATACTGGACTTTGATAATAAAAGTGAACTAGTAATAAAGTGACTACTAGAAAACTATCCCTAGAAAACCTTTTTTGACATGACTAAATGGGTCATACTGCAGATGCATAGCAAAAATTATTATTATTCCAGACAATGTACTTCTAAAAGAAGATATGCACACAAGTCAATCTGGCACGAGATGGAGACTGCTCTCAACATTTTGTGTAAATTCAGGTATACATACATACATTTGGGGAGTACAAATACTACATTTTCTTCTAATTATTGTCACTAAATTGAAATCCCAGCCTGAAGCTATGCTATAACCAGAAGCAATATCAATGATCAGAAATAAGGTTAAACCTTTAGAATATATATGCAGTCTGATAAGTTGGTATTTCTGCTTGGAGATTTGCTCTGTTTATGTGTTTTTTGCCAAAAGCTCTGGTTTCTATCCAGTGCACTAAAATATGCATGTTGGGGCTGATTGGCTACTGTAAAAATGTTTTTATGGGATGGGGTTTCAAAGAGGCTGAATATTTATGAAATTTTGTTTTTAGTACAACCAGTACTGGCAGTGGCCTTTTAGGAAAATGGAATGAGATGAGCACCATCACCAAATAGCCTAATTTTATCTTTGGCCTTTCTGATCTTGTGGCGTTTCCCCTAGCATAATAATTTAGAAATTTGTGAGTGTTATTTAGGGTAATAAATTATTGTAATAGGGCAACAAATGGTACAGATGGAAATGTGGCAGCCCATTCATTTGTATTGTGAAAATGCTATCCTTCATCCATCTGTTTAGGTCTGCCTCAGATTTTTTCTCAGGGTAACGAATGCGAGAAAGAACACAGGCAGGGTGTGTTCTTAAGCATGAAACCCAGACGACCTGCCTTTGTCCAAACTTTCCAGTGTTTCCTTTAACTCTGTCAGAGAAATCCAGAGCAGATGAGTCTCTGAAAGATGCCATCCCAAACAGTCATAAAACGGAATTTGCCATCATGTGACATATCAGAGCTATGTAATTTTGAATAAAGTCTGCACACCATCCAAGTAAAAGATTGAGGTATTTCCTGGTAATATTAGTATTATAATATTAATACTCAGTAATTTCCTGTTCTTATTCGGTTGTGGTGTGACAGTTTCAGAGAAGGAGCTTTTAGTGAGTTCAAGAAGTGATAATCAGCACTTTTGTTTAATTACAGATTTATAAATCCTAGCCATGTGTGTGTGACATTTATTTAAATATACAGTAGTAATAATGCTTGCTTGTAATTGTGTAGCATTTTCCATCCCATATGTATGTTTGGCAAATCCTAGTCTGACTAGTTTGGATCCAACATTTGGATCATAGAGTTCAGCCTGCACACTGGTCCAAGTGCCTTCACTGGTTCAACTGCTTACTAAACAGCTTTGATCAGTATAATTTGTTTTCAGAAAATCATGTACTGTAGCCTTGTTTTAGGAATTCTGGTCAGTGTAGTGTTTTGTTCCCAACCCTGGATTTGGGGGACCATTGGGTCTGCTGACTTTCATTCCAACTAATGCCAACATGCCAGTTGATGCTTTTATAATTATCTGGTATACTACTGTACCTGAGAGACATCTGGTTTACTTGCTTCTTTATACAGAAAACCAGAAGACACAACAGTCCCCTAGGACTAGGATTGAAGAAGAATGTGTGATGCGATACATATTTTAAATATGTTTAAATATATTAAAATATTTGCCTCTTTTTATATAAGATCACTTTATTGGCCATATATAATTTCTTGGATTAGGAATTTGTCTTTTCACATACCCCAACTTGTGCTTCATGAGACATACAGACAGGGAGAGAACCTTTTCGTCAGAGCGGAGGGTCAGCCATTTATACGGGGTTAAGGGCCTTGCTCAGGGGCCAATGGAGTAGGATTCCTCTGCCGGCCGCGGGATATGAACCGGCAACCTTCTTAGCCAAAATAATATTATATATATTATTGGATATATATTTTATTCTACATTGGATTTTATATTTTATTTATTGGATATATATATATATATTATTCCAATATTTATTTTTGTATATATTGGAATATTTTTATATTTTTTGGTTGAACCTTTGTTCTGTGCTTGCATTTAGTTGACTGAGTTATTTTAAAAAGTTGAAGTACTTTGGTAATAACTGGCATTTATTGTTTATGCCGTCTTTTTAATGAAAACACCATCTGCTGTATCTATTTTGAAGTGTGTTGCCATGAAGATTTACATTATAGTATATTAATTTACAAAGCTTGATCTAGATGTAGGTGTAACCTAAGTGACAATATCCTTTGTGATCAAAATGTTTTTAATTGTTTTTCATTAGCATTGCGTGTCCAGTGTATAAAAATCAGGAGGATCTCAGAACTCAGCCACGTCTCCTCTAAACCCATTTCCACAAGCAGTAAAATGAAATACGAGCACACTCATTCATAGAACATGAATAAACCATACTCCCCTGATGCCAAATGGACTTTAAAACTTAAGTACATAACTTAACTTAAGTACAGCCATAGCTTTGTTTACCACTTTATAAAAAATTTTAAATTAAAATATATCTGCAAGATGTAGGCCAAAACAATAGATTCATATCTTTGTTATCAGAACAAAATCCAGTTGTTCATATACTAGAATAAACTACTAATGATTAAAACGAGACAACATGTACAGTAAATAAAAGCACATGTTGGCCTATCCTGAATCCTGACACAGATTAACCTAGGCCTGGCTCCCTTATAGATAAAGAACCTTTGTTACACGTAATGGTAAAATGGCACTCGAGAAAGAATTAAACAGTGGAGTTGTTAGTTGGTTTTTGCAACACATTGCTGATTTGGGTCACCTAAGGACATGGTTTCCAAGTAAATGTACTGTAAAGCAACTGCACTGCACTGGGGACAGAATGCCATCATTGCTCATGTCATGCATGACTGAAGAACTCCTCAGCTTAGCTTCATATTTTGTTTTTACTCAGAGGATCTCTACTTTTTATATGATTTTAATAAAATAGGAAAACCTAAAATAGGTAATACTAAACACCTTGGGCATTTAATAGCAATGCATGGGTTAAAGGTATTGTATTAATAATATTGGTATCTGGTGTAAATGATTTAAGAGGGATTCTTTATATTACTTATATAGAATCCTCAAAGGCAATATTAATAATAAAGATTCCTTCTGGAGTCTGTTAATAATACAGTGTAGGACCTTTGGGGGCTCTGTTAGTCATACAAAGCCTCAGGATATATGGCTATTATATGGTTTGAAGGTTAGTATGTGATGAATGGTTTAATGATAATTCAAGGGGGTCATATAAGAGATTTTGATTTTTTAATGTCAGTTCCTTGAAAGGTGTTTGTGGTTTAGGATCCACATACAGTATATATGTATACAAATTCTATACACCACAATATTTCCAAAATGACACACTGCCTATATCAAACTTCAGTCTTCTCAGGCCAAGAAAGAGTTATGATGTATGGCCCAATATAGTATATTTAAATAACCCTAGAAGCCAATGGAAAGCACCAGGTTTTCATAAAGAAAAACGTTTCTGTGTTCATAATTTAGAGGTCTTCTGTCCTTGATTATGACAATACAATAATACTTTTTTGTTTTCTCAGAAGGTTTCTTGCATCAAGGCAGCTATGTTTCACACAAACAGAAACTTAGTAAACACAACATATAACATGTGGAGTAGCAAAATATGAAGGGTTACAGACAAAAAGGGTATGTTTGGTAGTTGCTAACTGATCTCATTCAGCCACTGTTTGAAAGAATCTAGTGTTTTGACTCTAACAGTATTGTGTGAGAGTAGGATTCTGACAATATATTGTCAATTGGGAATGTTAATTACAGCAATCATATTGAGTAAATAAGACGAATACAGGAGGTCCCCATCACATGTCACCCTGCTATACATTGTTTTGCACTTAAGTTGTTGAGTTCCTCTATTCATTAACATAAGAATACCCAGCAATTCTCTCATTTTTTAAGGCACTAAAGCTCACAACTTAGGTACTGTAGTTCATTGATTATTTTGTTCCAGAACTTAATATATATTGTGAAGAGTAAAATTTAACATTAAAAAGTCTTGTTGAAGACAATGCTGCTCCACATGACTTTATTTGTGAATCATTATCTCCCAATACTAAAGTTGAGATTTTATTACCAAACACAATGCTGTTGATCCAACTAGTGAATCAAGGTGTGATTGCTAACTTTAAATGCATGGAGTGTGTGTGGAAAAAAATCTACCCTGACGCATTAAATGATTTTGCTGGTCTCGACAATCCAAGGTTACTCTATCTGCTTCTATTTATAGTTTTTATGGGTAAAAGGTACATTAATGAGTCTGATTTGTATGTTAATTACATTATTCTTTATGGATAATAATTCTCCTTTCTAAGCTATTTCACTATAAATTGCATTGTTTAGGAATGTGACCTGGACATAACAGGACACTCCTACAATCTAGAATCAATATATTACATATTGTTACAGCTATGGGTGACTTCAGAATGTCTCTAAGAATCTAGATACAATGGGTAACACCTGGTTTGTGGCAGCATTTTCAGCTTCAAAGTAAGCAGTTGTTGGCTAAGATGTAGGGGGTCCAGATCCAATGATCAAAGCGGTTGTATTTTTTACCTTGGTTTATCTTTGTTAATGAAGTTCTGGGCATATGATTGCATAAATAACAGTCCAGAGAAACACCATATACAGTAAGAGGATGGTGAAGCAGTGTGAATGGGTGAAAGAAAGAAGAGACAAAAGAAGAAGACCAAGGCAAGAGCTCCTTGTCCCAGGTCACCAGAAAATACTAGACTGGAGCTAGGTATTTGAACCTTGTTAAGAGCTAGCTATTCTGTGGTTTTTAGGAAACTCTGATTTCCTGTGCAAAAAATCCCTCATTTAAAAATGGATTCTCCTGGTTTGTGGGTACATTTAAAAAAAGAGAGATAAGGTCCTTTGATGGAATTTAGGTTTGCAGAGAGAGAGATTTAACTGCAGGATGCATTCTGTTTAGCTTAGGAAGTAGTTTATTTCTTCTTTTGGCCTTTGTACAGTATGTGCTATTTAAGAGTCGAATACTTGGTAGCTGTCTGGGATTGTATCTGTGTAGTTAGAGTAGGCCTCTGGGAGGCCTTATTTGTATATTTGTGCATAGCATAACTTGTATGCTGTATGTTTATGTTGTGTGTAGTTTAGTGTGTGTTTTGTCTTTTTTAATAAATGTTTACTTAATCAAGTGTGCCAGAATTATTACTGTTTTCACAAAAGCTGTGCCAAAGAATTAATGTCAGTTCATTTCATTGTCATGATATAGGAATCTCATTTCAAACAACAAGATGTATAATTGATTTTATAATTGCTAATAACTATTACTATTTGGCATTATCCTTATTTTCAGGGAACAAAAAAAGTGTTTTATTTGTGGTATGAAGGATTTTGTTTAATTTTCTGTATTGTACTCAGGTAGGGATGAACTGCTGAGACACATATTTGAATACTAGTATTTCAGGTAAAACCTGTTTTTGTTTATGTTCCTATAATGTTCAAATTATTTTTTAGTCTCCTGGTTTGCTGTGTTTGGTGTGATTCTGGCTGCAGCAACGAATACTATAATGAGTATTGTCATTAGCATGTCATGCACAGTACTTGACTCAAAAGTCAAATCCCTGTCTCTTGCACCTATACCATTGAGAAATTGTCAGGGTGTGATAAATACAGTATATGAAATATATTTAACCCCTTAGACAAACAAGTAACTTTATACAACTGAACTGTACTCCAGCAATAACTGTCTGTATTGCCCAAGCAATTTTTTTATGTTTTACATAATACTGAGATGCTGACTATGTTGCTTTCAGATTGCCAAGCTGAGTTCTGCAAACATTTAGTGATAAATCTTTGTATTCACTCTACTGGCATTTTGATATACCCATTATATAATTTGACATTTTGGATAGACTTTCAATCTAAATTGGAGGTTTTATCAGATATAAACTTAGTCAATAAGCGCAATATTCTATGGGATACAGTCAAAAGCACCACTAAAGATAACCCCTGTATTTGACTCACAGCTGTATAGATCTTGCCCAAGGTAAAATTACTGAATTGGAAGCACAGATGCTCAGCAACTATTTTTTTCCAAGGCTCTGCATTGGAAAACAATCTTGTTAGAAAATAATTTCATTTGCTACTTAAATATTGAGCTAGATTTCTTACATAAAGATCTGGGTATAATTTTGCTTATTGGCAGTCTAACCAATCACATACTAGCTCTGAGACTCTGCAGTACTGAACAATTAACAGATATTCCAGCTATTGGCAAGGGAGTGTTATTTTTGCCTTTTGTTTTCTAAATTATACATTTCAGACTCTTAGTATGATTTTCCTCATCTTTGTCCTGCAGATATGAATGTAGTAGATGTATTCATATCCCTTTCTGAGTTATGGATGGCAATTCTGGACATGAAAAAGGGTGAATCACCTGGTTTTAATGACATTCTTCTTAAATTGTCTTTCTTTTTGGCTCCAGTTAGTTCATCCTCTGTTTGAAATGGTACGTTCTGCCATCGTTGTTAAACTCATAGGAACGCTAATTTTGTCAATATATACCAGTTCTGAAAAAAAGCCCAAAATCCCACCCATTGTGCAAGTTATCTGTCTCTTTGATTTGCTAAAATACCAAACTAAATGCCAAGAAGCTATCATGCTAGCTGATTTGATAAACACACTTGATATTTGATTAATCATATATTTGAATCATGATTTTATGACTAAGTAATCATAGTCATCCTCAATACAACATGATCAGACAGGCTTTATTACAATTTCATCATCTTGTATCTAATGAACCCTGTGGTCCTTCAGCTTAAGATCCTCCACTTGGGGCAGCTGTTTCCCCCTCACCTGAAGGGAGCAAGCCACTCCTTTCTGGGAGAGAACCATGACCTCAGATCTGGAGGAGCTGACTCTCATCCTGACCACTTCTCACTCAGCTGCAAACCTCTCCAGTGCGTTCTGGAGGTCACAGTCAGATGCGACAAAGAGGACAATGTCATCCACAAACAGCAGAGATACAACAATACAGCCCTTAGGTCCCTTAAATTATCAGCAGCCATATCACCCTGCAACTCACAACTGGCAACCCACTGAAGCTAAGCAGGTGTGAGCCTGGTCAGTACCTGGATGGGAGACCTCCTGGGAAAAACTAAGGTTGCTGCTGGAAGAGGTGTTAGTGGGGCCAGCAGGGGGCACTCACCCTGCGGTCCATGTGGGTCCTAATGCCCCAGTATAGTGATGGGGACACTATACTGTAAACAGGTGCCGTCCTTCAGATGAGACGTAAAACCGAGGTCCTGACTCTCTGTGGTCATTTAAAATCCCAGGGTGTTTCTCGAAAAGAGTAGGGGTGTAACCCCGGCGTCCTGGCCAAATTTTCCATTGGCCCTTACCAATCATGGCCTCCTAATAATCCCCATATATGAATTGGCTTCATTACTCTGCTCTCCTCCCCACTGATAGCTGGTGTGTGGTGAGCGTTCTGGCGCACTATGGCTGCCGTCGCATAATCCAGGTGGATGCTGCACATTGGTGGTGGTGGAGGGGAGACCCCATTACCTGTAAAGCGCTTTGAGTGGAGTGTCCAGAAAAGCGCTATATAAGTGTAAGCAATTATTATTATTATTATTATTATTATTATTATTATTATTATTATTAAATTGGATACACTCCAAACCCCAGCTATGCCTTGGCAAAGTCTGACTCCCACTTTGAGCAGATCAGAATTATTGTGGACACAACTCTCTCTCCACAAATACATGGACCAGATGGCACCCCATAATCCAGCAGCACCTCCTCAAGATACCCCAGGATACACAGTCAAAAGCCTTCAATACATGTAGATAAGGGTGGCAGACTCATATGCCCCATCAAATATCCATGCTAGGACAAAGAGTGGATCTACTGTTCCACAGCCAGGACAGAATCCACTTTGTTACTTCAGTATCTGAGGCTGAACTATTGGGCAAAATGTCCTTTCCAGCACCCTGGCATAGGTTTTCCCAGGAAGGCTGAAACACACCCTCTGGTCCCCCTTTTGAAAAATGGGAACTGTCAGACAAGTCTGCCAATTCAGAGGTACTGTCCCTGCCTTGCAAGCAACATTGAAAAGGTTTTACAACACTCTAGCAATGTCCAGTCCCCTCCGCATTTCTGGCCAGATCTCATCCACCCCTGCAGCCCTAATCACTGCAATGACCTCAGCTACAGAAATAGACCTGGTCCCACCAGAGGCTTCCGACACTGCCTCCTGAAAGGAGGGCATGTCAACAGAATTCAGGAGTTTCTCAAAATGTTAATGCTACTTTCAACAATATCCCCAGTCGAGATCAACATTTCTACGCCTTTGCTGACAGCTTCTTGTGCAATGTCCCCCCACCTTCCCCTCCGAACTCCTCCCAACATGCAAAATGCACAGAAGGAAATGAGGTTTCTCCATAGGGCTACTGGGCTTACACTCTGTAACAGAGTAAGTAGCTCAGCAATCCAGAGGGACCTTGCAGTAAAGCCACTGCTCCTCTGGATTGATCACTGATCCTCTGGTTCAGGCATCTCTCCTCCTCTTCTACATCATACATGTAACTACAAGAATCGTCTTCCTCTGTGGCATTCTTTCTAATCTGGATCAGGTTTAGTATGGTACGTGTATATACCTACACTCCAGCAATGATGCAAACAAGTGACAAGTTTTCTTCAAGGAAAATAAAGTATTAAATTCTCCTGCAATTAGAAAGCTCTGCTGGGACCTAGCTCTCTAAAGTTTTCTCCTTTATTTTGCGATAATTGTCGTACAACCCTGACATTCCAGTCTTGACTTCCACTTCAGGAAAGCCCACCATTTCAGATACACTCTCAGATTTAATTCATACTGACACTGTAAATTGTGTTTTGGCCCTATAATTATGCAGCATGTACAATAACTTAATTACAACTTGGTGGAGAAACTCACTTCTGTTTTTCATAAACTTTTTACACGTAATTCCCCTTTGTCTACTTCACTTTGGAGGAATAAATGGAATCACATTCTACCAGATATGTTAACGTGAAATGTCTTTGCTTCTTCCAGGACTGAAAATCATGATGTTCTTCTTTCTTTTTTATCGGTCTGCAATGCCTGCCTATGGCATCCCTTGAGGGCAAAGCTGTCTGAGCACCAAGTGCACAATCTGATTAATTTTAAGGGCAAAACTAAAGGATTAGCTACTTGTGTTTTTATATCTCTTAAAGTCTTCATAGAAACAGTTAGAAGCTATTACTATTTGGAATATAGACATGAAGGTTTCAGATATAGGACGATTACTTAGACAACATTAGGACAATATAAATTTTAAACAAGCCTAATCCTAAATGATTCACCTAAATGTATTTCAAAGGTCATACTTAACTCCTAGTAGACACCATTACATGCAGTTAGCCTCTTGTGCCCATTCTGTCCAGCGGAAAGGGTGCACACAATTAATTTGCTCATGCTTTGGGCAAGTCTAGATATGGTGTAAGTGGTGTTCATTAATCAATAGGTATACAGTAATTATTGCCACTGACCCATAGTTGTCCATACGACCAAGTATGGTGACACCGATGCATTTGGATGTGTGCATCGTAGTGCTGTTAATCCCATTGGCCTTTGGTCTTGCACAATCTGACCTGCCTAATGTTCCCACGTAATTGGTGCAGTTTTTCACTTCACTTCTGGGGTTGCTGGCGCATGTAGCCAGCCTGATAAGTGCTGCACTTAAGTAGTGGCTTCAGTGTTTTGGGATTCTTTGGAATGAAAAGCACTGTATTAATGCAGTTATTTATTAAATCATAACTCTTACCTTGACCTCTCACAAAAGATTTAGTTGTTGGCTATAGTTGTAGGTGCTGCAGTGGGAGACTCTGCATTCCCTCACCTGGTGTTATTGGAAGTCAGATTTAGTGTCGGGACCAGACTAGGTGAGCTGCAGGCAGGAAGTACTGCTGACATGAAGTCCTTGTTGCACAGTGTTAGCTTAGCTGTCTGAGTCAAGGGGGACCACTGAAGAAGGGGAGGGGACATAAGGAGTGTTTTTGTATTAAAAAGTAGTTCACAATAAAAAAAATGTACGAGTAACATAACATGGGTTAACTAACCAGTGTTTCAGCATGAAACCTCAAGCCAGGTCAGTCTGATGAAAATGTTCTGGAAAAGAATCAACAAATCACAACAGGCTCATTGTGATTAAAGTGTTCCCATTTATGCAGCAGTTATACAGCTGCATAATTTATAGATTGTTTTAACAGTCATTATATCTGAATTCCATTCAGGTTTTACAGTTTCTAATTAAGGAAATGTACTGAGCACAGGTGCAAGATCTTTAGAATATAAGTGCTGAACAGAAGGACTTTATGAGATCCACAAGTCTCATGTGCTGCAATAAGCTGAAGTTGAGCTTTTGCTTCATCAAGTAACAGGTGCTTTAATATTAGACTTTCAAGTCAGACATACTGATTTGACAGCAGACCTTGAGTAATTATAAGTCTTATTCACATAATCTGTTTTGACAAACAAAAAGACACAGACATTATAATGGATAAATGAATTAAATTCATATAATGGAGGTGACATTTACAGTTGTATGCAAATGTTTGGGCAGCCCTGGTCAAATTGCATGTTTCACAGAATCTCTTAAGTGAACAGAGGTTCACAACACAACATCTGCAGGGTACAAACTTAAACATGACATATTTCTGCACATTTGAATGAACAGTTACTACTTAATTGTGATTACTACTTACAACTAATATATTTCCTGAATTCAACTGATTGAAATAAATAAATAAAACAGTGAATGTGTTGTTAACTTCTTCACTTAATTTCTTCTTAAAAAGTTTTTAAACTATTTTTATTAGATATTGTTAATGCTCATAACTCACATATATTTTGTAACTCAAGATTCTGTCTAAGATGTCTTTTGCACAACAGTGCATAGGAACACTTTCAGGTTTGTGGTGTTTTGAAAGCATGCAGTTTGTATTTATTATAGGAATAAATATAAATTAACATTTGCTGTTTTGCAATACTATGGGTATCCATTCAAAGAAGCTTCTAATTCAGCCTTTTACGTTTATAAAACTAAAACTGCAGCAGTTTTATGTCACACTTCAACACCCTAGATTAAAATAAAAAGACTGTAAATGCAAGTGCTCATGGAACCAAACTGTCATAAAGGCAGTGACTTAACTGACCTGCCTGTGAACTATAAAGTTAAATTTAGCAATTGCATAAATTAGCCATGCATTTGTGTCATGATTCTTTATCTTCTTTGTTACATTTTTGTGCATGTAAAAAAATACATTTAGAAGTTTTTTTTTCATTAACAAGTTAGGAGCATTTAAACAACTCTACCAAAAACAGAACATTAAATTTATAATATTAATGAAAAAATGTGTAAAATTCAGACAAAAGCATGTTTATTGAAAGAGCAGGTCATACAAGGATTTAGAATTTATCAGCTTTCAGACAAAAAGCTTTTTCACAGAAGGCCAGCATGGTGTTTGATTAATTTCTGTTCTTATCAATGTTTTTCAATGAGATTAATAAGGATTACAAACTTCAATTCCAGTGTTTTAATCTATACTATGTCATTGACACTGGTTTATCCTTATTTAAGGTTTATCATTTAAATGTTTAGTTGAAAGACTTGGCATCTGCATTCTTACTGGTTTAATGCAATGAACTGTAAATTTTATATTTTGGATGAGACTCAACTTGTATGAGAATAAACAGCTTCTAAAAAAGCAGTGCTAATGTTATTGTCAATGGATTAACCTTGTTCTCTCCTATAAGTGCTTCTAGCTAGCTTGCTGAATGTCTGCCTAGGTATTGTTCCAAAGTAGTCTTTCCTATCCTAGTATTCTCTTATCTTCCCAAGATTGTAAATTTAATGTGATGCTGTGGTTGTTATGCATGTCATATAGTTTCCATTTATTTCTGCTGTGTTACTGTATTTTGTTAGAAAAATAAGGTATTATATTAGATATTGATTAAGTGTTTTGCTGTCATTTTGATTAGTTTACTATGATGCACTCAGCTGACTTTGAATAAGCACTAAATCACCGTGTTTGATTGGGAAGGAAAGGGTGATGGCATTATTTTACCTGTTCAGTGTCAGTATGTACATTAACAGTGCTACAGTAAATGCTTTGTTATCCAGCATTCTTGGGGAACAGAGGGTGCAGTATGCTGGTTTATGAAAAGTTACTCCAGACTGTTCAGAAAAATGCTATAGATATGAATTAAGTCTTATATAACCTTTAACATGGTGGCACAGTGAAGCAGTGGTTAGCCGTGCTGCCTTGTACGGGCCTTGGGTTCAATACCAGACCTGAGGAGCTATCTACTGTATGTGTAGTTTGTCTCCTTTTGTTCAGGCTGGTTTCCTCTGGGTGCTCTAGTTTACTCCCACAAACCAAAGACATACTGGTAGGTTAATTGGGTTCCAGGAAAATTGGCCCTGGTGTGAGTGTTTGAAGGTCTGTGTGTTTGCCCTGTGATGGACTTGTCTCCATCCAGGGCATATCTTGTCTTGTGCCAGTTACTTGCTAGGATAGGCTCCGGCCTATCTGGAATCAGATGAAATGGTTAGAAAATGGATTGATAACCGTTAACAAAACCTTAGAAGTACTTTAAAATGTTCTTCTGACTCATCAGTTACATACTGTATAAACACCTTGAAGTGTCTTGTGGAGAGGCAGTAATCTGATATCATACAGTTATCAAATTACAATAATGATTTACTTTTACCACAGCTGTGCCAGAGAAAAAAGAACTCATGTGCTTTTAATTAAACCAACGTGGGTATATTCTTGGCAAATTAATTTACAAGTTGGGTTTATGATTATTTAATTTACTTACTGATTTAATCCGCGTGTAATGACACTTATCTAGCCTTAAAAAGGAAATATTAAGAAACAATAGCATTTTTCTTTGAAAAAAGTTTTAACTGGCATATCATAGTACTTAGTAGCTGCATCAATATTTTTTTAAACTGAAGAAGTAATTTAAGTCTGTTTCTCAATGTAAATATAAGGTGTTTAAAGTTGACACTCCTCTTTCAAGCTACATATTTCAAGTTTAGAATGTGCAATTTCCTGCATTAAAAGACCAATGTTGTATTATCTTTTTATGGAATCCTATTGTAACACCGTCTTAATACTTCCCCATAGCAGGCAGTAGCTACTAGTTTACTTCGTCTGCAGGGGACAGGGGTAAACATCTATTATGGGGAGCAAGGTGTAGAAACCTGCTATGATTGGCTTCATTACTCTGCTCTCTTCCCCACTGATAGCTGGTGTGTGGTGAGCGTTCTGGGGCACTATGGCTGCTGTCGCATCATCCAGGTGGATGCTGCACATTGGTGGTGGTGGAGGGGAGTCCCCATTACCTGTAAAGTACCTGTAAAGCTGATTAAGTGAGTTTTGTGAGTGAGTTTTGTCATTCTCAAGTTGCCTGCGTTCAAACCTTGCTAATGAGAGAAATTATACTTGTTTTTGTTGGACAAAAATTAAAATAAGTGGAAAACAGCATAAAAAGTCAACAAATACAAACACATGCCTAAAATGCTGAATATGTTATAACTTAAAAACCTGAAAACAATTTACCATGGTCAGTTTTAACAAGGTATCCTTAAAGACTGCACAAATCTGTTTTGATACTATGAGTCACCACTGTTTCACTGAAAAAGTAATTATTTAACTTTTTAAACAAAGTAAACTACTCAAGATGTGTCATGACTATAAACCAGTATTTTTGTATTTTTGTAACATAGTGTGAGTGTCTGTTAGTATTGCCGTCCTGGCAGTATTATAACAATATTATTGACAGCATTCCTTGCAGTACACAAGTTTAAATGTGAAACCTAAAAGATTTGGAGAGGCTGTTTTACATACTGCCCAACTCAACTTAAGCCTGTGGTACCTGTTCAATCCCATGAACGTCTTTCTGTGTTATTTTCAGAAGAGAATGTACCCATGTAAATGTCAATTTTGCTAAGGCATTCAACTGAGCCAGGTTCCATGAAAGAGTATTTAACTGCAGGGGATTTTAGGGACAAATTGCTGACATTTCCATTGTACTTGAGGATTAGTGTTAAGCTGTGGCTTCACATGGAAGAGAGTTCTTTACTTTAAATGACTTATGATGTAATAATGCAAAGTATTCCACCCTTTTTGTCAGTATGTGAAGCCAGAATCAAACACAGTTTGCTGAAGGTAGTAATTGGAAATCAAACTTTGCACTTGATGCATTTTGACATTTTGATCTAAGATGCTGAGTTGTTTATTCCTTTACAGAAATGTTTTTTTTTACTAACCAAAGGATATCTGACAAACATTTGACAGCAAGTGCTCATAATGTATACAATACAATTAAAAAAAAAACTTTTTTTTTCTTAACAGATGTTTAAAAACTCAGTTTTTTAAGCTCCAAATAGTCATTTACAAACAATAAAATTCGGTTTTCTTTTTTAATTACAGTATTTTATTGCATTTAAATTACTAGTCTTGGCTGTGTTCACATACTCTATGCCTAATTATTTTTCAATTATGAAAATGGAGTAAACGTAGGAAATGTTGTAAATGTAGGAATCTAAACCCAAATCCCATATCCATAAATTGATAATTATATATTAAGTAAAAATAATACATCGTAAGTAAGAAGAATATGCAGCAACATTAGCATCAAAATCTAATGCCTTTTGTAGTTTTATAGTATTTTATTTCATTTAACATCCATCCATTTTTTACAGTTGTTTCCAGACTAGGGTAGTGGAGGAGCCAACAGGTGCAAGGCGGGATTTCATTATAACACTGTTAATTATTCTATTTAATAATTCCTTAGATTTGAAAAGACTTGAAATCTGTATTGAGCTTTTCAGCCCAAAGGATGCCAAAGCCACCTCACATAGAAAGGACCCATTTCATACGGCTCGGAACTGCAGAACCTGTGTGGGAGACATGCAGTATCATGTCAGCATTGCACCAACATCCCTGCTGCGCAACAGTTCAGGGAAAGAGAGAGAAACTGCTTCACCGTTTGACTAAAGAAATGTTAGGAAGACCAGATTGTACTAGCCCAGAGAGGTCTATACTAGGGATAACGCCCCTGTTCTGTTGTGTCAGCAATTTGATTTATTTTTATGTGAAAAATGACACCTCCTACAGTGCAGCGTCCTTGGTTACCTTACTGGAGTGTACCTCTTCACTATCCTTCAAGGTGTGCTATCCCAGTAATTGGTCTGGCCTTCCTTAGCTTCTAAAATCTGAAGAGATCAAACTAGGTGGTAGGGCTGCTCTCAGAACTGCTTGAATGTAAAGTTATTGTTTCTCCTACTTTTTTTCTTATTAAATGATTAAAACAGATGTAACGAGTATCCAGGATTTTAGACGTACGTGTGTTACTCATTACAGATTTCAAAATAAGTGTGAAAGACAAGACAAGAATGTTGTCGGCTTAGAAAACTAGAATCAATCAGCTGTTGACACATCCTTTAAGATTTATTTTGGAATAATTTTCTTTATTAATTTTTACTTTATTTACTTGAAGTAATTCCAAGTGAAGTCCTTCTCCAACTGTTTTGTTTTTTAATATGTAACACATAGTACATAGAGGAAGATTCCAGTATTTTAAAGTTATTTTATTTTGACATTTTAATTCTGAGCATATAGCATTTCTTTCCCTATTATCAGTCATTTTATTTTAATGGACTGAGGTGCAACTATCTTGTTCGTAACCCGATTATCATCGATTTGCCAGACACTTGGCTGTAATTTATTAAAGATCAACATCTAGTGCAAAAACATTTCAGAACTACCTCTTTGACACTTACACATTGCCCAGCCCCATTAAAGCCCCACATTGTGAATAGCATTTAATTTTTAATAGGCCATGAGAGAGCAATAATCAAGTGGATTAAGTCAATGTTTGGTAGAGTGTCCTGCAGCATTGTATGGTGCTTAATCCTGTGAAGGCACTGAATCAGACAGATTAGCAGATTGCAGATTTTGCCAAATGTGGAGAGGTTTTTGCTGAAAGTCTTGTGTGTTACTTGGCAGAAGCTGTTTTTTCCACAGGCCCCCGCACAGTGAATAGCTTTGTTTCATAGAGAGAGTGCTTGCATAACTGGATATTTCCAAAAACATATACTAGATTTTTTTTTTCACAAATGCTGCATGTCTTTTAAAAGTCTTAACTGCATAACAGTAAATGTCTCAACAATACCTCTTATCAGCATGATGTAGCACTAGAAAGCTGAAGAAAGTTGAAATGGCACCTTCAGGCTTTGCAAATGGTTTCAGTCTTAATTCAGTCAATATTAATGCAGTGAACAATAGTCCTAAACTGTGAAGTGATTAATGGGTGTGATCTGACCAGAGGTTAAGCTGAGGATCCACTTGATGGCACCATCATAGAACATTCCTAAAAATAACGTCTTCTTTATGATTCTACTTTTTTCATGAGTGATTCAGTTAACAGAACATAGTTAAATCCTGAAACATGAATGTCGCTCACAGCAGTATTTATTATGAATCAAGCTCATTGATGTATTGAATATTTTACCTTTTTCTTTCAACACTATTTGTAGCTTACAATTTAGATACAGTATAGTACTTGACATTTTTCACAAAGCATCTCTAAACAGAATTTCATATTCATTCTTCTAAACAATAAAAACATTCAAATGTTTTAATTGCCTGAAATATCTTGGAAGACTTTGCAATATATCTCATTCATTGTTTTATTAAATCTTCTTAAGAATAGACTTCAAATATTTTTCTAAGCGCTTTCTACTGCCTTTGCAGTAAAATGTGTCATACTTTAAAGTTATGTGGTGTATTTTGCTAATTTTTAATTGTTGCTAAGTTGAAGATATTTTGTGTTCTTGAGCTCTTTCATTGATCCAATGAAAAGTAATCTAGACGAACTGAGAATTTGAACATGGAAAATGTTCCATATGTGACCACTAGATGTCTCTTTACACACCAACAAACTGATAAAATCCTGTTACACAGCACAAAAAATTAGGAAATCATGCTTCTGTTTTTTAAGTTGTTGTTATGGTTATACAGAATGTGCCACTATTTCTATAAGGGAAAATAATGCCATTTGTTTAATTAAAGTAAATTGGTTAATTAAAGTACTTGATTTTCTGATGGTTTGTTCTAGTGATTTGTCTTTTAAACCAATTACGTAATGTCTGATTATGTCTGGTGCAGATTGTAGATACCTCCTTAACATACTGCCTTTTTGAAAAGATAAGGAATTCCAAGGGCATTTCAATATAAGGGTTTGGTGTACTCATATAACAATTTCACAGTTTTTAAAGGGTTAAGTTAGTTCACAGTTAAAGGGTTAGTTCACAGACTAAAGAAAGTTTTTTTTAATCATTTTAATTACTTTATCATCTATGGCATAATATTATTTATATTTTACCTACACACCATGCTTAGGGGGGAAGTATTATTGGGAAGAAATTTAATATTAAAAATACAAAGCTGAAATATTGTAATTGGATGAGTCTCTACTACTGAGTTAATACATACTGCAGAAACTTTTGGTAGAATCTACTGCAGCAGATCTGTTGGATAAGTCTTTACCACCTTTGCACATTCTAGGTTTGCCAATATTTTAGCATTATTCATTACAAAACCGTTCAATCTCTGTCAGGCTCCTTGAAAAACACTGATGTACAGTCCTCTTCAAGGCCTGCCACAAAAGTTTGATTAAATTTAGCTCAAGTCTCTGACTGGGTCATGTAAAGACATTTACCTTTTGTTCCTTTGCCACTCCAGTGTAGTGTTGTGATGTGGTGATTGGTTATGCCTGAGCAAATTTAGGATTGCTATTGCGAGTGGGGTGGACACAAATCTAATCAATCTATTTCAGTTTTTTTACTTGTAATTAATATTCTAAAAAATTCAAAACAATTTTCACTTGGAAGCGGTGGGGTAGGATGTGCAGATAAATGAAAAAATCAGTATTAATTTGACGCTATAAGGCACTGAAATGTGAGCATTTTGAAAGGGGCTGTGGGCTTTCTATAGGCTCAGTACTTGCATGGTGCTTTTAGAGTACAAGTTCAGCTCAATGGAGTTATCTTCCTTGGGTTCTTCATATGGCCTTGCGGATGTAACCTGATGTAACAAGTTAGGGAAAAATCCTGTTTTAATAGAGAAAAAGATGGATAAATAGTATTTATTAATTCAGGTGGGTAGCTACCTTAGCATGCGTAGGCTGCAAAGGAACAAGTAACAGGTTTATTCCATGCTGAAAAAAGAAGAAAGAAAACAAGGTTTTGGCCGTGTCACACCTGAAGAAGGCTCCACGGCCAAAACGTTGTTTCTTTCTTCTTTTTTTTCAGCATGGAATAAACCTATTACTTGTTCCTTTTTTATTAATTTCTGAGAAACAGTTGAAAGGCTGCTGTTGTGGATGGATTTCTTGATGTAGAGTACAAAAGGGCTGAGAGATTCTTGTCTTGATAGAAGCATTAGTTGATGTTGTGAAGGAAGAACAAAACTGCACCTAAAACTTTAAACATCCCTGCAGACAGTTAATAGACTGAGCAAATATATGACTCTTCATTTAAAACACATACTTGCTGGTTTATTTGAATTTGTTTGTTAATTATTCAGTTTGGGCTCCTGAGTGGCTCTCCCAGGAAAAGTTCTTGCTAACATCCAGGTTGAGTTCTGTGGTCCAGGCATTACCATTTGAACCCCATGAATAAATTAAGTGGAACACATCTACTCAGAAACAGTTTGAAAGGTACCTGTTATTGTGTCATTAGCCTGCTATGATTGGTTCACAATTGGCTTAGTACTGCCTCAGGTAGGCCGGAAAAAGCAGTATGTCAGGACTTTCTTGGGTCCCGGCATTACAGTGACCCCTGCAGACATCTGTAGGCTCAGAGTAATGTAAATCATGAATTTCCTCCAATCAAGTTCAAGTTTATTGTTATTATACTCCTATACAGGTATATGGTATAACGAAATGCTATTTAGCTAGCTCTCAGACGATAAGTAGTACAAAAAAACAACAATAGAATTGTATAATAAAAGAAAGACAGAGACAACAGGCAGTGTGCAAAAACAACAACAGGCAATGTGCAAAACAACATCAGATGTGCAAAAACATGCATCAACAGAATGAAATAAAAGAATAGAAATGATGGGGAGTGAGCTTTTTGATATGTAAGGTAGAGGTAGATTTCAATGTGTGTTTGAGTTTTTGGTAAGAAAGAAGGCACTGTGAGGTTCAGATCATAGGTGAGAGGTGAGGTGAGAGTGAGAGAGGCTGGGAGTTTAATAGTTTGATAGTGCGGGGGTAAAAACTCTCTCTGAGTCTGGTAGTCCGGGCCCGAATGCTCCGGTACCGTTTTCCAGATGGTAGAGGGTCATACAGTCTGTAGCTGGGGTGTGTGGGGTCTTTGATGATGCTTAGAGCTTTCCTCAAGCACCGTCTGTCATAAATGTCCTGTATAGATGGTAGTGCAACCCCAGTGATGGACTGGCTCAATCAGTACTGAGCATCCAATCTGGGTCTGTGCTACTTGAAAAAGAGCAGTTTGAAAATGGGTGAGTCAGAGGAGTTTGCTTCCACTGCTTCCACACTCTCCCTCTACTTACAGTATCACCCTGGTGACAAGTAAAAAATTCTAGATTAATTAAATTCTGACACAGGTTACCAGTACTTATATGGCTTACCTTTAACATCTGTTATACATAAGACTGGGCAGCAACCTTAATTGGAAAAACCTGTCCAAATTAACTTTCTCTTTTTCTCTTAATTTTTTCAGGTTCTCTTTGGATGATAATTTATGACGGAAAGTCTAGAAAACTAAGGTAGGTTTAGGAGGAACAGTGTTGTTCTCTGTTTTTCTCAGCTTTGAGAATTGGAGGAGATCGGGATTTCAGCGTGTTTAAGATGTCTTAATGGATCCCACTTTTACAGCATCTGCTTTAGAGTATGTCCTGAAAGCACTCTATGTTATGTTTTAAATTGCACGTCATACTTCTCTTGCTCTTAATGCATCACAGTATCCTAAAATCATAAAAATAGAATGCCAGAAGTAGTAGGTTTTTGTCAAGAGGCTTTTATTTTCTAAACTTTACTTTCAGATCGTATTGTTCAAAGAAGATACGGAAATGATTTCTTGGCCATAATCCTCAGCAGTATGTCAGGTAAGAAAAGAAGATTTACGTTAATTATGTATTCTGTATTAGAATAGGCACACTAATTTCACAAAATGATTTTAGATGAATTAGCTGGAATTATTTAATTAGCTCTTTTTGCTGGAAAGAGATGTTTGCTTCATACTTGGAATATTGTTTAATTATAGGTTGTCTTTAATTATAAAAAGCATGATTCTTCTTCTCATTATATGATTATTATGACCGCATTGTGTTTGAACAGGGTTTCTTTTTCTTTATGTTGCACATGAGTTTGTAGTTTTAATGGCCCTTATCATCGTTCAGAGACCCCAATCAGTAGTTGAAGGGAACAAGCATCATAATTGTCTGTTCTGAACTCTGAGTGGTTAAAGCCTATGGGAAATAATGGCAGAGTATGTAGTACAGATGCATGTACAAAGTGTTTAACCACAGATCTTAGAGGTGGCATTGTAAAGTGCCTGCAGGTGTGCAAAATTTAGGCATGAAATGGGAACTTGCAATACATACGTCATTGCCCGAAGAAGCTGTGGCTTGGAATGGCTTCAGGACATTCATTAATACACCTTTCCGAGAGGTTGGGCTTCAACAACAGCCAGAGCCAAAGACCATCAAAGGATCCTGTAGTAGACAGTAACCTTGACTAATTAAATAAATATATGGTGTTCTTGGCAGATAAAAAAAATATATATAACTATATGTGTAGCTGGTTCCAAGAATTTAACTTAAAGAGGAGACAATTATAAAGCTAAGTTACTTTATAGATGACAGCTTGAAAAAGAAAAGACCAATTTTTCTCTTTTCCCCACAAGAAACATTTTATGCATTCTGCCTTTCCCATTTGTTTTAGAACAAGCACTGAAATGCCAATCCAGATGGAAACATGAACTGTTGCAGCATGGTAATATATACCAGTTTCATTACTGCTTATGAAATTTATGTATACTCTTTTTCCACAGTTGTTCACTCATGTTTGTTCACAATCCGGTTGTCTTAAGGAATTTCTGAAAAGTAAAAACATCTCAACATCTTGGCCTAGGGATAACGTTTCAAAATAGCTGAAGTTTGGGATGAACTTGGCAGGTGTTTGAAGTCTGCACTCGATGAAAACATCTTGGAACCATGATAGGGAGGGACCTGAATGCACTAAGCTCTGAAGTTTTCTCCCTAAAGTATACACTGCTTGACACCCCTGGGAACTCAGTCTCTTTTTAAGTTAAATATGCCTTGAAGTTCTCTTTGAAGCCCAGAGAAGAAAGAAGGCCGCAAGGAATAAATAAGGTGCCATTAGATTGTCAGTTTCATACAAGTTAGAGGGAAATAAAAAAGGTTCTAGTACCACGAGACTGATAATCCTGAGTCAGAGATTTGCTTTTCTTAAGAAAAAAAAGGTTAAATGACAAAAATCTGTATAGACCTAATAAGTTGGATTTATTTTTTCCGACTCACCGATTACTTTTTATTAAGGTATACCCACTTAATTTTGAACTGCCAATTTTTTTGTATATCTCAGCTTGCAATAAAGACAATGTACCCACATGGGGAGGTTGAAGAGGGGAAGGCATGCTTCTACAACCCCAACATAAAACATTACAAGCTCTGTAGTGAGAGATGGAGGTTCAGTGCCTTTTGGGGGCTGAGATTCACCCATCACATCGAGAGTCTTCAGGCACCCCTGAAGTCACAAGGTTCTCTGTTTCACTGGGAGCCAGGAGACCCCTGACCAAGTAATCCTAATGCTGCCCCCCAGGCTGTACAGAACCATCTGTGTGCCTCCACATGGGGAACCCTGAAACAGTTGTTGATGACAGTAATAAAACTAATCCTTTACTTGATCAGATAGGGCAGTTGGGAACAAATTCACATTTACATTACTGATTAGACCAAGCATTGGAAATGCATACATAGTAGTTGCAGGAATAAAATGAAAGGCTGACGTGATCAATCGACAAAATGTAACATCTCATTGTATTATAAAACAGGACGGGAGAGCAGAACCAAGTGCAAGTGTCAGGCTGAAAAGATTCAATAATACAGCTGAAAATGCCCACACATACAAAGGTGGATAGTTTCTAGTCATTCTGTCAAATTGTCCCAGTCACAAACAGCGGCAAATTTAAATGACTTGGTGCTCAGAGTTGGTACAGTAGTTGCTCTTGTGAGATTCACTTTGACAAAAAATACTACATCTTAAATTGTACTATGGTGCAGAGAGTTCCAATAATTTATGACGATTGCAAGGTGTTTTTTAGGCTAAGTATGCCTAAGTAGGGTATGTTGAAGTAAAGGGTACGCAGTCTAGTCTTGACTTCTAAGTTATTAGTCTAATAATGAAGATGAATGCACTATTGAACATGATGCTTACTGCTTAATATGCTTTATATTTGTAAATATTTGGCTTTGCAAAATAATTTCAAAGTAGATCTTGTGATAGTTTCTAAGTGAGCAGTTCAAGTTTAATTAAATCATTAATTGAAAGCAAAGGTATTTTTTGTTTTTGAACACAGTTCACAGAAACTTTGCAGAATTTTATCAATCCTAAACTGCATATACTGTAGGCCATTACTATTGATTAAGAGGATCCAGTACTCTTACAGATGGGAGGTCTTGAATTTCCACTCAGAACCAGGTCCAGGCTACTTACATCATCTACATGGTGCCCAAATTCTAGTAATCCACTTTGCGTGACAGGGAGTCTCTCTTTAACAACTGAGGGATGACGGCAAACTTACTGTTACACAGCACCATGTCACTCATTCATGGAGACTGTTAGGCCTTTAGTCTCCTCTTGGAGTTTAGGGTATTGACACAGATACGGCCCCTAGATGTGACAGCCCCACCCATCTTGTCACTTAAGCCAACTTCTACTGGCAGATGAGTGAAGTTTGAATGGTGTTGATTAGGTTCTTTGCATCACGCCTGATCTCCTGGTCTTTACCACAGCCCAATCCAGCCTTTTTACCAAAGACTGCTTGAGCCCTCCATTCTTTACTGGCTGTTCCTTTTTCTTTAACCTCTCTTTGATGGATGTGATGGATGTTGGACACCCATCATTTGGCACTTGAGATCTACAGTACAAGCTGCCTTGGACCCCTCTGACTCCCTACCCTTCCTTTGACCTCTTCCTTTGAAGAGCCCACTGTCCGTGATGTCTTGGCTAATAACTGCAATCAGTTTGATGACTGCATTTATTTTCAAAGCAATGGGAATTTGAAAAAAACTAGCATTATCCTAAATTTTGTGCAGCTTTTAAGTTCCCTTTGGAAGCCTAACTTCTGGTTTCCCAGTCATAGTGTTTGTTAGTTTTGCTTTTTTAATGAAATCTTTTATTTTTTGTACTCATCCTGTCTTGTTCTTTTATTCATTGGAAAGGTTTTCTGTTACTATGTCATTTAAAACCAGTCTAAATTTTCTTGGATGAAGTTGTTGTATCATGTCTTGTAAGCATGATCCCTGTTATAAAAATGTGACATTATAGAAAATGTGACAAATGTTAATTCTTCTCACCGTGCACCTTAATTATACAGTGATTCACCTTGAAGCTCAGTAAACCAGGACATAGCTTACTGTGTTATATCCACAGCTTGTCAGCTATATATAATGTGACAGGCATGAATGTAATTATGTATTTATTTTATATTTATTTATTAGCACATGCACCTTCGTTCTTATTAAACATACCTTGTTAACAGGATCCTTTCCCAAATATTTTGCCTTTTAGATAAAACATTGAAGATTTGGTTTTGGAAGACTAATATGAAGTCCCATAGGCTTAAATGGATGTTTTTAGTGATAGAGCCTAAAGCTGCATCATCTTGGTCTGACATTAAACTCTATTGCTTTTAGTCTCTGGATGAGAGCCAGTATCACAGTCACTCTCTTTCACCGTCTCCATGCATACTTGTGGTCAGAAATATGGGGATATCTAGAATATAAAGAACGTTCAGCAAAAATTAATTGTTGATTTTTTAATTTAAAATGATCAATTTTCTCTCATAGCAACAACCCCTCTACCCACACAGGGAGCGAGAGGAAGTGCAGGCAACATTTTGTGTTTACCATATTGCAGGCTTCACAGCAACATAGAGGTAGTTCAGAACCAATCAGAGGAGAGGTATACTTTATGTGAGGCGAGAAAGCCCTGGCCACTTAACCCCAGCCCTAACCACAGCAGCACAGCTGACATTAGAAGACTCCTGGTCACAGGAAATTGATTTTCAAACAAAAAAATTAATAGAAGATATGTTTTACAAGCATATGATTTTATCATTGACTTTTCACATCAAAATATTTTTCTTGTCACAGCAGTTTTTGGCCAGAAAGTGTTCCTCGGTAAACTACAATCTTATCCCAGTATCCAGTCTATACATATGTCCATTGCACTCTTATTTTGACTTTCTGGTGAGCTTGCTCTATACTCTTTTAATGGGGAGTCTGGGGATTGGCAGGTATAGGCTTTGACTACTTGGGGGAGGGGGGTGGTAACAGTCCCAGTGCTGTTGAAAAACTCCAGGCCTGTTTGCACCAAGAAACAAGAAAGAAAAATTATCATTAGAAAAAATAAAAACTTGCCATTAACACCCATGCTAGCAAGACTTCAGCTTTGAAGCTGTTTTCATTTCTTCACATTGGTGTTATTTTGGATTATTTTTACCTGTTTTTAGAATATTTGATATTAGGGCACATTTAATTGCTATGAATGGCCATTTGGTAGTTAATGTATTTTTATTTCAGTTAGCCATTAATCGTTCAATCTTGTCTGTTGTAAAGTCTTGATCAAAGGGAACGAGGGAACCCGTGATCAAAGCTTGCTGCTGTGTTCATCAAATAAAGTGAGCTTTGACTGAATTTCTGGAAAGCCATTTTAAAATGATTTGCTCTAATAGCAATACTTGAGGCAACTTACAGATATTATTTTGCCATATTCATTTTCTTTCCTGTATTCTTGATTTAAACAGGAATGCTACCGCTAATACAGTATATGTTTTATAGGGTGAAAGTTAAACTCAGTCTTGAGTTTGGCAGAATAGGAAGTAGAAGACACCCAGACACTGCCTAGATCAGGTTGTCCCTCCAAACTAACCATAGTAACTATGTGCAAGGAGGAAGCTTCTTAAGGATGCCACTATGAGTCCAACAGGGTTCAATGGCTGACATGGGAGAAAACGTCCATGGGTCAAGAATTTCCCAGTTACTCCACGAAGGGGATTTTATATGTAACTGAAGTAAGACATCTCATATCCCACAGGAGTTTTGCAATAAAACACCTGAGTGATACTTATAAATGTCTGAGAATAGGGTTTGTAGCTAGAATAGACAAAATTAGATCTTTTTTATCTGAATGCAAACCATTACATCTAATCTAATGCAAACCCTGCAGACTGAATAGTTCATCACTCAGTCAACACCATCCCTACTGGTGATGGTGGCAGCATTAAGTTATGGTTTGGCTTCTCATTAGCAGCTTCCTTGAAACTTGTCAAGGCCTATGTGAAAATAGTCCATTTTTAGTGGAAAACGTGTGTCAGACCTAAAACTGACAAAAACATTCACTGTTGAGCAGGACAATAAGCCCAAAGCACAAGGTTAAACCAGCACTGGAGTGGCTTAAGAATAAGCAAGTGAATGTCCTTGATTGGTCCAGCCAAAGCCCTGATGACTCCATTTGAGAATCTGTGTATGCTTTGAAACAGTGCTGTCCATAAGTGATCCCCATGAGCTCGAACAAATCTGCCAAGAAGAATGTACCAAGAAATTGTACCAAGTACAGTAGGTTTGCAAAGTTGATAGAAATTGAGCTAAAACTTCTTGCAAAAGGTGCTTTGAACCCATGGGTTCATGAGTCTGTATCATTATATTATCAGCATATTTCATTTTTTTCTTTATTTTTTTCTGATGTGATTTGTAACGTATCTTACCCTTAGAGGTTCTTCTGTTGGAACTTTAAAATTTTGAAAAAAATATCAAATTAAAAAAGCGTAGGCACTATTTTCTAATTTCACAAAATAAGACACCGCAACCACGGCATGGACCACATTTGTTCAAAAGGTTAATGAGCTGTCATAGATATAAATGTTACTGTAGCATCATCTCTGTTAAAAAAAATTTAAATGCTTTGGTGGTTGATGAAATCTGCCAAGGCGCCAAGTAAGTGCAGCATTTCATAAGATGTTTTTAAAAGTGGTTTCAAATAGGTGGGTCAAAACCCAAGCTTTTTAGTAACATATCTGACCCAGAGGACCTGCCTAGTATTACCTCACTAGACATACACTGTCTCCAAACACAAGCAGTTTCAAAAGTGATTAAAAGAAAGGATTAAAATATCCTTTAGTTACTGTGGCTTCCACTAATGTTAGATCCAAGCTTTAAGAAAAAGCTTTAAGAAATACACAAGCACAAACCAAAATCCAGCTGGCATATAGAAATGCCATAATCATCCTCAGCAGGCTTTTAAAATACAATACTAAAAACAATGTGAAAATGTTTTCTTTCCTGCTGATAGTGAAGTTAGCACCATTTTCAAACATCCTCAATATAACATTTGATAAAAGCAAAACAAGTGCAGATGCAATTTTATTATTTTCAACTGGTTGGGTCTAATCTATCCTGCTTCTAAAGTGAGCTCATGGATGTCCATTTATTCAAAAAAAACTTTTTAGAGATAATTTTATTGTCTTTAATACACATAAGAAGTCAAAGCAGTGATTTAAAAATAATAATTAAATGACAACTTATCACTATTTCTTAATACTACAACTAAATATGGCAGTTACCAATTAGGGGACATGCAGACCACTGTTTTCTGGGACTAACTGCAATTCAGTAAGTAAACATGAAGCAGTTCAGAATAGATCAGATTCTGTATTAACCTTTTTTTTGGAAACAAGAAATACACTTTGCATCACAGAGGCTTTGGTGGAACCAGCCTTCTCCAGTACTGCTCAGCTGCTTAGTTTACTGGTTACTGGCATCTATCACAAAGAAACTCTAGCTTTGTCATCCTGTGTTTATGACAAGCCTGATCACAAACACTTCTGCTGAACGTTGTGTGGGAAAAGACAGCGATCCATAATTAATTACTGGATCTTTTGTCAAGGCTTCAAAGTGTTTTCCTAATCAAAAAGGGATTAAGATTGGTGTTTTGCCAAACCTTGTTATTACCTTCTTTAAAGAGCTTTAACCATATCCTTTGCACAAACAGATGCAGGTGTTTCTGTAGGGGATAAGAGATTTAATTTCAAAATCCAATTTATACAGTGTATTATGCAATGGTGAGTAATATCTTTAACGTGGAATTGAAAATAATTTAATTGCGCAATAATGGGGATTTTTATTCCCACTTACGCCTTTTGTTTTGTTTCCAAACATTGTGTAACGTTTGTTTTTCTGTAATTGATGGCATAAATCTATCATTTGAGTTCAATGTTCTGCTCTTTCGACAACTAAAATGCTCAATACTAAACATAATTTTAGACGTTTTATGAAATCTGGTTTCAGAATTTGTATTTTTTTGGGAGATGTTACAATTCCTATCTGGTGATTCAAAGTAGAAGGGCATAAAATATTTAAGAGTTCAGCATCTCTGAGTGGTAAGAGGAGAACAGGTGAGGATATGAGTTATCTGAAACTTCGTCCTTCTGTTACCAAGATAGTGAATAATATAGTAAGACTTTTAAATAACACCAGGATAGGATAGAGACGAACAAAAATTATTTCACAGGTTGAAGACTTGATTTTAGTACTTCAGTGCTAAACATGACTCTCATTTGGCAGTGTTCTGTTTTTAATAAAATTGGCACAACTTCAGGAAAACAATTTGGAGCCTAATAAAGCTATGGGACTAACTCACCAGTGGAATCGAACTTTGCCATCTGGCTGCAACTGTAAGGAAAGGGTGGAGGGCCATCTCTCAGATATCACGGTGTGAATTTTACTGTCTGAACTAACGCTCAGAAACATCCCAAACTATATGTTTTGCGTATGGTAATAAAACTGAGACTACTAGATACTGCACAGCAATTTGAGTTTTGCTCAAAAATGAGAAAATCCAGGCTAGATCATCAGCAGGCTGTCTTTCTTCTACATGAATAATATTATTTGGCTACATTTTGTAATTGCCTGATGCTGAGAAATTGGTTTATACCTTTGTCTCCTCCAGAATTTAATGTAATCCCTTGCCTGCTGAGATTTCCAGAAAAAACCATTTAAGGTATTTATTGAAAACTACTGTACAGTATGTGCATTAAAATGTAAATTTACTGTATTAATAACAGCAGAAAATACATGTTCCTTTCAAAAGCATCAACTAGGTTTTTCATTCTGCTGTCTATGCTAGAGCCACTTAGTTTACATTCCTTCTTGTCATATACAATATTGCCAAGAAGCAAAAACATTTTTAATCATACTAAGTGTATTAGTAAAGGTTTATATAAGAAACTCAACGTACACTTTAAAAAAATGTTACAGAAGTGATTTTATTGAAGATGGAACATTGGTAAACTATAATGAATAGGATTCTGGACGTGAATCTCAATACAACAAGGATCCATTTGTTCCCTGTGCTGCAGTAACGCTTAAGAAAGATGTATGTACTTGTGTTCTCTGGCTTAGTTCTATAGACAAGTGCCTATATTCACGTGATTTGGAAGGCTTTTTAGAGTGCCTTGCAAAAATATTAATCTCCTGTGAAGTTTCTGTCTAACCTTGCCATCATGACACTTTCAAAAAGGAATTTATATTTAGAATCTATACTGTCACTCCAGACACGTAAAGCTAAAACATGCTAATAGAATCAAAAGAACATTTTTAAAAATCAAAGAAAATTGCAGTATTCTCATTTACATCAGCATGCCATCACTTTATGACAATCCTTAATGAGTTCAGGTGCGAAAGGTTAGTTACAAATTGAGTGTAGTCTTTCTAGTGTAATCAAGGTGTTTCAGTTTCAGAGTAAATGCTTCTGTCTCTGGAATTTCCCTCCGCTGAGCATTGAATTTCAAGCCACAACTCACAGAGGCATGGATCAGGAAAAGAATAATAATAATTCCTACACTTATATAGCACTTTTCTGGACACTCCACTCAAAGCGCTTTACAGGTAATGGGTACTCTCCTCCACCACCAATGTGTAGCATCCACCTTGGATGATGCGACAGCAGCCAAAGAGAACTAGTACACTCACTACACATCAGCTCTCGTTTGAACAGAGGGTAATGAAGCCAATTCATAGATGGGGTTTGATAGGAGGCCAGGACTGGTAAAGGCCAGGGGGGAAATTTGACCATGACAGTGGGGGTGACACCCCTATTCTTTTTAAGAAAGAGCCTGGGATTTTAATTGACCACAGAGAGTCAGCACCTCAGTTTTACATCTCATCCAAAAAACAGCACCTTTTTTCCAGCATAGTGTCCCCGTCACTGTACTGTTAGGACCCACACAGACCGCAGGGAGAGTGCTCCCTACTGGTCCCACTAACATCTCTTCCAGCAGGAACCTTAGCTTTCCCAGGAGGTCTCCCAACTAGGTACTGGCCAGGCTCACACCTGCTTAGCTTCAGTGTGTTGTACGGTGTGTGAGCTGCAGGGTGACATACAGTAGCTGCTGGCTGTAGGCTATAGGAGAATGTTACCATGCCTTTAAGTATGGTGAGGTCCATTATTGTGAAGTAGAATATGTGTCATACCAGCCAGATGCTGCCAAAGTCAGACCATCCTTCTAAACTAAGTATCTGAGATAGTAGGAAACTGTGAAATTATATATCTGAGATGAGAGACAGTTTTCCTGCATTAGTGATATTTCTATCAGGATGTCAGGGCAGACGGCATTACTGAAAGAGTTCAAAACAATGCATACTACAGTCTTGTGCCAGGTGATTTTATGGTCAGATGAGACAATTTAAATTGTTCTGAATGCAAATCATTATATCTGGTGCATACCAATACAATCACTCAACACTATCCCACCTGTCAAATACAGTGAAGGCAACAATGTTTTGGTGCTGCTTCTCATCTGCAGTGACTGGGAAGCTTTTCAGGACTGAGGAAAAAATGGATGGTGCATTAGTACAAGTGAAATCTAAACAAAAGCATACTCCCAAGAATTTAGACCTGGGTTGAAAATTTCAGTTAGGCCTGAGCAACAAGCCACAAGGCCAAAGTCACCCTGGAGAGGTTTCACAAGTCCTGACTGAAATCTAAAATGTATGTATGAAAATGAATGGTGAGACCTGAAGATTGCTTGTCCATTAAACAATCTCCAGTCATAACTTGTCATAACTGGAACAATTTAACAGAAATAATCGACAGAAAATATACCATCTCCCAAGCAAGGCTGGTATACCCCCAAAAAACACTCACAGCAGTAATTACTGTCAAAGGTGCTTCCAACATTGTGGGACTTGATACTAGACAGTGAATTACACTTTGCATATCTTCTTTGCAGGTGTTGCTGACAGATGGTCTTCTTCACAAGTGTTCAGTGTGATCATTACAGTTTGAATAAAATAATAATTTGAGAATGTATATGCATTATCTGTAGTCTACATGGAGCTTTATTGGTAGGGAGTAAAAACTTTTGCAAGGCACTCTATGTATAAATCTCTATAATCAGGCTATGCAAATGGCAGTTCACAACAAATTACATGAAGTAATAGATACAGGTATTGAGATAAAAAATACATTATTTTTGTTCTAGGATAGGATACCGATCGGAAGGTCACTGAGGAACACAATATTACCTGACATGCCATGGAAAGAGGTGAATAACCGGGAAACATCCATCCATTTCCTAGTTGATTTATCCAATAAGGGTTGCATGGTAGCCAGAACCTAAACTGGCAAGTGATGGACACAAACCGGGATAAACCTGGACAAGACACCAGTCTATCAAAGGGCACACACAGACACAAACCCTCACACCAGGGCCAGTCTTCCCAGAAGCTAATTCACCTACCAGTGTGTCTTTGGACTGTGGCAGGAAACTGGAGCACCCGGAGGGAACTCCAGCGAATGTGCGAACATACAAACTGCATGCGAAAAGTACAGGAATGGAATGCAGGGCCCCAGGCTAATCACTGTGCCCCCATGCCGCCCAAATGAGAAACAGTTAGAGGTAATCCAACCAACTTTTCTGAAATACATCTTTGCAACGAAGCTGGCTTCGCTTCACTTCCCTCATGCGTGTAACTGAAATCCTCATCCCTGTAGATAACCTTTGAAGTACGTTATTATTATGCTGCTGATGATAATGTTACCAGTTCTTTCTGGTGATATGGAAGTGGAAACTTTACAAAATTTAAACCTCCTGTTTAAAAAAATCCAGAAATTTTATTAAAAAACAATTTTATGATCTAGCAGCAGCTTTCCTGATCAGTCAGTTCACAAAAGACATTCTCCTGATATATACAAATGTGAAAATTAACACAAAGAACCCAATTTTTTCAAAATCAGAAGACTTTCTGAGTTTGGAGAGTTATATGTATAACTCTGATTAAATATATCTGCTCTCAAATATATATATACAAAGTATATATATACATACTTATATATGCAGTATAAAGATTCAAAGGGTCATGATTGTTTAATCATGATTGTTAATCTCGCTTTTTTCAGCTCCATCCAAAAATGTTTAAATCATGAGAGTTGTTGAAGATAGCAACCAAATCAGAAATCCTACTTTGTTTTTTCAATGCTAAATGACATCTGTTGTTTTTTGAGTGATTACAAGTGGACTGATGATACAGTCACTGACCCTATTAATCCTGGCAAGGCAAAGTCTCTTTAACAAATACAGTACACACTCCTGCGAAGTGTGCAGGTCTAATCTTAAATTACACCCTTGTAGCTTTTAAGAGTTTTAAAAACTAAAGAGTTTTTTTCTTTAGGATCTTTTGATTTGAATTAAAAGATTTTCCATAGTAGAACAGTAGAAATTCCTCTTTCCTTTTAGTAGTATAAAAGGTATAATTCTTCCAAAAATTGTAGAATTGCAACTTTTTGGCTGTTCAAAGTGGAATTCAGTTGAAGGGTGTTTCAGTGTTGCTTTATTGTTCAGTATAATGCATTAAATATATGAAGGAACAGACATTTTAGAATTAATACTTGTGTTAACTTGTGTCTTTGTAATTATAGTATGAAAAACACTGTCAGTTTACAGATTTATATATACAGTATTTACTGGAATACAGCAGAATTCATACCATAAATTTGGTACTTGTAAAACATCTATTTTAATGCATATATTTAAAAAAGAAAAATCACATTTTTCACCTGTAGCAAACACAGAACACCTGTTAGTCTCCTGACAAAATAAATAGGGAATTACTTTGTGTTTTGTTCCCTCACATTACCTACACCCTGACATGAGAAGATGCCTCTTATCAGAATGTCCACCTTAGGTAACGGAGTGTCTCTCAGGACATCTGGCAGTAAGAGCAAAGTCAGTTGAGGCTGAATCCTTGTTGTTTTAAATGCCATGACTCTGAAAATTGTTCATGACCAGCTTTGAACCCCTAATACCTCAAGTGATCAATGGGTCCAGGCAATAAAATGATGGAAAACCTTGTTTGTGGATCCACTGTCAGGGAGTAGTGAGTGAGAGTCAGGAAAACCACAGGCAGCCAGGGAGAATACACCTGAACTGGGCACAAGTTACAGTAGCTTGGGGACTAAGGGACAAATTGCAGTAAATAATGGTAACTGAGTGGGCATGGTTGAAAACTACCGTGGACAATAAAGATGGTACCCAAAAGAACCCGTTTGAGACTCAGATATACAACCGGACTTCAGAGGAGTTTAGAAAGAATGTACTGGCGAAAAACCCACAGCTCAGCAAGATGCTGATATTGTCCGCTGTGTACCACTCTGCGCTGATCAGGGATGGAGAGGAAAGTGTGCCGTGTTATTCAAGAAATGTGGCACTGGGATTTCATAGTGACCAAACAATGAGGGGAGATGAAGAGGGACTGTATAAAAGATTTCTCCCAAATGGAGATATTGTTCTGGGGAGCCTTGAGCATTTTCGATGTAAATCAGAGAAGAGAACTGTCTCACTCTCTCAGTGGGACTACTGGACAGAATGCAGCTCCATGCCTGAATTTGCAACAGAGGAGAGCACTGGGCGAAAAAACAATGGTAATTAAAATTTTAAGCTTTTCAAAAGAATGCCTGGGAGCCACAGTAGTTTGATTATGGAGTTTGATGTTAAAAAATGTGTTGTTGTAAAATGAAGATAAGTATTTGCGATTAAGAACTCATTATTTAGTGTAAAAAAATTGAATTGCTGTGAAGGACCATTTTAATTTTACAGGTTTAAAAAAAGAGGAATTTAGAAAAATTGTCAGAGAATAGTTCACCGTAACATGCAGCACTATAGATAACTAAATATACCTAAAATTGACTGTTCCCTTAAAGCTGTAAAAATATATATTTTCTAATAGACATTCAGTAGCAGTGCCTTTGTAGGTATCATTCAGTAGCAGTGCCTTTGTAAGTTTACAGCTCTACAGACTGTGAATCCTGACTGAATCCAATAACTGGGATGTGCTCATGTGAGCACTGAAGTGGTGATTTTACTACACAAGGTGTATCTGACTGCGCTCCACCAAGCTGAAAGTGGTTACACATTGTCTTTGAAGTCTTCGTCTCTGATTCTCATTCCAACCGTGCGCCTCAATGCTGCAAAATTGCCTTATATTTTTCAAGATGAATAATAGGAAAAAACATTGTGGTGACTGCTGAAAAAGAAGGGATGAAACATCCACTATAAAAAAATGGAGGAACTTGGAATGTTACCAGAAGAGTGTAATGCCCTACTTTGTCACGTGCTTAGAGACATCTTGTCACTTCACATAAACTCCTTTAACGGTAATAGAAAGATTAGTGTCCTGTGAGGGACATCACCTCATCAAAAAGTTAAACTGGTATAAGAACCCTTTTTCTCATCAGATTTACCTCAGACACCCTTGCTATTAACAGATGCTTAGTGGTGATTGTGTTATCGCCTTATTGCAGGCTGTCTGAACCATAGTTCATTCATTTGACTTGATGTGAGGTTCTTAAACAAACAAAGCTATTGGATTTATTGAGTACAATAATTCGTAATGGTACATTGATGTAAATTTATTTAATTCTTTCTATTTTTTTTATAAAATAATGCTGATTGTAGGTACATACAGATAATGTAATCTGTCATGCCATTTATTAATGTATTTAGGCACTTATCAAGTTTGAAATCAAACGTATTGTTATTTCAATATATTGAGATGAAAAGCCTTGCTCTTATGAATATCTCAAAATGGCTTTTTATTGAATAATATTGCGAAATTGCACATGCTCTGAAATGTGTAGTACCTTAATATGTTGTTAAAATATTGATTTTACAGTAATGTTATATTTAAGGCATTCCTTTCTTTTTTTTCCCCAAGTTCCTGCAGAAAGACAAAAAAGGAGTTGCCCTCCTTTGACAGCTGTATAATAGCAAAATGATTAAATTCTAACATAACGAACCTCCAAGTCTAATGAAATGACTGAAGTTGCGGTTTAACCTTAATGTTAAGCCATATACATTACACAACAAAAAAATGCTTCTGTAATTGAATTGGCCTAATTCTGGAAAGCAAGCCGATCTACAAATTGTCTTCTTCCCTGAGAGACTCTAAATCTGTTTGTTTTGGACCTCATTAGCTTTGAGTCAATGTTGTCTTTGACTCAAAGCTAATGAGCCCCTAGTGCAAAATTGACTTTGTATCATTTTATTTCTTTTTACCAGTAGCTCCTGAATATGTAAAAAAGTGTCTTGATTAATTGTTGTGTAATCAAATATATGCTGTAGTTTCATATATATTTCATATGTGTAAGGATCTTGAAGTAGAAGCCAAAAACATTGTTTAAAATTATTTTTAGTTTTTTTTCTCATTCTTTTCTCAGTCTCTGTTCTGTTCTTCCTCAACAACTTTTGTAGTGCTTAGACATTTCTTTTTCTTGAACTATTCCATTCTAAGAACACTCAGAAGTATACTTGCTAAACATATCCCGAAAGTCCAAAGCATGATAGCCAACGGTTTCGCACTTGCCATACGGCTAATACTGTAAAACATAATCAATATGGCTGATAGCAGATTAGGATGATTGAAGAAGTATGCCATAATGGAATCAATACCGGTAAGTAAGTAAGCAAGCTTTCCAAAGTGTTAAACCAGATTTGGGGATTTCCTTTAATCCCTCAAGAATCATTCTTCCTGATAAACGGTTTGTGAGGGAGACAAACAAAAACAAAACTATGCGAAAGATGTCAGTTTGCAACTTCAGAAGCGGTTTGTTTCCAATTATCCAGTCAGGTTAGGAAGACATTTCATGTAAAGACATTTTCCAGAGTGAGTCCTGAAGGCTCAAAGAGGAACACATACAGTAGTGCGACATCTTTACCTGTCTGTCTTCCTTCCAGGAATTAGTACCCGTCACAGATTAGAACCCTCGCCTGTCATAAATCTGCTTCCCACTTTGTTTGATTGCTGGGAGGGGTTGACTGGGTTCCCATATATATAGCGGATTCTAGCACTTGAGGTGCTGTACAGCAAATATTGTTTACATTAATGTCGAGATTTAGAGGTAGAACGCGTGTGGGCTTTTTGTTTCATGTCAGTTTTTCTAGCAGCATTTTCCAGAAACACGCTTAAATAATTCTTAATCCTTTTTAGAATTGTTTTTAAGTACAAGTGCGGCCTGTGCTGCCAGTGAGATGAACTATTGCATGCAAGAGATGTATGAAATGCACCATGCTATGGGTAGCAATTTCCCTGTGCAGCCTGTTGAGTACTGCATGTACACAAGTGAAAGCCAGGGTTACAACAATTGCGATCCACAGGTTCTCCATAATAATGCATGTATGGAGCAGGCCTGGGTACCGAATCAGCCTTATACCTGTAGTTACCCTGGAAACGTGTTTAAAAGCGAATTCTGCAATATGGACATGGCCTTGAGTCACTGTCACCAGACAGACTATTTCACAGACGGAAAAACAGATTTTTCTGAAGTTCAGTGGACACCAGAGTCACAGAAAAAAGGTATGGCTTTGACTTCATGTTTTTAGCTTTGTGTGTCTTGCTGAAGACTACTGAAAGGTAAACCCCACAAATAAAGATGGAAAGTGATTGGAAGTTCTAAAAAAAAACGTAATTCAGAAGCATCTTGGTATTTTTTTATTTTTCACATGAAGGCTTCCTTTATTTTTGTTTCAAAATTAAAGCCTTAGGCAAAAGCAACTTTAAAAACACTTTTTTTTAGACTAAAGTTTAGCTTTGCAATTATTCTGTGTATACTATTAAATGTACTTCGTTTTACGTCATGGTTTCAAGATCATGCTGCTGTATTTTCCATGCTGAGAAGTGCTAGGATGAAATGTAGCTGGTAGCTCTGAAAATGAAGTGCAATACAATTCTTAATAGACCTGAATAAGATGCTCTGAAAGTACTTGCAAGTCTTTTAATTTACAAGTTGTACTGTAAAGATGTACTGTATGTGACTGCAAATTAATTTCCAAGCAAGAAATGAAATAGGTTTCAGAAAACAACGAATGGTCTTTCATTGACTATTTTCATCAAGTGTACAAACTCAATGTTTTTTTTTTAATGTTTTGTTGATTTTTGCTTAAAGTATTGCCCTTTTGGAGCACTCACAGGAAAAAGAGTGAATTATATTTTAAGGCAATCGTGTGCATTTGAAAGCCTTCTGTTTAATATAATTTATCTATTGGTAGCTAGTTTTGCATTGTATATTTATAAAATAAAGTGATCTGCTTTTGTAGACAGCTGTGTACAGTGTTGTGTTCTTACATAAATTTCAAGGTTGTCCTGACCTAATGTAATATTTAATTTGTCATGGAAGCTTTTAAAGATGCTACAACATTGCATCTGGCTTTTCTGAGAGAAATTAATCTAAAAAAATAACCTTGTGAGGCGAACACTCATTTATTGCCAAATACATTAAAAGTAAAAAAGGTTAAAAACCATTAAGAATTCATGCAGTTTCCAACTGACTCCAATTACATATGTTGTATTGTGTCACCTGTTAATATGAAGCTGAATGAGACATTTATTGAACCGATAACTCCAGACTGTTGGACAGAAGGCTGTTCAGCTTCATTGTTCCAGTTCTCCTCTTCCAGGTTTTCATTGATCAGATATTGATTTTTTGTTAGAAGTGTCTGACGAGAGGCTGGTTTGCCTGAAGAAATTGCCCCCCCCCCCCCCCTTCTTCTTTTCATAATCCATTTTGTATTGTTTATTTAATCCTTTATCTGTTTTGGATCAGACAATGGATAACAAAATATTAAGCATCCCTCTTTTCTTATTTTTAGCAGTAAGTTCTGTAGTATTTGTTGTGGCTTTCTAATAATATTTTCTATATAGAAGCTCACTTTTTTATCATACTTATTTAAAATAAAATAGTTGTGTTACTCTTTTTAATTATGTGTCTTATGATTGAGAAAAATAATTAAATTCAATTACTTGCACTACATTTGAAGTATAGCAATTTTTGTTTTAAATGAAAAATCTAATCACAGATAATGCTGGAGTTTATAAGACTCAAGCAAAACAAATGTTGCTTCAACTTTTCAAAGCTACATTAGGTCACTGTTGACTTAACATACTAACATCGTAAGTACTAATTTTTCTGCTTTTTAATTGTTCTATTCTAATCCTAATTGCTTTATGAGTGACATAAATCTAAAAAAACAGCTTCAGTACGTTTCTGTTTTTCTGTTGGTAACACAACCTTAACTCTGCCCATAAACTAAGCCGTGCCCAGTTTGCACTGTGTCAGATATGTTTGGAGTTAACGTATGTATGTTTTCATCATAATCATGTATTGTAAGTTTTCATCATTGATTTACATTGCGTTTTTTTTGGTAAGAAACAGGATTTAATCAAGCGCTCATTGGCTCAAATATGTCACAAAATAATTTGCTAGTCTTTTGTCTTCCCTTTCAGTGTGAGAATTAGGATGGCTTTAAGAATTGTAAATTGTAAAAATTTTAGTAGCCATATGAAACAAAAATCTTTCTTGACAAAAAGGTTGAATACTTATTAACCTTTGACTCAGTTGGGAACATCGCATCTTTTAATTTTGTTTTTTTAGGGTACATTCCAAGTTACTTGGATAAGGATGAGTTGTGTGTAGTGTGTGGTGACAAAGCAACTGGATATCATTATCGCTGCATCACCTGTGAAGGCTGCAAGGTAAATTTTAAGTCATTCTCTAAAATAATGTGTCTTTTTTTTGTACTTCTAATTTTTATAAAAGTTAAAACATTTGATAGTAGCATGTTTTCTAACTAAAATGTGATGGTGTTGCAGTATAGATGAGAGAGTTGTAGGATCCTACATTTCATTTCCTTCATTTTTCCCATCATTGGTAATTATAACTTTCCCTTTTTAGGGCTTTTTCAGGAGAACTATTCAGAAAAATCTCCATCCAACATATGCCTGCAAATACGAGGGAAAGTGTATTATAGATAAAGTCACAAGAAACCAGTGCCAGGAATGTCGGTTCAAAAAATGTATTGCAGTTGGCATGGCAACAGACCGTAAGTGTGTTCACATTTTATAATTACACCATTAGTGTTGAACTTCAGCTGACTTATTTTAGTGGGTTTATTAAGACTCTCACAAAAATACAAGGTTTCATATAAAAATTAGAGCTAATGTACAATACAATTTTACTTTGATTCCCACAATGACACAAAAAGAGTAATGTGAATCTGCTGAAAATTAGACAACAAGGCTACAACGTATAGTAACAAGCTTTACCTTATCTTATATCACAGAAGTGATACAAACATGAAATACCAATACTTTGTTGAGCATTCTTTTATTTATTATTTACAATGATGTAAAACAAGAACAGATAAATCAATAAATCACTTAGAATAAAATACGTGTATTCAGCATTGCATTCAAATCAACACTGTTATTCAGAAGCTTTTCCAGAACCAAAGCAAAGCTTCTACACATTTGCAATTTTAGAGTGTTATATTTGTAATAAAAGCTGCGATCCTCTGGCACTAACAGTTTTATAGTTTTCCGTTTTCTGAATTGATTTAACAAATTTCGCAAAATAGTATATCATCTATGATATTTTTCCTGTATTTTGAAGCAAAATCGGGTACAATTACAATAGCATTCGTTTTCAATAGATAACAACACTGCTCATAATTTTTGTATCTACATTTTTGAATTCTGCTTTCCATTTTTATGCAGCTTTATATAATTTCAAGAACAGAGCCATAGATTGCTTGAAACATTTTTCAGATCTCAGAAACATTTATTAATGCCTTCATTCACTCTGTGACATCAAGTCTTACAATATACTTTTTTTTCTCAGTTTTAAAATTCACCTTTGACATATTTATAAACTTCATTGTGCATAGTTATATTTAGCAAAACCCTAAAGCACAGTGGCGTGCTTCTTTCACGAACCTACTCTGATTTTACAACCCCTGGCTGAAAAAATACACTAGGTTCTGCTGACTATTCTAGGTTCTGGGATTTTCAAAGTCCACCAAAGGCGCGAAAAACTTCATCGGTTTCGTTTTTGACAGTGGTTTTGGACGACAGCAAGCGCCTGGCAAAGAGGAAGCTGATCGAGGAGAACCGAGAGCGGCGTCGGCGTGAGGAGCTGCAGAAGTCCGTGTGGAGCAAGCCAGAGCCTTCTCAGGAGGAGTGGGAGCTCATCCGGGTGGTAACAGAGGCACATATGACCACTAACGCACAAGGCAACCACTGGAAACAGAAACGGAAATTTCTGGTGAGAAGAGTTCCGTAACTTTTTTTTGGTTTGTTTTTCGTTTTAGTGTGTTATGTTCGTCTGGGTGTTAATATTTCCATATTTCTTTTTAGAAGGGCAAAGTGCCAGAAGTTGGCGACCTCTTCCGCGGAGGCAGACAGAAACTGATTGTGTTCCGTATTTTGTTATGCTTGTTTCTTGTGGATGTTCAGTGATTTAAAAGCAAAAGAAATAGGAAAGCTATTTCTTGATGGAGTTGTTGCCGTATCGATGTAGTTTCTTCCTTCATCTTCTGAAATCCAAGTATCTTTAGAGATGGTTTCTTGCGTTCAGGTCTTCAAACATTTTCCCTACAGATATCTGTGTAGCTAGTTTATAAAGTTTGTATTTGAATATTTCTCATTTTTCAGAGTAAACGTTTCTGTTTTTTGAGTTGACTTGGGTTCTTCATTGAAACTTCACAAACCCTGTTGATTGTTCAACAGGTTGAAGAAGCAAAGCTACTTAATGCAATAACTTGTAATTTATTCTATGCTTCTGACCAGAGTGCAGTGGGGGTGGAGAATTCAAAGGTAAGCAACAGTGGACCAAATTTGTTGAGCATCTAAAATGTTGCAAATATTACATTTTAGGCACAAGTGCATATAAACGTTGTTACAATTTCTTTTGTGGAAGTATGTCAAGTTCATAAACAAGAAAAGTGTTGATTGGAATGTATTCAAAGTGCGTCATATTCAGCTGTGCATTGGGATATTATTATTTTTTTATTATTGTTTGATTAATAGAACAAACAATGGAACCTGCTGTTGCACCTCCCTATCTTATTTCTGGGCACCAGTGCTTTTTCCCCACTCAGTAGTAAATCATGTTTCTTCTGGTCAGAAGTATGTGGACAATGATTGAAATGTACTACACACCATCTGAACGATGTATCAGTGAAAAACCCTAGTCAAATATTTAACTCCTTCAGGCATATGGTGTAACAATATTTTTGTACTGCTCAAAACCTTCAGTCAGAAAGGTCAATGAGCCTTTTTCTATTCAATCGTTTTTCTGCTTTCCTGAGTAGGACATTTTCTGTTTGACTTATTCCAGTGATATTGTTTTTTTAAAGACTTCAAGGTCTGATACGCCTTCAGCAGATTTGAAGGATTATCACATCCTCCTGCTGTTGGTAAATTCCATGTTCCGAATATTGTCAAATATTAAAAGAATCCTCTGTAATTTTGCAGCCAGAAGACATTGGTCAAGCTCCAATAGTGAGTGCATCAGAAGGAAGCAAAGTGGACATAGAAGCCTTTAGTCAGTTTACAAAAATCATCACCCCTGCCATCACAAGAGTGGTGGACTTTGCCAAAAAGCTGCCTATGTTCTGTGAGGTAAGTCTCTAGAAATGTTGGCTGCTCTACACATATGAGACCATTGTGCCAAAGGTTGACAAGTTTGGCATCAATGTTAGAGATAATCTGGTAATCTGCTTCCTCCTACATGGGATAATCAAGCATGAGGGCACAGTGTTCTTGAAAGGAAAACACGTTGCTGGATTAGTTGTAAAACCAAGACCCTACCTGCTTTGAAGCTTATGAATGTATTTTGCCCTGTGAAAAAATATGAAACATCAGAACCATTTTACCCAGCCCTTATCTGAGAATCTCAACTTTCGAACTAATGTCAACAAAGCAAGGTGTACACAAAGGCTGTGGGTTGAACTCCCAACAGCTGTTGTACTCTTGAGCAAGGTACTTTAATTGGATTGCTGCACTACAAATCCCTCTCCAGTAGGCCTCACTGTGTGGTGTCTCTTGGCAATGTGCAGCAACTTGTGCTTTGCTGCCTGGGGAATCCTGGTCACAGTCTAATGCCATGAACCAGTCTCAAAACCATGATCATAGATCTCAACCTGCACTCGAGCTAGAGGTCTGGCCTTTTAAATAGTGTAAAATATAACTTTTTTGAACCAAAGTCAATCATGCGGGTATATAAGGTATTGTGACCTTCCTTGGTTTCATCTTTCCCTTCATAGTTGCCATGTGAAGACCAGATAATCCTTCTCAAAGGCTGCTGCATGGAAATCATGTCCCTGCGTGCAGCAGTGCGCTACGACCCCGAGAGTGAAACCTTAACCCTGAATGGTGAGATGGCTGTCACCAGGGGACAACTTAAAAATGGAGGCCTTGGTGTAGTGTCTGACGCCATTTTTGACCTGGGCATGTCTCTGTCCTCTTTTAACCTGGACGACTCGGAGGTTGCTCTTCTTCAGGCTGTAATTCTGATGTCCTCAGGTAAGACCATGTGAAAAGAATTCAGTGCGTTTGTCAGTCTTTCCCATACTTTACAGTACTTTTACATGAAGTATTATTTATAGTTCATCACTTTTAGATGAATACAATCAGAAGTATTATATCATTTGAAGAATTAGTGCTGTATGCCTATTGAACATTCCTTCAGTGTTCTTACAAATGTCTATAGTAAGGTTCTCTTTATTGAATACCATGAATACTATGGCCTTCTTTAACAAATAAAATGATTATTACAAAGAATGATAGCTGTACTTAGGATATATATAACTAGAATTTTTTTAATTTAGTTTTGAGTTGAAAATTAGTTTAGTAGAAATTTAAAAGCTTAAGAAAACACACAATTATTTATATTAGTACAAAATAAAAAAAACCTGAATTAGTACCACTCTGTATCTGACTATCCCCCCATTTTTACAGCAAAAACAACGTCGGGGTAATGCCATTTTATTTAAAGAATTTTGTTATAGAAATCCAATCCAATTTATCATTCAGAGTACAACATTTAAATCACATAAATAAAAAAGTCATACTATTAAGCCTAGAATAGATTACTGAGAGAATTGGCATAACCCAGTGCAACTAGAAGCTTTACTGATTTAAAAGTCTTACCAGTGATGCTAAACTAATGTCACACATAATCCATATTTCTTATCACACTCAAAAGGGTTATCCTAATTGTAGATACCCAGTAGTAACAGCATTACTAAGTATTAGGGCCATTTCATTGTGTGATTATTGGGGATTACTGAATTTTATTGAAGGGAAACCCCACATAAAAAGATTAAGAGGAATTGTGATGCAAACGTGGTATTAAGGATCGATTATTTTAGCAATGCAGTCATTCAAAAAAAGAACAGCCATTTAGGACTTTTTTTTCCTGGATATACAGGGGAAAAGGCTTTGCTTTATAATTTTATTGTTATTACAATTAAGAAAAACAATTTGTAAACCTCAAAGTTTAACTTTAAAACATTAGAATCTTGCATTTATCAAGAAGCTGTGATAGAAGTACTATAAAAGCAGTATATTTTCCTCATGATACTCTGCAAGTTTGCCAGTATCATTTCTGAATATAGGGACATTCTATGCATTCTGCAGAGTGTTTAAGGATGAATTTGTTTAGAGATTTTAAAATTGTTTTAGAAGTATAACCATTCTTCTGCTTTTGTTTCTGAACACAGCTGTTTCTAGTGTTTTGCATGCTCTTCATTACTTCACATTCTGCCTTTTTAAATGATAAATAAAACATTTTACATTTACACATACATTTTACAAATTTAAAATCTTTATGAAAATACACCATATTATGGTCACAAGTTTCCCAGTGTTCAATCACATCTACTCCCTTAGTTTTATTCTGGCTGTTTAAAATGATTAGGTAAATACGAATATCGTTCCAAGTTGGAGCTTTTACAAATTAGGTTAATCATTAACCACTCCAATCATATCAGTTACTGCTCCTGTATCCCCCATCACAATAACCACTTTATGTTTGGAAAGTTGAAATGTTCCAGTAAAATAATGTCATCTTTGCTACATAACTTCTTGATGTCATATAGTAAGATGTGTGTACCCATGTCTGCATTAGGTGGTCTACAGCACACACCTAGTGTTAAGTACCTAGAAGTTATATTTCCTAGATAAAATCTAGGAAAATCATATTGATTCTGAACTTTCTGAGCCCTCTTGCTTCTGTTCTCGTGCTTGCAGGCTATTTTGGTATATGCCCCTCCACCACCTCTCCTATCCTGCATGTCTTGCTGAAAAATGTTCTATCCATTTATATTCATCCCCATCAGCTTCTCTTAGCCATGTTTCAGTTATTCTTGTAATGCCCTATTTTTCTGGGTATGTAGTAACCTTGAGGTCATGTATTTTATTCATTTTACATTTAGCCTTGAGATTTAAGTACTTAAGAAAGCATGTGTTATATATATATACAGTATATGTCATTTTATAGTACAGGTTCCCGTGGTCCTTTGGTTGAATTGTCCCCACCTGCTCTAAGCGCATCAGTAACATCTGGTACAGGTTCAACCCACCCTGCTTGCACATTTACCCTGGAAGCACACCTCATGCCCCATAAACAAGAACCCCCTTTCTCTGCACCCATCATTTAGTCCCATGTTAAAACTTCACATTTTCTCTTGCTCACCTGGGCTTGCACATGGCACCGGTAGGTTTCCGGAGAAGGTCGCTGTAGTCATGTAAACCTTTAATGTAATTATCATCCTGTTTTGTTTGGTGTAATATGTTCCAACCCATTACAAGTGGATCCACTTGTCTCTGGCCACAAACTAGTCAAATTCAATGTCTTGAAAATACTTGAAAAGTGCTACATTCTGTCATTTTTAATATGCTATGAAACAGTTTTTAAACTTTAAACTTTATTTTTAACTGCTGTCCCTGAGTACCGCTGAGAGTAGGGTTGGATTAGTCTGCCAAGGCTCTCTCAGTTCCTGGTGACACAGCTACCCCTGTGGCATACTGTGTGCTTCCAGGCTGACAGTGCTCTAAGTTACATCTTTAATTTACAGAGGTACTGTAGGCTAAGAAACTCATACAGGAACGAGTGAAGTTTAATACAGGAGGAGAGAAAGTTGATTTATGTCTTGGGCAAGGTGGTAGAAATGACAGAGACAAACGAGACAGCATCACTGTCTTAAACTGAGATATTATACATAAAATGATATAAAACTGACAAAAAAAGTAATTTTAGAATGACTATGATATAATACAAAACTATGCAGCATGCAAGGTCACAGTCACTTCTTGTGTTCAAGTTTTAATTCCAAAATCAAAGCAAGCTTGTGTTATCGGTAACAAAGCAAGTCTTAATTTTTTTAAGTATTTTATACATGTATACAAATACACTGGTTTGTGTGATTACAAGTGTTTCTGTAAAGACTGAAGAAATGTTGCTGAAAAAGAAAGTCTAAACTTGCATGGATTCATAAATGAGTTGAAATAGCTCATCACTGAGGCATCTGAAGTAGATCCAGAATCATGAACAGTTCTGTAACAGCAATATTCATTTCAGAACATTTAAATGCACATTGGTATCTGTGCTTTATCCTTCGTGCTGAACACACAATGGCAACATGCAATGTAATGAAGGCTGTAAGCCCATGTTTCCCTTTAATGCTCCTTGAGTGCCTTCACACAGTGCTATAAATCATACGTGATATACCGTTGTTTAGAAATTTGCACTTTTTAAACTGTGGATAAAGCTGTTGATTAAATGTAGGGAACCTAAAACCTGCATTTTAATTTTACAGAGTGTCAGTGGCTCCAGTCATGTTTAAAGAAAATGGTAATGATGTGAGACAACTTCTGTTCTCTTCTCTTTTAAAGATCGTCCTGGTCTAACAAGTGTGGAGAGAATCGAGAAATGCCAAGAAGAGTTCCTCCTGGCTTTTGAGCACTACATCAACTACCGCAAACATAATGTGTCACACTTCTGGCCAAAACTCCTCATGAAGGTGACAGACCTGCGCATGATTGGAGCCTGCCACGCCAGCAGGTTTCTGCACATGAAGGTGGAGTGCCCCACAGAACTCTTCCCACCCCTCTTTCTCGAAGTTTTTGAGGACTGAGAGAAGGTGGGCAAGAAAGAGAAAAGCTTGCTTTGCTATGAACTTTCTGAACTGTTTTAGCACTACTGAGTGTGATTTCATTCCATAGCATAGAATGAGCTTCTTGCCTAGACATGGATGAAAACATTCCAACAATGCGGGTACATGTGAATATAGTTTTGTTTTTTTCTTCTTTTTTGATGTATATTTTTATTCCAAGTTGGAACTTAATGGTATTTTGTTCATATTTTAGTCCTATTGTGAACATTCACTTGGTTGTCCGTACCCTTTTTTAAAATCATAAACATGTTTTCTGAATTACATTTTGCCTCAAACTTCAATGGGTTTCAAAAGCCTCAAATCCAGTCCTCCCACTTTCCTAGTCTCTGCCACCAAAAAGCAATTGTTTTCTTTTAAAAAACACTGCTTCGTGTCACATTTTGTCAATAACTAAAGTGAGTTTTTAAATAAGCCATACTTTCCATTCATTTCTCAAAACTGCTGGAGAGCTAGGTAACGTTTTTATTAAGAACAACTCATGGTCCTTTTTATAACACCTTTTGTTTTCCACAAACATACATGTATGAATAACAGCAGTGCACACAGATTAGTGTAGCAGACTTAAAGCCAATATATACTGTATGTGGTTTATGTTTTTTTTACTTTTCAACTTTATGGCCTACAAATCACCAAAACTGTAGATATATTCTGTTTCTTTTAGAAGTTCTCTTCTATTCACCAGTAAGTACTCACACCGAATGAAGTAGGGCGTTAAAGGCAGTCTTGTTATGTGCTTTTGCTGAACGATGCTACTCATATGGTGCCAAAAAATTGAATTTAATGTTTTAGCTCCTGAAAATACATCTGTCTGCACAAGGGCACAGAAGGTGTTCTGAAATATCCTTAAAATAGATGTGTTATACAGTATGCTGTTGTTTTCTTATGTAGCCAGAACATAATGTAGGAGTACACTGTTCTTTTTGATTTATTCTCTTATGTGTTCGTGTGGTTGTCATTCAGTACTCCCCAGAAAAGTTTGATGCAGTGGAGCATTAATATTGAATTTTAGGAACTCTCGATGTGTCACCATGTGTCATATTTATTGTAATGCAGAAATTATCATAAATATGTTCAGGCAGTCCTTCATGCCAGGGGTTTAACTGTTTTGAAATGGCTGAGCCTCTTGCTCTGTCTGAAAATTGGACCTCCAGCTCTATTCCTTAAGAGGTCATAGCTATATTAGTCTAGAACTCACTTTCAAGTGAAACCAAGACTTAAGGAAATGCCTACTGTGATTTAAGCTAACAGAACATCAGCACGATGTCTATTTTTTTTACCTTTCCAAATCCAAAAAAGCCTATGTATTTTACTGAAATCATACACAACTGCCAGTAACACAGAGAACAATTACTCTATAATAGGAAAGGGTGGGCCTTGTGTGAAACGTTAACCATCTGAGCTTCTACTAATTCCTCAAAGCAGCTTTTTGTTTTATGGAAATTGATGCCTTTCATGAACAATAGATTGCAGCAGTGGTAGAATGTTTTTTTTCACTGGAAAACTGCACAGACTCAAAGTTTAATGCACAGACAATCAGAAAGTAAAGCTATCAAGGGTCCCAGTTTACATCAATAATGTATATTTGTATAGGTAAGGGTTAACTGGTTTTTGTTTTGGAGGTACCCTTAATGTAATACAATATCGAATTGCTGATAAAAGAATGTTATATATTCTGCATAAATCTTTTTAAAAACACCATTGTGGGTATTAACTCTTAAAGCAATGGAATATGTTATTCAATAAAATAAAAAGCACCATACAAAAGCTATTTTGCAGTATAAAGGAAAAAGGATTGTATATTTTCAGACTGCAGATATTTTCTATGTATGCATATAATGAACATTTTACTGTTTTACAAAAATGACAGAAATCTTATCTTTTCTTCAATTTATAACAAAAATATACTGTTCAGAAACTTATACATATAGGATTCCTTAATATGTTTCCAGTGTTACTTTTACCATTCCGAAAAGGGGGTTTGGAGAAAGACTGGCCCATCAGATCCCTAACTGCTTTGTAAGGAATAAAATAGCAAATACAAGCCTAACAAAACCAAGCAAAGTAGTTCTAGCAGTATGAAGTTAAAATTCACCCACAAATATAAGGAACTGAAGCTGATTTAGGGTAATCTTCATGACAATACAGTGCTGGCCATAAGCTGAGCTGCAGTCTTAATAGCACAGAAATTTGGTTATTGAAGTGAAGAAGTATTTTTTTAAAAAGGACAGCATAGTTTTGTACCAAATTTAATATGTTGCACAGGGATATTAGTTTGCAGCATTGTAGAAAGATGAGAGTTTATTACTGTGTTTTGAACACTGCTGTATCCCATGTCTGTGGTTGAAAAGAAGATTATAAAGTTGCACTAAAGACGATTATATGTTTGCACTTAATGTGAATTGGCTCTAAAAATAAAGTTGGGTTGGAGAACTCCCTGAAATAACTGGTTCGTGTTTGTTTTCTCTTTCTGGATATAACTTTTTTTTTTAAAAAAGGCTCAAACCTTATAATGATATAAAAGCACAACACTTTCTATATCCGGAAATTGTTCAAGAAGATACGAGCATTCATAGAAAGATTTCAAAATTCAGGGTTTGTTCCAATGTCACAAGTCCAAATAAACCTTTATATTACATTTCAAAGTCAATTCTAATTTTATAATAATTTATAATTCAATTAACTAAATTATTAGATGCATTATTTTTGCTTTTTAGTTTATTTAATTACTGTAAAGAGATTGTTTGCATTTTAATTTCTCTAAGAACATTGCTAGGAATCCAACATGACACACCTTAATATTAAAAGTGAAATAACATTCACACAATAATAACAACAAATCAGGCTTCATAGTGCTATGAAATTCAAACCATAAATTAGCCAAATCATTTTCTTTGCTGAAAGTACAAAAAAGAATCAGAAACAATTGTACATCTAAACAAGTTCTACTGTTTGGATTCAGTATAAGCTGATAATATGGCATATTGTGTGATGTTTGATGCAATTAATTCATACAAACATGATAAGAAACAACTTGACATAACCACCCCTGTGATTTAGATATAATTACTATAATAGGTCTGTTTTTCTTTCTTAAATAAGTTCATTAATACTAAGTTCATCATCTTTCAAGCTACTCGCAGTAATTGAAAATTCTGCTAATGATGTTCCAGGTCAGTGGTGGATAAATTGGTTTGGTTTGTTTCCTCCAATGTTTTAATTTCTCAGTTCAAAGACACCACTTACACTGAGTCAAGATCTTCCTTGTAAACTCCTATTGCTAGCTATTTGATCATAATGGTCAGTTCTAATGCTATGAGCTGTTTGCCTTTCTCATATGAACTTTCACATGAGATATACTGTATGCTGTATACACATAACACCCGAAGAAGGCTCCACAGCCAAAACATTTTTATTTTCTTCTCTTTTCAGCATGGAATAAACCTTTACTTGTTCCTTTGCAGGCTACGCATGGTGACGCTGCTACCTACGTGAACTACTTTCATATACTGTATACTGCATTTTGCAAACATATGAAATGCAAAGTTTCCACTTTTTTAATATCTTCACAACAGTACTCCAAACTGATAATACTATGATATGTAAACTTGATTCAACTACAAGTACACTCTCAATTGCATAAATATTCAACCCCTTTGTTGCGGCAGTTCCCAATCAAATTAGATACGAAAGAATACTTCAAAACATCACAAAAGTAGTGAAATGATCTCTGTATGTAATCAAAGTCATATAACTTGACTTTAATGAAAACGCATCTGTCTCTACAAATGATTTCAGATTTATTTTGACTTATTCAATAGCAACTCAGACAGTAATAGAACTAATCAACACAGAAGTCCTTTCAAAAACAGCTTTTAAAATAAGTCAGGGGTAAAATGGTTGAGAGGACCAGATTAGGGAAAGGTTACTTTTCTTTTGAGTGCCGTGAAGTCCATCATTAACAAGTGCAATGAGCATCATACCATCCAGTGAAGAGAACTGGGTAAGAGGAAAGAAAAACTTTAAAATTTAAATGTCATAAGATGCACTGCAGATACAGTATGTGGCAGGAGACAGAATTGAAATGTTTGGTCTAAATACAAACCAGGCACTAACTATAGTAAGCTGTCCTTTCAAAGTTAGTAGCAGGGCAAGCAAAAAAAGCTTAGTGATGCCACAGTGAAGCCAACAGTAACTTTGAAAGAGTTACAAAGTTCTGTCGTAGAGGAGAGTCAGAGATGAGGCAAACATTAATAATATCCAGCTTTCTACACAAAACTGGTCTATGCAAGTGAGTGGAAAAAGACGTTTTCTAAAATTTCATATAACACACACTGCAGATATGTGGCAGAGGATATGTGGCATTACATACTAAGAGGAGACAAAATCGAATTTTGATCTAAACACAAAACATTACATCTGTCAAAGTCCGACACAGCACATCTCCCAATCAGCACCACCCTAACTGTTAAGCACAAACAGGATGGTGGCAGCATGACCTAATATTATGGAAGTGCTTGTCAGGATCAAGGGAAAATGGATTGTGTAAAGCAGAGATGAAAACCAAAGAAAAATCTGTTTGACTCTCTTAAGAATCTAAAGCTTGGTTGAAAATGCACTCTTCAGCAAGAAGGACAAAGGTCTCAGCACAAGGCTAAAGCAATACCGAAGTGGTCTACAAGAAAATTAAGTCCTGGTGTGGCCTAGGCAATGTCCTGACTTGAATCCTATTTATAATCTTTGGAAACACTCTGAAACTTCTGTCCATCAATTTTCCCCAACAATGTAAGAATTTGAACTATTTTTTCAGTAGGGATGTGTACAATTACACCATAATAATAGTAATGATTGTCAAAGATGCTTATACCAAGACAAGACAAATTCTGAAATTTACTGTTGTCTCATACCTACCAGAAATTAGAATCTGATGTTGACATATTATCCATCTCTCATGTTTTGTTGAGATTAGTTATGTCTTTATGAGATAATAGTGTTGTAATTGGTGTCATTTGTTAAAATTGTCATTTCCTAAAAATCTTTACTGTTGTTTTTTTCATAGAGTTCGGAAATGGGGCAAAATTTTATTAGTCACCAACTCTAGTCGGTACTGTATATGCACTATATATATACAGTATATGGACAGCAGCCATTCCTTAAACCCACCAGGTTAAAACTATCAACATAGAATCCTTGTGCAATTTTTGTAGATACGGAATGTATATTGGAATATTTTAGAAAATCAGCTATAAAGTTGTGCTATTTGGATATAGATAACTTCATTATATAACATAGCATTGTGCTCTTTTAGCATAACAGGTTGAATCAAGGATATGTTCAATATCATGGGATTCTGCACATCTTAGACTGAGTTTTGCACAAAGCATAACATTTTTTTTCATCTTAAGATCTAAACCAATCAAGAACTAGGAAGCTACTGGATACCGCCCTAATTCATTTCTAGAACTCTGCATTTCACATTAAACCTATCGATTGCTTTTCAGGGTGTATTACCTAAATTTATTACTAATTCTGGGTAATTTTGTGTGTGATTCTGCTATATTAAGTGAAGATTTGTCTGTACTTTTCTGTCCAGAGCTATTTGCTTTTAGTGTTGTGTATTTTTATTTTCTTATTTGGTCAGCTTTCAGGTCTTTATTATATTTTTTTTATTTTAGTAGTATTTTAGAAAAAGACTGCTTTTTGGACAAGATGTTGGTTTTCTATTCCTCTGGATTGTATTATGAATCTATGCTATCTTTCAATAATAATAATGAATGTCTTCAAACCTCTTGAAATCCTTCCTTGCTTTGTTTAAGCTGACAATTTCGCATCGCTTTTGCTGGGTTCGGTGTGGCAGACTTTGTGTGCAGCTGCTGTCTCACAGACAGAGTCTGAGATGTTAAAAAACAGGTCCTGTATTATCTCAAATTAATCAAATGCACCTCAGCAAAACGGCTGAGCCTCCTGGAGCAGTTGCCAGTTATATCTGCAGGCTGTAGTATGAAAATAAAAGTGAGGTAGATAACAGGTGTGTGGAAAGGAGAGCTGTGAGTTGTTATTCCTAAGAAAACACTGCCCTGGTTCCCTGGAACACAGTGAAACTGTGTGAAAACCACCAAGGGGATTACATAAATGAAAATGGTAAACAGATTTAGCTGTGGTAGGGAGGATTGTATGTAGACCTAGAGTCTGAAGAAAGACCGTCTGACATATTTCAGACGGATACAGAGCCTAGCTCTGGCATCCAGCCACCCCTGCAATGAGCAACTGACTCATGGCAGTGGTTGGATTCAGATTTCAAAGACAAGCAAACAATACCTCCCTGTGTGCAGCAGATATCAGTTCCAAGTAACTGGAAGAGATTCATTTTGCAAATGGCTACTTTTACCAGCGTTTGAGAGCAAATGATGTCTTAAACACATCAGCAGGTGTGGAGACTGTATATGGTATGGGTTTATGCTGTTGAAGTGTTTCTCCGGACTTTGAAAATGTACCACATAAAAAGCTTACATTTTGATATGACATTTTTGTTGCAGCTTTAAACAACTGTAAATTCCCCAATCTTGCTGTCAATGGAAATTCTCTCCCTTACCCGTCCTAGCAATGTTGGATATGTAAAAATAAATAGAAATTCCAATATGCAATATACTTAACAGAACTTAACAGAACTGGTTTTTATTAAGAAATTAAGCACAAGAAGCAGTGTGTGGTTTTGTTTACAGAAAGTCATTTTGATTGCTACAGTACATATTTTGGCCTGAAAGTCTGTGGTAAAAAGTTCTAATTTGTATACTGACAGGACAGAAAAAAACATGAACAATGTTTTTGATCATTTACAGAGAGGTGTGGGGACAGCATAGTGATAACTGCATAATGTATGCATCTACTAAGCTCACTAAACTCCATGTAATTATTTGAGATGCTCTGCTGCAGCCCCTTTGAGTTTTTGCCTAATCTTGCCTGAATTTTGCACTCTGAAAGTTTTTTTTGTTGTTATTATTAATATGAACGAAAAGAAACAAAAAATTACCCTATTGACTGTGCTGTCCCAATACTATTGGAAGACAATGTATAATTATCCCTTGTCCCTTTGTATTTGTGTATATGTGTTTACTCTGCAATAGGTGGATTTAGTGTGAAGTGCCCTATACTTCAGGTTCCAAGTTGCCATCCCACATACAGTAACAGGAATACACTTGATGGACGGATTTGTGAATTATGTCTCTGGCCATCAGTGATTCGGAAGAATTCCATCCATCCATTTTCTAACTTATGGGAGAGCCAGAGCCTGTCCTGGCAAGCAACTGGTGCAAGGCAGGATAGACCTTTAACAGGATGTCAGTCCTTCACAAGGCACTCACAGACACTTATAAGCCAATTAACCTACCAGTATGTTTTTGGACTGTGGGAGGAAGTTGGAGCAGCCAGAGGAAACCCATGTGAACACAGGAAGAACAAACAAACTCCACACAGATAACACCCAAGGAATTGAACCCAGTGCCCCAGCACTGTGAGTCAGCAACCCTAACCACTGCACCACTGTGTTAGCTGTGAAAATAATCTCAAATAAACATTGTTGTGTGTAACTGCAGTGACTAAATTTAGACAACAGACTGTAATTAACATGTGAGGAACAGTTGGAATACTCTGTCTATACGCTGTCGGAGACATCCACGCCATTGCAGTCATGTTGAGAGTTCAGTATGTAGGCTAACACTGACATCTGCTGGAGGGGACTTCTAATGAGCAATGACTGCAGAGAAAAACTAGTTCAGTAAAGTACAATTAATCAATATCAATGACAAAACAGTTACTAATTAGTAAAAAAGAAAGATGTGCATTAGCTTAATAATGTAAGATCATTCTCCAGCTTAATTTGGTACATTCTACAAGGCTGCTTAAAGGTCATTGTTTTTAATCAATAATTATTTTAGCCCTTATTTTTGTAAGATGATACAGTATAAATCTTGTACCTGTTTTTAAATCATTTTAACTCTAATTAGAAGAGGTTCTCTCAGCCTTTGCAATTTAGAGACAAACCTTTAAAATGCAGACATGCAATATATGATTAAAAATAAACATAAAATCTCAAATATTAAGAATTTTCCTTAAAGATTCTGCAATATATGGCTAAGATATCACTTTAGCATTTATAAAGAAAATGTTTCTGAGGGAAAATTTGAAAAGTTACATGTGTTATGCACACTTTAACTTAGGGTTTGCAAAATCACACTTCATAAATGAATAATTTGTTGTTAATGCATTTACAAACTGTTATACAACCCTCCTTCACCAAATAACCTAAGGCTTAGGATATGGTTCAAGCTATGGTCAGGAATAGGAATATTATTTACTATCATTTAGTGAACAGACTTGACATGTAAATTCATCATGTTTATCATCAACAAGACTCCCATTTCTGTTGCACAGCCTGGACAAACATAGGTGTTAGTGGGGCCAGCAGGGGGCGCTCACCCTGCGGTCCATGTGGGTCCTGATGCCCCAGTATAGTGACTTGATCAATGTATAATTGTATCGCCATCGATCACTACAAGCAACTAGACTCTCCTACTCAAACTGTCCCACTTGGACCTCCCAGTTGACTGCCGGGTCTGACGTACACAACGATTCACATATTGTTCTGCACATCTGCGTCATACTCCCTGCCATCAGAGTGGCAAATCCATAATTCATTACAAAAGAGACCATTAGCAGCTCCACTACAGGGGAGTCCACTTGAGTTGTTGCCCCAGCTCACCAGTTTCACAGAAGCACTGTTCTCTTGGGAAGCAGAAAATAAGGTTAAATCATCTCAACACTTGTGGCCTATAAACTATTCAATTCTGTCACTCATGAATTGACTTAGTGTTTATACAGAAGTCCTTTCAGTATATAGTGGTCAGTTAGTGATCCACATAATTTAATTTAAAAAAGCACTCTTCTTAATACAGTAATAAGAGTTTTTTGGTGCTCAATGTACTGTATATATTGTAATTATTGACCATGCCAATATAACATGTAATAGTGTCAGAATGTTTTTGAAAACATTTCTTAAAATGTAAAATTCCCTTTAACATTGTCAGTTATCAATTACAAAGGCTCTTACTTTGGAAATCATTTTTATTCTGAGATTTATTCAGTAAACAACAATACTGATATTTCTTCTACACTATAACCAGTAAATATTATGACACTGTGCAGAAGATTCTAGAGACATTAGTTTCCAAAAGGTTCATTTTGAACATCTTAAAAGCCATGGTAACCTTTTCAGAAAATGGGTTTCCATGGAAATTGTCTGTAAACAGACAGGCTGGGTACCTGTTTTTTTTATTGTGCTCATTGAGAAAAACAGTCTATTTCTGTCACCTGTTCCCTGCATTACTTGGAACACTGCCACTAGCCCACCAGGAAGCAGTCTTTAAAAAAGAATAAGATAGCAAAGAGAGGCCCACCTGGAAAATATGTTACAATACTGCCATTTTGTGTGAAACATTGGAATTACAAGCCACACTTTTCTATTTTAGAGATGCTTAAAGCCACAAGGTAAAAAAATAAAGCTTATTCCTTTAATTTTGGTATTCATTGTCATGTTTTTCACTATCATATTAAAAAAAGATAACTTATTTTTTGGAGAGAGCAACTGTAAGGAGTAATATTTACCTCAAGACTTAAGTCCTGTCTTCAAAGTCTAATAAAGTGCTCAAAGCTATTGAACATTTGTGTAGGACCCTTTGTGTAGCCTTGTCATAGCAAACACAGGTCAGTGATGAACAATGAGACACGAGTGTCACAGTGTTCAGATCTTACGATTTACTGCCTTTTGCCAGTATAACACAGTTTAAATGCTTTCTTATATAGAAATGTGCACAGTATCAAAGGTCACAGATTTCTGATTCTTAAGTACTGGATTTACTGTACAATACTGATGGAATCAAACAAGTGCATTTTGTTTTCCATTTTTACTCCTGAATAATATAACCATGATTCTTACGCCTCATAATAAATCTACATGTATTAAAATATTCTAATTTAAGTATTACTTGACATTTTATTTTATACCTTACAAAATAGAATATCCTATGGTGGCCCAATGTGTCATTGTTCCCCACCTAAAAATCGCTGGGACACAATTGGACTTTTTTTTGTAAATATTCAACATTTTCCATTTTATTATCTATGGCCCTTATCTGTTGCATTTGACATGCCTTAGAGTGATTACTGTGCCTTACATACCAGCTAGGAAGAAAATTCATTAAAGCTTCTGGTTTCTATGAATAAAATAAACGTTTGTGTCTCATTGTGCTCCACTCTCCCCATTTCTTTGAAAAAGGCACAAAATTGCTCATGATGATTGCTATCTCTTTTTCATGGCAAGATAGATTTCACAGAAATGAGGAGCAATCAGTGACTCCTGATAACAATTTGCAAGAATGCCACATTGTGATAAAAGGAGATTCCATATTATCATTGTATCATCAGCAGGGAAAGTCAATTACTTTCAGAGGCCAGTCAGAGTCCCTGGCTGCCAATGGGATAATTTCAATAAGAGTTTAAATTTTACTTGAGAGATTGTCCTGACCTGTACCTTGCCTTTTCATCTGACATCATGCCAATAATGGGAAAGATAGAAGCCAATGTGCAAATTAGATATACATGGAGCTCTTGTGCTTTCTTCTAGTCTGGAGAACATAAGAGTTTTCATGAACATGGAACAGACAAGAGAATCACCCCCAGGAAATACATGCACGACACCTGTTTTGGAATTGTTTAAAGCTGGAATCTCACATTGTCTTTTAAGAGCTTTTCCAAAACTGTACTTTAAATGTCATTGGTGTGGTAGACAGTATATTTAAATAAAAGAATACAGTAAATACTTAACCCAGAGGTATGAAATGAAACTGCCCAGATTACAGTGTTCCTGGCCGAAAACGGTGGAGGCGTGGGAACATCAGGATGTGAATCAGATTCCTTACCGACATGCTCTCGAGACAAGCTAGCATAACACAACCTCTTTCGCATTTTCACATGAAATGCATGTTTACACAACAAGTGTGGATTTCCTGTTTTACCTCATTCTCAAGAGTAAGAATTGACCTTTTTTTCCCCGCTACTTACCAGATTGTCTCGAAAAATGTGCACGCACATCAACATATGACGTGTGAATAATGAGAGTGGATGTTGAAGAAGACGATGTGATCCTCGTGTAACAATGAAAAGTGTTTATTACGACAGAGATAGTTCATACATTCATATAACTGATACACAGCAGCATTAACCAGGCTGGCTGAACTTGCACCATACTGCCTTGTCTCTTCCAGCCTTAACAGGAAAAAAAAATAACACAAAACAGATGTAACAATAAAAGGGCACAGTGCTATGCATGTGAAATAAAAATTCTGTAGCCAAATTAAATATGCCATACACACAAACAACTTCGCCATCTACCAGCTATAAAAACAACATAATCTCTGTATATGAATGAAAGGTTATAGTGTTGCTGCTTGATATTTAATGGAGTTTATAACAGAAGTTCAGGAGAAAGGTTAGATTCTAACCTCACACACGTCTGCTTGCCTGTGTATATACAGTAAGTCTCGCACCCTGATCCTCCACCCCATTTTGCCATCTACACCCCTGCAGCAAACACCCCAGCTAAGTCCTTGCACTAGTAAGGTGGGGCTTGGGCAACCTCTAGGATCTAACCTAATGGCTGAACTGTCATTCAGGACAGGGATTTTCAGCCAGGGGTTATCTATGAGTGTCCCCACAGATCGGAAGGCCGGAAAATGTACGTTTTTGTTTTCTGTTGGTGGAACCTGAATAGGTGGCTCATATGTACAGTAGAATCAGTTTTTAACCTGACAGTCCTATTTTAGCCAGTGTCCAGGGTGTTTCTCGAAAAGAGGAGGGGTATAACCCCAGCAGCCTGGGTAAATTCTCCCCTGGTCTTTATCCGTCACCGTCTCCTTTTGTGCTGCCGCCCAAAACACACGTTAAAGTGGAGGTGGGTGAAAAGGTGTGACCAGTTAGTCCTGATAGGCTTCGCTTTCTGGCTCCACCACAGGGTAATGTGAGATGAGCACAAGGGAGTACAAGAGGTGGGAGTGAGAAGGGAAGGAACACCTTGGTGGTTACCCAGAGATAAGATGAGATGATCAAAGTGGGTTTAAGAAGAGACGAATGATTATTAAGGGAAAAGGCGTTCCTCTGCCTGAAGCTGGGGAAGGGCTTAAGTACATGATGCCTAAATGAAGGCAGGTACATGCTTCTTTATAATACTAGCCTGGTTCGAGCTGGTCAGATGGTATTTATTCTCCATCACCTACATTGTAGAATAAATACTGGCTTTTTCCCGACTTCTTGCAGTCCTGGTATTTCAAGTTCAAGTGCTGCTAATTATCACCATCCCCCATCAAAGAAATACTTCATTAGATTCCTCTGTAAATGTCAGCTTCTAATTACATACACATCTGTTGTAGTAGTCTTCCTCCATAACGTGATTTCTTTTTTTGAATGGCAACACTGATGTTTAAACGTTTATCAGCTACTTTATCAGCAGCTTATTGTGGTACTTAATCGAGGGAACAGAGAAAAAAAAATCAATGACTGTTACTTAACAATTTTTTTAAACATAAATCATGACAGCCTTAATCAACAAGCCCGTCGAGAGATCAAGTTTCAACTTGCTCCAGAAAGGGAAATCTGACAAAAATATTAAATTAACATTTTGTCAGTTCTATTTTGAAATGTTACTACTTGAAAAGGGTAATGAACTTACATTTAAGGCCTATGTCTTAGTCGCTTCGGGCTCTTCTGTTATCAATGTGCTTTTTGTAAGTGTAAATCGTAAACTAAACTCAGTGCTGTGGGTGGTACAGGGCCTGGGAAGTACATAACCTTTGCACCTCACTCTTCAATTTAAATAATCACTTTTCCTGTATTGTCAAACACTCCATTGCATTCATTTGTATTTATCCTTAACAATCACTATAGAACAATTTCAATTTTATACAAAGAATTTGTGTTTTTATTAGAGTCATTTTAATAATTGACTCTGTGTACACTTTACATTCTTCATAGAGAAAAGCATGTATGGAATAATTTATTATGGATTTAAATTATTTTTATTTATTGTAGTATAATATTAGGTAACCACAAATTAGAAAATATTAAACAACATTAGCAGTGAGGCAGTTTGTGACAGTAGCAATTCTAACAATGGATTTGTATTGAAAGTCTCCTAAGGCAGATGAAATCATGGTTTTCTGGATTTATGCTCCTAATATAGTGGTACCTGCTGGTACAAATTCACCAGCTTCTATGAATGAAGATCTACAGAAGATCTTTTTATGTGATTTAAATGTGTAATACAAATGAGTATTTTGCTTACCTTAAAATTGGATAGACATTATTTCTTCTTATACAGTAGTTATTTGAAATGATTTAATTCAATGATCTAATAATTTGAGCAACTATACAGACATTATGCATGTGTAATGATGCAAACATTTTATGACTGGTTTTGGGATGAGATTATTGATTATTTTGAATGTTGTATTTTTAAAATATTATCAAATGGAAATCAAAATACTAAAGGAGAACATTGTACATGCAAAGTTTTTGTAGGCATTCTTGATTCCCAATTATTTTTGTAAGTTGGAATTCATCATAAAAAGCATGGCTATGTTTGGAACATTAATATTAATATTGCTTGAAAATATCTTATAATACATATGTGTCAATTAAACTATTCAACTGTTAATTAAAAAGCTAACTGGAAATAAGTTACAAAATGCAGAGGGCACACTATGTAGTCAAAACAAATTCATAATTTCTAAATTTGCTTTTTATACCTTCAAATTAAAGTAGTAAAATATCATTATGGTTCTTATTCATTTATTTTGGAAAGCATGTTTGAATATGCTAATAAGAATATGTTTCCTTTGTGATTGCTCATGTGAGCAAAGAACAGTTACAAATGGGAAGGAGCCATTTGGCAATTTATTTAATTACAAATTGTTCCACAGATCTCATCCTTACAATTTCTTGAAGGAAGAGAGGATATCAGCTTCCACTGAAATGTATGCAGTTTAGTTATGGATGGTAAGCTGACCCATCTTCCCAGAACACATTGTGTAAAAAAGGGTTTCTTTTAAAGTTTTAAATGTACCTCCATGTAGTTTCATATTTGTGATTCACTGGTTCTTGCTTCAGTACTGGTTCTGAACAAGTCCACCCGTTCTGCTGAGTCTAAAAAATAGTTTTTTTCAACGGAACGTGGACTTAGAACAAAGTAAAAAATAATACCTATTACTTTTTATGTACAGTGATAAATGTTTTTACAGTGTAAAGATATGGTGAAGCTATTGTAGATGCAAACTATAGAAAAGACATCACTATAAAGCTATTGGAAAGACACAACAATGTCCTATTCGTACACCATGGTAAGCTTTAGTATTTTTCTAAAAGCAAATGTTGAAAGGAGTAATATTTGACATCTTTGTCAATGAAAAATAGGAAGCAATAATAGGAAGTAAGTAATCCTAACAGCTATTATAACAGGATATAATAAGGAGTGTACAATGATAACATAGCTTTAACCTTTATAAAGACACAATGTTATTATTTTTCAGCCTCTTGAGATTTAACTTAGTTACTATCATAGCCATCAAATGGACAGAACCAATGTCCTCTCTCCATTTTGTACTTCCTCCTTTTATTTGATTTCCTGTGCAGCTCAGCTGGTGAACTTGGTAGTCACTCCCTGGCCTGGAGTGTGAGCTGAAAGAGGACGTTCCAGCCGCTATCAGGGAGATGAATGGAACAGTGCTCCACGAAGTGGTCACCATCTGGAGCTCTTCACACTCACAGAGTGAGCTGGTGAAGTTCCAGGAGTGCAATCTGGCTCTGAAACGCTCAACACCCGTTCTTCTGCAGTTAGGCCAACTCTACTCCTTGTGTGGCATTTTGCATCCAATTGTGGGGGTTGAGGTTTGCTGCAGTCTTCCAGGTGGTTGGATTTTTGTCTATTCATTGTGGAGTGGGCCTGCATTTTGCTGAATGTAGGGGTGGGCTGCTTTAATGAAAGGACTGTGGCTCTTGAGGTGCTGGACTAGCAGGACGTGAAGATACTTGTGAGAGAGTGGGTGTGTTTTTTTGCCTGGCTGTCTTGAGTGCAGCTTATCTGGTGGCAACCGCATGCTTGTGGCGAAAGGGAGGAATGCTGGCAAGGATAGAAATGCAGTTTGTGGGCGTAGGTTTGAGGCAACCACAGATGACTGGAAGGATTGAGTTATGTTACCACCATTACTGTGTGGGCATTTCTGCATATATTAGAAGCCTACATCTTTGATAATTATGTTGAAAACAGTTGAAACGGCCGTAGGCACCACATTAAGTTTTTAATGTAAGTTGGGCTCTCCTCTTGTTTGCAAATTGTCTTGTGTTCTCACTGAATGCACCTTGTACACTGCTGGGATTCAATCAGTCTCTCTTAGGCACTTACCGGACCTGAGCCATAGAGCACCTCCATAGAAATGGTGATTTCCACTCCACTAAAACACCAGCCTCACATCACAGAAGACTTTTAAAGCTAACAAAGTTCATAAAGAGATTAAATCAGCCCCAGTGGTTCTCAAACTTTTTGGACCAAGTACCACCCCTGATCAAACCAAAGCATCCAAGTACCACCTACAAGTCATATTCTCATAGGAACCCCAGAAAATCTCAACGACCAACATGAGTGCGTGCACACACGCACACACTCACACACACGTATAATAATAATATACTTTATTTTATATAGCACCTTTAAAGGTGGCTTCTCAAAACGCTTTACAGAATGACAACAGGAACAACAACTATTAAAAATAAACAATAAAAAGCACCATTTCAGTGAGAGGGGTGAGCCTGTTTAGTCGAGCAAAGCAGATGTGAATTCATTGGTCGAGCCTTGATACAATTTACAACTTTGACAGCAGGGTCTAACAGATTTTAAATCCTCAGGCATTTTCTTGATTGCCAAGGGCTCACGGTGATGCTGAAATGTGTGCTCTCCTGTAGTTTTTGTTGGTAGCGGCTTACAAAACAGAAAGTCCTCATGGGACTTGCCCCTCAAACTCATATCTAACGTAAATGAGCAAATTGGCCAAATCAACGACACCTACAGACTCATCTAATTGCAGTGAAAAGTATCTGCTCATCTTAACAAACTCTTATCAGCGTACAGTACAGTAGTTTTGACATCATCCGCCATATCAATAATTCTACGAGTGACTGTGTCATTCGAAGGGGGCAGCAGGTCGAGCTGTTAAGCAGCTTTTTCTCCACACATAATACGTTTGCTCTTTTGCCAACGGTAAACAAAGTTCTTCAAAAATAATGTGGGGCTTACCTGCTTTAGCAATCCGCAAGCTTGCATTTTCCCCCGTTTCCGTTTCAGGAGTCCGTTTCAGGAGTTAAAAGAAGTTTTTATTTCATGCGCATGTGAGCGAAACAAGAGACGCTCGGTGCATTTTTCTCAAATGAACCTAGGACAGTCCTTAAATATTTTTATGTTATCTATCACGTTGTCTTGTGCTCACAAGATTGACAGTGTTCTAAAACCATGCACATTCTCCTACCTCCCTATTTGCTCGAGATAACTTTTTTTTAAATACAATTGGCCACTTCCGTTCGTAGCAAGCATTCCTATACAATAGTATAGAATTACATAGTAGCTCTAGTGTCAAGTATTAGCGCTATATCGTAGTACTTGGGCTGCGTATTTGACACAAACTTATTTTATTAAAATAGTAAATATGAAAACCCGTCCTGATTTTTCAGTGCACACAACACATTTCCAGGGTCATCTGGCGTACCACCTGGGGGCGCTCCGCGTACCGGTACACGACCCATAGTTTGAGAACCACGGGGTTAAAAGATTTAATGAGTCCTGTTACAATTTGAGATGTTCTACATAGTATATCATGTTGTCTTTTAATATTGTAAATATTTTAATAAACATGGAAAATACACTTACATTTGCATACAGTACAGATGAAAATCCTGTTCTTATTAATACAGTATACGAGAAATCATTTTTTACACAGATGACAGCTAATTATATCCGGATACAAACAAGCTTATTTGTTAATGTTGCATTTGACTCAAAGTCTCCTGAATGTGTTATGTTGTGTATACTTTTTTTTCTAAAATATGGTTTTCTACATGTGCACAGGGAAGGCTTTCAAGGATGTACTGTACACTAATACTGCAAAACTTAGTCCCTATGCTGGTTAGCAAGAGAAAAAAGTATTAGGGTATTTTTAGGCAACAGCACTAAGGCAAAATATTCACATGTAATACCTCATTCATATAACTAGATATTCAAGCTTACCTATTCTCTGCAAAAAACTATGTTGGCTTATTTTAGTAATTTGTTTAGTCACAATAAACTACCGAGCATGCAAATTTAATTCAACATGCTCACAACTGAAAGCACTACAACATTCATTCTGTAAATGTACAGCAAACTATTATCAATTACCTTCACCATTAGAACACATAAGACAAAATACCTATTCACAAAGTCCTTGGTTTGCAAAAAGCCTATGGAAGATACATACAGATCTTGTTTGTCTGTTTCCAAGTTAAGAAAACTTCATTCTGATGTTACAGAAATGAATTTTGTTTTTCTCACTTCAGATGGGAAAGGCCTAGACAACTTTATCTCTGGTTTTGAAACCCACATCAGTACAACTTAACACTTCAGAGTTTAACAATGAAGACATTAACGTCTTACCGTATGCCCAAATTCTTATCTTATCTTACAAAAGAAAATAATATGAGCACATTTAACCATAATTGAACATTGTGTTAACAGATTATTAATCATTTTTAATGAAGCAGTTCATTCAAAGTGGGGTAAAGAGGTACTAACAAGAGCACATGCTGAATGCTGAGTAATTTCCCTGTTCTAAACGTCCGTAAGAGAAATCCGATCTAAAATAACAGAAAAACACACCCTGCTCTCCAATTAGCTTTCTTAAGAATCTATTTTTATATTAACCAAAACAGTAAACAGAACTTGCAATCACTATAGCTACTGTTAAAATAATTCTTCAAAATATCAGGAACCTAACTTTATAGGAAATGGTTATGTGTGGAGTTCTATGGATTCCATCAACAGCACCTTCACAGTCATAAATTTAACATCAATTTTTCCCGATAATACATTTTTTTTAAATGTTCTAGAACAGATATTTACAGATTGAAAGTGGATTATGTGTATGAGATTCTACAAAATCCACAGAACACAGTTTTCTTCAGTTTCAAGTTTGTGAATGGGGCCTAGAGCAGTTTACCTCCTTGTGCTGTGGTACAAGGAAAGATCAAGTCAGAAATCTCTTACATTAAAGCTGGACAAGAAAGATGACTCATAAAAAATGTATCAGACCTTTGCCATGCTTGGCACACTGTCATCCTTATTCTGTATGGGTGAACATTTCAACACATTTTACAAAAAACAGATTTGAACCTGCATGACTGTCAAATTATAAAGAAATTATATTCTGAACATCAGGTCTTAATAAATGTAAAAACCTGTTCCATGATCCAGTTCAATAAGCATTTTTGTGCAGATAATATGGAAAAAAGTGTACAATGTTTTATACAAAATTAAATAATATTTTTTGAAAATAATATTTTATTGTGAGGTAAGAATAACTCACAAAAAAAGGTTTTAAAGAATAGAACAACTCTATTCTTTAAAGAGTTAAAGAATAGCTCACAATTAAAAGATGATATTTGAAGCTGTCTACTTCCCTATAAAAATGATCAAATAAAAACCTGAAAAAATAAGAAAACGAAATGAAAATGTTTTCCCTGAATACAAACACCTTAAAAGAAGTGTTTTGGCTACCACATCTTTGTACTATATTGTAACATTAATGCATTTGATTAAGCAATGTATCCAGACACCCAGTCGTAGAATACAAATGAAAGAGCCTTTATTACTTAGAGTGTAGTTCTGACAGTGCAACACATACTGTAGATAGCAGCCAAACCTTTTCTGTAAAAAAAGTAAAGAATTCCATATGAATTGAATAATTTTCATAAAATCTGATTGCAAGCATTGATTATAAATTGAGAAAAGTGAAGAAAATGACATTCTGCTTCTGTACAAGGTTCTGCATATATCTTTATTTATATGGATATATATTATATCTATATACTGTATAATGTTTAGTTTACTTTTCACAGAGGAAAATAGTAATGACGTACAACCAAGACAAATGTTTTGGGATGTGCTGGTTACATGTATACATACAGCATAGAGGCGGGTTCATAAGATCACAACTTGAGTGAGGTGAGGGGAGAGATGACAATAAAACGTATGTCAACACGGGCACACAAACTTAAGGGAGCAAAGAGATGAAGTTTAGAAATACAATTCCCTAAACAATCTTCATGTGTTTTTGTTCCTGTCAATACATCACATTAATCATTAACCTGCAATTACAGGAAGGGAAAAACAGCAGCTCTGGAAGTGCAAAACAGAGACCCTGCAAAACAAACTGAGGAAGTTACTCAACTTGTTCTTCATGACCTCTCGGCACATCCTCCTAAATAGCTTTTTATAAGTACAAATACTGGAGTTTTGCTCGAAAGATTTACTAGAATAATTTCACAATAGCTTAGACCCTTCAATAATGACCTACTTAAAGTCTTCTGCTGTACAGTGCTTATTTTCGATATTTTTTGTTATACAACTTATTGCAATCATCCTTAAAGTGCTGTCATCCACATTTTTTGCCTAACTTATACTCTCACCAGTGTTACTTTCAAGTCGTTTTCTGTAAATCCGCCTCTAGACTGATGTGTGAAAGACGTTTTTGCTGCTGATAAAGACGAAGAAGAGTCAACAGACACTTTAAGCTACTGAAATCAGATGTAGCACCACTCTGTAGTGGTGAGATGGTGGCACTACCACACTACCACAAATGCTCAAACGTGACTTTCAAAAACAGATTCTTCCCACTCCCAACCTGCTCTCCCACATCCAGCATCGTCTAACTCCCGGCTTGTGTTTTTTTATATACACATAACAATAAAAATAAACTTCTTTATTTGAATACTAGCCATCTGTAACTTCATAACTGCAGAAAGAGACCACAATCGTTACACAATTATTCTGGGCAGTGATTGAAGACTACAAATATAGGGTTGCTCTATGCATGTGGTAGAATTCAATACTGCTGATCAAGGTTTTAGGATTGTGAGATCTCTTTCCTATTTAAAGAACGTCGTAGCTTCCCAAAAACACTACCAATAATAACAATACAATACACAATTGCACCATTACTACCAACTGAAATAAAAGAGAAATGTCATGTATCTTCCCGTTGTGGGATAAAATCCATCTACTTTAAATTGCTGGCAGATCAAAGCTTTCTATGGAGAACAGGCAGAAAACATTCACAAGATCTGATCAAACAGGATAGCCATGCATTAGCAGCAAATACCACATTCTATTATTTAATTTTTTGAGGGGTAAAACATTATTAAGCCCCATTACTGGCCAGGCATTATGCGAGGTTTCATTAGGCACAATCTGTCTTTTGAACATCTACTGTATATCAACCTCATCATGCCTGGACACATTAACTATGGTGGTGTGCAACACAATTCGATAATAATATACCTCTCTCTGTAACTAAACAAAGACAACAAAAAAAAAGACAAAAATGGTCACATATTGCACTCATATTGTAGACAGCTTTTCTTTCAACAAAAAAGGTGCTTCTTAAGAGTTTTGTCCTTGCAAACAGCACACACGCATAGACTTTTGTGCGTGTTTCTGAGTTTCTGCAACAGGCAGATAAGCCATACAGTACAGAGATATTCAGTCTTGCCTCTTAACACACTTTTTCCACAAAGAAATTGTGAAGGAAAATGTTAAGTATGCACATAAATAGTAACATTCTACATAATAAAATATACAACAAAATAATTGAATTTGAATGTAGTAGAAGGGTCCAGAGACAGAACTGTATGGTCTATGGATGAACTTTGAAGGCTAGCAGTTCCTCTGAGTGCATGTTGTTCAAGGAGCGCAAATCAGGTAGCTTCAAAAGAAGTTTGGTAAAGATAGAGGCCTCGTTCGGGTGGTTTTTCATGATTAAGGTTCTGAGTGCCCTGATAAGAGTTTCCTGCAGTGCTTCCACCGAGTTCACATTCTCGATCCCTGAACGATCTGCAGAGAAAAGGGGCACAGAAATAAAACACGGCTGTAAGAGCAATGTCTTCAATTAATTAAAATCTACTCTTTCATTTGTTTTTTTAAAAGTTGTGTGACATGGAAAGACAAAGATGATTTTGTAAGCAATTGCAACATTTCGTATCGGCAGGTCACAACATGCACTGGTTTTCATTCCAGTGAAGCTCTTTATTAATTAAACCTATCAAACCCTGAACGTTTCCCTTTTTTTCCAAGTTAATTAAACTCTCACATCAGAAGGATGGGGTCAGAATTTAACGTGACCCCTGTGTCAGATGTTACCTGTGACAGATCCCCTCCCAAGTAGAGTTAGTTTTTAAATGACCAGATAGTCATTTTATTCACTGAACATACATCCCTAAAAATGCTTATAATATGAGAAATATGAGACACGTGTCTTCCCACCTGTTTCATTACATCTTTAATGGATTACCAATTAGGAGTTGTTTGGAAAGCTATGGTAGAACAACTATTTTTAAACCATGTTACACAGATCTGTTTGCTCATTTAAGTGGAATAACATCTATAATAGAAATTATTGAACTTAAATGTAGATTTTATTTAAAACGTAAATGTAGAAATCAGCTACAATTAAGAAACGTTTTAAAAGAAGTGTTCAATTAAAAGCTATGTTGGAACAAAAGCCAGAAAAGAGAAGTTTCCCAGAACCAGGTGTAGGAAGCACTCCTGCAAGACTATTCAATCCCATTACTCAGCTTCTTCATATTTGCAGTCACAACATTCATAGAAAAACAAGCTAATCTTAAAGACATTATTTAATCAAACCGTGCAAAAACACCTCAAGACCACTGCTAGGTATTTTAATAGTTTTATAAAATAACTAGGCAATTATAAATGAATCGCTTATGTGTTTAATTACGAGCATGTGTTCGATACCACAATTATATCTTATTAATTTTATTTTAGAAAATAAAAAATCATTATTTCCTAAATTAGAACTTAGAATGGTGGCACCTACAAATTAACACATGGGCCAACTGTACTTTATCTTATGGTATTTGAAATGACCAGAAAAAGTCGTACAACATTAAACATTTTCTCACATGCCAAGGCATACATGATACGTCTTTTTTTGTAAACTGTAGGACCAAACTGCCAGGCACGAACAGAAACGGCCTTTACTTACCAGCAGAAACCAGAACGACTGCAGTGAACAGGCTCATTTCCTCCTCACTGAGCTGCAGAGCAAGCAGTTTCTCACTGAACTCAAACATTGAGTTCAGCAAGTCTCCTGCCCCCATGGAACGCAGTGCATCCACGCTGTACTTTTTCCCACTTAGGAAAGTGACTGTACGGTCTTTAGCATCGAACAAGGATGCAAAACGTACCATTAAAACCTGTTCAGGTTAACAGAGCATAAGATCAGGGGAAGAAGAAAAAGCATTCTATAATGCTCACACTCAATCAGACCAATTTTCAAACACAGAAGAAGTAGATCTGTCTGAGAAAATACCCATTTTCCCCTCATATTTTGTTCTAGAATTTTCTCTTAAATTCATTTAACTCAGATTTAGCTCTGTAGATGTAAAACTATCCAATGCTGGCAAATAAGGGACAAAAATGCCCATTTGATCAAACAAAACCACAAAATTGAGGCTGAATGCATGCATGAGGGTTTCAAGGCTCAGACTTTAAAGTAGAATTCATCCAAACAAGAAATGTAACTTTAATAAGTTAATTTCACAGATTTCTCAGGATGATTAATGATTGATAAGAGATGCTCAAAAAGTGCCCGGCGAAAATCATACTCTACAATGTATTTGAAAACTTCTAAATTAAAATTTCAGAAATATTTTTCAGACAAAATGACAACGATGTAATAAATAAAAAGGCTTCAAATTCCACTCAAACTTAACAAATGGTGAACTGATGTTTTTAAGAGGTGGACAACATATCTCTGTGTGGCATTGTTGTTGCCTTTGGCTCTCACATTTCTGCTATTTAATTCAAATGTCTTACATGTAGTAAGTACCCCTTAATCTACACATCCCTGTCTGTATCCCTAGTTCCTGAATGTAATATGTTTAAAGCACAACTGGTGGCATGAGTGAATATACCAAATGAGACAAAGTTGCTCACTGATGTGTAATTCTGCATTTTAACCACAGTTTCAACAGAAGGCTGAAGAATAATCCACAATGAATAAACTTAAAAAGATCAAATCTGTTTGAATAACAACTAGAGAAGGACTCAAAGATCCATGCTTGATCCACGTAAAGCTGAGCTCTGAACCCTAATGCTTTGGTGAGTTGGTACTTAAAATCACACACCTCAAAAGTGCCAGCTTTCAGCAGGCTGACTTGGTCATGCTGACAGAGATCTCGGAATCCGGGGATGCGTTTGGCGAACTCCACCACCTCTCGCACAGCTGGGGTGAAGCTCATGGAAAATTCCTCCCAAATATCGTGGCCTGACTTGCGTGGGTCAACATAGGGAGACATACTCATTGGACAGACCTACAGAAGCACAAGAATATTCATAAATATGAAATGTAAGCCGGTACAATAATAAATTATAACACACATTACCTACAAAAATACAGACTAGCAGAAATAAAACTTAATGATGATCATTAAATGTTGCCTGATGTCAAAGGGAGGGTGGTTGATCTAAAATACTAGTGTCAGCACAGACTTATTTTTGTCCTTTCACTCTAACGTGCAGAAATGCTAAAGAGAAAAGAGAAAACACAGCTGATAGCTCTGACATCTGAAGTGAAAAGACGTCAACAGGGAGTGTAACAGTCTGTACATTTAAAAAATGCAGCACAAATTGTACTCAAATTCTCCCAACTCCCAGGTTTTGACCTCATTCCGATTTGCCGAAGATGTGTACAGTACTAAGAAAAAAATATTCTTCACAGTACACATATATATTTCTGTGGACCTTGCAAGTAATACAGATGGTGCAGTTTTCAAAGGCACACCATGCCTATTGCCATGAAAATTATTTCACTTACCAAGTACATCCTGTTTCCCCCACTCCACACAGGTCCAGTGAAACTCCTGCTGGCTGTTTGATCATGGTCTTCCTGGCCTTTAAGGGAAAAACTGTTTGTATAGCCTGGGCAGCAGCCACTGGCGAGTCCATTAACTTGCCTGACGGGACAGTAAGCCAATGAATCCTTTCTAGGAAGTCCGTTGTTTATATGTGGGTTCCTGCTGGCCAAATGGTGGTAGCCACCAAAGCTGCTGTGGGCGTTCCTGTTGTACCAGCTTCCTTGCTTCTCCTCTGTGCTATCACTTACCCTCTCTCCCCCATTCAGAGAAGGCAGATCTTCACCACATGGACTCGGCTGCTCCTGGTTATACATGAAGGTCTCCTTGTGGGCCCTGGTGACACTCCCGATGACCTCTTCCTCGCCACTGTCGGAACTAGAGGACGAGGGCGTCAGAGCCGTCTCCATCTCATCCAGGCTGGGCTGGACGGGTTCCGGGTCTGGTTGGGGATCCTCGAGGACAGAGGGGGCGGATGAGGGGGGCAACGAGGAGAGAGAATCCCGTGCATGTTCGGGAACAGCCTCATTGGCCAGCGCCTGTCCATGGAGCTGACTGCTGTTCATAATGCTGTTCATGGCGCTCTGCATCTCCAGCAGCATGCGCTGCTTTTCCCTCTTTGGGATGCGGCCAAATCGAACAGCTGGAAGTAAAAAAAGACGAAAAGGAAGCAATCAGCAATGACTGTATAGTTTAAGCTATCATCATCATGTGTCTTATTCACGATTACAGTGAAACGCTGATGCTAAGTCTATTCTAATTTCATGGAAATGTCATGACGAGGGAGGAAAGAGAAAACGTTCCTGTTTGCACCATCACTACCATACAATATCACAAACTATTTCGCTTGGCTGCCCAAAAGCAAATTTAACAAATAGAAAAATCAAGCCACACAATGGCTACCAACTCATTTTTTCAACTAGGGTTGCAGGCAGTAGGCGAAAAAGCATTCTCACCATCTCTGGACATTCCAACTAATAAACACTTTTTAAATCGGCATTGCTGGCATCGGTTCCTGTTTATTCGCATTATTGGACAGTTTTCATTCTTAAGGCACTTCTTATACTGGATATTTTGTTGGATGCTCCGTCTGAAAAAACCCTACAAAAAAAAAAGGAATTTGAAATGTCACTCTTCAGGAGCGCAATTTACAAAACAAATACAAGCATTACACTGTAGGTCTTATTCCTGGCTGTCATTATGCACACTTCCACATAAACAGCTGTTAGGTCTGTTGCTTTAGGTCAATAGTTAACGTAGCCACTTGACAACATCGGTGGATTTCTGAGATATCTAAGACACGGATTTCTTCAGTTCTTTTTGACTAGTCTGTATAGTTCTCTACGTAACTTTTAGTGCATAAGAAAACACATTTCGAAGTTTGAGTTCTGCCACCTAATGTATAACTATTCATATTTAGGCCACAAAATGGAATATAAGTCTAAAATAGAAATGTGAACTATTTTTACAGAAACTTGTCATTCCCTAAGGATATTGATCTCAGATCTACAGTTAAGTTCAGGTGGCCATAACCTAGTTTATCAATTTAAAGTATCTCTTCTATTCCACTGAAAAAAAAATGACAAAATTCTTAACTTTTAAAGAATGTAAAATCATATTAAAAAGGAATATTTACTGAAAAGCATTAAACAAAACTGCATAAACCAATTTATAACACAGAACCTCCACCTCAGGGAACAATTGCTTGCAATCCAACTCTATGTCCCTTGTGAGACTCTAGAAATAATGAGCTTCTTTTTGAAAGCAATTTTTATTAATAATATAGAGTTAAAATTGCTTTCAATACTGATCCAATGTGAAAGGCGTTTTTATGGAAAACTTTCAGGGCTGCATAAATAAGAGTCTGCTAGCAAATCAAATGTATTCACACACACAAAGGCAAAAGGACCATTAGACTGTTCGAAGGCTGCAATTTTAAAGTAGTACTCCAAACATTCTGCTTTAATATGTTACAGAAGCAGGCTTAACTCTCAATACTGCAGATCCATTCTTTGCATTAGCTTCTTCAGTCAATAATAAGACAACACTGGAAGCACAATCTCATGAGAAGTTTTGTTTCCTTTGTGTAAGTATACAATGGGGAGTTTATTTTCTATAAATGTATATTCTACTATATGGGTTGCTTTTAATTTGTATTACTAGGATCTGAAACATCCTAACAGGCACTATTTACACTGGAACTTATGCTCACCTTACATCCCTCACAGGCATGAACACCGTAGTGGAACCCCGATGCAACATCTCCACACACCTTACAGAGAAGAACCATGCCATTTATCTCTGCAAAAATAAGAACACACAAAGGATATGTGGGTGTTAAAACTTAATCAACTGACTTGTTCAACCACAACAAATGCACAACGTTACGGAACCACCAGAACCCTTCACTGCTGGAACAAAGACCCTCAGGGCTGTGGAGTTTCTTGGGGCCACATGTGCACTTGTCTGTTTGTCAAGAACATGGTGAAGGATGATTCAACTGACTATAACACATTTCTCCGCTGTTCTTGAGCCTGTACTTTGCCAGGTGTGATGAGTGGTTGCTGTACTGCAGCTTGACTATTATGTATATTAGTATTATGCTCTGTAGAGATCTCGGCAGACCCATTTTAACATAACTAGCTGCTCACGGCCCAGGATGACATTTGCAATCTTCAGATCTACAGCTGCCTGCTTGTTTTGCTTTGAACTAATGCTTGGACAGCGTGATCCTGGAGTATGTGCTACCGCCCACTCCTGCCCTTTGCTGATGATGTCTTTCCCTCAGAGCTCCACACAGACATCACCTTAGACACTGGTGCCCTTAATTTGGATGAATGAATGGATGTACAATATATAATAAAGGTAAGAAAGATATACTTTCATTACGTATTTATCATTCTCCTGTTGGAATTAACGTTTTATTTACCCCTTCCTTTCTATAACCATATCCTTTAAGAAATACACAAATAAGCACTACTATCTTTAACTAAAGGTCTGCAAAGTCAGCGTAGCTCAACTAAAATCAGAGCCAAAACTGAGTTTCCCATTATCACACTCAATTACGGGGAAAACGCAACACTGAACCTTACGAAACATACCTTATTGTGGAGGCTTGCGAACCCCACGCTACAGTGCATCAGAAAAGCACTCCTGTTTGCGAGTGCTCTGACTAAGTCCTGCACTAGTGACCTCTTTACTGTTGGAACTGTACTAACTTGTAATTCCACACTTGGCAGCGGAGGACGAACGGCCCGGCTTGGTGGCGGAGTGGTGACGGCTGTGGCCCTGGACTCCGCTGCTCACACAGCTGTCAGCCAACAGGTCACCCCTCTGGCCCGGGGACGCTGGGAGAGGGGGGGAGGAGGACTGGTAGCTGCTGTTGGAGCTGTCGCTGTGGCAGGACTCCGGGCTGGAGGCCGAGCTGGAGGAGCTGATGTACGCTATCACACCTCCTGGAAGAAAGGACAGAGCCACGGGAGAAACAAGACAACTTCAGAGCTCAGCGGCAACCAGAGTCCCACTTCCTATGTCGGCAAAAATAACTCCCCAACTCTGTGCTACATGTAACATATTGTGATAACGAAAGACCAGCCGCATTCTTTTTCTCAGACCGTGTTTAGGTCTAACTGGTTACTGGTCACCTGCATAACAGGAAAATGGGAATTCTAAGAGTAGGTTGAAAACTCCATCTAAAAATACGCCCGAAACATACTGGCATTTGCATATTATGAAAATCGGATGATAACTGAGTTTTACCACATTTACAGGAGGCTGTGACAGTTTGCGGCAATTACTGCTTCATTCACAATATCACGTCACCACTGTTGTCATAGCAGTATTTTCACTGAAGGGGGGAATGAGTACAAGATATACTGAGATTTTTCAGAAATGTGGAAATGTCTTGGTGTGGTAAGATTCCACTTGAAGGTTACATGTCAAACAATGATAAGGGGTGAAACGTCCAGCTGGATCCAGGTAGCTAGCGGTGTACCACAAGGATCTATTTGGGGCCTGCTGCTCCTCTTGATTTACACACCAACAAACTCAACCTTGGACACGATTCATAAAGCTGTTAAAGTTTAACCGTGTGTTTATGTTCAATCATAAAGCAGACCACACACACATATCCAATAGACCAACAGCTACAAAACAAATATGAAAGGACTTGGACATCACCCACAAACACACAGACATATGGCAAATAAATTTCAATCGTGACGCATACAAACTACTACATACAGGAAGCAGATCTGCACATCAAAATGGGCAGTGATAAACATGAAGACTTGACATTTAAAAAGAATTTAGTTAATTCATCAAAACCTTTATTCAGACAATACAAGAATGTGTCAAAATACTAGGACATATAAAAAAATAAATAAAAAGAAGGAGGTAACGTTAAAACTATATGAAACATTTGCAAAACCACATATTGGATTACATTAAAGTATCGCTACCCTTGAAAGGGTTTAAGAACAGAAACCAGATTAGATTCCTTATTTTACATCACATGGGCAAAAGGAATTTAATCTCTTCAGACATGACCAAGAAAGACTGTTGAACGATTTGATTCAAGCTTTCAAAATTCCCAAACATCAAGGAAACCCACAGATCTACACTGGAGCTCAACAACAAAGACAAAGGATCACAAGCGGCAGTTAGATGTGAAAACATGACAAGGCATTTTACGCAGTTGTGGTGGAACAAACTGCTCACTGAGGCTGGCAGTCCTCAAGAAGACATCTGATGAGATTTGGGGATTTATCTGTAACAACCAATCAAGCAAGTGTGACGGGCTAAATGGTCTCTCTTGTTTGAAGCCCTTGTATTCTCTGCTTAAATATAACAATGAAAGGGAAACCAGTTCATTTGCATACTCCATTGCTGAAAACAGATGTACGGAATCAAGTTTCAGAATAAAAAAAAACCAAAAGAATCAAAGTGATTCTACTGTGGCTTTCTGAAAGAATAGAAACTAAGACTTAGACTAATTTCCAATTGGCCCTTACTAATCATGGCCTCCTAATAATCCCCCTCTATGAATTGGCTACATTACTCTGCTCTCCTCCCCACTGATAGCTGATGTGTGGTGAGCGTTCTGGCGCACTATGGCTGCCGTCGCATCATCCAGGTGGATGCTGCACATTGGTGGTGGTGGAGGGGAGTCCCCATTACCTGTAAAGCGCTTTGAGTGGAGTGTCCAGAAAAGCGCTATATAAGTGTAAGCAATTATTATTATTATTATTACTTATGTTGGAGAAACTAGTTTTCACTTCAATTCACTTGGACTGCAAGTGAACAAATTCTTCGTAACATAAAAAGTAGGTTAGGTCATGGTACTACACTTAATTTATCTGAATGTACAGTTAAACGTTCTACTGGTAAATTAGCAGAGTCTAGTCTAGGTAATTACCCAGAGCGCAATAAGGTGAAGTCAATATTTTTACAACTTTAAACAACTCTTATAAGCTTCATAAAAGCTACTAGACGTATACATTCAATAGCGTGTTTAGACTTGATCTGATTATCTTCCTGTAACGAAATTCCTGTGAAATACACTCATGTGGTTTGAAATAGGTAATAGGGGTCTATTAAGGGTAAATAAACATACAAATATAAGGGTATCTTAATTATTGTTCTTTCTGTGCTCTGCTCCTAAGTATCACAACAAGTAATAACATTCCTGTTTTGAATGCTTATAATCATTTACACCTTCACTAACCTTCACTTTTTTTAGTGTCTTCTTTTCAGTCAGAATCAAATTTGTAAATGGGTGTCACAAATGGGTACGCTATACTAACCGAATGGTTTCTTCTTTTACTGTGTTCTTTGACAGATAAAAAAATATATTTTGTATGAGTAGGTTTCTTTAGAACACCCTACACTGCTGCATCGGGATTGCTAAACTAAAACAGGTATGGAGGAAATGAGTCAAAAGGAGAGATTCAGTTATCAGTACAGACAGCAACAAACAATCACTCTAATCTTTTGTGGGCTTTTCACTTCCACACTATAAAAAATCCCCAAGAAATCTACCAGACTGCTCACACTTAAAAAATGTCACCATACTGTACATGAGGAAGGTTAATTAGACCATACAGACTTGCTGAGGGTTTTAATCTATTCTATTGGGTGACCTGGTTTCTCTCACTCCTTGTTGAACACGGTTGAATAATACTGTTACATAATCTTGGTTTAAAACGGGTGTAAGAGACGAAGGCTGGCTTAATCGTACATATGCTGAAGTCCAGCCCTGAACTGTAACAGCTTCAGAAAATGCAAAGTATAAGAATATAAAGTGTGTAAGAGCACAGAAAGCATAGGGTAATAAAAACTAAAAATCACTTAGTCGTCATAATTCAGACATATAGGGAGCTGAATGTTGCAACTCTGCAGATTCAAATTTCACCTTTTAGCTCAAACAGCTTCTGGTTGAACAGTTGCCCACAATATTTACACAACCAATTCAGGCAACGAATTTATTTTATTTATTGTCATAGACAAAATCTAAATGGTGAAAAACATCTTGCCAAATCAGGCAAATGGAAAATTAACACTCAAGTTAGCACCAGGGGGCAAGACTGGACTGGGTGAGACATCATTCTAACCAGCATAAATTTTAGGAGATATGCACTGAAAGTGCCCAGGCACTTCTGAAATAATTACACACCGTGTATTATACAAAATAATCAGACTTTTTTTTTTTTACCAAGATGAGTGTGCTGATATTAAAATAGTCGTTAACGCAAGTCGGTGATTTCGGAATGTAATGTGTTTTTGCCTCAGAATGGTTGAAAATAGCCAAATTAAATAACGCTTTGTTCAGCAGTATTCGAACAATTCTGTAATTTTGTCCAGAATCATAATTCCTAAACCTCGCTTCACCTTTCCAAAATAAGATGTTAAGATAGCGTGTATCCTTTTTAGGAGGATGCAAATACCGCAACAACACACCATCAGTTCGTCGATTAGCAAACCAACGGGTCAAACTAAGCGTTACATAAAACGACGATGTTTTTTTTTGGTTTCAATAATGTAGCTTGTATTCATCCGTTCAGTCCCTTTTTTTTCCCCTAGAAACCGTACTGGAGTCTCCCATTCCCGGATCCGCCCCCACGTGTCCATGCCATGTTTTCTCCGGGAAGGCGCCGGAAAACTAGGTCACCAAAACACTCTCGAGCGCGCTGGCTCACGTGTATCCGCAGCTGCTCCCCGCACCCGCAACCGTGCAGAATTATACAACCGCTGCGTCAGCCGTTCCCTCGCCCAATCAGGGAAGACGCACGGCGGAGCGTAAACAGAGTTGCACATGGCTAGGCTCACCGGGCCATGTGAGTAAGACAACTGCACTGCTGCTGAAGCCAACTGCCACAGTAATAACAACCCCCTGGCACTCCTAACCCATATTTCTTAGAGATTTAAACGATTAGACTAAAAACACTTCTGCGTGTTAGCAAAAGCGCACACACCTTATGTTCCACCGAAACGACACAGTTTTTTTTTCTTTAGTTTCGCTGAATACCTTTCAACCAGAAGTGACTAGATTTCTTTACATTCATTCATTCTTTCTTCCTGTCACTGGATGGCTTCCCTGGCAAAATAAACAGATCAAGTCTTCACGTATTTTCAGATTAAATTCACAAGTAAAAAAAAAAAACACGACAGGATGTTTTATCTGAAACCTTACCAGCTTTTGTTGATTCCATGTCTTCCGACTTTAAAGAGCCTCCCCAGCTGAAGAAGGATCCAAGTTGACCAAACGTGAAGTCGCTTGCACCGGCAGCCGTTTGTTAATTAGAAATATCGATAGTCTTTAAGTTACAAAAATAACACCTATCTTCTATTTTTACCTGTTTAGAGCTAGTCAGCTTAGAGCTAGCCCCAAATTGTATCTTCTTACCAACTCTTCCGAACCGTAGTCTTACAGCTAGAATGATTTTGTTTTAATGAGCTTTTTTTAGAAATACATTTTGTGAAAAATTTCCTTCGATAAATCGTTAGCTACAGTACGTGTTCTCGCTTTGTTGCTGCTTATCTCCAGTACTGCCGACCAATAGCTCTTACACCATGTCTGCTGCGCCTCTGTCTTATTCCAAATGAAAGCAAAACAGAATATAAACTTGGGAGACAGGTGACGGCAGCCCTATCCACCCTGCCTTCTCTGAATGCTCAAGTACTGAATGTACTGTACAGAGAAGCGTTATCATGTGACCCAGTTGTCTCACTACGCGGCTCCTCCTCCAGCCCCGCTCCTCAGTCATTTTAACCCAGTGACACACTTTTGTAGTTCACTTAGCACAGGGCAGGGGTGCTACCAGTGCCCACCGCCTAAATGGGTGTGCTGCGTTACACCACATGGAAAATGGTCGAAACGTGCCTTTAATATTTGGGGTACATGATAGTCACATTTAATTTAATAAATTAATGTATTTATTTAAAAACTATTGTGAATTCACATTCACACTTGGCAAACATTATCGAAAAATAAAATAAAAGCACGGTGGTGTTTAATAACGACGTTTCAATACATTTCTAGAGCATGCATTTTAATAAAAGTGCTATTTTTTTACAAAGTGTGCCTAATGTAGATTTTTTTTTAATTCTCTAAACTTTTTCATGTGTTTTTGATATTTCCAGGTTGAAACATGACAAGTTCTTTTCGGGTTGTCACGCTCCTGTATTCACTGCATTGCAGGGTTATTAGCACTGACGTCTTCCTCAGAAGTGCATAATCAACGGCATTCGAGCAAGATCAATCCTACACATTAATTGGGAAGTTATTTGAGGAAAATCCCAAAGTTTCAGGGAAAGTCAATGAATGTTGGGAAACAATACCTCAGTAACTAAAAGAACAGGCTAGAAAATAATTTCGTGCAGCACCATGGGAGTTGTGGTTAGGGCTCTGCACTGGGAATGGTAGGTTGAAATCCCAGGTGGCACATAACGGTTGTCCCCCATGTCTTTCATTAACTTCTCCAGTAAATAACCTGCAGGTCGTCATTAAATGAAAACTTACTCTCAGAATTCCTACAACAGATTACAATATTTTTCCGCTAGAAAAAACAGTAATACTGTAATAACAGAAATACACAACCGAACAACTATCAGTGTGTTTAACAAAGTGCGTGGACATTTTGCAGCTCTGTATATTTAATGTCTTTCAAAAGTGAATTACCAGACCGATACATTAATAGTAGTTTTATTTAATAAAAGGTCCATAAATATACCAGAAAACTCACATGAATTCCAGGTTTAAACATTATTGCTTTATATGAAATTAGCAATATGAGTATTTGTAAGATATCATCAGAAATAGTGCAGATAGAAAATAATCAAGATGTCTTTTTTGCCTAATAAGATATTTATTTTTTAATATTGTGTAGTGATAACTAAAGCAACATCTTTCATTTAGCAAACAATTTTTGTTTGTGTTTTCATTTAGAGGCGAGGGGTATAATCTGCCCAGTCTGAAAGTGACTGGTTGATCTGGGGCCAGTTGGCAACCTTGCCTACGACCAAGAGCCAGAAGACTTGCTTTTTGTTCTGTAAGCCCAAAAAGAAACAGCCTTACAGGCAGCAGGCATTATTGGTACTTTTACAGTTCTATAGGCAGTCTGCCCAAATACATGAGCCTCTATTAATTGGCTGCTTAAGCAAATTTACTACCAAAGTATGTGAGAGGCATAGAACTGACTTCTGTCTTCTGTCTATGTTCTTCAATGAAAACAACTAATCTTGCACTGGAAAAAAGAAAGCTTTTGCCACTCGCTTAGTTTAAATTAGTAATAACTGCATTTTGTTACCAGAACATAGAGCTAGAAATGTGATATTGTTTTGTAGTTTGTTCTTGGAACTCCTTCAATATGTGCTATTTTCTGGTTATTTTTTTAGTTGCAACCATTTTGTAAGTCACAAGTAATAGGTTTACTCCATGCTGAAAAGAGAAGAAAGAAAAGACCACAGCCAAAATGTTGTGTTTTCTTCCTTCTCTTTTCAGCATGGAATAAACCTATTACTTGTTCCTTTGCAGCCTATGCATGCTGATGCAGCTACCAACCTGAACTATTTTGTAAGTCATACTCTTTTTGCATGATAGCTTGTAATACTGTTGATCACTTTGGATAAAGACAGGGGTTTAAAACTCTTAAAGTCTTTTCAGAGTCTTTCGATCTCATTATCTACTTCACTATAACCATAATTGTAATATTTCTAACCAGGGCCCCAGTTTTTTAATAGACAACTGTCACTTTAATGAAGTGAATTATATGATTAATCAGTTGTAAAACATGAACAATAATTAGACTATTCAATTAACTGCTCAAAGTGGAACAAACACCAGACAAATTTCAGATTTTAAACATGGTCTTAATTGGTAAATGTGCAATTAACTGGTCTAAAGACTTTCTACCTGATTCCATGTAGGGCTTTTTGAAGAATCAGCAATTTCTCACTCATTCAATAAAAGGTGCATTGTAGGGTGAGCACAGGAATTTCGGGGTTTTGGAATATTCAGGTTCTATAACTCCTCCTGGTGGTGGTGAACTGGCCTGGGATCCTGAGATTGTGTTTAGTCAAGTCATAAACAACAGACTCGTATCAAAACTCAGAAGAGACCCATAAAATAGCTGATCTCCTGCAGTAGTGGGTGGTACAGTATATCTACTACATGTGGTTACCACCAACCAGCACTTTTTAGCTCAGCTATTTCTATCCAGATCCACAGAGTGAAACGTGAGAAAAAATGAATGAAAAAGTGAGAATGAATGAAAACTAATTCATTTTTACTTTCTGTTTCTGTCAGGAAAGTGTGGGTGCTGAGGGTGGAGGTGCAAAACACATTAAATGACAAATGTCTGTTTTATATAAAGGTTTAAATAGAGAAAATGATTAAACTTTACATTGCTATTTGCAAAAGACATTTACACATGCCACAATATGAGTTTATGAAAGAGATGAGGTAAGATCTCCATAATAATACTGATATACTACAATAAGACTAATACTGATACTGATATATTACAATAGCAATACCACAAAGACAGATCTGTTTCATTAATGAGAAATTAGTCTGAAGTTGGCGTAAAGGAGCAAGTAAAGATTTATTCCATGCTGAAAAGAGAAGAAAAGAAACACAACATTTCGGCTGTGGAGCCAACACACCCGAAGAAGGCTCTACAGCCGAAATGTTGTTTCTTTTGTTCTCCTTTCAGCATGGAATAAACCTTTAGTTGTTCCTTCGCAGCCTACGCGTGCTGGCGCAACTATCCACCTGAACTACTGGAGTTAATGTATTTTGTCAGTGAAGGTTGGGATGAGATATAATTAACCGCATTCAAAGGGAGGCAACTGGGACGATGTGTGATGATTTGAGGATGGTGCAACACTGTCCCAGATCCCATGGAAGGAGAACTTCAAATGGAGTGATAATGTGCATGTACTTTAAATATGTGGGAAACCTGCCTTGAAGATGACCTGGGGCTTCAGTAGATAACAGAAACAGAAACTGAGGGATGAATGCCACACAAATGACGTGTCACGCTTGGTTTGTCATTGAGAGATCAATTTCTTCTTGTAAATGATCATTTACCTTTGCTGCTGTAATATACAGTGCCTTCAGAAAGTATTCACCCCCACCTGGACTTTTTTCACAATTGTTGCAAACTCAAATAAAGATACATTTATATGTACTAAATGTATTATCTTGTCACTAATCTACACAAATTATGATGTCAAAGTGGAATGAAAGTTCTGGAATTCTTTTACATGTCATTTAAAATAGAAAACATTAAAATGTATTGATTTTATACGTATTCCCCCCCTATGCTATGACACTCCAATTTGAACCCAGGTGCATCTAATTTCCTTGTGAGATCACTGTAAAACTTAAATGGAGTGCTTCTGTGCTCAGTTCAATTGGTCGACGTCATTTCAGAAACAAATACACCTAGTCAGGAAGTTTAATGACCTGGGCATCAACAGCTCTCTATGCAGGTGGATTATGGATTTCCTGACTGGCAGACCACAGACTGTGAGGATAGATGGAAAACTATCTTCCACACTCACCATCCATATAGGCGCCCCTCAGGAGCCCCCCTGCTGTTCACCTTGTTTACCCACGATGGTGTGGACAGACACGGCTCCAACTCCATCTACAAATATGCTGATGACACGACCATCATTGGCTGAATCACTGCTAATAACGAGAGCCTACAGTCTATACAACTCAGTCATAAAATCGTTAAAAAGCATACAGTTGGGGAGAGATACAAAAACATTTCTAGGGTGGTAAAAGTTCCCAGGAGCACAGTCGGGTCCATCATTAGGGAATGGAAAGAATGCAGAACCACCCAGGCTCTCCCTGCAGCTGACTGTGCTCATAGACCGGGCAGTAACCGGGCAAGAAGGTCCTTCTTCAGAAAAGAGACCCAATGATCACATTCACAGAACTACACAGTTCCGTAGCTGAGATGGGAGAACCTATCCAGTGGACAATGATCTCTGCAGAGCTACATAGGCATATAGTACGCTAATAGCATGCCTTGATTTTGCAAGAAGGCACATGGCAGACCCCGAACCCATGTAATCTGGTCTGATGAAACAAAACATTAACTCTCGGCCTGAATGCAAAGCATTATACCTGGTACAAACTGAATTCAGCAGCAGGGCATTTGTCAGGATAACAATAGATGGAGCCAAAGACAGGAACACTGTGAATTCCTTGAGAAGAACGTACTTCAGTCAGTTAAAATACTTTAGATTGGGCTGAAGATTGAGGCTACAACAAGATAACAACACCAAGCATCCAGACAAAGGGATGCTGGAGCAACTTCAGAACAAGATAGTGAAAATCCTTGAGTGGCCCAGCCAAGACCCAGCTCATCTGGAAAATCCTGAGAATCTATGGAAGGACTTGAAGAATCCGGTTCAGCAAGCTTGAGCAAATCTGCAAGGCCACTAAAAACCGTTACTGAAACCTGTAATTGCTGTAAAAGGTGCTTCTGCAGAGTATGAACTAAGGGGGATCAATAATTCTATAAACAAGATACTTCTGTTTTTAATTTTTCATAAAATTTTGTTACATTATTATATTTGCAATTGTTGAGGGGGGAATGAGTACTTTCTGAAGGTATTATATAATATACTGTATAAAGTTACAGTTATTATACCATGTGCCTGACCTGTCCTTTGGCTGTATTTTGGCATGAGACACTATGATACAGACATAATAATAATAATAATAATAATAAGAAGAAGAAGAAGAAGAAGAATTGCTAACACTTATATAGCGCTTTTCTGGACACTCCACTCAAAGCGCTTTACAGGTAATGGGGACTACCCTCCACCACCACCAATGTGCAGCATCCACCTGATAATATTATGATAATATAGGATGTTTCATCCCTTCCTTGGGACCATGACCTACTCATGGTGGAGGGGCTTGGGTGCCCCAGGGACACTTAGAGCTATGCTGTGTGGAGCTTTGCACTCATTGTAGGGTTGCCCTTGGCAAACTGGTCTAAGGTGAGGGGTCAGACAACGAACAAACCAAACTGAATTCCCATGATGGTTCAGTTAAAAAGTCAGAGGATCCCTGCTGGATCAGGGACACCAGGACAGGAGTTTTCAGAAAACAGCTCTTCAGTTTTCCAGTAGTTTTTACATCCCGATCCTTACCCATGGTCACAAGCTTGGGGTAGTGATCAAGAGATGAGATCAGGGGTGCCAGCGGTGGAAATGAGGATTTTCCGTGGGATCCGCCGGCTTACCCTCCGTGACAGGATGAGGAGCTCTGCAGGCGGGGAGGACCTCTGAGGAGGGTCACTGCTCCCCTGCATCGAGGGGAGACAGTTGAGGTGGATTGGGCATCTGGCGAGGATGCCACCCAGGGCATCCTCCAGTCGTAGGTGTACCTTGTACAGCCACTGGGAAGTGACCCCCAGGACAACGCAGGACAGACAGGAGGGATTATATCTGTCGGCTGACCTGGAAGCGACTGGGAATCTCCCAGGAGCAGCTGGAGACTGTTGCTGGGGAAACAGAAGTCTGGCCTGGTCTGGCCTGCTTGCCTATTACCACCATGACCCCCAACAGGAGAACGAGTTTAGAAAATCAGATTAGATGAATATTTTTATACGTTCTTTCTCCTGAAGGGAATGTCTAAGACCTGCTTTAAAAACATTGCTAATTTTCTTTGCTTATTTCCAGCCTGTGTTCCGAAATTCCTAGGCTGGATAATTTCATTATTAATAAATGACTTATTATTTTAGTTAAATAACATTTCACCCTAGAAATAGAATGTCAAAAACAATTGGGGTGAAAGCCACAGAACAAACTACAAAACACTCATATACGGGTTAATTCCAAATCAACGTTTTGACTCAGCTTGATTTTTCTTTATGTAATTGCAGTCAAATATAAAGAAACCTGACATCTGTTAGGATTTTGTCACAGAAATATATTCTTTGAATGGGAACTATTTTTACAGAGCTTTCTCTGAATACAGCACCAGCAAATGGAATTTTATATGACGCTTTTTCTTTAAAAACCTTAGATGTTATATGGTAGGAAAGAAATGTATTTGCACGCAACCAAAATACTTACAAGGAAGACAGAAGTATGAAAGTAATATTTCAGTCAACAAGGTAACGGGCCTTCTACTAGCTGAATTGAAGTTTAAGGCGGAATACCACTGTTTGCTTCATCAGTAGTCCAGGGCAGTGCTCCTGTGTCTGTGATGCCACCAGTTTCATTGCTTAAAGTGGGCTAGCCTTGTGCAAACATGGCCAATCACGGAAGTGCACGGTGCAATTTGATCTCTGCTTGTAAAGGTTACAATAACTGAAATTTGTCATCTGGTGGGGATGTACAGACTATAGACTCGGGGTAAACGTCATGGTAACAGATGTGGGAGAGATACAACACGTAAGGATAGATGTTCGAAGATTTCCCGCAGTGATCCGAGACTTTTTCCTATTTCACGGATGTTGGATGCCTTTTGTGAGTTTTGTCACTTGTTTTTACCCTGCAAATGATACTTTCATTGAAAATCTAGATGCGCGTTTTATATTCTTTAGCTTCACATTTGGACAGGTGGAATGGAAACACTTTCTATTTACACTGCATAACTCACATTTAACTCCTAAACTCAACCCGTAACAGAACACAGTCCCAGATTTAAACTGCAATGTTATACCCACCTGAAACAAAAAGAGGCCTGAACTTTAAAGTTGCCAACAAGATGTAATTCGGCCCAGTTTGCCCCTTTGGTTTTTGGTAGTGAATTACAACAATTATCTAGGACATTACTCACAAGGCGGCAGGATATTGGTTTCAGCAACAAGGTAGGGATGTTTGCTCCCTTCTCCAACAAGCGTTTGAGGAAAAAAAAAGTTCCTCCCCTTCCTGGATTTAAACACATTTCACTTGTTCCCTTCTTGTTGGCGTTCCACTATTCAATTATCAATATTACAACCTATCAATTACCAGTAAATCCTTTAGCCATGTGAAGAAATGCTGTTCAAATTAATCTTTGCAGCAAATACACAGAAGGCCACAGGGTTAGAAAAACCACAACTTGTCAAAACATTTCACAGCAGAAATGGGATATAATGCAACGATTCACAAGTAAAGCGTTTAGAATCAAAGGTTTAAAACAAAATGTAAATCTCTCATTACATTTCCCATTGCTTAGCAACAAAGACTGGTGTACAGTAGAAGTCTCACACTATTTTTATGGTTGTATTTACCTTAGTTTAGATTGGAAATAATTGTGTAAGAAACATGAAAAAGAGGTTTTGTAGACCTCTTCCAATCCCCACCAATAAGTAATTGTAATTGTTTTCCCACAACACAGGGTTTTTCCAAAGAGACAACCATTATGCGATTACAGAACCAACTGCATAGAAGAAAAACTTATCGCTACTTATATTAACTGTGTATGTATATCATTGGAACAACATGTGATTAGCTCAGGCAGGGTTCGATATTTCATAGAATTGCAATTTATACATCATATAGCGTATCGCACAGAGAACTAGAACTAGCCTGAAGAGCTGACTTTACCCCTCACACTACACTCGCCCCCCCCCACCATGTTCAGCTTTTTTTGCACGCGTTTTTCTAGGTGGAAACATACAGCTACCAATACGCGAGACTCCAAAACCTCAAAATATGGCGCAGCGATAAAAAAAAAAAAAAAAACAACAACCAGAGGCAGGAAGGTACCACTGAAAAACTTTATTTCCTGAAATACACAAGCACCACGAGGTTAGCGGTAGCGGTGCAGCTGCAGCGTGTTGCGGCGCCTCCAGGCAGCGCGGCGGGACCCTCCGATGGTGAGGTGGAACTTGTGACCCTTGCCCAGGCCGCGGCTCTTCTTGCCGGCCGACGTCAGCCCACGCATCTCTCTGTGCTTGTGGACGGGCTTCGTGATCCATTGGGTGTCGGGGTTGCGTCTGACGGCCTTGTGGAAGGGGTCGATGAGGATCACCTCGAAGAACTTGTACGTGGAGTCCTCACCCACCCAGTAGGAGTTCAGGACCCTCAAGCCCCCGCAGTGGCGGCCAGCACGCTCCTGTTCGACAGGAAAACCCATTAGGCCACGGCGCAGCAAAGCCGCGACAAAAAGAATATCAATCCACATGAATGCTCTTAAAATGCTTCCACTTATCACAGTCTTCTTCAGATCCTTGATAGGTATTATTTGCCTGCCTGCACAATTTCATTAAATCATCAGTTCTGTCAATGAATGTTAAAGTGACTGGTACAATAACAATGCCTTTAGTTTAAAAAGTCGGCCTACATTAAGCACGGTGGCAATTGTGCCTTTTCAGCTAAACCATTTTGGATTACAGTTACCAAGGGGTTCGCTGAAGTGGAACAAAGGGTACACATTAGGATACAGTTCTATAAAAGAAGTACTGCGAAATGTAAGTTTTTGCTTGCACTGGTTAACTGTTGTTAAACAGACAAAAGCACTAACTATAGCCAGGTGAAGGAAAACGGAGATGCACATTGAGCTACTTAACACTATCACTATGTGCTACACTGGACACTATGATCTCCACTATGCAATGAACTTCAGTTCTGTTGGTACACAACTACACTGTTGCTCACAGAAATTTGATGTTCTTGAAGCAATGACAAGATCTTAACAGACAATGAAGACTACTGAATTTTCAAAATGAAACCATGATAAATTCCAAAACAGCCACCAAAGGGTTATAATAATAATAATAATTGCTTACACTTATATAGCGCTTTTCTGGACACTCCACTCAAAGCGCTTTACAGGTAATGGGGACTCCCCTCCACCACCACCAATGTGCAGCATCCACCTGGATGATGCGACGGCAGCCATAGTGCCAGAACGCTCACCACACATCAGCTATCAGTGGGGAGGAGAGCAGAGTAATGTAGCCAATTCATAGAAGGGGATTATTAGGAGGCCATGATTGGTAAGGGCCAATTGGAAATTTGGCCAGGACACCGGGGTTACACCCCTACTCTTTTCGAGAAGCGCCCTGGGATTTTTAATGACCACAGAGAGTCAGGACCTCGGTTTTACGTCTCATCCGAAGGACGGCGCCTGTTTACAGTATAGTGTCCCCATCACTATACTGGGGCATTAGGACCCACATGGACTGCAGGGTGAGCGCCCCCTGCTGGCCCCACTAACACCTCTTCCAGCAGCAACCTTAGTTTTTCCCAGGAGGTCTCCCATCCAGGTACTGACCAGGCTCACACCTGCTTAGCTTCAGTGGGTTGCCAGTTGTGAGTTGCAGGGTGATATGGCTGCTGGGTTAAAACTGATTTTTTAATGTGCATTTTTCATTTACTATAGCCCATTACCTAACGCAACTGAGTTCTTGCATTTCCTGCATAAACCCGAAACCGCATATTGGAAAATGGAATGAATCACTCTTCAGAATGAAATGCCTGAATTTCACTAGTTTACACATTACACTTGGGTTATACTGTCCTCAATTTCACTGGAAACATTCTTCAAACTGAACATTACATGTTTATCAGAATAACAAAAGAAAGATTAATACTGTATATATACAATGTCAACCCCTCATGGCTACATAAAACAGCTTATCCAATCTATCGTTAAAGTGCAACCTAAACACTGATTTAATTTTTTTTCAGTGAAATCACTATGGAGCTGGAAAGGAGTGAGCTACTGTATACCTCCATCTGAAATATTTTCACAGCAATATGCCTTGTGCATGAAGGTGCAGCCAAACTCAGAAACAAATGTCAACAGAATGAGACCGACATCTTGAAATATTACTGCTACAACTAGGAGAACAGGTATTGGGGTTTCAAAAGCCTATACAGAATGTTCCAACATCCAACACCTGAATATTTTCTTTTGCCATCTCCTTTAATACAAATATTCACATCTATAAGTAATTTCATATTTCATTCTTTGCTCATTACATCATAACAGGTGTACATTATAGCATGCTTTCATCAAAATGGAGAATTCCCTTAATGTAACTGTTTGGATGTAAGCTGTGACTGATGTAATGAGTGTTTTTTCATCCATCATATATTTCAAACTTGATTGTTGGCAACTTTAAACATCTAGTCAAGGAAGGAGTGGGCCTGACAACAGTGTTCAGAAATCCAGGAGTAGTGTAGGTTGGGTAGCTCAGTTTTACAACCTAAATATAAATAGACTGACGCAAATCAGCTGCAGCACTTCAGGAATTAAGCTCAAACCTAGCAATCACCGGTTTTGGCAATATCTTGCCGAGATAGAAGAGGGCTGGGAATGTATACGAACCTCAGCCACAGACTGCAAGCTGCGGGCAAACTTGATCTGGTTAACACCGTGATGCACGGGTTTGCCGTAGGTGGCTCCCTTGGGCACAGGCTTCTTGCGACCACCGCGGCGCACTCGCACCCGGTAGATGACGTAACCTGCAAGAAAAAGAATCCCGAGATCACACAGGAGCACCCCGCTTTGCTACTACCTTGGGCGCATGACTCCTCTAAGGTCTACTACCGTCTTCACTGCTCTTCTCCTCCCATCTCCTGGTTGATTCTGAGATGCTCTTACATGCATCAAACCCTCCTCTTCTGCACCCCACCTTAAACCAGAAACTATTCCCAGAAAAAAAATTAAAATGCACCCCCCCCCCTTCTACTTTCTGAAGCCTCCTAAAAACTAGGCAAGGCCCATAACCCCAACTGCTCCAGGGGCGCTGTACAATGGCTGACCCTGCGCTCTGACCCCAAGCTTCTCTCTGTCTCTCATGGAGAGCAAGCAAAAGAGACAAATTCCTAATGCAAGAAATTGTATATGGCTAATAAAGTGATCTTATAACTGCTGATCCCATGATCTGGTCCAATCCCACATTTTGACTATTGAGTCCCATTTCCTGCCCTGTGATGTGCTGTACTTACTACTACTCATTATGTACAAGTGTGGTGTGACAGGGCTCTGGACTCAAAACTTGAAGGTTGTAGATGCATATCCTTGGTGGGACAGTGTTATACATTTTGCAAGACATTTTACTCACATGGCTTTAGGAAGGTGTTCAGAAAATGAGGATATGTCACTTGGAATCAAATCAATAGCAAAACAGAAAATACCAAACTCTTCTCTTCATACAGGTACAGGATAAAATGCATCTACTTGATCTTTGCTTTAACTTGGCAGACGGAATTCCAAAGCATGTGAAATCTTTTCCATAAACCCATTCGTGCAAATTATTGCTGTAAAAATCCAGAAGAGTGCACAAGAAGATGCTACATTTCAAAGGGGGTAAAACTCCCATCAATTATACACATGTTGACATTTTTCGACAAAATAGGATAAGGAAATCAGGAGAAGACTTCATTTTGTTTAAATGCAGATTTGGTTCACAAAGTACGAAAGCCGTCTGCCAGCTACCTGTTTAGCAGTACAAAACCTGTGCCGCTACCTGCATCATTCACAAACGCTGTGAGCCACCGCACCAATTTCATACCTACTGGTGCGGGACCACACAGATCGGGCAAAGGATTTCTACACACTGCCACCGGCTCTGCGAGCGATCGCGATCGCGAACGTACCTTGCTTCGCCTTGTACCCGAGCCTGCGGGCCTTGTCGGGCCTGGTGGGTCGGGGAGCGCGGTGGAGGGCAGACAGCTGGCGGTACTGCCAGCAGCGGACGCGCAGCAAGAAGCGCATCACGTCGGACTGCTTCTTCCTCCATAGCTCCTGCATGTACTTGTACGCTCCCATTTTGGTCTAAGCGGACAAGAAGAGCAGTCAAGTCTGTGTCAAGCCTGTCCCGAGTTTCTACACTCATCCGACATTTTCTGAGGCTGCTTCCCGGGTTGAAAACCACCAGGAAAGAAGAAAAGGTCTCACGCTTTAGATCGAAACCAGGAGTAACTATAAACCCTTTAATACGGTTTCATTCTCTTTATTTTCCTTAACACACTTTGAAAGAGTCATGGTACCCGCAAGCCAATGCGACCAACCGCACATACACTTTACAACTACATTTTAACAACGTTGGCCTTCTCAAATGATTACATATTCGTTATATTCACCCGATCTCATGTGGCTGTAAAGCCGGTGAATAAATACTATGTATCCGAACGAAAAGTCACGTTGTAGAGCACCATTTCACTCAATGGCTGTCTACACGTACCCTGCACCTTTTCCCAAACTTCAATCGCAAATAACTCTCTCTTTATCCACTGTTACACTTCAATAACGGTAGTACCAAAACATTTATAAACTCTACACTTTAACTTCAACTTATTTCGACCCGATGATAAGATTTTATTACGGATTCTATGTGGATTGCACATACAGAATAACCAAACACAATCTCCTTACATGATGGCGTACCAGCCGGAAAGGAAGAGGGAGCTATCCCATCATGCTTTATGAAAATCTACCGGCGGAAGTTGATGTGACAACGCAAGGGTGCTTGGGAAATGTAGTGAACAGTACCTTGGAATTAGGATGATGTTTGAGCTATAAGCAACAAAATATTGTTTCAGAATATTGCAAGCACTCCCTACAGGAAATAGAACGCAATTTAGGATTATATATATATATATGTTTCTTTACAATTATTTAGTATGGTATGTTGGTCCTCATTCATTTCCATTATTCCCGCAGCGAACTCTGGAAGTCTGTACTGAAGAGTTAGGAGCGAGCATGAGAAACATAAGAATTATGTGTCTTTTCTGTTTGCAAACACTTGCTGATCCAGCATCGCATAGGTGTTTTAAGTATCGGTTCTCTTCTTACACAACAATTAAATTGTTTGACCCAACCCCGCACAACTCTTTGTCAAGAGGCATGTCAAGTACTTTCTGTTTCAAAACTTCTTATTTCAATTTATGTCCTCCAATCTTCTGGATTAATGTTAATTATTCCTTTTAAATATACATTTTTGTTGAAGAAGATGCGGCTGACATCATTATCAATTTAATCATTTGAGTTATTTTAGAACCCTTATTCTTTCCCATGAAAGCTTTCAAGTTCTCAGTTACCGGTGTAGAAATCGGTACCGATATATTCATGATCAAAAACATGTAGTATTTTCCTACAGACATCAATTGTACTTATGCAAAGCGTAAACTGAGACCTCTTTCAAGGACGGCAAAGCTTTCTTATGCTTTTTTGAATCCGCCAACCAATACCACCAGGGTGAATATCCATACTTCGCTTCTGTTAATATTTATATATATCTAAAAATAATAATAATAATAATAATAATAATAATAATAATAATAATAATAATAATAATAATTGCTTACACTTATATAGCGCTTTTCTGGACACTAAACTCAAAGCGCTTTACAGGTAATGTAACCAGCGCCATTCATTACCTTTAGCTAAAACAATAAATGATAAAGATGAGAAACTCCGAGAACAATAATTAACTTGATTATTCCCCTGATTATTCACCTGTGTTTAAGTGTACGAGCGGACCTGCGCAGCTCTCTACTGTCTAGAGCTTCCTGTCAAGTTGTCGCCTTCGCTGCAGAGGTGACCGGTTTATCATTGAATGTATTATTGTTGGACTACAAGAAATAACTGGATGTGATGTCGGTTCAGTTTGTTTCTTTGCTAAATTGTGCAGGAGCGTTGAATTTAGTCTGAAACTTTAAAGCGGAGCTACACGCATGTCTATATACTGTAGTAGCCTATATTTTTAGAAAAATCCCTAATGACATAGACCGCTCCTGTGGCACTGCATTCCGAACTGCTTCTCGTAGTTATTTTGATTGAGGCGGTTTAGTTTTCCCTCGCTTCATTTTATTTCCACGAACTCTCCAGGTTTTTAAAACCAAATGGGTAAAGGATGTAAAGTTGTGGTCTGCGGGTTGGCAGCTGTGGGGAAGACGGCCATTCTGGAGCAACTGCTGTATGGAAATCATATTGTGGGTAAGTTTTTTCTTTTTTTTAGGTGTGATAAGTAGCTTGCCAGCTCAATCAAAACGAATGCATGTAACAGGATAATTAAAAGCCAAGACTGCGCACCTCAGTATTGACACAGGTGTTAATCGTTTCCCATTTTCCAAGACAGCAGTATAGTTTATAGCAGAGGTTTTCATGGTTTCGGATTCATGGTTTCGGATCCAGCCAAGTTTACAATCAAGAAGCAAACTCCTTCGTTAGCGCAGCGTTCATACCAATTCGGTGTTTAAAGTACTGATTAAAATGTTAAAATCATATCTACAATACAAAATTGATTCAATTTTGTATCGTAGATATGATTTTAACATTTTAATCAGTACTTTAAACACCGAATTGGTATGAACACTGCGCTAACGAAGGAGTTTGTTTCAGGTGTGCGAACTTAAATCTACCCAGCTGGGCAGAGCAGAAGAAATAAACCGTGGGAGATATCTGATAGTGTCTGAACACAATACATGGGAAAGTATAGTAACAAGAAACCCCAGGTTTTACTTCTAGTTGCTATTGTATCTATATATACTGTATATAGAAATGATTTTACCTTTTTTCACAATGCAATGTATGATACTCAGTGCATGAATCCTTTTATTGACCAAGGTGGGAAACTCAACACACAGCACACTATACAATTAACACATCACAAACCCCTTAAAAAATAAGAGACATAGGCATATGATGAGAAGGAAAAAAATACCATATACATCTACTACACTGCACATAAAACAGTGTTTATCCACTATTGATGAACTCTTGAGTTATTCCAGCAAAATGGTGGTTTTGCTTTGAAGTGCCCCAGACCTGTTGTGCTTCTTGAATGTGTCCTTGTGGCTGTGGTTTGCCTAAGTAACTAGGGAAAAGGAAACCCCTATCTCCAACCTGGAAATTGTTAACATGGAACACCATGATCTCTAGAGCATCATGGGGACATCACCATACATTTGGACAAATACGTTTAGATTGAGAAGTAGCAAAAAACATAATGTTCTTTTGTTTACTGCAACAAATTGTTCACCAGCATAGCACTCAGTGTGCTAAAGTATACAGTACTGTAGCCTGTACTTTTTGTGCAGGCCTCAGTAAGGAATGTCCATTTATCTGAAACCAGGAATGCATGCAGACATCACTATGCCCTTCAGAAATAAAAGATAAGGTAGAGAAGAAAACAGAATAATCATAAAAAGATGATCTGCTGCCTCACAAACCAGAACCCATTTATTTGTTCAAAGGAATTATAAAACTGGCTTTAAAAGACACACCATCACTACCATATGATGGAGACCATATGAAGGAGAAGGAGGAGCAGGAAAACAAGAGCTTCTGAGCCGTCCTCATCACAGGGACAACAGGACACAAAATGGCTACCAACTAATGGGACACGCATGCAGACAAGCACGCTATAAATAATTATTTCCAAAACCTGAGATGGTGTGCTTTAAATGATCTGATTTACTGGAAATTTTAATTTAAGTTATAATTGTTTGAATTTGTGTAGCACTTTTCCTCCCAGAGCTCTTTCGTGTAGAATGGAGCCTCATCATCCACCCACCCACCTGGGTGATGACCTTTAACCATTCTGCACCAGCAGCCCCATTCTGCAGCAGGAATGAGACATTGCTTTACCTGTTGCATTGTGTTAGCCAGGGAGGAAATTATTCAGGACACCTGGATTATCGCCATTACTCCTTCAGACTGTGCCATAGAATCTTTAATGTTGAAGTTTAATGTTTTATCTGTAGGATGGCATCACCTATAACACAGTGTCCCCAGTCATCATAATGGGCACTGCCCTGGAGATTCTATTCCAAAAGGGTGCCACCTACAGGTCCACCAACACCACATGCAGTAGCAAACTGGTTTTCCATAGAGGATTCCCATCCCTGAACTGACTACACCCAGCCTTGATCACCTTCTGATATTTGATAGATGAGATCAGGCTAGAAAGTAGTAACTTCGCTGTTAATGCGAATTGCTTGTGACGATGAGTGAGTGAAGTTTGAAGAGAGCTCGTGGTCCAATATTGTTTAATAAACAATATTTACTACTCTTCATTTTATTACAGTGGTGGAAATTGGAAGTTGCCAATTCTGATGTTCATGAACATCACTGTGTAACAACTTAGTCTCCTCATAGGAAACATTTTAATACTAAAACTACCCGAGGATAGTGACCAAAGAGAAGGCACAAAACTCTGTACTTGGGTGATTTATAAAATATGGAATTAGATGAAATGGATGTCTTTAAAAGTGCTGCATAACAGCATTAATATAAAGCATTGATAAACATAAATCAACAGCAAAAACCTTAAAACTCAGAGAACACTTTATAAATCTGATAACTACAGTATATCAAACTAGCTATATAATCATTATGACCGATAAGAAATATCTTTTGCTTGCTAGAATCTGTCTTTCTTTTCCTCTGAAGGGTCAGAATCCAGTGGAACCCTGGAGGACATCTATGTAGCATCTGTGGAAACAGACAGGGGAGTGAAGGAGCAGTTGCGTCTCTATGACACCAAGGGGCTTCAGGATGGCCTTGATCTTCCAAAACACTATTTCTCCTTTGCCGATGGATTTGTGCTGGTCTACAGTGTCGACAGCCTGGAGTCTTTTAAGAAAATCGACATATTAAAAAAAGAAATTGACAAGTCCAGGGATAAAAAGGAGGTACAGTAATATATGTTCTGTATACGCACCTCATAAAAACATAGAAGCATATATTGTTATAAACATAAATCAGAGCCTCAAAAGGTCATGAATAAGTAGAAACTAATCAGCCCACCAAGCTTGATTGGTTCCATTTCTCTGTTTTCTACATTTTTCTCCATTCATCCACTACCCATAAGGAATTAAAAAACTAACATAGATTAAAGGGGAACTGCGACTCTATTTTCATATTTCAGGCTTAGAAAGAATCGGCATTAAAAAGTGCATTTCAAACTGCAATAAAAGTAAAAGGTACGTACACAGTAACCTCCAATCTACATCACAAAATTGACAAAATTTCCAAGTATGCACAGCGCCATGTTCTGCGATCCAGAATGAGGCAACAAACTGTCCTGTGATGTGTTGCAGCCCTATTATATTGTAAATAAGCAGACTTGTGAATACATCTCTTCTAATCCAGTAGAAAAATTGCTTTCGATTTTGAGATGGCTTTGCTGACAAAAACTACTTGTTTCAAATGTTGAAACATTTCTTTGGTGAAATGTCTGCTGCACAACCTGTATTGTAGCTCGTACGTCGCATTACATTAGTCATTACGGTGACTAGTGAGCAGGAAGGGCCGCATCACATCACAATTCATGGGAACAATGTGGCGACTTACAATACTTTCACAAAGTTCACCATTTCATGCTTAATTAGAAATTTAGAAATGTCAGTGAATGTATTTTGTTACCGAGACTTAATAACCGAGAAATTAGGAGTCTGAGAAATTAGGCTTACCAGCGTGGTGATGTCACCGCCCTTCCCTGTGAATAGCAGGGACTGCAGCCATCGGGCCCAGGGAGATGTCCCTTTAGCTCAACTGGCTGGGTCTCTGTTGAGTGACGCCGGAGGCCCGGGTATCGAGTCCCCAGTGGTGGGGGGCCGACCTGAGGCAGCAGTGGCGAGGGCGCATACCCACGTGAACCTGAGAGCGCTACATTACTAAGACACTGGCGAGACCTTGCCACAAGGAAGAGAAGCACATCTGGGAAACAGATTGCAATCACTCATTTTTTTTAAATAATAACTAAAAATAGTTCTGTACTCTATTTTAGTATTACAGTAGATTAATAAACCAGATTTCATACTTATAATGCGCTTCATTTAATCTATGATTTGTCTACTCAGTTTCTGCATTATCCGACATTTTCAATAATCCAACATACTATCAGCCCTCTTTAGGTCGGATAATCGCGACTCTACTGTATAGCATCTTCAAGTTCTAATAGTCCCTTCTCTAAGCACACAGTTTTATCCCAGCTTGGTGTGATGTTTAGTAAAAAAAAAATACTTTAAATAGTTAAGTGAAAAGACGGAAACGTTTCATAAAAAGAATTAAATACGAGTGGGTTTCATTTTTGTTTCAGTAACCTGGGATGGATTGTTTGAGTGGTCTTTCTGTATGTACAGGTCACAGTGATTGTCCTGGGAAACAAGCTGGACCTGCAGGACAACAGGCAGGTGGACCCAGAGGTGGCTCAGCAGTGGGCCCGGGGGGAGAGGGTGAAGCTGTGGGAGGTGAGCGTCAGGGAGCGAGCCGCTCTGATCGAGCCCTTCACCGTGCTCACCAGTCGGCTCACTCAGCCCCAGAGCAAGTCCGCCTTCCCCTTGCCTGGCAGGAAGAGTAAGGGCACCCCTGTCTCTGACATATGAAGAGGACAGAGTGATCAGGTTCAAGCACCTAGTGACACACACAAGGTGTGCAAGCCATGGAGAATTGGACTTTGTGTAAATAAGATTGATCAGTCCCAGATGGGTTTGTGGGAGTGAATGTGGGAACTTCTTATCGTTAGTAGCAAGCAACTGCTTTTTGAGAGTAAGGAGGGCTACTTTTCAAAGCCTAGAGTTTTCAGAGTAGTTTGCGAAAAAGGTCTGACGTAATAGAGTGCTGAAATAAGTTTGTAAACCCCCTAGGTCCGTCTGTAATCTTGTATGTTTTAGACCAAATTTAGATCTTCACGAGTGTCTGAATAAGATGAAGATAACCCTATTAAATTTATAACACAAAGATGCAATATAGATGTGGATTGTTTAATTAAAATGATCTAACAGTAAATATCCTTGTGTGAATAAATACAAGAACCCTTAGATTCACTGACTGTTGGCCAGTTTGTGAGCAGCAGTGATTTCAACAAGAGATTTCATCAAACTCTTTCTCTCACATTGGCTTTAATGAATATAAGCCCACTCTTAACAAAACTAATTCAGGTCAGTGATATTTGATGGTTTCTTTTCATGAACAGTTCAAAGGGGTTTTGTTTCAGACTTTGACTTGAGAAATTTCTTCTTTTTCAGTCATTCTGTTGTTTATTTGCATGTATGTTTAGGATCATCGTCTTACTTCCTGAACTACCTTTAGCTGACAAATGGATGGCCTGACATTCTCCTCCAGAACCAGCAGTTATAGGGGGTTTCCATTATAACTCTCCCCACTATACTGTATATACACTATCCAGTACAGTATACTATATACTGTATGTATGTTTTGCAGTTATCTTGATATAGCAATTCCCCACACTTACATAATTTTTCAAAATACCAAAAGCCAGCAACATACAATAGTCTGTTCATGGATTGTTTTGGTCTGGAAATGAAAAAAATAGTCTAAAGAACAAAATCTAACATTGCCAATTCTTCTTGTAGACAATGCTGTTGCCCATGACTTAAATTATGAACCTTTATGCCCCAACATTAAAGTTGAGTTCATACCCTGCACTGCATTGTTGATCCAAGCAATGATTGATCAAAGTTTGATCTCTTACTTTTAATGCATGCGCAGTGTGTGGAACGAAGTATCCTGAAGAAGTGAATCACTTTTGGTTTTGACAAGACTTCAATATGAAAGGAGTTGGTGATGCTGTCTTATTTCTGATTATTGTGTTTTGGGGTTATTGGGTTATAGGTACGTTGAATGAATGTACCTGTGTGTGAACCGCATGATTTGAATGCGTGTCAAACCAATTACATTATTCCTTATGGATATTAATTCCCTTTCTAAGTCTTTTTTCTCTAAGTTGCATTATTTAGGACATAACCTGGACTGAGAATAGGACCCTTTGATCTGATATCCCAGACTCTTAATATTTACATTGTTCTAACGGGGAAAAACTCCTTTACACAGAATTTTGCAATACGCTGTGACTTTTTGGTCCCTAAACCCGATGTATGTTGGTGACCACCTAAACTACACTGCATTCACAGTTCTGTGTGTGATGCCTCTGGGTCCCGAGGCAGCAAAGCAGCCCACCTTGATATTCCCACCACCATGCTTAACAGTCAATGTGAGGTCCTTCTGTTGGAAGACAGGGTTTGAGTTTTGTTTCCTGTTGGAACTGAACAGCTCATGGATCATCCATGAATGTGAGACAGCAATGTTTGTTGCTTTTTAGAGAGCAATGGTTTATTCGTAGCTGTCTAGGCATCCATCTTCTGCTTTATCCAATACAGGGTAGCAGGGACTGTAACTGTCCATCTATCAGAAAAACATACATCCTGTCATTTTTTTTATGTTACTCTGGTTTAATTGACATCCTAGATGATTTTCTTGGCTGCTTTTGGAGAGGTCCTGGTAAGGAGATCAGTCCTGCCAATGGATGTATGAATGGAGTCTCAAATGTTTAGTAATGGTTTTTGTAACCCTGTCCAGATTGATGAGCATCATCTACTCTTTTTCCAATGTCTTTTTAAAACTTTTGGTCATGGCATGACATTTCCGCTAACCTATATAATAAAGACCAAACTTAAAAGCTTCTGATCATTATAAAGGACAGGGCTGCACATACTAATTATTGAAACAAGTAATAGGTTTATTCCATGCTAAAAAGAAGAAAGAGAACACAACGTTTCGGCCGTGAAGCCTTCTTCAGGTGTGGGAATTCCAGTTTCTTACCACAATACCCTGAAGAAGGCTCCATGGCCGAAACGTTGTGTTCTCTTTCTTCTTTTTTTCAGCATGGAATAAACCTATTACTTGTTCCTTTGCAGACTCCGCATGCTGACGCAGCTACTCACCTGACATACTAGTTATTACTTGCTGATCTATTTAATCTCCTGATTCTAGTTACCTCCTTAATTGAGCTAAGTAAACTAGAGTTCAAACATTATTTCACATTCACTGATTCATATTGTCTTCTTTGTACACCATTGCATCTCAAAGAATATTGAATTAGTAATAGAAACCCTTATGGTGACGAAAATACACATTTTGATTAAACAAGGGTATTGTGGTAAGAAAATGGAATTCCCACAATTATATTTAGAGTTCACTGTCTCAGCAGTATAAATATCTACTTCAAGCTTCTATTTTTTTTAGCCACAATTACTGAGTTCAGCAGTAAATCATGTCAAGAAATGTTAAGTGTGATCTGTATTAGGTTTAGCAATTATATAAGAGTTTATCCTAGTTTATATTATGCTAATTATTTTTAGATAATTTGATACTTCTATTGATGTAAAAGTAATTAAAACTGAAATGCATATGACCTTGAAGACATATAAGGTCAGACATCTTTTATTAATCAAAACTTCTGCTAGTTCTTTTACAGAATCTAATAGTCTTAAGTTTAATATTTTATTGTTGAGGGATGTGATTTAATTTCATGCATAATTATATAATAATTTATTCCCCATTTAGTCATGATATAAAAAAAATCTAGAATTATTCTGTCATAGTGTTGCACTATGAAAATGGAAATTATCATCTTACAATGATAATTGCACTGGTTGTAATATTTGCATTTTAAAATGTTTGTGTTCCATGATTTACATTTTCAATAGTTCAGATTAAAACTGGGATTGTAACACTATTCTTCATAAAAGAGACTGGATTTAGAAAACCAAAATAATAAATACAAATGTGTCATAGACAGCTTGTAGGAGATAATTACATGGTAATGTGGGAACAGGTTCTTACAATACATCTCTAACATTCTGATGCAACATTGTTGGGAAACTGCTCAGGGTAGGTCCTGTTATAACCATACATGCTAAATGCCAATTTAATTTTTGTGGATTGGGCAAGTATGCAGTTAAACAAGTTGCATCTATGTCTGCATCTAATTCCAAGTTCTATGAAGATCAGCAGGTGACCAAACTGAAGAGCATGGTTTTCTACTCTGGAAATGTGATTGATAAACCTAAGACTTTATTTTACAAATGAATACAATACCTATATTCATCTTGCATTCAACGGTTCGGTCTTAGGAGTTAAGATAAGATCACTTTATTAGCCATATACAATTTCTTGCATTAGGAATTTGTCTTCTCGCATACCCCAGCTTGCTCTCCATGAGACACACAGGCACACAGACAGGGAGAGAGAGGCTTGGGGTCAGAGCGCAGGGTCAGCCATTTATATGGAGATGTTTCTCAGGGGCCCAACAGAGTAGGATTCCTCTGCCGGCCGCGGGATTTGAACTGGCAACCTTCCTGCCACAGGCGCAACTCCTTAGCCACAGTACCACCACTCTGCCTACAAGATGCACCTTATTATTTTGTTTGGCTGGTTTGGAGAGACAGTACAGTATGCACCTCAATATTAATCTTTTTTAGTATTTTTGGTGCAAATCTGAAACAAAAGAAATCAAGGTATCATAACTATAAAAAATCCATTTTAATTTTCAGTTCTCAAATTTTTAAATGTGACTGCTGAAATGAGTATTTAGATGTAAAAAATCAAACAGCACTACTTACAATTGGAAATGAGACTAAAATGCAGGTCTATTTTCTTAATCACATAAAATGTGAGACTTCAGAGAAACCATCTTCTTCTGTATTTAATCAGTAATAGTTGTGTACTTTAATTCTTCACATTATTTTAGATGGATGTACAAATTGTGAAAAAATAAAGCTAATCGAAAATAAGAGTAACAGAAATAACTACATTTAGGCATTTCACTGACATGATTGCACGGGTTTTATTTTTTGGCACAAGTAGCCCTAAATATTAAATTTATAAATAAACATTTTAAATCTTGGGTACATCTAGAAATCTTTCTCTGATGAATATACATGACTAAATTGACTCAGCTGCGGTTTCTTAAGAAAAGCTATTCTACTATGCCACTTCTTACAAAGAAGCAGCTTTTTAAACCTCCAATCAGGCTTCCTACCTAACTTCTTACATGCTGGATTAAAACTGAACAAACCCTTTGCACATATTTGGGAAAACAGCTGCAGTATGTAATCAACAGGCTAAAAAAATTGAAAAATCACAAACTGATATTTTCCAATTAGATATTATGACTGTATATGAACATGTAAAGGTGGAGATCAACATAATTGTAAATGATTTGAAACTAATAAATTCATCATCAAGAGACTTTATTGAATGTTCACATTGAAAACTGAAATTCTGCTGAGGGGAAAAAAACATGCTATTGTACCTCTTACAAGCAGTCAAAATGTAAAATTATGTTATCGCACAAATTAACAGCTAATATTGAAAACAAAACTAACCACTTAAAGATGCTTATTGCCATTTAATATTTCTAACTGTACCAAGATAACTTACAACAGCCAAAAAAAAACAAATAAAAAAAATAAAAAGGAAATAAAAGACTGAATAAAATCTGCATTAGAAATACCCATCCCAACCCCCGAAACACCCCTCCCCACTTCCCCCAGATCTATTCTTAAGCAGCTCTTTCCATCACAGACATGTTATACAGGGACAAACAGCTCTGAATTATGTGGCATATCTCTTGGTCCACTGTCTGGCTATTCTGTCATGCTCTGCTCTGTTGGTCATATACTGAGTTGCAATGCTTCCAACAAGAGGATCAGCTGTAATAAAAAAAAACAGCAGTTAGTTAATGTTAAAAAACTAGAACAGATGACAAATGTTTAATAAAAGACTTACATAAAGTGCTTTATTTACACAAACGGAGTGCCCACTGGGGTTACCTGGAAGTATAAGGCCATGTTCTCTTAGAATGGTCAAGTTCACATTAATCTGTTCTTTTGCAGCGGTTTGCCAGGCTTTTTATCAGCTTGAGTCAATACACACAGCTTATCAGATTTTCTAAAAGAATGTGATAATCAATTGTTTTTGCATTCACCTGACAACGACAACAGCTATTTGCAGCTAAGTTGCCATTGTATCTCTCCACAGTTCCATCATTGGTTTAAATCCAAGATTTTTGTCAAAACGATGTTGTAAAGACAAAAATACAAATATATTTCCTAGAAATATTTACATGGCTGAGCTCATCATTTAAAATGAACACAAAATGTTAAATCATGTTTTAAATTTATTTTTGCTGTGTCTGGTTTGAAATTGTACATTCTGAAAATAAATACAACCTAAAAAAATCTTGATAATTCTTAAAACTGGACTAGAAAAATGGAAGTACCAAACAAAAGGTTTTATTTCACAGTCAGGCTTCTCCATTTTCAGTTTCCTATCACTAATGCAAAACGAAGTACCTACTACAGAGAGAAACAATCTCCTTTCATCCAGATTCAACACTGAAAGACTTTGGCGGGAATCCAAGCAAGGAAATCACAAGAATGGAGAACCTACTCTGTCAGTCAACTCCATCTGATTAAAGTTACAACATATAGGCTAAGAAGTAGTAACACCGCTCTGTGCATGCTTATACATGTCCTGCTGTCTCCATTACTGAATCAAATGACATTCTGTATTAACTAATAAAGCATTTATTTTACATCTTGGATATGAAATCTTGATATGCATGAAACTGATATAAGTGATAAAGAATTTTCAAGCTTAGTGTAATGGTTGATGTCTGTATGATTTTTTAAGTCTCTGTGTGCGGAAAACATAGCAAAACTAACCTATAAGGCCCTGCATTGCTTGGCACCTGAGTACCTGTCAGAACTATTATCGCCTTACTCCCCATCTTGCAACCTTCGCTCTATAATTCTGCTCTCCTTACTGTCCCCCAAGCCCGTCTACATTGTATGGGTGACAGGGCCTTCTCCTGTTATGCCCCCAAGCTCTGGAACTCTCTCCCCAAGGATATCAGAGAGTCACCTTCTCTAGACTCCTTCAAATCCAGACTCAAAACCCTCTTCTTCGGAAAAGCCTTTACTTAACTGGTTTCATTCTTCACCCCTCTGCTTTTCCTAGTACCACCATCAACGGTCTCCTCTCTATATTGTAATTGTGTTTTATCTTGTGTATTTTTATTTATTGTTGTTCTCATTCCATAAAGCACTTTGAGAAGCCACCTTTAAAGGGGCTATATATAATAAAGTTTATTATTAATTATAAAACTATTCTGAAAAATAGAACCCAGCCCTCAGGCCTTGGGTTCAATTCCAGACTTGGGGTGCTATCTGCTGGAGTTTGTATGTTCTCCCCATTTCCTCTGGGTGCTCCAGTTTCCTCTGACAGTCCAAAAATCAATCTGCCGCTGGTGTGAATGATTTTGTTTCTGCATCTGTATGTACCCTCCGATGGACCTGCGTCTCATCCAGGGTGTACCCTGTCTTGCAGGCTTCAGCTATCATTAACAATAACACAAAAAAGCTGTATATGTGATATATATATATAAGATTTTATCCTTACCAGGATTACAGTCTGTAAGGAGAGAGCAGATGGACAGCAGAACCTTGGAGATGGTGAGTGCTGGGCTCCAGTTATCCTTTAGAATATCCAGGCAGATCACCCCCTGGCTGTTTATGTTACAGTGGTAGATTCTTGTCCGGAAGGTCACCTAAAGGAAAACATTTTATTGGGCCCATGAGGAAATTCAACTTTTTTTCCCCAAACCTGCTAATTTAAAAGATTTCACAAACGCATGCAGCAACACCTTTTGTAGTGTTCCAATTCAATATTGAATTCAATAACACTGTGACTGGACTTGGTATGATTTGGGTTTACCAAAAGCAAACTAAGCTTTTCAGTCAAATACAAAGCCCTGTTTAAAATTTAACAAAGGAATACAACAGAGCCCTCTTGTGGTTATACAGCAGTACTAAGCCACCATGAAAAAAGGCAAAGCATTTGGTGGACCATGAAAAAAGCACACACATTTGTTTGCATGTCATAAAAATTTCAAATATTAAAATGTTTGTTATAATGTTTGATTTTTTAAATGCCACCCACCACCAACAATTGTGAATAATCAGGTCTTAATGAAAGGAGCTGATGTCAACAGAGCTTTGAAACAGTGTGAAAAAGAATAACAGAAAAGTCCACAGCACCAGCAGCTGAGCTCAGTTTTCACAGGGAGGACAAATACTGCCTTTGCCATTTTTGCTGCAATGGTAGGTTTCACTGTTACAGTGTCCTCAACCTACAGCAAGACTTGGTAAAGTCATTTGCCTAATTCCACTCACAGTTGACTAATGAGATTGACTGAAATGAGTGGCCCCTGGACAACAAATCCCAGTCTATGTGCAACTTTTCTGGTTAAATTCCAAAAAGTAGAATTTTCTGGGATGGACAATCAATAACACCTTCCTCTCACTCTTATTGTTGGGCAAAAGGATTTTAAATTCTTTTCCTGTTAACAAACAGAATTTCATGTTGTGAAAAAATTAAACATTTGTATTAATGATTTACTTCTATTTTTTTAATATGTTCTAGTGGAAGTTCATTAAATATTTCCTATTTTTGCTAGTTTTACGAGACCCACACAATTGCCACCATGTGACACTAGAAATGCTCAAACTTCAGGCAAATCATAGAATTTTAAATTTTACCAATCACATCATCTTCCATGGCTTTTCCATTTTGTTTTTAATTAATGTTGCTGGAATACTGCGATATGAAGGGCACTGTATAAAAAAATGCAGAATTTCAAATTTGCAAATAACCAGAGTTGTCTCGTGACCGAAGACTTATAAATCTTTTTTACCCGAGACTTGGCTGTCGGGACTTAAAACTCGAAAAAAGTGACTAGAATACCACTCTGGCAAAAACCACAGTGTTTTGGCAGCATGGAATAAACAGCCAGCCATGTTGATGCAGATGGATTTACTTCAAACAATTAGGTACTGACTCCCCAACTGGCAATCTTTGTAACCTTTATTACTTTAACTACAGAATCAAAACTAATCATTTACAGTCCTTGCTATACCCAGCAACACAATACAAAGTTATTTGCGCAAGGTCTGTAAAACTAGATTTTTTACCTTGGGAGGTTTGAAAGGGTAGTCCGGTGTAAATGCGATGTCTAGGAAAAATACTCCTCCCTCGTAGACTGAGCCAGGTGGACCCAGGATTGTCGACCTCCATTCGTAGATGTTATCTCCTTTAGGCCCAGCACTGGAAGGAACAAAAAACACAATTCACTTTAATGACACATGAAACCCACTTGCTTCATCTTACTTAGAACAATAACTGGATGTTTCTAGAACTGAATTTTCAATCATTTTCAATCAAAATGTAACTTAGCTTTTCAATACGTTTGTCTAACATACATCTTCTCATGCAGGCAGTCAAACTAAGGATTCAGCTCTCCACTTTCTTTTTCATGCAAGACACTGTCAGATAATTAGTCAATAACATTTATTTTTTTTATTTCAAGTTAACACCACTGCATATTCCGATTTGTAAAATATTAATAAATCTAGAATATAAAACAGATCTATTTAAAGTGGAAAAAAAATTAGAAGGTAAATGATTCGCTAAGGGTTAAAGAATTCATACAGGACTCAATTCAATGAAGATGCAAAACGCCAGTTTATGAACAAGTATCTGGACCGTTATACAGTAATACAGTAAATCTCAATTTGAATCCATAGATTAAATCAGAAAATATCCCCGTCTCATTCTTCCTGTGCACAAATATTGTAATTGTAACCAACACCATTACTGTTAATTACTGCTACGGTAATTAACAAGTAAAGGAATAGGTCGTGTCATGTTTTGTGTGCATGGAAATGTACAGCTTTGTATTAAAGCCAGACAAGCAGAATTTATTAAGCCAGTTCTTGAAGAAACCATTCATTCAAGAATAATTAGTCTCAAGATCTTAAAAAGGAATCAGTGTAAAAAAAAAAAAAGATGAGGCATCTTGGTTCAACACTGTCAAATAAACCCTGAACCCCCCCCCCCAATATAACAAAAGATATAACAATATAACCCCCCCGAAACTAAAAAAGTCCCATGTTTCAAAAAGTATCCATACCACTGCAAGTTAAATTGTACTATTAAATACTATAATATTAAAGTGATTTAGTGGCTTTCCGCAAAACCATTAGATTTTTTTTTACTGATCACCTCTTTGAACATAATCACTAGGATTTCTTACACTACCTGCACATTCACACATTTCCTAAGAATTGCTGTCAAGGTTGGAAAACCCCCCTGATTTACTACTGAAGTTGCAATATGTCAGATTTAATGAAAATCGGCTTGGGTCTACCCAGAGCATAGTGAGAGAGATCCCTTGAGGGACCACCAGTCATGGGGGACTTTTTGAAATTGCCACTGAAGCAACAAATTCAATGATTGCTCATTTTGGGCCTATAGTAACCTAACTTGCAAAGTAACTGCCCTAAACGTATAGTCTGGGGTTTAAAATACTCAGGATGTTTGACTGTCCAATAGCCACAAACAAGTATATTTTTACACTAGTTATTTTGACTGAGAAACACATTCAGCAATTTACTTTTTTATGCTGGTTTATTTTTTTAAAATAAATGTAATATTATTAAACCTAGTTTAACCATTGTAATTGTTAATATTTTCTGTGATTTCCAACACTTAAAAATATATTCTTGTCCTTTCTTTCCAGAGTTTGTATAAAACAGTTGCAAAAATACTCAAAGGACCACATTGAGTCATTGGTGCTTTAATGTAATCCTTAAGGTAGGAGACTAACCAGAACTCCTAGCAAAATAATTGTATTCTCCTAATTTTTGCAGAACACAAGAATCAAATTCAAGTGTTAAATCGATGGCCTTCTTAAAATGCAGTTATGAAAACCACCATGCTCAAACCACCTCCAACATAGAGATGGAAGGGATGGAGACCAGAAATGTTAACTTATGAAACAAAAGAAAGGGCAAAAGTGGCAGCCAAAATACAGACTTGGAAATGCAACTGGACAAAAACAAGAGGATGATTCAAAACAGCACAAAAGACCAGACTCACTGCACAGCTGCCAAGGTTTGGATGGGATTCTCTACAGCACAGAGCTTAAAAAAAGCATGTGTGGAAAAACAGAAGTCAGACAAAACATCAAATTCGGGTTTTCTGGGTAAAGGTGGAATTTAATCTTGGCTCTGCTTTCCAATATATTTCAATGCCCTTTAACAAAACAGACATAAGTACTTGATTCAACTAATATCCCACTGAACCAGGAGCTGTCTGTTGCATTGCACCAGCAAAAGCATTATGTTGCTGCATATGGTAAATCACCTAATTTAATAAAGTGAGTAAAACTAAGTCACATATAAAGCCCACATAAGAGCACCCTGGGGCTTTCTCAACTCTAATCAATAAAGTGTGACTCTTCTGCACAGCACACACCCAGAGAACAAGGAACCACTCAGAGTGAAACCTGTTTCACACCATGGTTTTCATGTTTACAGTTCATGGCTTAATCAGATTATTCAGTTTATCAACCAAATGTGTTGTGATAAATTGTAGGCTTTTTCAGCCAAAGCAAATCTTAGAACATTATTGCAACGATCCCTCATACTATACCACCTCTGCAATGTTCCAAGTTGGTTAACAAGCTGAATTTAAAAAAAATATACTCTGCAGATACATGGTTCACCACAAAGGCCACATACTGGAGTTGTTTTTCTGTTCCCAGAGACAGCCATACTTTAAAAAGTTTTAAAGGCATAGATCAGCCTAGATAAACCACATAAAAAAACTTCAGAAAGCCAAACAATTCCTTTATTTAAAAAAGGGTTAGCTGGGGGTATTTGAAAAAAAGATTCCACATGGTAACAGAACACATGCCAATTTTCCTCCAAGTTTTTACACTTTTTATAGAATGTCACTTTGAGAAATGTACATGATTAGTACACAGTAGGCACTGATTTTAAAAGGGCAGGTATGGGTTTTTTGTTTTCCCATGGTGACAGAATGTGTACAAATAACTCAGGAAAGTACACTTGGCAATAAAGTTTCCTAAAAAAATCAATTTATATGTAATTTATGTAATTACCTTCCGGTTAAGCACTACTCAGGTTTCACTCTGGGTAAACATGGAAAACAGACTATCTGAAGATTACAGCACACACATTTCGGAACACCCTTAAAAAGATGTAAAACAAAGATCACCGCAATAATGGGTTTTTCAGAAAAAGAATAACATTTCTGTCAAGCCAGGTTAGAGAAAACTTTAAATTCAATATCCCTAAGGGTGGCTGGTAAATGAATCCATGATCTGTGAAAGTATGTATTCTGACTGAAGAATAATGTAAAAGTCTTTATATGCTACTCAATAAGTACATTTAAGAAGAGTAGTGTAAATGTATTAAACACATTTTGTATTTAAATATCAATATCAATGACAGCTCATTGAATCCAAAGCTGTGTAACAAGAGACGCGCCAAACCTTACTTTTTACAGTGACAGCAGTGAATGAAAAAAAGGACAGAAGTAAAACTAATTTTCTACCATTACAGATGGAACTGGATTTTCAGCACAACTGCTGGTAGAAAATACATTTAAGAGCAACTGCAATTTCTTTATGTGCTTTTACGCATGTAGGCACCCCCAAGACCCAAAAAGTGAAAACACTGCAAATGCTCTGCCCATTGCAAAACTGATTTTTACAAAATGTACACTACAGCTTGGACTGCGGCTGACCCTTGCAGGACGAAGGCCCGTCACAGCAGTAGTGGTGCATACAATTAGTACGAGAAAGATTCAACTCATACTGTACATCACACTGTTTCAGATTCCCATATTACAAAAAAATATATATTTTTATTTTATTTCCATAGTTTTTTTTAAAGAAAGGAAGATAATACTGAGTATATCTCGGTGTCAACAGAATTTCATTACAGCTTTAACCAATTCATAAAAATATGAGAAATACGAGAAATCCTTTTTGCACCAACAACAAGGTGTCTAATGCAAAAACAAATCACAGGCCTCCACTGGTAGCAATACAAGTGTACATTTAGTATACAGGCTTTGTACCAGGTTGCAGATGCTGCGGGATCTGTCCCATTCTCATACAGCCTGGACAAGCATGTGCTTGTTACGTTCCCTGGTCTCCAAGACCTGGAATCCAGACGTTGTCTCAGGTCATCTCACTAAATGTTCAATCAGCGGCGCTCAAGTATGGCAAGGAGGGGATCCATGCTTTAACGGTCTAATTCACAGTTCACAGGAAGGCCGTTATTAAAGGATTAGCATAAAGACATGCTGTCCTGCTAGAATGTTGTGACATCAGGGTGAGCCTGCAGAAGGCAACCACCAAGGTCCCAGCTCTTGGATCATCATTGCAGAGGGCAGTCAGGGTGTCATCAATAGCTAAAGGGGAGTTGTGTAGCAACTAGAGCAGGGGTCAACAACCTTTCAGAAGGGACACCCCAAGAGTTAACTCATTCACTTCTATTTACAGATTTGCAGACCACTAATATGTTTTTGATGACCACAATAGTTCTACTCACATTTTTCGTTAAAATCCAATTCAATAATTTTATCAATTAAGATAGTTTCATAAATTTGACCTTTTAGTGTAATCCTTGCCCCCGAGTTCTCCCGACACCTTGAGATCCACAAGACTGAACATTGTAAATCAAATGGCTACATTTAGAAATACTCAACATGCATCCACTGAAGCACCATTTATTCTATGTCGCTAGTATCAAACTTGTCTGGTTTGATCAGAAAATAAAACACTGGGCCAAAACACAGGAAATCCTTCAAGGTTACAACATTCTGTTGCACGTTCTTGCATGTATATTCCAATCTCAGCAACACCAACAGCACATTGTTCAAGATACTGGAAACAGTGGAAAGTCTAGATGCCCACAAGAAAAAAAAAATCAAGGTTTCAAAAGAACTCCCTTCCACATTTATAAAACACCCTTAACAGTTTGGCCTGGACACAATCAGGAGAGATTAATTCTGTTTAGATACACAGTGATGTCCTGCTTTCCTAAAAATGGGTGTTCGATAGCATAGCTCTTCTCCTAGACTAGACACCAATGCACAGACCATTACAGCTGGACCTCCCCACTTATCTTGTTAATGTGTCATGACCTTTTATCTCCTAAATTGTAACTTATTATTGTTGGTCTGCGTTTTGTAATATCAAGCTAACATGAACATCACAAATGACCTGCAATGACTTAAGTTCAGCCTCCAAAATACCACTGACATTAAGGAGTTGTCTCTTGATTAACAGGACATATTGCTAAGCAATAGTAATAATGCACTTCCAGGATGTTAATTTTCATTTTAGGAATTAAAGACATTCCACAGGTTTATTGCTCCGTTCACTGATATCTCATGTTCTGGTTTCTGCTACTATGGGATACTTTTTCAGAGAAAGAATAACAAAAGAATTAGGAAAGTCACCCAACGAGACTGATTCCTTTTAGTATCTTTATTTCACCATTCAGTAGATTAAACTACTGATTTAGTGCTTATTAAACAGCCAAAGTCACTCAAATAAACTTCTGACAGTTATCAATGATCATTTAATCCAAATAAGGACAAAGATATTAACAATCAAAAATATCCAAAATCTGGATACTAATCTTGTCTTATCAAGCATGTGTAAAAAGAGTGAGTGTGTCTTAATGGATGTTCAGTATATTTAACAGACATTTTTATATACAAATTAGCCAAATTACATTATACAATCTACAATTTTCCTGTTAGTACACATGTGGCATTTTAACTAGGATGCTAATATCTAATACCACCAGAACCTTTAAATAGCTACAATGTTTGTAATGCAAACAGACTCAGAGCACAGCACCTTCATGCTGGTAACTACCATGTTTTTCAGCATGAAGAATAATGCACATCCAGGATGTGAGTTTTAAATTTAGGAACTAAATATATTATATTATATAATATAATGCACTGCTCATTGATGCCACATACATTTCTGCTACACTTGAATAGTTATTCAGAGAAAGAAAAACAAAAGAATTTGGAAAGTCACCTAACAAGACACATACGAAACTTTAATTGCTCTAGATTTGTTATATCAGAATTAAAACAACTCACACACTGAAGCACTGTAAAAGTGTTTCATCCTCAAACTACCAATTTTGAACAGCTTTCATTTATAAAATCCAGCTCCCATCAACAACAAAATCATTTGGAATAATATAGCTTTGCAATGTATATAACATGCTAACACCTTAATAAATGTTTGCTTTTGACTTTTTAAGAAACTTTTATTCCTTCGTACATTTATCTAAAGCCAGGTGGGACACTACAACAACTGCCTTGTAAGTTTTTTTGTAAGGATTTTGCCTAAACGTAATGTTACTGAAATCAGAGATTTCCCTTTCAGAAATGTCTGGTCTTTCAAACAAGTAAGCATGAAACAAAAGCTCATGAAGCATTACTGGCTTCATGAAATTTAGAACAACTGTTCAGTGGAAACTCCCTAATAACCCACTCAATAGAAGGCTCTAGCCAGCAGCACAGGGTGAGTCTTATAGCCTGCAAGTCTAATTCATGCTGTAGTCTGCCACTAGACAGCTGTGGGTTGAGCTGTGAGGGGGTGGCCTGAAATCAGTCCAGGATTTCTGAAGTCAGTGGGGTGAATCTGCTGAGGTTTCAAGTGCTTGCCATAAAACAGTTATCCTTACTGAAAAGCTTCACTCTGCCTGTTGAAAAATGAATAGCTTTGACAACACATATCTTACAGGATGTATTATGCAGTTTATATTGAAAGGAAGAAGTAAGATTACAATTAAACACTCCTAAGTGAATAGCAGACTATCAGTTCAAATGTTTGACAATTCGGTATAGGACATGTATGTGAGATTTTAGACCTCCATTGGAAATTTCTACCAACCAATAAAGGGTCTAAACATACAAAAGAAAGTAAAGCACATATAAACGGCTTGTGAATTTTCTTTTTTTACTAAATGCTATGAGAACATGCATGTCAGCAGATTGAAACTTCTTCCTCAATGGCTGACACATTACCCCCAATCAAATGAATCCTCAGCTAAAATTGGATAGTCTTCTTTAGGACTGTGATTCAGTCCAAGATGCTCAACTGCCGAGACGTATCTCTGCTTTAGGGGATAGCACCTTCTGTCCGTTGTAAGCAACACTCCTCACAGCCAGCCTCATATGCACAGTAATTGGGTAAGTAGGCCATCAACATTTACGCATCTCAAGCCAGAGTGCAACCTTACAAGTGAGAACAAATAGAGACATGGGGCTTTCTGCCATTACAGGATTTTTAACACCTTCTTCTCAGCCAACTGTTTAGCGGTCATAATACTTTTGATAAAAACAGGACACGTTTTAAAGGCAAGGTTTCCGGAACCTACCACTCATGCAGACTTGCAACCAAACATGGCAGCAAGTGCAAACTCACAAACCTTTAGAGCAAGATTTAAAACAGGAAACCAGCTCAATATCAAAACACAAGTAGAACTGTTCCTAGAAAACAAATGCTTTCGTTGTTTTGCAACAAACAAGCTCATAGCTTCCAAGGCCTAAACTTAGTTACTAGAGGTATTTATAAAGTGTCCACAAGCAACACCAGTTGAAAATGCCTCTATAAACATCTGAAAGATTTCAAGATTGAGTTGCATTTATTATACGCTCAAACAAGGAAAAGCAACGTGCATAATACTAACATTTGATATTCAAATAAATCCAATCTAAATATACTAGACTGGAATAGTATCGGGTTTTAATCTAGAATCGAGATGTGGGAGAATTAGATCCTGTTTCTGCGCTTTAACGTTTTCACTACAGTGTATGGAAATCACTGAACAACTGCAACATTAATTCTTGGCTAATTAAATTTCACAAGTCTAAATGCTTTAACCACACTAGTTACGAATACAATACTAAAATCAAGTTTAGAAATAGATATCTAATGAATTATTCATAGAGCACGAAGCACCGAGTTGCTTATTTCTGCTGTAATAATCTTAACTTTTTCCAGTCTGTAGTGGAAACAATTTGTTTCTGAACATAAACCATACAAATTACACTTATATACAAAAGAAGTGCAGAGTAATTGCAATATTACTTTAACATTATTAAAATGAGTAAAAATCAGACTGCGAATTACAATTTTCATTTAAGTAACATACAGAAGTATGACCAATGGAAGAACTGATTTCAGTGAACCAAAAATATTTACACCACATTCTCTCAGTATGACATTAAACTATACACACCTGTCTGCATGCAGCCCACCCAAACCAGTGAGAACCACAGAACACACCTGGAAATATGTCTAATGAATGAGGTACTCATATGGAAATCGCCAATTCATCACACAAACGGCACAATAAATATATCCAAATACCAAATAAGCAAAAGGCACAGGTGCAAACATTTCTGAAAATGCAGCTATTTAGGACTATATGATGCAGTTTCATTCTGTAGAAAAGGGGTCAGAAGAGCCCAGAGCTATTCACGGAAATACACAACAAAATGAAATAAACCAAATCTTCAAGTATTTATCCTAACATCAGTATTGCTCACCATTAACATACCATTACCCTGAGAAAGTCAACCCAATCTTTAAACTCTTCACGGACGTGTAATGATCTAGATGCTCTTATTCCTGCACAATCTTCTGAACAATCATACTACAATAAGTATTCGAACCCATCATTCAGAACACACATACCCTACCAAGCTTTGTGTATTCTAAAACATGCCACATCAGAAAATGTCTTTTGTTCCACTGTTAGTAAGGTATAACGTCAGCTGGAGCTACATGAAAACCTACGGGCACTATAAAGAGAACTGGCATTTTAGGTTCTATGAATCTATGAAATCATGGTCATAAGAATTCACAGTTGGAAAACATTTTACAGAACCTTATTTACGAATATTTATTTATAATATTGTGCATTTATGCGAGATAAGGAGGAGTACTGGGAGGTTTAACAGCTTGATATCATATATAATAGGTGTTGTTATTTTTAATTGGAACTATGATTACAATAACCTTTAAATCAGAGATGTCACATCATTTTGACAGTTAAATATAAAAGTTTCCCTAATGACAAGGTCATTATAAACAAAGCAGAAGGCCTGAAAGTATTTATAACCTTACTTAACTGTGCTGTACTATATCATGCTTTCAAAGAAAATCTTTTCAATAAAAAAAAAAACACTTTAAACATGATACCCCTATTGCATAAACTTGGCCAAGACGGCAAGTTCTTAAACACACATGAAACATAATCCAAGGTGTTGGTGTGTTAATTGCAGCTTTCACTCTTAGTTTCAGAAGCCTGAATGCTCAGCTCACACAGGCTCAGTATTAGCAGCAGAATCCTTTAAGGTCACAGAAAAGAGAACTGAAAGCACTCCATCTGCAATTTTTTTTGCTGGACCAAGCTAATTAACAGAAAAGGTGGTACATATTTTGCACATTTAAAATTAAGTTCTCTGGAAAATATGTGCAATTTTTCCCAAGGAGACGGGAGACCAAAAATTACATCGGTTTCAACTCAAGTGACTTTCTTCGATCTGAAGAGACAGTGTTAATATCCATTCCAAGTACAGATAGCACAATGACAATTTTACTGCTGCCAGACGTGCGTTTGACTATTTCCAATTTTTCAGACCACTTTTATGTGGAAAATACAGTATTCACAGAGTTACACTTGGCTTTTAAATAATTTTAACAGAAATGGGAGACAAAAAGCAAACATTCAAAAGCTGTGGGTGGGCTCTCTAAAACAGGGTCATTGTCAAAAGTAGCCAGGCACATGGAGCGATTTGTTCAGCCCGTTCACGTTATTGTTCTGCGAGTACAGCTTCAAAACAGATGAACAGACTCTGGTTAGAGTTCAGGGACTTTCCTCCTTTCATTTTGAGCTTAGGTTGATCTTTCTGGAGCAGTGCTTAGCTAGGGTCAACCAAAGGGCTCATGGTTAACAAAGTGGGCTTGAGTGCTGTGTGCCGAATACGACACTAGTCTACATTAGGACTTCAGCATATTTCATATCTATTTTCTACTCCTTTTTGCATTCTTCTTAGTTTAAAAAACAAAATGGAGCTCGAAATAAAATCATTCAAACTATTTTGAGTAGTGAACGCGAAAAGCAGAAAGGGGAATTGGATCAAAATGCTATCCAATTTTCTAAAACCGTCTTGAATGAAACATACTGATGGAGACAAATTTAGGTAATCCTCAAAATAACATCCCTCTCTTTAGTGCTATCCTGCTTGAATCCAAACTGCTTCTTGGAAGGCATTTATCTAAATGCAATGTAAATTATATTATTTTGAACTAGATTAGAGTCATTCATTGTTTTGGTGCTTGCTAATCCACTGAATGGCTTCACAGAACACCGAAAATACAGTACTCACTGCACTTGAAACTGTGCCAATATGTTGCTTAGCAGCCAATGCAAAAATCCTGCTGGTGACCAGCACTAAAGTATCCTTATTTCTGCCAAGCTGTAATCATAAATTTGTGGTCTGTCATTATTTATATGTACTAGCAATTTCCAATACCTTTGTATTTAACAGCCGTTAAATGTACATATGTACATTACAGTTAATAAAAAGTTAAAATTGTCATCTGAAAATTAACCTATCGTCAGATACAGTACCTTCCATTTTACAGTTCCAACAGCCTTTTTGCTGTTACACAACTTGTTATAGTAATGACAATATCAATGAGCACTGTTCTGCTTAGTCAAACATAGAAACCTGTGTTAATCGGGAAGTTATGTTTCTTTATTAGTGCGCAATACTGCACAACAGTGCACTATACTACCTTGGTATCAAATGGGTATCAAAGGCATCTGCATCTTATTGGACTTTAACCACATACCATTTCTGTATCAATCACAAAACATGGCTTCGAAGAATAGCATCACAGCAAACCTGATTTGCTATATGGCTGCGAACAGAGCAGACCCCTGTTCACTATTGTTAAATCACAGATGGAAAGATTATCAGAATGTAACATTGACAGATGAGGTTACTTATATCAGAAATTAGTTTGAGGCAGGACCTGACAAGCGGAAAATCCTCTGTGGTAAACTGCATAGCATTAAACCATAGTGCATAGGGAACAATAACAAATGGTTTGTTTGAATTCTCACAGCTGGTATTTTCAATAATTGAAATGATATATTTACATACACTTCAACTTATCAATGAATGCTTCTTGCATCAGCCCTTCTCATTTCTGTTTTAAAGGCATAAGTGAACTACTGTATGTACGCACAGTCTTGGACTTGTATAAGTGTTCCAGAAATTGTTCCGCAAGTTGAATTTTACACAAGCTGGATTTTACTTGAGCAATATGTTTACCATTTCATACTTTGATGGTATTAAATTCAAATCCCACTCTATGCTTAGTTCACATGAACACCTTTTCTAATATACACTGCATACTGCAATAGAATGAAAAAAATCTATTCATGTATTAAAAAGACTGTAAAGAAAAAGATAAAAGCTCTTGGACTGAGACAGCACAAGTTAAGGAAGCACTACATGGCTATACATTTTCAATTACATATACATTGCTGTAAAAAAATATCCAAATGTAATTAACAAAAGGTGGTACTTTACGCAAAGTCAAATTTACAGAAGTCGAGTTATGTAACCCTTGGAGTGCCAGTATTGCTTATTTAACCTTCCTTGCTTCATAAACCATTCACAAAGCTGCTATTAAAATCATTCACAGTACCAAGCCTAGTGAGCACTGGGTTAGAACTGCTGAACTTTGCTCCCTTCAGCTGTGTTTTCATTTCAGTTACTATACAACAATTTCATTACATGTATTTCATCTTCGGGAGCCCCAGGATAGGATTTTCGTAACCAGCAGTTCCATGTACAGGTCACTACCATAAAACCCGCAGGAACAGATAAGTGTAGCACTGAACATCTGGCTCATCAAAAACTGATTTTCCAGTTTAGCTTGAAAGCTACTTTCAAAACCAAAGTAGGTTTTGCACACTATTCTCATGGCTCACAGAATGGGGTGGAGGCAGGCATGAACCTGCGTTCTCTGCTAGAGTCTCTCCTCTTCGTGTGCACACCACGGTCGACAGTGTTTAGGAGAATGTAGTGCACAACAGTTCATAGGCCTCCCTCAAACTCTGAAAGGTCCCACTGTTTCTCTAGGAAGCTCCTCAACCCCAAGGTTCAAACCAGGAGTGGTCCTGGAGATCCCTAATCCATTTGTTCTATATGTCATCCTAAATCATGTGTTTTTTTACTGGGATCACTTTAAAGTTATTAATCAATTGAATGAATGAATCAAGTCAGTTAAAGGGAACTCTGGTCCCTCCCACACCTATAAGTTTGTTTCTTAAAAGATCCACTCGTAGCTCCAGTTCCAGTAGCTTGGCTAGGGAGTTTGTACTGGATTCTCCCAATCGCGTTTCCCATTCTAAATACTCCAAAACCTAATTATCACTTACATCCCCAAAACCAGATTATCACACGTCACAAATGCCACCCTCGGACAACTTTGAAATTCTACACGTGTTGTTAAGATCTCAAAGGAAAATAGTCAGGGAAATGTCAGAGTTTAATACGGAACACAGATACTACTACATGCCGATATATGTGCAAAAGGTGTTCCTATTTAACTTAAAATGCATTTCATGAGGACAGCCCGAATTGCCCCAGTTATGGTGCTATAGAAATGGGTGAAAATTTGGATAAAAGTGTCAGCCATATAATTCAGAACACCAGCTGAACACTGTAGTATACCTTTAACACACAACCTTTGAAATCTCTTCTTATGCTTCTTTTCTCCATGAAGTATCAGCAATGAAGAGTAGATATTGAATTAAGTGATTCAGAATTCAGATATCTTTCAAATTTACATAAAATCCTACTATAACCTTACTGAAACATTTAAGAATGGACTGACCTGCGTTACCTCGACAGCAAATAAATACTCCCAAGACTTCTAGAAATATGATACAAAGGTCACAGTTTATTCTCTCCTATAACAACATCCTGAGGATTACAGCCTAGACCACTCTATAAAAATGAATTATTCATATACTGTATGGCTTAGATGACAAAATCATAAAAGCGCTTTTAAATAGTATGAAAAAGGTGAACACTTTTTTTACTGCAGAGAAACGCAGATTTAGAAAAAATGGTATTGTATGAGTTGCGTGCAACCATAACTAAATACCTAGTTTTGCCTTGAAGTGTTCAGTATTCTCTGAACATCAGCTAATTTTCCATGCAGTAAAATTGTCTTCTCTTGAGATTTCTTTTGTTTGAACTTTATGCAGCAGCACATTTAATTTAAAATAGATTAGAATATTCGTATTTAACTCAGTGTTTAACAGAAATCTCACGAATGCATCAGTTTAATTCTAAAACATAAAAGATACACAACACACATTATACATACAGGACAAAAATTCACTAATAATTCCTTCCTTTTTACAAATTTTGGTTGGTAATTTTCAACTATTTATAAAATATCATCAAATAGTGAAAGACTAGATCTGCCAACAGAAGTCCATTTTTACTTCATGATGAAAGATTATCAGTTGTCCCAAGGGTGACTACATGTGATCTTTCAAACACATAAGATGTTGTTTTGATGAAGTCATAAAGAAAATAAGAAGAGTAAAATCCACAAATGGATTCAAAACAGATTCTCTGCCAACTGGCCTGTCAGCCAATGTGAGCCTGCACTGATATGTTTTTATTCGCAGATCGAATCTGACTCCTGCTGACAAGCACTGTACCAGAAAAGGCACTAAAGAGAAACAATTTAATGAGCTTCCTGGTAAGAAACGAAATGAGACACCAGGTTGTGGGGAAAAAAATCCAAAAGACAAAACTAAAGAGTAATTTCAAATTTGCTTCACTGCCTGTAAATAACAGTTTGAACATGTCATGCCATTTTATGCGACTTTTACATTCAAGCATCTGAAGAGAATGAAAACAAGTTAAAAAAACACAAGACTCTGTAGCACTTTAATGTAATTTTCTGAAACTAATGTTCATAATTCTATTAATAAATTCAGATTCTGAGTTTAAGTCTTAACTAAGATGGAAATCTATAAAGCTTTGATGCTAGAGTATACAGATTTATTTAAAGTTCTTTTAGGAACAGCAAAAAGTTGTTTTCTGATCAAAGAATGTTTCAAATACATAAGTGTTCCCAATTTAAAGAGAAAGTCATTTCAACAGCTTTCTGTTAAAACAGGTTTTTTTTCTGAATTTCAGAAATTTATTGATAACCAATGGGAAACTAAGTACCACGTAGAGGAGATTAGAAAAATATGGCACCTATATTCTTAACCAGAAAGGCTTTTAATTTTCAGCTATAACAGAATCAATACAATAGATACTTATGAATGCATTTTAACATTTATTTCCATCTTCAACATCCATGTTTCTTATTCTCACTATTCCTTAAGGATGTAAAGCCATTATGATTGCAGAATTAAAGACGCATATCTCAAAAGACATAAAGCTCTAAAACACCAACATTCACTTAAAATGGGGGGTCACGTTCACATTTCATGGAAAATTTAGAAAACTTTCCACCTACAGTGATGGGTACACCTTTTTCTTTGGCCTACAATGCTCATTTTGCATGAAATACAGGTAACTGCCAAAAAATGGAAACACCAACATATAGTGTCTTAACAGTGAGTTGGGCTACCACAAGCCACCAGAACATCTTCAATGCGCCTCGGCATAGATTCCACAAGTGTCTGGAACTACAACATCATTCCTCCAGAAGAAATTCCATCATTTTGTTAATGGTGACAGAGAACACCGTCTCAGGTGCCACTCCAGAATCTCCCAACTGGGCTGAGATCTGGTATTGAGATGCCCATGGCATATGGTCTTCATCTGTTTCATACTCATCAAACCATTCAGTGACCAATGGGAGCATCGTTATTCTGGAACATTCCACTCCCATCAGGACAGAAATGCTTCACCACAGGATGAACAAGATCACTCAGAATGGCTTTGTATTTATTGGTATTGGCATTTTGGTGTAATAAGGGGTTTATCCCCGCAACTTGACCACTACTATCCCTCTCTGTGAAGTTCTCGACAGACTATACTTGATGAAACTACCAGCTCATGCCTCCGATTGGCATTTGCAGTCAACTGATTCGGAACTGCTTATCGAACACACAGACATCACTGCGATGTGCTTTTGTCCACATTTACCCCTAGATTTTGACATCTTTCCCTCAGATTTCACAACATCAGCTTAGCAATTGTTCCTCATGAAACACTATGTTGAATAAAGGAACAAGTAATAGGCTTATTCCATGCTGAAAAGAGAAGAGAGAGAACACAATGTTTTGGCTGTGAAGCCTTCTTCAGGTGTCCTGAAGCCTTCTTCGCACATTTACTGAAGTTTTTCCTTTATTTTGGAATTTACCAAAATAATAATCTGTATATACTGCCATAATGCATACAATTAACTTAGCACATTTATCCATTAAGAATTACAAACTGTCAGAAGAAGCTGGACATGTAACTAGTGAATGCCTTTGTGTTAATCCTTAATAATTAAGCATGCTTCCAAAACTAAAAATCTGTCATTCCTTTTAGCAGAATTCTTTCAGAGAATATCAGGATGTTGGGTAGCTGACATTCCTCAGAGGCTATATCCTCTACAAAATGTGTAACCCTTGTGGCGTGAGGCAATACTTTATCATTAGCGAGCTTAAAGTGTTTCATCACGTGCACTGTCAGAGTGAGAAAACATTGAACTATTATCTGTGAAGTGCTGCTTATTCAAACAGAGATAGATGTAAACAAATACCAAGTGTAACAACTCCTAAGGAGGGCTGCCTGTGCAGAAGCAGGACAACCGTCCAAAATCGTGTCTACAGGCGAGAGCAGCAGAATATATTTACCGATAGTTGTGGCAACAACCTAGATGCCTACCTTAGGGTTTTAGAAACCCCAATTATGCCACAAGCTGATATCTAACAACTCACAGTAATCGAAAACAACCCGTGGCTATGAAATATTTTTTTTTTTACATTCTTTCAGATTTTAACACACCATAAATACAAAGGCCAATATTTCTTTTTGAGGGACAGACTTACACATGGAGAGAGACTAGGTTTTTTCCATCGCCACATCAAAGCCAAAGGGCATTCTACATTATCAACTGCAGTACAGCATAAGCAAAACTAAAGGGCGTTTGTTGTGATACAAAGTGTACTCAATTTAAGGGGGAAAGAAGAAATGGAGCAATAAAACAACAAATACACTTAAAATGTGCATAATAATGAATACAGTTTACAAGCACACAAGTAAAAAAAATAGTCTTTAAAACGAAGCCTTTAAATACAGTATGACCATGATTGAGCAAAATGTAAGTGAAGTGTGGAATACTAAATTATTACAGCAAAGATGACAAGCTTTTGGTATAGACTTTGTAGGACCCAGAAATATAAATCCAGCTTATAAACCTTCAAAAGAAGACATAAAATAAAGCGCAGAGAATTTTAAAATGCCTGTGTGCCGTTATGAGCACACATTCTACAATAAAAAGATCACACCAGTGAAAGTGTAAATCACAATGACCGAATTAAAAACTGGTTTATTTGCCATTTATTCCAATTTTCTGCATTTGCATCAATTTAAATAATTATTAGGAAATAATTCACAAAAGCAATTTCATTTCCTTTATAAAGGCTTTTGTTCTTACTGTAGTCAACAACAGTTCAAGTTTCAGCAAGAAAACTATCCCTTTTTATTATTGTTGGCCTCCTTCAATCTATAAAAATACATTTCCCCTTAGCAGTCTTGACATTTCACTAGATGTCAAAACCATTAAAGATGGAATGTTGTAAAAGCAGAGAGAACAAAATGATACAGATTTAGAAAATCCTCACGGTCTTTAGACATGAAAACAGTGTTAAAATGTGGCCACAAATTATAAAAATTGTATCCTATATGCTTTTAGCAGTTATTTAGGTATGACATTTCTCAACTGGGGTTTGATAAGTCAACTGCATTACATTCATGAGGCGAATGTGATATGTGTGGTAAGTGGCAGAAAAATAATTCCTTCTTTGGAAGAGAAGCAAGTTTAGACTCTAAATGCATTTTTTGAATAATTTCTTAATTTTATAATCACTCTTGGTCAAATTAACGACAGCAGCCCAACCTAGCTTTCGAAAGCCAATGCTGTTTTGGTAGCAGTGACTTTGTTTGATGCACTTGCAGCACATTTAAAAGCAGTGAGTATGCCAATGCTAACAACTGAATGCTTAAATATGGAAACATTGTGCATTTAGTCAAGATCTAATATAATTACCAGTGCTTGAACGATGCACTGTCGCACAGAACCTTTGCTTATCCCTGAGAGAGAATAAAACACAAGCTTTTTGGCATTCTCAAAAGCCGTGCTGAAACAGCTGATACCTTATTGCATTTTGCTGATCTACAGTGGCATTGCATCAAATATCTGATATTAAAGATTACTTCCTATTTCTAGACCAACACTTGGTCAGATGACCACAGTCTCCAGTACTCCACCTCACAGTAGAAATGTTTCAGCAAAGACAAAAGCTAACAATAACGACAGTGTTACATTAACCCAAAAGTAAAACACACAAAAACTCAGCACTCCTTTTCTATGAATGAATGAGACGTACATGTCAATAGCAGATTAACAAGCCATTCTTTTCATGTTGGAAGCAAAGATACCTACTGTCCTAAAGCAATCGGAAAATACATTTTTTCTACTCTGTCTTTACCAATTTAATCTTTAGTTCTATCCAGCCAGAAAGCCAGAAATGGGCGGTTACTTTTGCAATTTTTTAAAGGTATATCCATTTTCTAGAATGGTTTTCTACAAGAGCGAACAGATTTGAAACAAATGCTGGCAAATTATAACCACAGGATCACACACTTTCGATACAAACTGCACTTACAGTTAAGGACACTTTACATATCCTTCAGAGCATACTTTTTATAAAAAAGAACAGAATGTACATCATTACTCTTATTTCATGTCACACTGTTTTATGACTCTGAACATTTGTTACTATTTAGATGCAGGTTTGCATGTACTTCAGCTCATGTTAATATATATAATAATCTCGTTAATATGCTGTTTGAGGAGTGACATGATGGTGCAGTGGTTAACACTGCTGGGGCCCTGTACTGAATAAAGAAAACAGATGCTTTTTTGACCCACAATATTAATCACAATCTTTCCCTCTACAGGGTTGTAAACCATTCAGTCAGCCTTCTGTGACTTTCACAATAATATTTATTGTTATGTGACTGAAACTTCACAAAAGATACTTGGTGCTAAATACCACAGAACTCATTTATGCATTCCAAAACATCACAACAAAATGGCTCTATTAAAAAGTACAATGTTTACATTTTCACTGCCCAACATGGCTTTAAGAACATTAAAATGAATTGTTTGCATTTAGTGCTTTAGTACTTAGTTTAGTGCTTTCCATACCAAAAGATCCCCACGCACTTCACATACAGGAGGGACACACTTCATCTATCACTGAAATGCAGGTGACGCGGGGCAGGAATTATGCGCCAGCAGCCCCACTACACAAATCATCAGATGGAGAAGTGGATCGTACGCCCATTCTTCAATCTCGACTTAACCTTAATGTGCTCACCCAGTTCAAAAACTCGACATCATTCGCACTTCTCAAAGCACAAACTAGTCAGAAAGCACACTCATCTGTCCAGTACGTGACAGATGTAAACTATAGTAGGTTTCACTTCCCTTATCTGTACGGTCTGCAGTTTTACTTTTGCAGTTTTTTTTAGTAATATCCAGTTGTTAGATACCCAATCATTCCCAATTGAGTGGGAGCAGTATACTGCATTTGTTAACAATTACAAATCTTACACAATGCCATTAAACAGAAAAAAAAACATTTACACTGAAGTTTACGGTACAAAATATTAAAAAACACATAAATCCACATAAATGTGGAAAAATGGAAGTGTTCTTTTTCTTAAACCCAATTTTCCTGATATCTTATAAACCACTCTTGCATACTTCCTCTCCCTTCTAATTAATATAACCATTGTTTGTATTTCTTCTGTTTATCTTTAACTATATAAGTGTTTTGTGTTGATTGTTATTAAAGACTGCAAAACAACAAACATGTTTCCAGACTTCAATAACATCTATGAAATATTTATTGTTCAAGACCAGTCTAACACGCTAATATGTATCCATTTCTTCCCAAAAACTTCTAAAAAGCAAACAAACTGGGCTTTAAAGAAAAAAGACTGGGAAACACTGCTCCAAATCAGTTTTAACAAGACAGATCACATGACAGAACTTGATATTCCAGTCTCACTAATGTTATCCTCTTGTGGTGTCATCGCAAATACAGAGCAATAATGCAGGAAAACTAATGTAGGATACTCAGCTGTGTCAAATACAGAGAACAAACCAACATCCGCCATCTATTTTATTTCTATTAAAATATTAGATATTTATAATCAAAAAGAAAACCCAAATTAAATAAAAAACATCAATATTTAAACATTATAACACTCCCACGAATATATGGCAAGAAATAGATCTATTGCATAACAAGGACTCAAATATATTTTGAAAAAGCAAAGCTATTTTAAGGATTAGAAGAAATAGCTTGCCAGGCCACTTCACAGATCAGATTAAAATAAAAAACAATGATCATATCTCAATCTAGCCACAGATGTTTAAGTGTGAATCCTGGAGTTTTATTTTTCGCAGTGTTGAATAGCATATTAACTCAAATGGTCCCTTTTAATACGAACCAGCAGAAACTGAAACCTAGGCCTGTGTGACTGAAAACCATATAACAAAGTATGTTCAAAATGTAAGAAATGCTACCTGCCTGAAAGGATAAAATTAGTATTTAGAGCTTGAATTCTTTGGACCAAAATCATCACTAGAGCTTCTCCAAAACATGTATTCTAACAGAACAACCTACACTATTTACATAACCAAAATGCTTTCACTATGGCTAGAACAAGATTTGTTTAAATGTCTTGCAACATTTTTGTTTCGGATACGGTCTTGCAATACATCAGCCACTTCCTATTGGTGCACATAAATCCACTGAGTGATTATCAACCTTTTTGACCAAGTATCACTTTTTCCCCCCCAAACAGCAGTTGTCGAGCATACCAGTGGCAGGAGGGAATATTCCCTCTTGAGCGATTTCATCCTTTTGGGCGATGTTGGGGTACTGCTGCTTACCACCTCCTCCAGTAGTGTTGGCAGTGGGGAGGGTGATTTACTATTTCTAAATTACTTTTCTTTATAGCGCTGATTCAGTATATACAATCAGCAACAAATCAGTAGATTTAACTTTAACTGGTGCTACAAACTATTGGCAAGGTGTAGTTCACCAGTATAGGCGCTTGTATTATGGGCTGAAAAGCCTTTCTCTCAAGGACATAAACCATATGAAAGGTTTACAAGTGAGAGGATGCCATTTGGCCCATCTACCCCATAGTTACCACCGAATTATTCCTAGGATCTCCTCCAGCCATTCTTTAAAAAGAAAACCAGGGACTGACTTGAACAACATAGTGGGATAGCGTGTTACATCCTCCAACAACCCTTCGGATAAAGGCATGCCTCCTGTTCCTAGCTTTAAAAGAACTTTCATTTAAGTTACCACTTGTGCCCTTTGCTTCAAGTCTCTGAAGAAATTAACTCCGTTGCCTTTGAGGATTTTGAATACTTTTGTCAGGTCCCCTCATAGTCTTTGTTCAAGACCAAAAAGGTTCAGTTCATTCAGCCTGTCAGTGTAGGATATTCCCTTAAATCCTGGAATGTATCTAGTGGGTGTTCTCTGGACTGATTCTAAAGCAGCAATTTGTTTTCTATGTTGCGACGACCAAAACTGTACACAATGCATGGTATTGCAGTGCATTTTACGATTTGATACAATCTTAACATAACATTACTTAATTTTAATTCTGCGCTTATAACATAAAGGCAATAATAAGAATAATAGGGAGACAACCGCCTCTTCTCAGTTTCTAAGAATGTTTAGTCCCCTTGTTTCTATGAAACTTTTACTTTGTATTAAGTAAATATAATATAAAGTGCAGGGAGAGGTGCTGTTGTGTGGATGAGATGCTAAAATGAGATCCTGTCGACTTGGTTATTAAAGATTCCACGGTACTGTTTCTAAGCGCAAGGGCGTTAACCTAGATGTCCAGTCTGACTTTTGTTCTGGTCTTGCCCAATCTGGAGTACCTCATTTCTGCTTTAATCCACCTGGTGAAGCAGAACTGGTGAACAGCTCAGATGGCCCAAATGGCTTCCTTTCATTTGTGAATCTCATGCTCTTAAGAAATTTCTCTCTTCCACACCTGATCTGCAATGTACTGGAGCTGGTGATGCAAAAAAAGCTACACCTCTATCTCTGTTATGAGTAGTGGATGAAGTGGGACCCTGGTTATAAAGGAAAGTGCTCTGGGATCCTTTAAGCTGAAAAGTAATATATAAATGCAACTCATTATTGTTACCAACTGCCTGAATGAAGACAGCTTTTTAAGAATTGTTATAGGTACACAATCAATTACTGACCAATGACAAGCAAGGTTTCCAGCATAAAAACACTGTAAAATCTTACACAGAACTAGCATACTAATAATAAAAAAAAACAATTCACCGAATCAATCCCAAAACAAACAGTCCCTGTGGGAATAAGGGTGTTGAAAAGGTTTAGTGAAATGTCCTCAAAGTTATTTGGAAAATATACTTTAAATATAATGTATTAGTGCAATATATTAAACTGTTAAACAACTGCGCAAAATAAAGAGGCAATACACATTTGAAAGTATATTTTGCACAGGTGCATCTTTCTCATTATAAGTTTAAAGAAACAGCTTTACGTGCCTGTGTAAGATGAATGCAAACGCCATCAAAAATAAAATCACTGCTATTTCCGTTAATGTAAAGTCTATTTCTCTTTTGCCCCTGCTGAGCCAAAAGAAACCTTTATACTGTGCAATGACACAAGGAGGGGGAAAATCCCGACCCCTTCTCCCATTCCTCTGCATTGCACAGAGGGAATCCGATTTCTTTTTAACAGCTCACCTCTTAGGGAACAAAAAACCGGTGTGGTCCTTTCTAAATTATTTAGATGACTACGAGGATCTCGCACAGTATCTCTGATTATGCCTTAACGGTCTCTTGCCAGAACACAAAAAGGATGCAGCACAATACTGAATAATCTCCCGAGTGGTACCAGGCGATTGCTGTCGGCCGACACAAATTCACAGCCAAGCTCTGCGCCTTTAAGGAAGCACTCTTGATAGGGAAATCCAAACCGTAATAATAAAATAACAAAACCCGGGTACCTGCAGTTCGGAGGAGGGTCCAGAGTGATATCTGCCAGCTCCTTCTGGATTCTGAAGGAAACAGAAACCACTCGTTAGTCTCGATCAGTCGGTACCGAAGGAATCAGTGATTTACATCGCACGCAGGCACAGCTGCTGACCTCTGCCTGCGAAACAAACATGGCCGCTCCCAGCAGCTCCTATTCACCAATATTTTAAAGATGAAATAACCCACTTCTGGACTGATTTCGCGGGTGGCCCTCACCTGGAGCCAAAATACCTTCGCCTTACAAGCAGCTACCGAAGGAATTTCGCCAATCCCCCCCTCCTAATTTTCGCAATAAACTGCTTAAGCTAATATGCAAATGAGCTGGTTCCCCATTGAAACAGAATAGCTGAGCTTGTTGTGAGATCTCTTAAAGGAGACACGTCTGAGGAAGCATCGGTTGCATGGGAGAAAGTGTTATTTAAGCATGAGCCTGAATTTAAATAATCATATTAAAAAAAATACGAAGTAAAACCCACTCATTCTCAAAGAAGGGGTGGTTTTCTTCGGGCTGGGAAGCTATCAGGACTAAGAACTGGTGGGATGAGCTTCCAAAGACATCTTAATACGAAGTTGGTTCGTATGACGCTACTGCAGTCCTCCCAAGGAAAAAAAAAAGTGTTTAACCCGAAAACTAGATCACACACAGCCAAGGGTTGCTAATATCACACTAAGCGTTAACTCTTTCTGTCCCGATACAATGGCTGTCCGACCGGTGATAACTGGCATTGCTCAGCCCTCAACCGATTCCCCCTTTACCTCTTTGCGCTCGTAGAAAGCAGTTTGGAGGTTTTGCTCATACTGGCTTTGCTCTCCTTCTTCTTGCTGGTTGTTTCTTTCTCCTTCTGATGTTGAGCGGAGGACGAGGAAGATGACGACGATGAGCTAGTACTGGCCCTCGAATCCTCATCCGACATACCGGCCGCACGGAACGAAAAAAAAAACCCAACCTGGAAAGGCGAGCAGAGGGAATCGAGGGTTAGCTTCCGAAATAAATACATACCAAATAAGACTGGTAGACGACACGCCTGTGGCATGTGGGGTTACCCCCCAGATCAGCCTCTTTGCACCTTCTCACGGTCGCCACTCCTAAAGACTGCGTGTGAAGTTGTGCAGCCAGGGCAAAACACCCCCCTAAACTCCCATTTTCTGAAGTCAAGGGAACTTACTTTCTGTCCGAGACTAATGTGCCAAACAACTGTCCTGAACTCCTCCGTTCCTCCCAACGCCTTGTGCTCCTCTCCCAAACAACACACTTCGCCGGAGTGGGAATGAATATTTACCTGCACCCCAGCAATTCAGAGACAGCCAGCTCAAAGCTGGGAACTGGGTAAAGCTCAACACAGCTAATGAAAGATAAATAGATATATATATATCCGTACTCTCATGTATCTGGCTACCCCAACGTCGCATCCATTCTGGAAATGTTTGACTTGCTTTTCAGTCCCCAAGACCCCATATAGTTGATCAAACTTCACACCCCGAAAAACAACTAACCAAAGCCTAAAATCTCAAACGGGTTTCATCCAACTGATCAATTTAACCTCTGGTCTTCCTTGCGGGGGTATATCAGCAGTGTCTCCTTTTTTTTTCTCTCTCCTCTCAACATTGCAACCGATCTGTCTATTCAGCTCCACTCGTCGCTCGGATCCTTTTCTTCATTCTGCTTTTTCCGACAGGTTAATATCCTCGTTAACCCCGCAAAAACTTCTACAGGCGGCCCCCTGTCGATGCCAGAGACCTACCGGGGGCCGTTAAGGAGAGTATTTACTGGCATTAAAGAATATTTTCGTCTTTTAAACGGTACCTCTCTTTGTGTCTGTGACTCCGCTGCCTGGGCTCGTGTCTCTCCCCTCTCGCGGAGCGGAAGTGCTGCTGCAGCAGCAGCTATTAAACAGGCAATGGCTTCTATTCTATCGGACTCGCTCGCAAATGATAATGTCAAGGAAAAACACGGGGTGGGGGAGTCTGGATGTGAACCGAGATCTGAGTATTCACATGGCCAAAATTTGTTTATTATTTTTTTCTAAACCCCTTCCTGTACCTAAAGCATACTCGAATACACGTATATCACCATTTCGTGTCAACATTGATATCCAGAGTTAATGTACGTGTTACTTTCTTAGAATGTGTGCTTTAAAAAGGGATGGGCAAGAGAATCAGCATTTGTTAAATAATTGATACAAAGCTGCATATCACTCAGTGTTGTGAATAATTCAAAGCCAAAGAATTTGTATTTCTTCTCATGTAAGCAACCTCAACAAATCATTCTGATGTGCTTGTTGGTCTTGGCAATTCTCCGGACAAAATTAATAGCATGCGCAGTGTAGGGAGGTTTATTTTTTTACATTTTCAAAGTTTTGTGGCAGAGCAACTCTTATGAAAATTATTTTAAGGAAATCCCCCGTTTGGACACTACTACGTTAAACTGAAACGAGATATTTTATGTCATGGTAGAACTAACCAGCGGTGTAATTCTTCCTGCGTAACAGAAAAGCAGAAGACAACATATTACAGTACCACTTTACCACCTCCCTCCCCCCGGTTATTCCTTATAATATTAGTATTACTTAACAGGTTGTGGGACGTGACAGTTTTGACCTCGTCTCCACATACTTGTCTCAGATTAGTTTGCAAGACAACGCTGGGTTATTCCATCCCTTATTACAGGGGTCTCAAACTCAATTCCTGGAGGGACTCGTGTCTTCTGAGTTTTGTTTCACCCACGTTCTCGATGACATTGTTGGTGTGATTATTTAACTAGGTGCTGAATTCTAATATTTCTAACCAGGCTCTAAGATGATTATTGTTAACTGGACCTTAAATGAAGTGAATGTCTTGTTTATCAACTACAGAAGACCTCAAGAACATTTACATAAACGTCTAATTTAGAGAACTGAGCATGAGACCCTGTTTTTAATTCTAACCTCGCTATTCATTGCTGTGATTCCATAATAAAATAAGTTTTTTTTTACTTTTAAATGTTCTCTTCACAATACAAAAACAGATCTGTCCTGAGTTTAGAACAAGCAAGACCACTTTATTTTGCCATACACTAGTATGCTATACTGATGTCTTGAATAACAAAACCCTCCCCAATTATGTCAGTTCCTGGAGGGTCTAGTGTCTTCTCATTTTTTAATTCTAATTTGAGCACCGATTACACAACATTTTTTTAATTTTACATATTTAGAATTTAAAAAAATATTTTACAGTTGATTACTAAAACAGTTGTTTCATTAACATTTCATGTTTTACTTACTGTTGCTTAGAAAACACCTCAGAGCCAGGAGCAAAGTATAAAAATTGTGCTGTTAATGAAATAATCTGACCAATTGGTATAAATGAGAGCATGAGTAGAAAAAAAAAACATCAGGCCCTACAGGAAATGAGTCTGAAACCTCTGCACCAAAACATTCAGTCATAAGACCTAGACAAGGGGTGTGGAATTTTATTCCATGCCTACTCTTAATCATAAGTTTTACTGCACCAAATTTAACACTTTTCAAAGATCTTCAACTGTTGATGATGTTGATTTCTAAAGAATGAGAAACCCTGCTGCACCCTGCCCCTTGAGTCCTTGAATTGTCTGCCTATAACCCAGACATTAGGGTGACCAGGCCTTCCAGGTCTTGTTCATTCAAATAGTGTAAAAAAAAGGCGCTTCTACGACTAGACAAAATACAGTACCCACCTACGCTTCTGGATAGCCTTCTTGACAGAGGGTCATCAAGAAGGAAGCAGAACAGTTTGCAGATCAAACTGTTTTTTAAAAGTTATAGAACTGTCAGTTGTTTTTCTATTCCTATTACTGTATACTAATGTTTGAGGATCCACAGTCCTGCAGAAGTGTTCTAAATACATTCATTATCGGTAAGATGCTTATTCACGGTAGTAGTTGTAGCACACCTGAGCCTGTCTGAGAAGCACAGGAACGCAAGACAAGGCTATACTATGGATTTTTAAAGCCTGTCAACAGAAAAAAATGAGAGAACCCCCAAAAAAACCAGGATTTTCTTTTTACCAAACAGGCTATATGCGTCACGATCTGTAGTTGGGATTACTAAACTAGTCAAACTCAACAAACTTCTGTATTTTTACAAATATCACGGTGTGCTGAGTAATTGTGGGTGGATCGTTGCCTTATCAGGGCCTGTCTTGTGGAGACGTTCATGTTACATAATACATCTGGTGAGGGAATACAGGAAGAGGGGGGTCGTATCATCCCAGTCTGTCCTGGGCAGGAGTGGGCACCCAGATGGAACAGTAGATTGGGTAATGGACTGGAGCTCCGTAGGAGCAGTGAAAGACGGAGAGTCAACTATGTTGACAAATTTCAGCTGTGAGCAAGATGGGCATTCATTTTTAAAATGAAATTCTAAAATTTAAAGATATCACAGAAACAAATAATTGTAAAACATACTGTACTTTGTAGCTCCCGGAAATAGATAAAAAAAACTTTACTGATTTTAAACACTGTAAGAGGAAGTTGGTTTGAAGTTAAGAAACTGTTTTTGAATACTCTTTTCAAATATCTAATTGAAGGGACAGAAATTTGTAAACACATCTAGACAGAAATTAATATGAAGAAACTATTGTAAAATGCTTCAAGATCCCTTGGGATGAAAAGCAGTATATAAATAGAAACAACAATTATTCATTAATCTTGTCTGGTAGAACTCAGTACAAATCAGGGTTCCTCCAGTCTACAAATTCCCCAGAATCTTTCAGCATCGGTTGAAGCTGAGAAATCATATACTGTACTTGAGTTTCTGTTTTTTTTTTTCCTTCTGTCAAACTATTAAATGGCCAGCAGCCATATCACCCTGAAACTCACAACTGGCCACTGAAGCTAAGCAGGTGTGAGCCTGGTCAGTACCTGGATGGGAGACCTCCTGGGAAAAACTAAGGTTGCTGCTGGAAGAGGTGTTAGTGGGGCCAACAGGGGGCGCTTACCCTGCGGTCCAGGTGGGTCCTAGTGCCCCAGTATAGTGACGGGGACACTATACTGTAAACTGGCGCCGTCCTTCGGATGAGATGTAAAACCGAGGTCCTGACTCTCTGTGGCCATTAAAACTCCCGGGGCGTTTCTCGAAAAGAGTAGGGGTGTAACCTGGCCAAATTTCCCATGCCTCCTAATAATCCCCCTCTATGAATTGGCTACATTACTTTGTTCTCCTCCCCCACCCCTTCCCATTCCGACGGCAGGTGGAGCGACGCGCCGGTTGGAGTATTTCTCGGTCGCAGTTAATGGCAACGTCTGCTCAAAGATTTGGTTCAAACCACCAAATGGAGACTGGTGTGCCGACAAGCGGACCCTTCTGATGCGGGATTAACGCTAGGAAAGAGAAAAGCTATTAAAGCACTGGACTGCCAAATCCAGGTTGTAGGTCATTGTTGTATACTGTACCAAAGAGTTTTTTTCTTCCCTAAAGGAGTCCAGCCTATCTGGAAAAAGAGCTAAGAGCTGAGCTTTCAGTTGTTAAAGCATGCATACTTCAGCTTTGACATTTTACACAGTGCACGAGAAATAAAAGTAGGAATTAATCCTTGAAACCCTTTGAGTGTTCAAAACCTATTCACGGGAATATCTATTGAAGCAGAGTGCCTTCAAATAGGTCGCAACAACACTGTCGAAACTGTTATTTTTGTTTTTCAGTCGTGTGTTCTGTAGCTGTGATCAAGAGATTAATTTGAATGATAAGTACAATATATTGTAAGTTTTATTTTGAAGTAGGCCTCATTCCAAGCATACATTCGAACATATTAAAACAAAACAATACCTTGGTTTACTGCAGTGATTTTAACTGAAGGTGCTGCGACACATTCACAAGTCATACAAATACAAGTCAGTATTTTGTTGCATATTTCACAATAACAGCCTTCTGAGGTCAACAAACCCTATGTGTAATTATTTTGAGATAATTTGCTCCTCTTAATTGGAGTTATCTTTTCTTGGGGTGTTTTGACTTTTTTATTTAGCATGTAATCTAGACTGCTGCTTGTATCTGCCAAACCCTGACAAAATAAAAAACGAAACAAAATGTAATGTTCATCTATTTTTGTAAATCTGAGTGACACAAATGTTTTTAGATTCTTATACATAGAAGTGTTTAAAAATGGTCAAGAATTCCTGGCTGGGCTTGTTAAATAATGTTGTGATGAAGCATTTATGTAAAGCTTTTAGGAAAAAGTAACAGAATTATCATATGAATATGCACAAATCCTCCTTTAAATTCACTACGGCTTAGGTAATATATGAATACACCTAATGTTCATGCTATAATTTAAAATAGTTGCCATGTGTCTGTCTCATCACTGTTTTTAAAGCTCTACAGTTAACAGCAATAAATAAAAAGTTGGCAGATAATCGCATAAATATGATCTTAAAATGGACTTATAAAACTGTATATCTGATATAACTGAAATAATACATATACTTTACTTGACTCCTTGCTTTGGACTTGGAGACTCCACCTAAAATCTATGGACACATACTGTAGCTCAATCACATTATTGCACAAATTGAATTGGATTGCATAGAGTGGTAATAATTTCTTGTCCCGAGTTGCCACTTAATTACTGTATCATCTTCCCGACAACCTGCAAATTAGAATGCAGATTGCCTTCCACTCAGGATTTCAGGATCTGAGACCACAGTGTTCTTTTCGTTTGGACTAGTTTCAAACTTGACCTTGGGCCTCAAGAGACAAAGGGTTATGCTGCATTAGTCTGCTGTTGCCACCTATTTCCCACACCATCTGTTGTCCACCCTTGGTCATTTAGTGGCTACCTGACTCTTTTTGTAAGTTGATCACCTCTCACACACGAGGGCCAGACCATTAACATGTTACTTAGATGGGGTCATTTGCATAAGCATTTGAATTTTAAATAAACCTAATTTTCTAACCAATTGTCTCTAATGATGCGAGGCAAATTCGATTCCGAACCTCATATAAAACCTGACATGCTTTTCATCAAAAAATATTTAAGCTGCCATTTTTCATATTTCTAGTTCTTCTCATTTAGTGTGGTCAAGCTGTTCCCTCTGCACAGACAGGTAATGGATAAAATGTCAACCTAATGAAAAAAAATAACTTAAAATGGGCTGGGACCCTCAGCAGAGCAAGGTTAAGGGTTTTCATTCAACTGTGACTACTTCATCTGGTGCTTTCATAGGTCCGGGTAATCTCTATTAACCAAGATATGTGCAAAGTCAAAAGATTAATTACACTCACTGTGGAAACTCTAGTCCTTTATAGGAGAGATAAAAACCCTGAAGTTGTACTTAGCTTCCATTTGGAATACAGATCTAATGCTTTCAAAATAATAATATTTTTTGATTGTCTTGAATAAAACAGAAACTCTTCATAAGAAGGAGCGAATCCAAACAATCACATTCTTCTGAAGTGAATATAAGCAAGAATGAGAGAATAGTGGAAGAGAGAATCGATATGTTGCATTAAATAAAACGATGATTCAGAGATATAGTGCATTTAAAAGCTGCCTTCATTTAATCTTGTAATTATATCACCTGTAGGCTTCTCCATGTTAAACAATAAACCATAATTAGAAAGATCAAAGCACTGAATTATTGCATGGCAAAGATCATTCTAACAGAATGGGTTCATATCATATTCTTTATACAACATGCTATAGTCCTTTAAATTAACAGCAGTGGAAAAGATGTGTGTATTACTTTCAAAATTAACCTGCATTCCAAAATCCAGCATGAACATCAGCAGTAATAATACAATCAGAAAAAATGAGAGAGAAACTTGAAAATATATTTCAGTGAGACTAAGATGCATCAAGTGCAGGAACAAATGGAACATTGGAGATTTTTTCTTCTAGTTTATGTCTGTTATGTTTCGCTGGTAGTGCAGAAATATTCAGTGAACAGGTCATGTGTATTGTATTGTTAAACAGAATGTCTGGCATGCAGGAAAGTTGCTGTTTTTTTTACCATTGTAAACTGTACAGGAGCACACTGGAGTTCATGGTGTTAAAACAATTATACCATAACTTTATGATAATGCCTATTGACCTTTTGCAGAGGGAACAGTAAGTTGATGTATTTTATTCATGTGGGTACCTCACATAAATTTATTTTATAATGTTAGTTTAAGGGAAACAGAATTTACAGTCCTGTGATATTTCGTCAATCAAATAATGGAAATGTATGTCCTGTGCTGGAGGCTATTTACCTAAGCTGATGAATTTTACAGAAACTCCCACCCACGTTGGTATCAGTTTCTATTTATGATACTGTCGAAGCAGCAAGGCTCTTTATTGTTGTTATATTATGAATGCAATGCTCATCATTTTCATGGCTGGCAAAAGTATAGGTAGATAACTGGAAATAGACCAGTCATGCTCTTTTCACAAGAAATGTCACACAGCTTCAGTCCTACTTTACATGAAGGTTTTATAGCTGTGTTTTAGTCACCACCTTGTTCAAAAGAAGGAAAAAATGACACATTTATTCTACTAAGCACATTATTACATCAGTTATGATTCCTGTGTTTTAAAGTGGAGCAACATTCAGAAGAACCTACCACCCTTGAGAGGCATGGTTAGCAGTTTAAACGTGTGGCTTTCCTCATTGTTTCGGTGAAACTAGCTCTTCCAGAAATATGTCTTGCTGAAATGTCATGTCTAATCATAGGTAGAATATTAGGGATTAATTAGTAAATGTTATAAGTTCAAACCTGCTTCAACAAGAATATCTGGTAGTTTATACTTTTATTTTAGAACCATATGTTATGTTAACAAAATATGGAGACACTTTTTCAGAGTTTGGTGTCCGTAGAAATCTTCAAGATTTCAGCCAAAATGCTGAAAATGACATCAGTCAGAGTAGTACAACAATGTTTGAAAAGTAATGCTTGCACTGCTCTTTTCTCTGAAAAAAAAAGTGACGAATTTTGTCATGCAGGCACAAGGAGGTGTCATTTGCTGTGGTCTGGTCAGAATGTCAGGCTTGATCACACTCTGGTAGCTGACATTGGTTGGTGAAAACTATTGCTCGGTAGGCATTTTTTACAAAGATATGCTAAGATCAACCCAGTTATCCCCCTTCTGCAGTCAGCTATATTGAACGCTGTACTCTGAATTTGTATCTCCCAAATCTTTTTCTAGACACAGAGACAGTTTTTGTCTTTTGTGTTTCAAATCAATCTTATTTATTTTTCCACATTATCAAGGTCACCATATTTTTCAGAAATATTTATTAGCAAAATGTAAAAGCAATCAATCTCGCAGGTTGTGATGAGGATGAAGCTCCCTGAGTCATGTTTTAAATGTTTGAATAACTCAGAAGTTAACAGCAGATAAGTTTTGGGAATAAACTTTGCACATTCTCCATCTTTATAGTAAAATAATACTTTAACTAATGCTGCACCTACAAAGTTCTTTCTTAAATATATAACAATATATTTAAGAATAAGAGTATATTATTTTAAATTCAATAAGAATATTTCTACAGATTTTGTACATGCACTGGCCTCCAAGAATATTGGGACAGCAGAGACAATTATTTTTGCTTTACAATGAGTTTCCAATTTTGTGATTTTGAGATTATATCAATGTTAGGATGTTTTATTTTTAGGTAATTCCATACCTACTTTTGATTATTTTTGCTAGAACAAAAAACATGTTTAAATCCAATGATTTCACACAACAATACATGTGGCAAAACCTTTGCTTGAAGTAGATTTCAGAGTGTAAAAGTCAGTCTTTGGATTTCAAGTATGGAGTTTCTTCTATATAAGTACACAAAGTGTTTCTGTAAACTTCAAGATTCTGCAATGTTCAGTTACATCAGTCCATGAAATTTAGTTATCAAAATGTGTAGAATTTATAATTATGCTGTCTCAATTTTCTGCAAACTATCTTCTTTGATAACTTCAAATCTATGCTGTGGAGATTGTGGTGTTTTCTCTGACAGTTGTTATACAGTTTTCCTTGGCAGCTCCTGCAATTGTTCTGTCATCAAATGCAGATGTTTCTTTTTTTTTGGTAATTATACCAGTGGTTTCTTTTGTTATTATATTTAAAACTCTAGACTTTAGTATATCCAATTTATGTTTCTTTAGAATTCTTTAATAGAAAGCTCTTAAAGGCTTTCATTTTGACCATCAACTCTAGACTCCAATCACAGAGGTCAAAGCAAAAAAGATTGCTATGGTGTTCATTGCTCCTTTATGAGTACCTACTTATCCCACAACAACAACAGACTAGCAAGAGACTCCAGTCAGCTTACAGCCCCATACTTCTGTTTCTTCAAAATAAAGAGGTTAAACACCACCAGTTTGGTAAATTGAGCCAAGAGAGTAGAACCTAATTGCATTTTCTTAAAAATCAAATATTAAGAAGTTGCATTTATCAGATGTTGTTTTTTCATAATTATTTGTACCAATACTTTTGGAGGACACTATAATATCTAGGAGTTACAGATATTAATCAAATGAAATATGGAAATGATTACTGATCAGTTCCATGCCTTTCAGTTTTAACTGCAACACTTTGATATTATTGCAGAATAAAAAGTTTGGTCAAAATAATGCCTGGATGGTTTTCAAATGAAATGAAACACAAAAGACAATGTTCTCACTGAGTGTGAAGTATGAAGTGTAGTTTACATTTTCCTAAGTGCTAAATGAGCAAAAGCCAAATAATAAAAAAAAAGAGTTGGGGCACAGTTTATAAAGTGTAAATATGAACAAAATTAAAATATATGGCAGAAGTGTACAATCCAGAATAAAATGTCATAGAAAATAATTAACACAGAATATATATCCACTATCACTCACAAGTTTAATTGTTGGTAAAATAATGTGTTTTGAAATGATTACCTTAGACTTTCCAGTCTTATCCAAAATGCTTTCTAGGGCTGAACATTAGTAGCTGGGATGGAATATTTCCAGTATTTATGGTCTTGAATCCAATGGGTATTGTGCCATTCAGAGCAGCAGGGCTTTGTCATTTTCCTTGTCTCTTTATATGCGATTATGTCCAATTGGGAAACCCCTCTCATTGCTTTTACATTTCAAATGAGCCCTGAGAATTTCAAAACTAGGTCATTTTCTGTGGTCTGTGAAAAATGATTACGTTTGAAAGTGCTTTGTTTCATTTTATTTTAACAAAACGTTACTTAAAATTGAAAGCACCTTCTTGAGATGTGGATAGCATTACTCACAATTTAAGAAAACAAAACATACGCTCACTCACAGACTGTTTAAATCAAATCATTTCATTTCTGTGTCCATTTGCAATTGCCAGTCTTTCAATAAAATTAGTCAAACCTAGTGTTCCAGGTACAACGCTTCCTAAAAATTCAAAACATTATGTACTATACCAGTGACCAGGTACTCAATACCTTTTATTATTTCTATAGCTGCATCAGGCAACTTGCATTTTAAAACCTTTTACTTGGCAAATGTAACACAGACATTGTTCTGCTGGGTTCTCAATAAGGAAGCTCCTTTACTTTATTTTGTTTTCAGGTCTAAGTGTGTATTTTATATTGCAGAGAACCTCTCTAAAGCAGAGAATCTCTTTATAAATGGCCTTCCATGGAAAGCAATTTGTCATTTCAAACATCACTGATTATTATGTGTGTTTTTCTTTTGCTTTAAATGAAAACTTATTGATGTCTGGCTATTCAGTATGTTTGGCACTGCTCCCCCGAGACCCAGCTGAAAAAAGCAATTTTATTACAAGCACAGAGTTGGGTGCTGTCTCAAGCAATTAAGAGGCAGTAATCACTGGAAAACCTTCGGAGATTAAAGGTGCTGCAGCACAGGGAAATGCCAGGGTAAAAACAAAACGCGATAACAACAAAAAACACTGAATAAATCACAATAACAACAGAACAAGAAACTAAGTTGGTTAAGATTAATACATTATAAATTGATACATGCATGACAATAGTTATAGCATCCAAAAGAACACCTGATGCTTCTTTATTGGGGACTTTTGATAGTTTAAAGGTTTTAGTCAAAACTGCATATTAGTTCCTGAACTAAAGATGGTTAATATCTTGGAACTGCAGACACTGCTCTGTTATCACCAATAGGTGTAAATCATGGCAAACTGCATTTAGAATGTTAACAACCTTCTGGTAACCTTAAAATATTACCTCCGTTTTCATGTCTAGTGCTGTCTCTGCACGTGTTCACATTCTGGAGGTCAGTTTTGAAGGATTTATAAATATGCATATGAATCTGTACATTTCAGGCTGCATACATCTGAGAGGCATCAGCTTTGCTCTTAAGCAGCTGGCTTGATCTTTCTGCTGTGAATCCTGGAATGCCAGTGGAGCTTGTGAATCAGCTTCATGTAGCTCAGAAGCTATTCTACCTGAAATACATGACCACAGGCAGGCTCATTTTCACATACTTTAATAATCCAAAAATGTAAAATTAAAAGATGAGACAGTAGCTTTGGGCACTTCACAGATAAAAATGGCTACATGGACTGGAGAGGTTTGCTGACCACAGTTTGGAGTCTTTTTTACTTCGTACCCAGACTAGAATACTGTTTAAAAAAAATTTACAAACTATCTCACATTTGGATATTGCAAAAAAAACTTTCAATCAAATCCATTAAGAACGCTTAAGAAGTATTGTTCATTTTCACAACTGAGAATAATCTCATATATCTCAAATTCAATTCACCCATTAAATCATTCTTTAGATTTACATTCCTGACAAAAAAAATACAATAAAAAACCCCTGCTTTTTCCATACCCTTGCACCCCTTTAGGCGTGAAGCAGGGGAACCAGAGCATTTTTAATTCAGGACCGTTAGCCAAATAAAATGTAGTCTACAAATTATGCTGAAGAGTGTTTTGTAGAGATACAGTATAACACCTCTACAGTCTGCTCTATTATTTCAGCATCTTTCTGTTCAGAAAAAAAAAATCATGAGCTGTTAGGAAGCTTCTCGCCTTTACTCCTGTGATTAGTTTTTAAACCAAAAAAAGCTGAAAGAGTCAAACTTCTATTTCAGCGGAAGAAGTCCAGCACGTCAGAAGAACACTTACATGTTAAGCTTCAGCTTAGCAGCCAAAGATTGCATTTGAAATGTTACGCAAACGTTTAATAAAGACAAAGATTAGGAAACCAGACTGTTCATAGAGGTTGTACTTACTGTTGTCAAGGACTGTATAGCTAAACAGCACGACACATTGATTTTGTAACCCATTTTACAGTCAATATTGTCATGTTTTCCACAGAGCCAGAGGGACATTTCCTTGAGGACGCAGGGATCTGTTGCCCAGCTGTTCTTCTGCCGGCTCTGCTGGATGTGAAGCACTGCCCAAGTCCCCATGTTGTGTGTGACCTTCAGACTAGCACACGGAGCAGCATAACAAACCTTTCATTGTAGTAATAACACATTTGTGTGGTTAAAAAGGAAGTGATTTAAGGAAGTGGTAAGCTTGCGCTGTGAGACTAAAAGTGAGAAACATTTAAATTACCCATTGAGTTTTAAACAATACTGTACAGTAACATCTACATAGGCTCAAAGTTTCCACTGCAGACAGGAATGAAAGACAATGACATACCATAAAAAGCTGTATTTTCAGCCACAGTGTTTTATTGAGTGCTTAATAATGCAAGTGTACAACAAACTGATCCACAGTCAGAAGTGGCAGGTAGCTAGGAAATTTACAATTATTTTTGTAATGCAGATCTTCTTCAAATACATTTTTTTTCTGTTGTCTGCAGCAACAGCCTCTTAAAAAAGGAAACACAAAAAAAAACCTTATAAACAAAAGGCAGAGCATAAAAACCATTTGCTGAAACTAATACAAATCTCCACCCTGTTTACATGCACCCACCATGAATGACTTCAGTACAAAAACTTAATTCTAAGCACTACATTAAAGTAGAAATAAGATATATTCTGCATTTGTTCCTGGGACCACTTCGAACAGGAAGAATACACACATATACATAGCTGGATAATAATAAAGCCTTTTCCTATAACAGTTCCAACATTCAATTAAACTGGAAAATCACATCCCAATCTACTCTTTGTATAAAAAAGAAGCTTTCAAGTCAGCAAGGAACAAAGGACAGTTTTTTTTTCACCAAAAGGTAAACAAAAGGTACAGGGGAAGGGGGTGGTCTACGGATGCACTTTGTGAATGTGCTTTGAAGGGAAAAGGGGAATCTGTAGTGGATTTTTATGTGGCGTATCTCTTGGTCCACTGTTTGGCTATTCTGTCATGTTCTGCTCTGTTAGTCAGATACTGTGTAGCAATGCTTCCAACCAGGGGATCAGCTGCAACAAACAAGAAAATAAGTCAGAATTAGGTGCTCATCAAGGCCCAGTAAGGAACCCTACAGATCCAAAGTGGGTTTATTTACCATCTTGAACAGTCAATGAATTCAATTTTAGTAGTCAAAACACTGGCAGTGTTTTCCCAGTAGAATGCACTCAAAGGATATGAAATAAGTCAGTAGCGTTTTGTGTATGCCACAGCAACACAAAACAATGTCAAATTAAGACTGAATGCTAATTTAAATAAAGCGCAGCAAAAATCATTTGTCCTGTCCATCTGTAAGAGGATACAGTTTTGGAGTCAAAACAGACCACATGGTTTTGTAAGCAAAATTCCTTTGTAATCCAACATTCTTCGGTGTTATGACACTGGCTCCCCAGCAGCAGAGAATACCTCGTGCGCAAGCTTCTACCTCAACCCTCAGGGGAAGGTGTGATTCGCTTAGGTCAAGATAACCAATCAGACCTCTCAATTACCACCACACCTCCACTCGCCTGAATACTTAAATCCATTCCACAGTACCTACCTTGCTTAGTATTTGGTGTTACCTAGTGAGCTCAACTTCCGCCTTTCCTGCAAGCACTTGCCTTGTGTGTCTTTCCTGGTTTTAAACTATGGCTTACCTTTTGAGTACGGCTCTTGGATCATGTCTTTGGCTCTCCATTGGATCTCTCATAAAAGTACTTATTAATGATCTCAAGCTATTCTTCTCTACGACTACGACTCCTGGACTGCATCTCGGCTTCTTCGCTGGGTCTTACGGTATAAAGCTCTTTTTGGTTTATGGACTCAAGCTCACGTTGTTTGGATTACGAATCTCGAATCTCGTCCCTTGCTCTGTCTACACCAAACTGCCTGAGCAGATATCTCAACTCACTCATCCAGCCTCCGCAGAGGGTTCAATCCTATAAAACCACTCTGTCACTTGCGTAACACTTGGTTATTTACTGATGGATATTATTCACTGACACAATATGGACAAAGTTAAGGGACCCAGATTGCCCAGACGCCCATACTTAAACACAATATCCTGCAATAAATATATTTTCCTTTCTTTTGTCTAACAAATGTTATGGTGATACAGATTAAGTTTTATCTTCTGAAAAGCATACAGTGCCATAGTATCTATCTCTTTAGTCCCTGTACATATTATTTTATATTACACACTTTTCTGTATGGTTATTGTTACTGTAAGAGACCCACTATTACATAAATGCATATAATTACCTAACTTCCATGTAAAAAAGAAAATGGAGTTAAGCCTGGATAACAGATGTTTAAGCAGTAACAAGTTTAAGTAGTAACAACTGAAGAAGGCTCCACAGCCGACATGTTGTGTCTCTTTTCTGTTCAGCATGGAATAAACCTTTACTTGTTTCTTTAAAGCCTGGATAATGCTTCATTATGTGAACAAACACAAGAATGGTGTGAGCATCTGACCTCGAGGGGAGTCAGGAGGCCATTGTAGGCTTGCATTAGTGAAAACAAAATTATTTTATAATGAAACGAGACTAGACACTAGGGCAATTGAAATGTAAGGGCAGGAATAATAATAAGATAAGCAAAATAAAGAAGCACGAGGTGCTTAAAAACATGAAAAGGCAAAATAGAAAGTACAGTAACAGGATGGCCTAAAATGCAACACTAATACTTATAATAGTGTATGTCCATTACAAAGTACATCTGAAATTAGAACAGAACCCTACATTAAACAGCATAACAGCTAATATGGTACTTTCTAAGGATCATAATCCATTAATCCTAAGCATCTCCCTATATTAATACAACATGCACTATAAAAATGCACAGTTAAACTGGGGATCAAATGACATGCAGATGTTAAACTGATCTGACCATATTTGGGAAAATATCAGTGAAGCAAGAGAAGAAGGGTGGTGCATATTTTGAATTAATTTCTAAATAATGTATCTGCATTCTCTTCTGTATAGAGGAAACATCACAGATGTTGTGTGTATTTGTGCTAATAAACCTCAGTAATAGTGAGTCCATTTGCAAGACCTATTTCAACTAATACTGTACATTAAGCTTATGATTTGTTTGGAAAAACAAATTCCAGATGTTCTCTACAAATTGTCCTTTGCCGCCTCCTCTGATGGATTCTGCTAAATTATACTGTAGGTTAATCTGTCCCCAAGCACATCATCTGTCCCTCCTGTCATACTGTAACTGTTCAATAGAAGTCAATTAAAGATATACTCCTGAAATACACCATGGGTTTTTCTTTATATGTGCTAAATGTACACATTGGCAATTAAAGACAGTGAGAAGGGTTATTTAAACATTAAATATGTTTCCATCTTATTAAAGTCATAAAACAGACAGTTAAAAATTACAAATATGCATCATGTTGCAGTCAAATCAGACCAAAAATGTCAATTACATTTAATTACATGTAACCTAATTTACAGTAGTTGGGGTACACCTTATTAGTACTGCTTATATGATATATTGTGCCTATTGCACATGATGTTGCAGGGATTTTCAATTCTCAAGTCAGTCTTTAGTAGTCTCAAAATCATGTCTTAACTCAAGCCTAGAGTCTTCAAGATTTTATTCCACTGGAGCTCTCTGTTATATATCTAATTATTTATTTACTGCATAATGGTAATACATATATACCAGGCTCCAAGACGTGTTATATGTAACTTTAATAAAGAGAATGTTTTGAACAATCAACAGTAAAATGACCTTAAGAAAAATACTATATATATCTAACCAAGAAAATAATTAGTCTAATTGTTTAATTGACCACTCGGGCTGGAACATAAACTTAAAGAAATCAGACCCTGCAGGAACTGAATTTTAGACCTTCATGCCTACTCCACACCTACTAGTTTTCTGTCTAGCCCAACTTAATTACTTCAGGAATACTTCATTGAACTAAACTGCTTGGTTCATATGTTCAGAAATTCAGGTTTTAATGTGATAAGAAAAATAATTGGTTAAAATATGACTATAAGATAAAAATGATAGTTCAAATTAATCATATGATTAGCTCAATTACAGGATCAATAACCAGCAGGTGTGAGTCCCAAGGACTGGAACAGGAAACATTGATCTAAGAAACTGCTGAATTAACTTAATACCAGTTTAATATATGCCTAGGTGCAGCCAGCTGTTAAACTGTGTTCGATGCAAGTCAACATTTACAAGTTATCTGGAGGTGGTTTAGTTAACTGCAGTTGATAACATCCTCCAAGTTAACACTCATAAATTTATTAAGCCTTCCATCATACATTCCTTTGGATGACAAAAAACAATCTGGAAAAAAAAAAACTGGGAAGCTGGAAGGTTGGGATAACAGTGGCGTAAAGGTTTTCTCCAAAACTACAGCTAGTTACCCTTTCCTTTATACATCATCAGGTTAGGAAGAATGAGGGCACTTGTCTGTGACAAGTGCTGCGTATTTTCGGAGACCTTAAATCATATTAATATTGTAACTAAACTGAGTAACTTCACTGTCTTTTCAGAAACAAGACATTGTATGCATTTGACAGAAAGACCTCAAAGCAAAAAATGACACCATAAAACCACACTCAAATTCTTTAACAGCAGAAAGGAGAATGATGACTTGGTAGACTACCTTGATTGATTGACAATCAGGGATTTTAGTGCCTAGAATGGATAGCTTACAAATTCTCACGCTGGTCTGAGATATGGATTCCCACAATATGCTGACAAATACTCCCATTGGTGACTAATAGTGGCCCTCTGTGAAAGAGAATGTGAGAAAACCATATTGTATGGGTTTCATTCTTCATCAATAATCTGGCTTTAGAGGCATATTACTGACTAAATATACGTGCAATACAATCAAACCAGCTTTTTGAGGCTGTACAAAATCCATTAGAATAAGTGGCTATTATATTAAAAGCCTCCTTTATCTTTTGTGAGTAAGGCTGAATGAAGATGCCTAGAACAAGAGTGCTATAAAAACACATCTGTGTTGGGGGTGAAGCAGAGCGGGCCCAGGTCTGATCTGTAGTCATGCGTAATTAGTATCTCCAACTCACTAGAACTGAGATTCCAACCCACAAATAGGCCATCGGGGGAAATCAATTTGTCTTGTGTTACCCTGCACATCTTTTTCCTGTATTCATCTGAGAGGAGAGCCTGGTTTTGATGTGTATCATCAAAAAAGACAGACTGAAGATGAAAATCCCTAGTATGCTAGGTCTTTCAGACATAACACTGAAACAACTGATTAATTATATACATTTTTCCCACACTTTCTGAACAAATGCCTCTTCATTTCTTAATACATGTTAAGTCTAAAGAATGCAAAGTGAGAAATGGTGGAAAGCCTTACACATTTAATTTAACGTCTTTCCAAACACATTTAACAAGGAATCGTGTTATTCTATCAAAATGCACTGCAATTTAGCATACTATTATAAAGTGTGATTTCTTTTTTGAGGATTTTTTAAAGAAATTTACTTACATGACAAGTAACATCTGTGCAGTTTACACCTTTAGAGAAAGAATTCAATAGTTCTCTTTACAGATCTAGCTTTAATATAGATCTATTTGGTTAGGTTTTGGCAGTGTAATGGCTGCCTGAAAAAAAAAAACATGTTGTAATGTCAAATTAACATTTAATGCAGGCTCTGGTTGTTCCAGAAAATCATGACAGGATCCACTTATTCATTGTGAACATATATTTGATTTATTAAAGGTTTGGAAAAACAAAGTGTTGTCTAAGAGTGTCACAATAAAATGATATGTGTGCAAAGTAATGACAGACCTACTGTGAAACGATTAATGTAAGCTGACTAAAGAATAATCTATTTTCAATATTATCTACTGTTGTACTATGCCATTGGTCTCTTATTGCCACATTAGTGCTGCTGTTTAAACCTCACAAACAAAGTATAATGACCATTAGCAATTGTAACATTTCATTTTCTGTGTAGAAACTGTAGCTTCAAATGCCCAGGTTGCGCGAATGAAGAAGTGCAGGTTGGACAAGATCTTGTGTGGTTATGGCATGAAGCATGGTAATGAACGCCTCAGAGGGTTAATTACTGTAACTGTCATTCTGCTCTCTGTGCTTTCACTGCTTCCTAATGAGGACTCCCATGAATCTCAAGCTTCAGGGTGACTGAACAGGCTAAGCTCTTTACAGATATTTACATACAAAGGCCTAAAGCGGGCATTCTTCTCACATTAAATTAATTAAACGAAATGAGAAGAAATGTGGTTTTCTAGGTAGAATAAAAAACAGGGGAAAATTCTGGACAGTTACAAAAAGATATGTAGAAAACTGTAACAGACTTTCAAAATGTGCAAACAGACTTCTCGATTGCCTCTGCTGGGTACAAATTAAACATTAATCATTCTAAAATAAAAATGAAACTGCACATAAAAGGCAATAATCTTTTGTAGAGACTGTAATCCATCTTTCACCTTTGTGATTAATTCTAACCTCAGAATTGGTTAATTCTAATCTCATATAATATTAAATGATTACATATGACTTTTACATATATATCTGGTGATTAATGTACATTAATGTATGTGGATATCTTCAGCAAGATGTCAAAGCTTCTCTACTTCAGCTGGCATCATTGACTTCTTAGTTGCCAGTACATGAAGAATGTCTCTTTATGTTAATATATATTTGACATAATACAAGGCATCCAACAGTAAAAGCAGTGTCACCAGTATTTTGTTGAGCTTTACTGAGTCTGACAAATAGCATTGACTTTAAGGAGACAGGTAATACACGTTGTATTGAACAGAAGACAAAAGTCATCACTCAGGTTCATTATGCAGTCAGAAAACATCACTGGAAGACACATCTGCTCCCAGTCACTTATGTATGCTACACATATGTAAGCAACTGCATGATTCCAGAGCTTGGTGTCCATGAGCATATTATGCAATGAACACATTAAAACAAATTTGAAAATGTACGAAGGAATTGTCTTTGTTTAAACTTATTGGTTTAAGTCTATTTTTTTAAATGTTTTTTTTTTATTTCTTGTTTTAGTGCCATAACCCCTCACCTCAACCATGTTATCAGTCCTACTTGAACATTACTAGGACTCATAGTTTCTTCATTAATCAATTTCTAATAGCATACGTCTTTGCATTTTTCCTCGTTAGTGCAAGGATGTCAGTGCAAAATTAGGGACATTAATTTAAGTGATTTGTCATCTATACCCAGATTAGTGAACATTAGAGAAGGTGTTTCCTTACCAGGATTACAGTCTGTAAGGAGAGAGCAGATGGACAGCAGAACCTTGGAGATGGTGAGTGCTGGGCTCCAGTTATCCTTTAGAATATCCAGGCAGATAACCCCCTGGCTGTTTATGTTACAGTGGTAGATTCTTGTCCGGAAGGTCACCTAAAAAATAAAAATCTATTTATCGCATCACATTTACCACAACATTAAAGAGATTAACAAGTTACTATGAAGAATAAACCTTTATTATTTTGATATGGCTCCTCCAATAATTTCTTCCATTTACATAAATCCATGTCACTCATGTCTGAGGGATTCAATCATTTATTCTAAACTTAAATATCATCCAACCTCACAAAAACATCAGAGATCAAGGAATCATGATTTCAGTATGAAACATGACACAGTATCAAAATGAAAACATGACCAAATATTGTGTATGACCTCCCTGACACAATTTTACACAACCCAGGCCTCTGGACTAAATGCTGTGGAGCTGTCTGCCAACTCTTCCTATGCAGTTGCAGCTAATGTAGATGGCGAGGGTTAGCCGATTGTGGCTGTCTCCATTTGCTGGCATTTCTTGAAACTGTGCCATTGTAATTCTAGTGTGATGGGGGGGAGGTCTGCACTCTGCCTGTGAAATCCGAGTCACAGCTCACAGAGTGCGGCTCTCAATGTGCCTGCCAGGATTCCACCCTGCTCGCTTGCAAGATCTGAGCAGGCACAGCCCCACTCCGTAGACCCCAATACTCTTACACTAGCCCAGTGCCTTGCAAACGTATTCAGCACAGTTTTCACATTTGCTTGCTTTCAGCTCGCAGTCATGACACTTAGAAGTCGCAATTAATGTTGAATACAGAAAACCTTCTCTACACACATAAAGCAAAAAACAGAAAGAATTAAACAGATTAATTAATTCAAATCTTTTGCTGTGGGAAACCCAAATTAAATCAGGTGGACAAAATGACCTTAACTGCATACAAAGCAAGTCAGGGATAAAGTCATTGACAGGCAAAAATATCTAGGGTCTCTGAATTTGCCTGTGAGCACAGTCTTCTAAATCATCAAGAAATGGAAGGTACATCATACCACTAATTAGCATTGGTGCAAAACTACCACAGTGCATCACCCAGTCAATACCATACCTAAAGTCATCCATGATGGGGGTAGAATCATGCTATGGGGATGCTTTTCCTCAGAAGGGACTAAAAGCTTGTTAGAATTAAAAGAAAAATGGACAGAGCAAAGTCCAGGCAATACTAGCAAAAAACAGTTTGCTAAAGACTTAAAACTGGGACACTTTCAGCAGGACAAAAAGCTAAAGCACAAGGCCAAGCTACACAGGATTGGCTTAAGAATAAGAAAGTGAATGCCCATGAGTGGCCTAGCCAAACACTTTACTGAAATGCTACTGACAATCTGTGGAAAGACTTGAAAACTACTGTCCGTATGACTTGTCCCCAGGCAACTTGAGAGAGCTTGAGGAAATCTCCCAAGAACACAGGGCAAAAATTGCAACAAGTTGGTGAGTAAAAGTGATAATTGGAAACGAATTCAAAAACACGTGTGCTTAAAATTGCTGCCAAAGGAACTTTTCACACAGGAGTTCACAGGTAAAAAATAGCATAAACATATTGATTGCTTAAGTATTTCTCTTTATTTTTTGCTGCAAGTTACAGTACTTTATCTTACCATTAGAAGTCTTCATTTTAAAATGTGAATGCATCATTTTGTAATTTCACAAAATGGGACACCATAGGATGTTCTCAATACTTTTTGTACCACTCCCTTAACAGTGGTGAACTCTGCGGTGCCACAAGACCAGGTGTACTGCTGAGAATGAAGTCTGCACTGTCTAAGTTTCTAAAGGGGTGTCGTCACTTCTTTAAGATGCTCTGTGCCATTTACAGTGGCCTGCTGGAAAATCAAGCCTCATGGATTGGCTTGCAGAAATGCAAGAACTGCTTGCTTAGGGATTTTTTATTGTTGAGCACTTATTTAGCACAGTAGATTCTTGCCCACAACATTAAACTGCCACTGTTACACTGGTTGGTCTGAAAAGCCAAATGTCAGCATAATGACCACCACATCTCCATATTCACTGCCTTCTTGTCAGGTCTGTCAAAGACAAAACATAATTTATGGGTGACTAGGACACACCATCACTCTTTCAACTGTCACGTCTGGCACACAGAAGGTGGTGATTTTTTTTCTCTTAGCAGACCACATTACCCCTGGATAGCCTGAGAGCATACAGAACATTCTCATGAGAAGATACAATGAGGCAATGATGCAGATTTAGTTGTGATGGTCCTGGGCTGCTGTGGTGACTCTCTGTCTTTCAGGACATGGCTTCTGGTTTTCTGGTTTCCTGGTTTCTGTGCTCTCTGGACTAGTCTGTTAATTGTTCATGGAGATCATCTCATTCCCCGGGCAATTTCTCACGCAGACTCCCTTCTACCATGCTGATAGCAAAGTGGCCTTCATTAATCAAATTGGGCACCTGTACATTTTAGAAATTTTTGATTTAATTAAAATCATGTCTTTTTCTACAGCTCAGCTATTTATCCAGATTCTTAATTGGCTAATTCTGGTCCTTTTACCTCATCTCAAATATCAGGACTAAACACTAGAGTATGTTGCATTTTTAAGAAATCCACTCAGTATTTTGTTATAACAGGAAGCGTCACTATTCAAATAACATGCACACCTATCTGCTCACTGTTTAAAATGTACATGACATTATGGAAGTGTACAGTGCGTACATCAGTATGTGAAAGAAAAAAAAAACAATAATCGGAATACCTTTACCTAAATCTCTGTTTTAGGGCATTTGGCTGGTTTTAAGTCTGCATACTTCATGTATATCAGAAGCATCTGCTGTTTACAGGCCCTTCTGCTCACTGAAAGAGATACGCTGCCCCAGGGTGTGGAAAGGCTACTGGAGATGGCAAGTGTGCAGTAGTAATGAGAACAATATGCACAGTTGAATGTAAGCCTCATACAGGGACATGTTTTATTACAGTGAATTCAGGAGGCAATGCTATCTCAGGCTTTGAATTTTGATAAGAAGAAACTTAAACCTGTATTTGTACTAACTGACTAAAATATTAGGAACATCGAATGGAACAACATGTTAGTCCTCTGCAGGTAATGATATCTGGGACTGAACTGCACATTTCATGTGCCTGACCAATTTTCAACCGAACTGAACTCTGGACATTGTTTTGGCTATAGGAGGTGATGGAATGCCTGATGTTTTTCAGGACAACCATTTGCTCTGCCTCTAAGAGTCTATTAATTTGACTAAGAGTTCCTTAGAATTTGGACTCTGGGTTTATTTTCTTAACACACTAGTTTCAGTGTGTATGAAGATTTTCTTGTCTGAAGCAGTTCCAAGTGAAAACTGTCTTTTCAGCACAGATACCCCACTTACTATCATTTCATTAGTCACCCAGCTGGAAATCTGCACATATCAGTACAGCACACTACTATATCAAGTTTCAGCTGACACCTTCTGTTTTAACAGTGCACTAAAGTTTCACTTCCTTTTCTTCACAGGGGAGTTATACAAAATTGCTTTGATTAGAGCTGCTTCAGCTTTCATGATTTTTGCCTTTTGTGCGCACATACAAATATGAAGGTAAGTCAGTAAAGATAATTTGTGAATTACCCATGAAATATGTTTCACAGGTGGGGAAGACATATTTTTAAATTTATTCTTTTTGAACATCCAAACACTTCAGCCACCATTCCAGGAGAAAAGGATACTGTCAAAATAAAATGATGTTGACTGGTCAGTGAGCTGCACAGAACGTCCCTCAACAGGGCAAACTGATGGAAATCCCATGGTGCAAGATCCAGACAAGGTACCAGGATTGGAAGAACAGATAAAAACCAGGCTCTTTGATGCACTGTATTGCTGCATTCTTTGGCCTGATGCAGGAAACCCAGAGACAGAAACTTCAATGATAACGAATGGGGTCCAAGTGGCAGTGAAGGATGGTTGTGGGACCAGCCAACATCATTTTACTACAAGGGCTTGTGAAATTGCAGCCTTACATGTGTGAATGAGCATGTGTGCAAGGAGACTGTTGAATAATAAGACTTAACCCCTGATGTGTATTTGGTGAATAATTTACAAATTCACTTAATTGACTTTCATACCACAGATCAGCCAATTTAAGAATCATTTCACCTTAATCCATCTGTTTTCTATTTGCCTTATCCAGTACAACCTATCCTGGCATGCAATGGGCGCAAAGCAGGACACACCCTGGGTGTGACGCCTGTCCATTGCAGGGCACTCACAGACTAAACACGTATACACTCACACCAGGGCCAATTTTCGCAGAAGCCAATTAACCTACCAGTATGTTTTTGGACTGTGGGAGGAAACTGGAGTTTTGGACCTGGAGGAAACTCATGCAAACATGGGGAGAACATACTGTACGAACTCTATGCAGATAGCACCTCAGAAAATGAAACCAGGACCCAAGTGCTGCTAGGCAGCAATGCTAATCACTGTCCCACCATCCTGCCCCTCCTATTCATATAAGGTAAATTCCTCTTTTATACATAAGCATCACTCCAGTTACAATCCACTGTGTGATGAAGATCTGCCCCCAAACCTTTATAGTGCCCTATGTTTAGCTCTCTACCTCCATGCAGTTCCCATGGAAATAATAGGTCCACAGGCCTCACTCCTGTTTCATGTTTTGGGATTCAGATTTCAAGATCTGTCTCATATATGGATCTATCTGTGTTGCAAATTTTGCAGATCGATATTAACCGTTTACGAACAGTATTATATAAGTGAGTCAGCCTGCAAATGAAACAATGTCACAGTGAAGCTTGGGTTTGACTGCATTTCTTTCTCTTTAAGAGGCTTTATATGGGCATAAGGATTAAGCCTGCTTGTCTGACCCCTACACTGGGTTTTAACAGGCCTTCATGGTGTGGAGATTTGGCTTATGTTGCTTGCCTTTCATCTTATTTAGAACTACCTTTGGGACTAACAGCTAATTTTGCTCTTCAGTGGAATTTTATACTACTTTTTAGGTTTACAAGGGTAAGGAAATAAATGTTCTTTTTCATTCCAATACAAGTCTTGGTTAAAACTAGCTGTTTCATGATAAAACTGAAATAATTATATTAATTTAACACACAAAGCACTGGTTAGAGACAAATCCTGTACTAGAATGGATCGTGAAGGGATGATATTTGACTAGCCTTGACCTAAAACATATTTTCTCTCCGAGGTTTAATGTAGAATACTTCATATCATGTAAGTAATCCCCAATGCAAAACAATGTAACACTACAAAGGACAAACAACTCATTCTAGATCCAGCGAAGACCTAAATGAAGGAACAGAACATTTTGCTCAAAGCCAGTAAAAACATCTCTCCAAACCCCAGCTTCCTCACCTCTATTTTTCAAACTGCCAGATTTGAAGCAAAGGGATATCCATCGTGGTCACGTTTGAAAAATTCCTTCATGTAAGGTGTGCATATACCTACTGTATGTAACAAGGCAATAGATTCACCATGATATTATACTGTATGTCATGTTAGAGAAGAGTAGTTTAGGAAACAGACAATTACTAAACATATGCTTAATGGAAACAGACAACATACAACATACACAACACACAAATAAGAAAGACGCTTTGAGTCTTCATTTTTTGTGCATTATGAGCAAGAAACGTCTTTTAGACAATCCCGTTAAAATACTCTTCTCTTTCAGAATCCAAAAAACAAAAGTAAATTGTTTTTACCATCTGAGCTGACAACATTTTTGTTTATTGTACTAAAAAACAATAAAACACACTTTATGCACACATGGCAAGCATAATAATGCACCAAAGAAACAACATTCAGGTTTAACATTTAATCAAACATTAAACACAGATACCACACTAAAACACATATCATGTGAAGACAAATCCATATCAGTGAATCCTGTTCAGCCTAGTAAATATAAATGACAAACATTATGGAATTAGTTTTGGGTATGACCTTCCTGAGTATTAGCACAATTCTTAGCACTGATGCATAGACTTGATCAGTGTCTGGACAGACATGTGGGATGTTTAACCACACCTCCTCTGTATCTGTGGCCAGACGACAAAGGTTGACTGTTAATGGCACTGGTGAGCTGGTTCCACAGATGTTCTATTGAACCCTGGTCAGGACAAAAGGCTGGCCAAGGCAAGACACATGCCATAAGTCATGCCATCATATAACACTAGCACAGTATGACACCTTTGCATTGGCTTGCAGAAACACGAGAACAGTTGGACCTTTGGATATTTGTCACTGAGCAGTAAACGTGCCCTCAATCTGCACAAAGGTTCTTGTATTAAAGGAGACTCCCACTCCACTCCTCCCACTTCATAGTCATCACCCACCACGATATCTTCACACACCATCAGGTCTGTCAAGGGCTAAAACTAATTTATGGTTAAAACACTCTACCCCTCTCTCAGCCACCACTACAGATGTTCAATGGTTCAAAGTAAATAGTGACTTTGTCTCTCGTTTGTCAAAATTGTCTTTGAAGGCATCGCAAGTGTATTGATTTCTTGCTTCTTTATTGCTACTAGCTAGAATTTTTTGTGCTGTAGTCACTGTATGAATCTATGATGTTATGATGTCATGGTCTTGGGCTGACAAGCTCCCTCACAGACATACTACACTAAATCATGCTAATACCAGCCAGGCAATTTTCTAAAACAATAAGTGGGGCATGGTAACCTTCATTGTTTGACATTGTCACTTCTTATTGAACCATTATTTTCATACATTCCTAAACAGCTCGATTTTAATGCACCTCAAATACTAAACACTGGACATGGGATGTTTTTATAAAATTACATGACCTAAACTTAGTTTTATTATGCTTAGGAGCAATACTACTTAAATAAACCTATCTTCTCCCTATTTAAAAGATAAGTAACATTACAACACTACAGAGTCTGTACCCAATGAGATATCGATGTAAAACCTAGACCGGTGCATTTGCATTGTGCATTAGCATTGTTAAACTCATAAAACCTCTTTAAAAGCAAAGAAAAGTACAGAATATAATTGAATGGATTAACAATGGCCACATGCTGAAGAGTCCTGATCTGGGATATGTTGATCTATATCCTGTATGAAAGTCATGGCTTACAAGATCAAAAGACCAACTAGTGAGATGTAATGTGTTCTGAGCTCAAATTCAATCTTCAATGGAAAAGGATCAGGAATCAGAGAATGCCTAGAGGATAACAAACAGCTGCAGTTCAAGCAAAGTCAAAAATAGCAGAAGGAAATATCTTCTTCAGTCTGCAATTCACATAACCTTTACATGGCTCATCGTCCTTAACAATACATCAAAATTCACAGCAGACAAATTTGATCCAAATAACATGGTGATGAGATCCTGATTGTAATGGCAAACATTCCAAGCTATACTATCTCTTAATATGTAATCCAGGTGCTGAAGCTGTGAAAGCAGGTGGTGTGAAATTAGCCTTATTTCCTGGTAGAAGAGCCCCAGGCCTTGGGAGTGCACTGCACTTTCGTACGTGGGACGGGCAAAACTGATCTTATCACTTGTTTTAGTTAATACCCCAGTAGCAGGTGTTTAAAATGGGGCACCCCAGGGCTGTCTTCTGAAACCAAGCCTTTTTCCAAAATAATTGTAACTTATGATGCAGATAGTTATGTTCACCACTAAATTAAATGTAATCTAAGACCCTATCTTGGGATGAACATTTGAACATCATTACATGTTGCAATTAAAGAAAATGTAATGCATTTCATCCTTTACACATTTTCCTCCTTTCAAGCTTGGTCACTTAAATAAACTGTCACATCTCCTAAATATTCTTAAATGTTTTTTAGATAAAAAGTAGTGTTTATCCCTTTTTACATTTTAATTTTTTTTCTAGTTCTTTAAAAATGTAACTAATTTTTATATAAAGTTTTTTTATCGTATTTTTACATTTTGATCTTCTTCCTTTGGGCAAACTGCCCATCCATCTCATTTAATATGGAACGGGCTGTTTGCCCGTAAGGAATTAAAAGGACTCCAGTCTTCACAATAGTGTGTAGCTGCCAGAAGCAGCCTTTCCTGAGTGTCTATCCATTTTCTGTTCTGGAGTTTCAGAAATAGCATGGAGCATTTTACACATGATTTATTTAACAAAATGTATTAAACTTACTATTTTAAGGTGTCAAATACCACTTCTAAGAGTTACAGCCAAGGATATATACAGTACTTCTCTGTTGTACTTAAACATTAAGGACTGACAGAAAAAACAAACGTTCTCCTCAGTTCTGACTAATGTCTAACAGCATATTTAAACACATAAACTCGTAATAAATAATCGTCAATTTTTTCTTTAATTCAGGAAAATAAAACTGAATACCTAGGCATAATGTTAATATAAGATCGGGATGATTGAGATCAGCTACATTTTGAGTTAGGAATGAGCCCAGGCATGAGGTAGGGTTAAGCTGGAGACATCTGTGATTTTAAGTCCTGCAAAGATGTGTCAGTACCTGTGGGTAAATTCAAAAGCTGAATTTATACGTTTGTATTTTCCAATTTTTCCTTAACATTGCTCAAAAATATGCCCATCCTGCAACCTTAATAATTTAAGAAAATAATTCAGTAAAAGTCTCTTCAAGTTCCAGTCTGCACAGCGGTAAGAGGTTTCTGACTTACGAAAATACAATTACATGAATACATTAAAATACACTGTTATAAATGGTACCTACAAATCTGAATAGCAAGAAGGGTAACTATCATCAATATTTTCTTTAGAAAAAAGTGCAAACAAAAAATAACCACATCTATTATGTGATATAGACTAAATAACTTTTCACAAGTAGACATGAATTACTGTATGTAAGATTATTGCTGGTTACATCATAAGCTGTGGTTTAGTCTTGACTATTTGTAGCTGTGGTGATCACATTATAAACAATGACAGTAGTATGTCTTTCATGGTAGGATTTTGACAAAGGTGCTTTGTATTCCTGCAGGACACTTTGACAACTTTTCTATTGGTCCCTAACTCACAACACAAAACATGATGGTAGACCTTTCTATTAGGCAAAGACATTTGTTTTTGCTGGAGCAGGCTTAAGTGTCTAGGGAAACTTAAAACAGCAGCTAAAACCATAAAAACCACAGCTGTGTCAGCCCACAGGAGCTTCAGTTTATCAGTGTTTATTATAAACCATTTCCTTCTCATTGGTGATGTCTGATGTCACCAATGAACAGCTGAAAGGAAGTATCTTTCTGATCTGGAGTTCCATTTCTGACAAGCATACAAGAAAGCTAAAAACATTGTCTGTTAATTTAACTTGGTGGCACAAAAATATTGTATAATGAGAGATCTTTGAAACCACTTCATAAATTTAAACCTTTTAAAAGTCTGGAAGGAACATGATTTATTTCAGGTAATCATACTTATCTACTTATCTTAACTTATCTACACAACATCCACCCATTTTCTAATCCAATAAAAATATTGGATTATGTAGAATACAAATATTGCATTGTGGAGGAGCTGAAGCCTATCCTGGTACAAAACAGGCACAAGCCAGGGTACGCCCAGGATGAGACACCAGTCCAGGGCAGGGCACACACAGAGACACACACATCTACATCCACACTCACACCAGGGCCAGGTTTCCCAGAAGCTAACTAACCTTCCAGTATATCTTTGAATTGTGAGGGGAAACTCACATAAACATGGGAGAATATACAAACTCCACACAGATAGCACCCCAGGTCTGGCAAAGGTAACCACTGCTCCACCATGCTGCCCTATCTGCACATCATCTTAACACAAATATCATGTAGATTGATTCACAAGAGTGATTTGTTACTTGAACAAAATGAGCATTTCACTAAAATTTCAGAAACTCTCACAATCAAGGAAGGAAGCTTTTTCATACAGTACGGTGGTGATGGCAGGCACATATCTGCAGACGATTTGGGCTCTTAGCGTACTGAAAGACACTAGGTCGGAATGAACTCATTGGCGTGGGTTTCATGAGCATGGCATGTAAAGGCCCACATAAACAATAATAATCAAAGGTTCTGTAATCAGTAGGGCCACATCGCTGAAGCACATACATCTGGAATGCACATGCTTGCAATGCTTTCTTCTGGAACTCTTTTCAAGTGATATAACATTCCTGATCACACTTAAGCTCTCTTCACCTGTTTGTCTGTGATATTAAATATATGAATTAGTACGATATTGTTTGATAAACTGTACAGTGCAATTTGCAAATGAATGTCTGAAGTCAGAAAGGTTATTGTACAGCACAGAAAATATTTAAGGTTTCACAATTCATAAAGGGAAGAAGAGATAAACAAAAAAACATTTAAATCAAATTAGACATGCTGGTATAATAAGGTCTCTAACATTTCATTAGATAATCAACTTAATCTTTTACAAATTGATTTTTTTTGTTGCACAAAATTAAAGCACTTCACAATCTAAGGTAGTATAGTAAGACACTGCAATTCTACATACCTTGGGAGGTTTGAAAGGGTAGTCCGGTGTAAATGCGATGTCTAGGAAAAATACTCCTCCCTCGTACACTGAGCCAGGTGGACCCAGGATTGTCGACCTCCATTCGTAGATGTTATCTCCTTTAGGCCCAGCACTGGAAGGAACAAAAAATGAAATGAATAAAATTACTTTGCTTGTACAATCATGGTATTTATTATATGAGTCAATTAAAATTACAGATGTTACCCTGACAAGAAGCTGAACTGCACCAAAGTTCTGGCTATTAGAAAAGTCTTTAACATGAAATACAGTCTGACATACATAAAATGACAATAACTGAGATTCAAGCAAACCATTCTACTCATATGTGCAATGCAACCATGACAACAGGTACAGGAGGAGGCTAATAAAGTTACCTTACAAGAACTGACAGAATTTAAGAGCACAGCGATTCAATCGGACACTGATAGATATCAGGGTAAAATCTCGAAGGAGCTAAATAGTGTTTTTGACTTTTACCAAGATGACTGCATGGTTCAAAACAACTGTTCATCTATGTCCTGGATGTCCAGAGGCGGTAGGATAGATTTACCATACTGTGAAGGGAGTGCTGAAATCTTAACTCTGCCATGCAAATATATCAAGCAGGGTGTGCAGATTTCTATAACAACCATCAAATTTTACTTGTCCAGCAAGAGTCACAACAGAAGAGCAGGAAGATCCAAATTCCCCATACAATATCAGTTTTTGAACAGTAACAATCAGTGATCTGCCAAGCAATCTTATCTTTTGCAAATAGAACTAGGTTCTCTGGAGGCCCTTCTATCTTTTCAATGAAACAGCTATGATCATCTGTGCAAAGCAGCCAGTCTTTTTATAATTGACCATGGCATGACCTGTCACCAAGCATAACAAGTAGTTGCTTCAGAGTTCAATCCTTTACAAATCCTCGCCAAACCAATTCAGTAATGTTACTTCCTGGTGCCCCAAAATGTGGTTGTGTTGCCAGCATGAGGCTGTAACACTGCAAAGCAGGATTTCTGACTTCATCATATACTATATGAGTAAATACACTTTTCTCTTCATAAGGTAAATGCCACACCGCAATGTACAGTGGCTCTGTGGCTAAGGATCTGCGCCTGTGGCTGGAAGATTGCCGGTTTATATCCCACGGCCGGCAGAGAAATCCTACTCCGTTGGTCCCCTGAGCAAGGCCCTTGACCCCAACTGCTCCAGGGGCGCTGTATACAGTACCCTGCGTTCTGATCCCAAGCTTTTCTCCCTGTCTGTGTGTAATGGAGAGCAAGCTGTGGTATGGGAAAAATACCTAATATAAGAAACTGTATATGGCCAATAAAGTGATCTTATCTTATCTTACCAGCTATGCTGTTGCAGAAAGGCATGCCCTCTACTCAAACCTGCGATTCTCTTAACTCATTCATGTGTCTGCGCGTTTCTTAGTACTGCTGGGAGTTTTACTTCACTACCATTATGTACACATTATAATGGCTCAGTGTCATGTGAATCACAGTTGATGTATTTTGCTAGTTAACGCTACAGGGAATCCCCGAGTGGCTTAACTGGTAAAGGTGCTCTATGATCATGGGCTCCAGCCTGGTCACTAGCTGACTAGATTGCCCAAGTGGTGCACACAGATGGCTGAATTCCACCTTGGCAGGACAGGAGTTGTTGGCAGGGCTCTCTTAGCTCTCAGCAACACAGTGACCTCCAGTGCTGTCGGTGAGAAATATGCCTCTTCACCAGTCAGAGCTGAACCTCCTGTACAGGGTGTTACTTCCTCTGATGTGATAAAATACAACTGGCTAGAAGATGGTGAGAAGGAAAAGTCTGCTTGCACTTCCTCATTTACACTCCCCTTTGTGCTGCCTTTGGAGTTTTGTAGCTGGGCTTCTCACAGTTCGTATACTAAATCGGCAGGGCATAAAAATAACTGCAGGATCCTACATTTTTGTGAGCTGGTTAGCATTTTTGTCTTGTTTCTGTTTACTTTCCCAGTGAAAAACAAGTCAGCAGCGCATTAGAGTAGCAGGGAGACAGCTAATTGATTAAAATCAATCTCCTTTATAATCACTGGCTACAGCCAGCAAAAAAAAAAGAAGTATTTTTTTAATTGACATGGGGGTGTTCACCATAGCCTGCAGGTTAATTATATTAAATTCAAAGATTTTCTAGACCTTTTAATCCACATGGTCAATATATTACACTTTCAAAGTGTTATTTAAAGCTATTTACCCTTCATTTTAACTGTTTACTCTGAGTATTGGTAATGAATGCTTTATTGATAACTTTCTAATCATTCCCTTCATACAGTGCTCAAACCTAACTGCTGTGGAAAGGCTCCCACGTGACTGCTAAGTAAACAGTACTTACTATTCATATTTGCACACAGCAGGCTACAAAATAATTCCACAGTGAAGGACACATTCTTTGAAATCTTTTAACACTGCATTATGAGCCTAATTCTTTAAAGAGAAGGAATCTGAGTCATTGTTGTCTTGTTTTCGGTTAGTTTCAAAAACATTCTTGGAAATCTATTTTGTTTTGTTATTCATGTTTGTTGTGCATTGTACAACATACTAAACAGGCAACACTTGTATAATTAGGCCTTTAATTTCTTAAAAATATATAATTATTAACAGTACCTTAACATTAACAAAAGCTTAATAGTTTAAATTGTTTAATGCCCGGCAACAGCTTTTCAATGGGCAGAGACACATTTCCAATGAAAAATCTTACTTCCTTTTCCTTTTACATTTTTCCTATGGCACAATTTGTCCAGCTGGAAAGCAGAAACAGCAGGATAATCGGTATAATGTAACATTTTCACTAGTGTTCTTGCAGAAATCCACATGAAGTGTACATAGAGACACTTACACTTCATTTAAAAGGAAAAATGAGCTCTATTTTACCACAATAAAAATCTGATCGTATGAAATTAAGGGCATTTACAATTTTCTACAATCTTCTCAACAGGGTAAAACATGCAACTAAAAAAAATAAACCAAAATCCATCATAACAACTTTTCCTACAAATTCACAACTGATGCAGAAGAGTGTAGAAATCCACGTGACTCATTCTTTACATGCACATTATTATATAAATGAGATTATGAGGTCACACTGCCTCAGCCTGAAAGCATCCCTAAGAATGTAAACTATTCACCTCTCAGTTTATTGTAATCTTTGAATAAATAAAGTAGTTTTTACTCTACCTCAATGCATATTCTGTAGTTATTAATTTGATAGGACCTATATTTAAATAATAAAATAAAAAGCCTGTACATATTTTAAGCATTGATTACTTTAATATAACACTTATGTATTCCCCTTTATTCACATACTGTATATGTGTACATCACAATGGCTTGTAGCTCACACTATACGAAACTGGTTTTTAACTTGATTAACATGTTCCAAGTTTGTCTTTATCTGTAGTGAAAAAAGAATAGTTATGGACCAAAATATTTATCCTGATCCCTCTTTTCTGCTTTTTAATGTTAAATGTACATTTTCTTCATGTTTAATGTATAATAAATCTAAAAACAAGATATGATATATAAAAGTAATAGACACACAAAAAATAAATGCTCAAGGTACTTTGATGTTGTTCCCCTCTTCTCGGTCTGTGACACAACACCACCTCCTTTGTTCTCACATGCTAGCAAGATTTTTTGAACACTTCACCTCAGGCTTTCCACGTGCAGACACACAGTGAAGTTAGCACCCTTTCTTGAATTCTGTTTGTGTGTTGCACAACTCCTTGGGAGGTATTTAGAGATGCCATTTGCATGCATTAGCGGTAATTAGCATTATTCATTTGTCTAAATGACTTGAACTTGGAACTATATGGTAAGCCTTCTGCATGCCGATTTGTACTTTAGGCTAGCAGTGCTTCTCTTAGTTAACACAGGAGGTGTGCTCAGCATGTGGTAAGGGCGCCTTCCACCTGCAAAATGCATTACTACCATTTATTGAATGAGGCTCTCTCTGTTTCCCCTGAAGAAAATCATAAAATAAGTTGCCAGTTTCAATCAACTTTATTTACTGGAATAAAAATACTGTCGTCAATTTTTGTGGCTTGTGATCACCTTAATTAACGTCAGCACCTGCTGATACAGGCCAGCAGCTGCAAGACATCAACCATGACTGCTGCCACTCAAAGTCTGTTCTGATGAAAATCCAAGAGCAGGGCTCGTTTAAAAATCCAACATGTTACAATTCCACCTGTGGTTTCAAAATATACTGCAGCAAATTCTCCAGAAGTAAATCTTCCAAAATGAAAAAGAAAGATCTAAATACTTAGAATTATTCACAGTGGTGATTTCAGGCTGGTGTACTTCTACTGCACTGACCGCAATCAGACTTTAAATCAGTGTCACATCTGGATTAATTTTAACCACTATCTACCCCTTTTCAGCAACAGGCCTTCCTTGTGTAAAACCCTTACTCTATAAGAAGCACACAAGATGGAATTTCACCATTTTGGGGAAGAGCAGGGGCTTAAGGAAGACATTTTAAGAGGCAATTTATCGCCACAGGGATATTCAGTTTCTGACAGCTGATATAAGGACCCCATTATTTTATTCAGATATAGTGACAATGGAGCAAAAAAGTGCTATACAGCTACAGTAGCTGAGTGTACTGCACCAAATCAGAGATATAATTCTTCATGCTGCACCCTTTTCATGAAACCAATCAATAATGATTTCTAAATTCCTTCTTTAAAAATGTGCATAGAGTACATAATGTTGGTATGTAAAAATTTAACACTACTAAGCATGAAGTTGTTTTCATAATTTTCCATCTTTGGTACCAGAAGTTATACCTTTATGCAGCATTGTGATATTTAGTATTCAGCTCACGTCAGTAGGTTCTCGCCACTGTTAAGGCTATGGACAGCACATTACCTTCAACAGCAACATCTGTGCTGGTGTTTTATGTTTAATTCATGACATATATAAATTATAATTACTGGGAAAATCAAGTATTTACTTTGACAAAAAATAACAATTTATTTCATAATAGTGCTAGAAATATGTAATTGGATCTACCCAAATACGGCAAACATATAATTGAAATAACTCAAATATATCACATTCAAAATCCATTACAAGAACTGGACATACAAAACAACTAAATCTTTTCTCAGCTGTTACAGAGCAAGTTGTATAACTATAAAAGTCCATAATAAAAGGCTTTTAACAAATGATTATTTCTACTGGATTTTAAGTACAGATAAAGGACTTGCAACACAAGGTTTAATATCTTTTCTCACACATAAAAGACGCAGAAAAAAATGCATTAAGACATTTAACTATCAATAGCTACACATGTACTGCCACTCAAACACAATCGCTGAGCCTATAAACGTATATCCAATCATCTCATTGAAGGGTCACACTGAATCAACTTGAAAGGCACCCTAAGAATTTTAATTTGCCTACTTCTCAGTTTACATTAACCTTTGAATAATAAAGTGCAGCTGAGGCTCCTGTCAGGGAAAATAAGAGAAGCGAGCCAGTAATTAATAACACATCTAAGACCCAGCTCTGCAGAAGAGAGCAATCCCAGTGTATTGCCAAGGCTTTTGGAAACTCAGCTGAGTATTAAGACACTAATTGTAGCCATAAAATAAGGTAAACAAAGGAGAGGCCACTTCACCACTTAATCTTTATATTCTGTATTCTGATGAACCCAAAATAGGCTCATTCACAAAACAAGCAGGTAACAATCAGATCACAAGGTTTACAAATTGAAAGACGCCATAGGTTTTGCTTTGCATGAGGTAAAAAAAAACAATTATGCATGTCAGAGGCAAGTACACACAGGATGATACATCTGGGGTCCATCCAGCTTCTACTAGATTTAACAAGCAGAGAGGCTGAGGTCAAAGGTGATACAGAGACATGCCAATACATACACCATCATTGGCTTTCACTGTACTGGGTTGGGGGCAAAAGAAAATCAAAGCAGCCAAGACATAAAATCCAATCCTAATCCATTGTATCTACTTTGACACAGCGGAAGGAACTTTATTTCCTTTAATGAACAATGTAAGTTGTCTTTCTTATGCATTATAGATGAAAAACATGACAGCCAAAAATAATTACACTTTCCAGACTAACTTATGGTGGGTAAATGTGATTGGTGAAGGAAAAACTCAGATTTAAAATGTAAATACAGAGGCTGCGGCCTTGATATTTTGATCATGTATTAAAATTAAATGATTATACAAAGGCATTTAAAATGTTACAAATAAGCATCGAACTAATAGCATTTTGCTTTTAATGCCCTTGCTATATTAATATAATTGTTATGAAGACAGTGCATAAGATGTAAAAATATGTATTAATGATAACACTAAAAATTAAACTTTTCATAATTAACTAGTCCCAAACAATTATCTACACCACCTCTATTTTCAGTTGCAGATTAAGAAGACATACTGTACATAAAATGCAGGTGTAGCTAATGAAAGATGCCATTATGCACAATGAAGAAAATACTAACCACAGCACATTATGTATCCACAACAGACTGGTAGAAATACTTTGCTTTGCAATGTCTGTTTTCCTCTTCTTACACATACTATTGTTGTAACACAGAAAGAAGACCCAGTATATTGGAGATGTAACGTTCCATCCTGCCTCTTTCAGAAAACCAATTTAAACATTTCTCCAAAAAAATGACTTGCTTAATTAGGAATACTACCTGCTTTCAACACACTTGGGCATTACTATGCACCGAGACACACAGTGAAGTTAGCACCCTTTCTTGAATTCTGTTTGTGTGTTGCACAACTCCTTGGGAGGTATTTAGAGATGCCATTTGCATGCATTAGCGGTCATTAGCATTACTCATTTGTCTAAATGACTTGAACTTGGAACTATATGGTAAGCGTTCTGCATGCCGAGTTGCACTTTAGGCTAGCAGTGCTTCTCTTAGTTAACACAGGAGATGTGCTCAGCATGTGGTAAGGGTGCCTTCCACCTGCAAAATGCATTACTACCATTTATTGAATGAGGCTCTCTCTGTTTCCCCTGAAGAAAATCATAAAATAAGTTGCCAGTTTCAATCAACTTTATTTACTGGAATAAAAATACTGTCGTCAATTTTTGTGGCTTGTGATCACCTTAATTAACGTCAGCACCTGCTGATACAGGCCAGCAGCTGCAAGACATCAACCATGACTGCTGCCACTCAAAGTCTGTTCTGATGAAAATCCAAGAGCAGGGCTCGTTTAAAAATCCAACATGTTACAATCCCACCTGTGGTTTCAAAATATACTGCAGCAAATTCTCCAGAAATAAATCTTCCAAAATGAAAAAGAAAGATCTAAATAATTAGAATTATTCACAGTGGTGATTTCAGGCTGGTGTACTTCTACTGCACTGACCACAATCAGACTTTAAATCAGTGTCACATCTGGACTCATTTTAACCACTATCTACCCCTTTTCAGCAACAGGCCTTCCTTGTGTAAAACCCTTACTCTATAAGAAGCACACAAGATGGAATTTCACCATTTTGGGGAAGAGCAGGGGCTTAAGGAAGACATTTTAAGAGGCAATTTAGCGCCACAGCGATATTCAGTTTCTCACAGCTGACTGAAGGACTCCATTATTTTATTCAGATATAGTGACAATGGAGCAAAATAACATATACAATTATCTGATAGCAAGGTGCTAAATTGGAGACATCATTCTTTTTCATAAAGCCAATAATTTTCACATTTCTCCATAGAGCATAATGAATATAATAAGAGATTTTCAAACTGCAAAGCACACACTTGTTAAGGGATGAAACAATTTCAGACTATAATACACACGGTTGTTTCCATACTTGTTCTGCTTTGATATGAAAAGTTAAACAAATCTCTGTGCAGCATTGTGAAATTCTGTATTCAGCTCACACATGACAAGTAGAATCAGTAGAATCTTACCACCATAAAGAATAACCTTAGCACACTACCCACAAAAGACACAAGGCCCCTGATACAGCCCACCTCCGATTGCAATGTTTGTGTTCTCTTCAATTGCTTGCTCTTTATTCAGAGAAACACTTCATTGAATTGAGTGATATTTATTTCAAACAGTTCTGACAGGAGAACTGAAAAAAAAGCTTCTTCCAATATCACAAGAATTTTATTTCTAAGAACTTGTTTCTTTTCAAATGCTAGAGCATTTTCAGTGATGAATTAGAGAGCTGAAAATTTGACGTCCAGACTGTTTCAGTTTGCTTTACTCTATGAAAAAGTACATTTCATGAGGAATGACCCCTTTATCATTGTAATCCTCTGAGATTGCAGATAAGGTGATTAGCTCATAATTCTGTTGTAACATTCTTTCCACTCCTTTGGTAGGGTTTGGTTATGTAATAAAATACATATGCTTCAAGAATTGTTAACCTGTAAAAGAAGATTTATCACAAGACTTGTTAGGTTATTTCAAAACATCTGATGAGGAGATAATATTGGCTGAGCTTTAATAAATAATGGTACAAAAACGTTTTTTTTATTACCACAGGCAGATGTTCTTTAGTAAATTCTGAAAATGAAGAAAATAGCAAAAACAAACCCAAAAACTTCAATGAGTACTCCTGTTCTTAAGGTAGATATGAATTTTTTACCATGTTTCTTTGAATAGATTTTAATTCACTACCGCAGCATGCAAGTCAAATGACCTTGCTTGGAGTGTTTTGGCTTTGATTTCAAAACACTAATAAAACATGGGTTTTGAAAAAACGGCAAAAAGTGTTATGATCTGTTTTCCATTACAGCGGATGAAATGGGCTAATGCCAATTCTGGAGGAAATTTTGTTCCTAGTTACACAAGACTTGCAACGTCTATGTATATTTTGTTAATTTCACTGTTGAATGAATGCTTTTATTATTGTCCTTCTGTGTCTCTAAGTACCCCCACCACGGTATGGATAAAGCCTCTTTTCCACAAGTAAGATTACAAATTTCAATTAATCTCTGATTCTAGAATTTGCACTTTAATTTATTAGCGATACTGAAGCATAAAGCATGTTTATGGAAAGACAGTGGGAAGCATGAAGTGGTGTCTGCATTACAAAAACCAGAATAATTAATCAACTGCCTGTGATACGAACAAGGAGTTGTATGGAGCTCCTGGCAGACAACAGCTGTAGGTGGCTTGCAGGAGAAAGATGTAATTAAGAACAGTAAGCTGGCAGGATAGGGTTATAGTGGAGACACAACAGTGCTGTAGAGTTCTGCATGATGGTATGTAAACTAATGCAGAAATGCAGACAGTAATTTTGGTTTAACAAGTAGCTGTATTTAAAGAATGAACAGAAAAACATCGAACAGTTGTACTTTTGAGCTACTGAGCATTACTTATCTGTTTTTTTAATGCTTGAAAGTCTTATTATTGAACTCAATTTCTGTATAAATATGTAAGACTTTTTACAATGAGTGATGCATTTGCAATAGAAGGTGATGACATTACTATTAACGACATAAGTGATCTGAACTTTTAATGAGCTCTCTGGAGGTACATTTTTATTGAGGATTTTTTAAATGCACTTTGAAAGTGACTAAGGCGGAATATCTTCACTTGTGGTGACATGGTGCAGGGGATTTTTACCCTGATGTATTTGATGTAGGTGTAGTGGATTTATTTTTCAAAACGTTTTTACAGAAAACAATACAGAAAACAAAAGACCTCAATAATACAGGAAAATGACTTCTACAAATTTATTGTAACAATAATGGCTTTAGAGAAGGATGCTACCACTGTCCTTGCGCTACTCTAACAATTACTACAAACTACACACTTACACTTCAAATACCAACTCTCCTGACTACCTCTGTGAAATTCCGCATTCCGTAATAACCAATCACTCACTGACACCAGGAGAAACTACTTACACGCGAAACTCTAGAGGCTGTACTGGCGGCCTCCAGTGGCCCATTAATAAGAGCAATGCAAAATGTGAATTTAACATCACATAAATCTGTCAGGAAAAAGACAGAGATATTCTACATTTGCAATCTTAACAAATATCAACATACTTTCTTTATATTATGTACAAAACAATATTTGAATTATCACAATACTCATGACATCAACTGCAGAAAATTCAGTCCAAACTCACATCTTTGTTCATACTCTGAACAACATCTCATGTTAACTATGTATGTCAGGTATTGCTGAATCCTTTGCATATCTACAAATATAATATAAACCAAAAAGGATAAATAAATTCACAAGGAATCATTTTGGTTTAGAATATGAAAGGAATGATCAATTCCTTTGTTAAGTAATATTTTCATAAGGATTTTAGCACAGCCTTTTCAGGTGTTTAACTTTGTTCAAACAGTATAAGCAAGTCTGACTCGTGGTGCTGTGAACAATTTTAAGTGTTAACTAATACGTTGTCAGTTTTATTATTCTGCCATTACCAAATACTGCCATTGCACAGGAAATGATGGTAAATAAATTTTAAACATAGCCTCAATGCAATGCAATATAACTGACTAGACTAGGAAAACAGATATATCATAAATGAAATCATTTCAAACAACCTTCAAGTTGAACATTACAAAAATGTAATGAAATGTCTTTTGTAGACAGAAACATCTAAACAGGGCACTATAGTAGTGATCTCAGGGATTGAAACTGTGGCAGTTTCACACATTTCTTAGGCAACATTTAATGTTTCTGAGATCAGTATTATGGGTGCATGTTTTATTTCTGATTCCTCTAATCTTTTATAACATGTTTAATAAAATATTCAACTTCAGAAATTGTCAGCATGTAGATTTAACACTAAAAGATAATGCCCATTTAAAATACATAAACCATAAAATACACAATATGTTGGAAAGCATAATAAGAATAGCATATGCTGTGAATAGTAAATACATTGAAATTGCAATGTTTACAATAGGTTCCATATTAATAAAAGGTAGGTAAAAACCTAGGTAACTTTACTTTTTAAATTCTACTGTATCTGAAATTTGCTTAACTTTTTGTCTCTTTAATCTTCCATTCAAATGCAGTGCTGTAAGTGATTTCATAAGATCCCAATTAGAACAGCAAAGAATACCACCTCTCTGTCTTACCTATTTCGGGAACTGCATTCTGATGAAGTGTCTATGCTGCAGGTACAATAATGCATGTCACATGAATCATTAACCCGCTGATGTTCCATTGATACAAGTATACAGAAGTGACACTGAGGTAAGATGAGACTGGCCTACGGCCTTTCAAAAGCAGAATGCAATGTTAATTACATTATAGTATAAGAAAATGTTTATGGATTCTGGGAAATCAGAAAGTACACAATGAGAGTGGTTTAAAATGTAATTTAGCACTCCATGAATTATTTTCATATCATACATATACCATATTACAATATAAAATTTTACAATACAGAATATGGTGCTTCAGCTGTATTCTAAATGCCATCTCCTTTTGTGTAGAATTCTAAAGATTTTCTTTAATAGTCAAGAAGAAGTGGGCCATAGGTCCAACCTGATGTTTGTTGTGAGGTTGCTTGTTAAGAGACAAAAAAATACAGATTGCTTGCTTAGAAACATTACTTACTCCTTTAATGGCAAAAATGTCTCCTACCTACTCCTATCTTTACAATGCAAGAGGAAATGCAGATCACTTTGGAGATCCCAACTGTAATTGTGAAACTGTTAAGTTTTCTAAACTTTTAAAGTCATTATTTTCTTGGAAAACTAGAAATCACGTATCATTTGACAGTCCCAAAAATATAACAAGTTTGAACATCTAATACATCTTTCTTATGTAACAAAGAGAAGGATAACGTTTCAGTGGTGTTCACACATGTACACACCAGAAGCTTGGTAACATATCTGCTGAAACATCTGTAACTGTAATCCAAAGAAATATATGTTTCTCAACTAATAGTGCTACAGTGCTTTAGTTTTGAGTCACCCCAGCGATAGATTTACTCACACAAAAGACTGAAGGACACTCATCAGCAGTGGGTGTCCCACACTGTTGTTGGCTTGCCATTCAGTAAATTCCACACTAAAATTCAGATTGTTAAAATATGATTCATATGGATTCCTACTCTGTTACAGTCTGTAATGAAAAATACATGGCCTGTATGTAGGAAAATGGGAAATGTTATAACAAGTTCAGATGGTATTAAACACTTTAATCTAAAGAAAAAAAGATTTAAACACAAGCAGATACACTTTTCTGATCACATTGGACTGGAATTACTCCAGGGCAAAAATAAAAAAAAACTCAGACTAATGTGGAGTAGGAGTCACCTTACTCTAAGAGGTTCTGTACTGTAGCCTGTCAAGGCAGGTTACCAGGCAGATATACCACAGGATGCTGAGGGGAGACATCTCCAGGCAAGGCCGAAACAAAATAGGATGCACAAGAATGCCATGAGGTAGCATTAAAACTCTGCCTTCATTTCCACTTGCATTTGCAACAGAACTGCACAAAAGAGTACTTAAAATGTATGGTAAATTTCAAAATTAAGTAACAGAGAATCAAAGAGTCAAATGTCACATAAAAAGGGAATGACAACAAATGACTACAGTTTAATAAAAGTTATGTTGAAAGAAAATCAACTGTTGGGTTTCATCTGCTTGTTCCCCATGTGAATAATGCATTTTCCATATTTAGAATTTATAGCTTCCACCACTGCAAATTCTACACACATAGGAAACCTTCAGCTCAGTTACAGAGATCCTTGTTGGACTACAGCCAGATTTAAACTGGGACAAATTCCAGTTTAGAGAAACAAGAATAATAAACAATCTCCCAGATAGAGAATAATTACCGCATGCTGACAATGTATTGTAGAATTTGCATAGCAAACACAGAAAAATGTTTCTACTATTTTCTACGTAAAAGAATTGTCAATCATTAAAACAGATGTAAAACTACTAGACTACTAAATTGGGAAAGTGACTCGGGAAACTTTTACCTCAACACAACTCAGTTTTGGATTATTTTTAAGGGAGTATCAGTATGTTTATTCTCTTTAAAATCCATAAAAGGAATTACAAATTCTTCAGGAAATTCATCTACCGGAGCATTCCACAGGGCTCTTTTGGCAAACAAATCCAGCCTACTGATAAATGTTTTGGTTTCATAATAAAAAATGGATACATACACCTCACATAAAATTAAATATTTAATATTGTTGCTTTGATGTCAGCATATTCTATACCTTTTTTGCAAAACTATAAGAAAGGACAAGAAGAAATAAATGACAAGAAACAACAAGAAGTATTTCACTTTAGCATGAATACATTCACTTGAATATACTGTACCTAAAAGTATTACTAGATGTTAATCATATATGTAATTTAATATTGACAGATTACTGAAAATGTATTCTTTACCAAATACACTTAATCAGATTTATTTAACAAAGAACGCATTTTCAGTAATCTGTCTCAAACTGACAGATTACAGAAAGGTTTGAGAACTCTAATCCCAGACAGTGTGTGAGTGAGGTGGAATGTGCTTGATAAAGAGATTTATGTCACACTTCTGACTAAACAAATCAGTCTGAGAGATAAAAAAAAACCCTGCTAACAGTTGACAGCCTAGCTGAAACATATTATCAGCAGATGATGAAAAAAAGTGTTGATACTGTACTAGGCCTGCAACTTTCAATTACAAGTATGATCTGATTGCTCTTCTGAAAAACAGCTTTGTGCACAAGCAAAAAGCCTATACAAATGTTTAATTCTTTAATTTGAAAGCTTCAAAATGACAGAACCTTCCATTTTAATGCATGCCCTTCTAATTTACATTGGGGCATATTGTTTATTTTTCACATAAATTCCATGAACACAAATATCACTGCATTAGCAAAATGAGTGCTCTACTACAAAATGAGAGCTCTACATAGCTCTACTAATTCAGCACATAAAGGAAGAGAAACAACTGAAATGATGTTTTTAACACCAATAAATGATTAAACAACTGTACCAGTGATTTACAATATGTAAGAAGTTGTTTTGCTTTCTTAACTACAGTACAAACTGTATAAACTATAGACTCAACTTTCCATGTTTTGTAACGATAAATGTACAGCATGAAGAAATGTAACATTTTCAAATGAAGATCCACTGAGGTATAATACTTTACATTAACATTTAATATTATTCTAACAGTTCTATTTTTCCACACAGTTTAAATGTCTGAATATTATCTCAGAATTTGGGATTATATTTGCTGGTTAATTTACTATTCTGCTATATTTTGGGTCTGTTTTTTTCCCGAGAGAACCATGGAATTTAATGATATCATATGCTAGTTTACTTTCCCTTTCTTTCAGAATGGTCAATATGGATATCCATGATTATAGAGAGTGACAGCATTTCACATCAAATTACCCTGGCTTTGAATATGGAAGCAGCTGCTGTCATTGCGAAATCAGGTTTTCTGTTATAAATGAAGACAATTGCATTCCCAGTATTATTTTTGTTTTTATTCAGACAACACTTAAACCAGTCTGAAAATAACTGTAGTCGGTGAAGTGCTGACAGTGTAAAACGTCACTTCATTTGAATTGCCACATTATGAAGGTTGTTACACACAATGCACAGTGCCCTGAAATACATCCTGCATATCATGCTTCTCGCCTACATAATTGTCATTGGAACTCAAATCCGCTTGCAAAAGATATGGATCTGAAAATTTAGATCTTACATCAAAAACAGCATAATTGTTAGGCAAAAGTTTTAGCTCTGTGAACACAGTAGACACAGGAGGAATCATAGTCTCCTTGGAATTCTGCTGAAATGCTCAGAATGTATTTAAGGAACCACAGCACAAACAATTAATGTGAACTGCTGGTGGATGAAACAGAGGACCACTGTGGATTCATTTATTGCAGATGACCAAAGAATAATAGAGTGGGAAGCTGCTTCAGCAAGCATTGGCTGAAAATGATCTGTGAGCAAAAATAATACCACCCATTTCCACAGAAATGTACACTCCCTTTCAAAATAAAACTTTGTTTTGTGCCTCCTGCTAACCACAAAATGGAAACCATTCAGTAACATAACTTTTGGCAGTCTAAAATATCAAAACCTCGCAATTAAAAATGTGCATAGTTCCACAGTTAATAATAATAAACTGAATATAGATTAAGGCATTAGTAAGAAAGCTTAATACTCCAGCTAAATAGTTCCTTCCAAACAAATGCCCCTGAAGACAAAAAACTAGAAGCACAAAACAAAGACAACCCTACATTACACAGACAAAACGGAAAAGACCATTGCCCTATAATAAATAATAAAAACTAACAGACATTAAATGAAGTCTTATATAGAACATACAAACTTGCAGGTTTGTAATTAAAAGCCCTATGAAACCGTTCTTTAGAAAGCCTAAAAACACATTTGGCTTTTATTGACCATTTCACTAAAAATAACATTAAAAAATAAACCGTCATAAAATGTATGTTCCATGGTATTTGTAAGAATAAACCAAATATTTGCAATTGTAAATAACATTCTCAATTGCTCAATTAGGAGAACTGTCATAGAACATTAGGTGAATTGTTCAATTGATAAGGATTAGCACAAACAGTTATTACATGAGATTAGAAGGAGGCAAAGACAAATTGGTATTACTGAGCAGCCTGAGAAATAAGCTCCAAAACCTTTTAAAACTATTCAGTGTTATCAAGGCTTGTGGTGACAGTGACAACAAAGGTTACTGATTACAGATGAGCATCTGCTTGAAGTACTACTTCTCCAGAGTGCCAGCTACATGCCCAAAGGAAAACTTTTCTACATGAATTGCACAGGGAGGCTTAACTAAATTATTTTTAGCACAAAGAGCAGTGCGCATTATTACATTATTCTCCAAAGAAAAAAATGTTATCTGAGTTTCATATAAGATTAAAATAAACTTGATGTGATGATTGCTGCAGAGATATTTTGGATAGAAACTTTATGTTCAAAACCAGGTGAACATACAGTATTATTATATCGGAGACATAACCAACACAGGCAAACTCACAACCACAGATTTCTTACCATGCACATACTGTATTACAGGCATGTCACCATTTTTCACAATACAATACAAATTGGTGAGTACTGTGTAATGAAATTTTTAATGTATTGTTTCTGCGCTTCAGTACAAACTGGAAAACAGCAATAGGTAGGTGATACCAACACTGAAACCTGATTGATATTATTTAATATATGATATCATAATATCATATGTATGATCATAATATAAAATGAATGACAGATTAACTTGAATATTAATATTTCATACACTGGTATATTAATGTAATGTAATGATTCTTTGAATAAGTATGTATGTTTAGGTTTACATATTCAAATATCAAATATTATAGTATATATTGCTTATTTAAGATTACCTACTTTTCTACGTTTCTACTTTCTCTATATTACATAAAGTACATAAATATTACTGTAGTTCTTTGTAAATGAATATTACAGTCATTTGTTTTGTTTTCATTTATGGATGTCGAATACTAAGAGCTGCCAATTTCCACTGAAAGGACAGACTAATTTCTTACAATTAGAACAGACAAAGAAGAGCATTGTTTATTACCTCCAGAGTAATAGAAATCCCCTTTTGCACAATTGTAGTTTCCTTCCTCCCACACACCCCTCCCCCCTCTGCCTCCCCCCCTGAGTGACGTGGAGTGATGTGACACAAGTGATTATGCAGTAGTAGGCACTTTGTATATAAGGTTGACACAAAGCCTCTGTGTAGTCAGAGACGGAGCAGTGAAGTCCGCACACACAACCCTCTGTCAACCGAAAGAGGCCCAATTGTGGGAGCACGGCCAGTCAGCTTTTCTGAAAACGCACAACTGTCAAAGGAATTGTATGGTTGTGTGTCAAATGCTGTTTTAGCTTGGACGCCAGCTCAATGTCTCCCTTGCCAGGAAGCTCAGCAAAGCTAGAGGATGGTACTGGCAAAGTGGGAGGTGAGCCACCTGAAGTTTGGCATCAGCGAGGGGAAATTCTAAAACTTTCCACTGGCTCTGTATCAGCCCTGGCTGCACAAGTGTGTTATTCTGTTTATAGAAGGTGGGTACACATTTGCTTCATTTCCTTGTCTAGTATCTAGTAACAGTGGCTGATTTCCTGGTAAAGAATGAAATAACAATTCAGACCACTGTGGTAGACCGTAAATTCTTGCCTGAGAATTATATGTAAATATAATTGTTTAAATACATATTTTATACTAAAATACAATTGCTTTTTTTGTTCACTTTACAAAATAGCCTACATACTTACCTTAAGTGGATTCCTAATTAAAAACCCTTAAAACAAATCCTACTGTTTTAATTATTTCATTCCAAAACCTTAAATCCCTAGGACATATTGCAAATCTGTGTAGGATTTTCCACATCTTCATTAATTATTTGTATTTTAAATTTACTTCTGAAAAGCTTAGAGGGCATAAAATACATTCTATGATATTGTATTTGAGTTGAATTGGATTGAATGTAATTTTAATGTTTGGGAAAAAAACATTAATAATTCTACAGATGCAAGTCCATGCTTTCCCATGTATTTTGTATTGAAGTGCCATAAATTGTAGGAATCTGCAAATTATATAAAACCATCTACATATTAATTGATGGTTTTGTTTTTTTGCTTCTTTTTTCTTTCTGTATGTAATTCATTTTAGACTTGATGTATTTTATTGTAGATAAATGTAATTCTGCAATAATTCTTATAAAATAAAGAAGCTTAAAAGAAGGCATACTTGTTAATAGTATTAAACAGTGTAGTTATAAGATACATTCCTTTAACTTTACTTTTTTCTTTCAACATTTTGTAATCAGGGTCCAACTGACTTCACATATCCAAAATACCAATAATAAAATGTTCAGTGCTATGAGAGAGAAGAGAGAATAATTTACAGTTTATAATTTATGTATTTTTGTCTTTGTCTTTTTTTTACAACAAGGCTGTATGTACTGCCAGACTTTAAAAGCACAGGACAGAATTACATTTTCAAAAGAACCTTCCAACACAAGAAGTTACCTCACAAAATTTTCCACTGATGTAAGAGTGGATTCTAGCCTTTCATCTCCATACTCTTAATCAGAAAATGATTAGTTGAATATTCTGCCTTTCAGATGAAAAAAAAAAGTGCTTAACTGTAACACTTACAACATGTGGTCTTATAGCATTTAGTTGCATTTTGATACTTTGTGTTACAAAATACCAAAACATATTATGAAGCCAAACAACCATTTGTATGTATTAAGCTTCGGTTATAATGGCTTTATTATGACAAGGCAATCATTTTACAAGCGGATTCTCATAGCTCTGACCATCTAACAGGCTTCTAGGTTTTGAATCCAAGATTTCTCCAGAATTTCTAGCAGCTCATACTCACAATCACGCTCATTAAATTAAGTGACTCAGACTCAACCATGCGTTACTCAGCCTCAGAAGACAGAAGATAATCTTCCCTGTTTTATTTACCATAAAGATGGTCTTTTTTAATTGAATCTCTGAGAGAATATCCAGGGAAAAAAATGACATAGCATATCGGAAAGTATTGGGATTATTTAAGGTTAAGGATTGTATTCTCCTGCTGAAAAGCATTAGCAATGTTACATTAGTATAAATTCTTCTCTTGTAAGGTCATGTTTATGAATCACCCATAAAAGCACATAAAATGTCTTATCATCCATGGAGAAGGATTTTCTTACAATTCAGTTTATCAGATAAAGCTAATAAAAGACAACGGAATGTTTGTTCTTTTACACACTATGAGTGTCTGAAAAAAGAAAACTTCAATTATTAATAATATTAATTAATACAATCAAGTAATAGCATCAATTATTACTGAACAACAGTTGTTGGTATTCTGGTTTTTGCTCTAGTCAAGTTCTTCACTGCAGGCAAATTGACTTGGAATTTTCTATTTTATCTGTGTGTTTAGACTTTATTTCAGTTACTAAAACTTTTAAAATGGTTTTGTAATCAGTATCAACACTGTCAATTTGTGAGTTGCAGAACTTCCCTTCCTCATTCTGGTGTAGAACCTAAAATGTAACCAACTGGACTTAAAACAGAAGGAAAAAGGCTCATTGTAGAAGTGTCTGATGCATTATCATTCCCATCTGTGTGTATTCATCATAAAGTGATCACATATAAAGAGCTTTTTAGTCCAAAAATGAGGGAGCAAATGCTTAATTAGCAAATTGAGGAGAAACTGCATGATGTGTCTGCATGCTGGTGTTGAAAGAAATTCTCTAGGGTATCTCTGAAACCAAAGACAAGAGTGCAAAACAAAAGAGTAAAAAAAAAATGGATCAGTTATTATAATGCATCAACGAACACCAGTGAAACTAAGGGTCCAGTTGGAATGAAAACCAGCAGACAGCGGCCCCGCAGGACCAGGATTGAAAACTACTGTAGAGGACAGTGCGAAAGCATTCCTAAGCCCCATTCTGCACACTCACTCTTTTATAAGACCTGTAATGTTTCGTTCCTGCTAATAAAACATATTGCTTAGCAGGTATTGCAGTTTCCCACTGTTTGTTTTGAAAGCTGGTGGAGGGGACCATCCCCAGCCATGAAGACTTTCATCAAAGAGACAGAATGCTGACAAAATGCTATTGCCGAATGCTTCATACTCGAACACCACACAGACTTCAACAAGCAAAGCCTGTGATCACTTAATAACCACTGGATTACATATGGACTCGTTTTAAATCATTAATGTATTTATTTACAACTTACAGTTTCTAAACAGAAAATATATTTTTAACCGCTTCATCCAATTCAGGGGTGCAGAGAACCTATCCTGGTAAGCAATGGGCACAAAGAGTGATACACCCCAGACAGGACGCCAGTCCTGAGCAAGGACACACACACACACACACACACACACACACACACACACACACACACTCTCACACCAGGGTCAATTTTTCGAAAAGCCAATTAACCTACCAATAAGTCTTGGGACTGTGGGAGGAAACCAGAGCACTCGGAGGAAACCCAAGTGAACACGAGGAGAACATACACCTCCACAATGCTAACCACCGCGCCAACGTGTTGTCATGCTGGGCCTCTCGAGCGCTACCGTGACAGATGGTCATGCCTTTGCTCCCTTGTCTGTCAGTGCCAGTTGCCATGGATACAAAGTCACACAGGAAGTCTGTTTCACTGGAGGGCAGTAATGTCTTTCCTCGCCTCAGGTGAAGCATGCACAAGGTCTGATCTGGCAATGTTCTGGGCTCTGGTATAGTGTTTACTATGACCCTAGGTATGACCCTAGCTTCATTCCTAGTTTCCTGAGATCTCGAGTTCTGCTGCGTATCACCCTGAGTTCTTGACTCTCAATTCACTCTGCCCACGCCTCCTGGATTCTCCCTGTTATTGTACTGTGTCCAGCTCAACTTTGCTAGTTTATCTGTTCGTGTCTTTGCTCTGTGTCAGTCTAGCTTTGAACCTCCCTTATCTTGACTTTGCCCTCACACTGCATTTGCCCACTTGTTTACCACACTTGCCTGGTTTTCCTCAGCTGCTGCACACACCACACAGCCTGCTCTCACCACACAAGCCTGACTCCTTGCCTGCACTCGGGTTCACCTTTCAAACCTCAGGCTGCTGCTTTACTCCATCACAAGCTCTGGACACAACACATACTGCCCAAAGCTAATTTTACAAAATAAAATTTAAAAACAATTTTAACTTTTAATTAAATATTATCAAATATGTGTGTTACTCTTTAACATTTTTGTTCTTTCCTTATAAGAAAAAGCAAGTATTAATTAAGCATGATCATAAAAGCGTTATGAATGTGGCCCTAATTACTGTAAAACATTTAATTTGCCTATTTTTAAATTTTTAAAACTGGGTACAGAGTTTGGTTCAAATAATGTCGGACAGATATTTTAATGGCATTTTCAAATCACAAAGTACCATGAGATTTGTTATTACCAAATTATTTGTTATTACATTACATTGCAGTTTTACAGAGTTTGAAAACCATCATCAACTAGATGAAAATTTGCAGAGGATTCCTTCAGGAGTAATTCTCTTTTTTTGTACTCTCTCCTCCTCTGTGCATGTTTTCATTACAGTCATTCTTAAGTCAAAAGACACCTACTTTCAAAATGTAATAAACTGCAAGAGGGCATTTATATGGAAGAATTACTGATTGTCCAAATTCCAAACAAATGTAGGCTCTAGTAATACCAGTGTTTTTCTAAATGTTAATATTTTATTATATAAAAAGGAAAACTAGATTAAACATTAATTAAAAAAGAGAAAACCCAACCTGACAATATGAGGGAAAAGAATCCATGAATGTTCCTAAAAAAGCCCAATTATTGCAGCAGCCAAAGCGTAGTCCTTTAAAAGCATCTGTTAATCATTATGCAATTTAAACATCTTACAGTAAATTAAGAAATACAAGGTAACCCCAGACATAGGAACAACAATAACCACAAGTCGGCCGAACATCTGAAACACACCTTACACACCTCTTTTCAAAAGAAATGTCAACATCCTATATCTGAAAAAGCTAGTAAGTAAATCAATGTCTAGAAAGGAATGACCCAAAAGGTCTCAGAAAATCAATTAAGAAAACATACAAGGACAAAGAGAAAGAAAACGGTTTGTAAAACGATTAAAAAAAAGGAACGGAATCTAGCGAAAGCTAAGAAAACACGTCAAGAGAACACAAGACGGACCAAGAGAGATGGAAGAGATTACTGCAATGTAGGCTAACATAATATAACAAACAGATTTTCAGTAGCACAACAGCTACTGAAAAGAACAGCAAAAGGTGTAGCGTCTCAGGCATACAAATGGGAAATGCCGGATGTATTAAATGAATAACAGGTGTTAGCCAAAAAGGAAATGAATACCACACATGGAAGAGACAACAAGAGTTACATGTACTAGAAACACAAGCCTGTGACCTACCAACTGTGCTTAAGAAAAAAAGGGATTTCAATCGGAAAACTCAGTAGAACTTCCAAAAGTCACTCAAAACACGGGTAATATCAACGGAGTGGAAAACGGCTAATATAACTCCCATAAAAAAAGGATGACCAAACTGAATGAAGGTTATGGAGATAATAATCAAATTGAATGAGAAGATCATGTTTGTGGAAATATTATTTAAGTGATAGTTAGCATGTATTGATAGTCTTGGTTAATTAACTTCAAGAGTTATTTGAGGAAGCATCAGCAATAACAGATACATAGAAAACACATGACATGGTGCCCTTATATTTTCGTAAGGCTTCTGATAAAATCTTCATTATCTGCAAATTGCAGGGTGCAGCCATTTGAATGAAGAAATAGTTACCAGACAGGAAACAGCACAAAAGGCGTGAATGCTCCAACTGGGGTGAAGGAGTGGTGATGCACTGATGATTTTTGTAGAGAACAACAGGGATGTCATTTTTATAAATTATCCAAACTGCATATTCAATAAATGGCATATTCAATAAACTGATTAACAGATGATACCAAAACAGGAGGATTAGCAAATAGAACATTTTGCAGAAAGGTTTTTTGGAGAAGATTCTTTTTTGTTTTATACCATTTCCATTGGTATGAATATTATAAACCTTGACAGAAACTCAAAATAATCCTGAACATGGGCATGACCCTGAATTGGATGAAAAGGTGAGAAAATGGATGTATAATGAGATATCTGACAATTTTCACTTCTTGGCTCCCTGATAAATATTAAACAGGCCTAATAAAGTTTATTGACACTTGAAACTTTCTGAACTTTATTGGCTCAAAAATTAGCTCAGATTTTAAGCTTAGATCAAAAGCACTGGTGACTCTTGATTTCGAATCTGACCACAATGACTTGTATGTGAGATCTGAACTCAGTTACAAGCCGTTACCATTAAATATACTCTCTGCACATTCTGTACAAGAAGTTAAAGTCTGAAAAATATGTTTCATATACTTGAGGTTAGTCCTCTTTAATGCTTTGCAGAGAAGCATGGAATGAACAATTCATTTAGTTCTAATGACACATGAATACTCAAATTCTACTCACCTTGAAAAAAAGATGTAAAAACACAGGTTGTCAGGCCAATGTCTATTTCTTATCGCACCAGCATATCAGTAGGACGACTTGACAAATTAAAGATTATTGCACCAGGCAGGTTTTGTACCACAAGCATTGTGTGGTGTACTGTATATGCTCTACCTCATGAAGACTGAGGTTATATGATTGTCTTTCCACCACAGTCCTGGTTTCACAATGTGACATGAGGGAATTGCAGTAATTTGATTACTTGTAAATCCTTGGTTTAAAGGACTTTACTTTAACAAACTTCAGAATTGATGGAGAAAATCTGCTAAAGGGGAATTGTGTCTGTTAAATCAGAAGTTACAGACTTTCCCAACAATAATGGGGAATCACCCAAATAATTAAAAAAAGGTAAAATTAAATACTACATACTGTATGTTTAAAATTTATGGAGATCATTGGGGCACTATAGGGTTAGGACAATTGCTCATGATGGGTGTTGTTTGTATTTTGTATGCTTTGGTAAATTTTATACAGTATATTTAGAACACGTGAAAAAAACACTTGTATATTTACGGTAAAAAAAGGCACAGGAACAATATTCATTGACTGTGTTGAAAAAATTAATTAAAAGACCCAGAGAGTGTGAATATATATATACTCATATAACAATGTGTTATGGGGGCTGAAAAAATGTGATTGAACAGACTCCCTTATTAGTCCATTAAACTGATGGTTTACTGTATTTGAAATCGCTGTTAATTACAAAGGGGAGAATAGCAGTAAAAGGAGCCAACATTATTTTTGAAATCAGCAAAACAATGTCACTGTAACACAGTCCTTTCTATAAATTGGCTGCCCCAGAAACATATGGCTTCCTTAGTGCATGCCAAGTAGTTGGCATCTTAAACGTTTAACATGAGAACAATAAAATGAATACCAACAAAATAATAAAAGCCTTTATAGACTTTATATGCAACATGCCCCTGTTGTAACTGAGGCTTCTATGCATGTTTGGAAGCTACACCTATGGAAAGAAAACATATGTAAGCTGTGATACATAACAGATTATGTGAAGAAAAACAAATTGTGTCCATTTCATGAGGGTTATTCCTATAGTACATTACAAGCACACAACTACCAGTAGTTAAAAAGTACTACCAGGAAAAATAAATACGAAAAAATAACATGGTCCAATGGTTTAAAATGTTTAGTCATTTTAAACGACAGCAGAAATAAGCCAAGCTATCAGTACAATACTGTATTTGGCAAGACGTGACGTGTTGCTCAAATGTTAACCATTATACTTGTTATATGTGAAGTGCTTTGTCTCCACACTAAAGAAACATTTTATAACATGCTGTGCTGTACTGTACAATTGACAGATATCCTAAGACAGATCTTATTTAAAACTGTGATTTTAAATCATCTGACAAAGACACACTGACACAGAATAGTAGGTGTTGAAAATTCATCATTATAAAAAAGATGGAAGCAGTCACAGCTGATAAGAAATGCAGCAGAAAGAAAGAAGAGAATGTATGATGAGATACTTACATGTCACTAAGTATATAATCCCCTGAATTCCAGATTCTATGCTAAATGGATTATTAGCCGATAACAGACCATTTACTACAGAGTCACAGCCACCTTAATGGGGTATTCATGATGTTAGAAAAATATAAATTACTACTCAGATGATGGACAATAATTAAATACAATTAAAAAAGGTTTCCTTTTAAATATCCTCAAGGTTTATTGGTGAAAAACAGTTCCTTCTATTTTCTGTTTGCCTGCTAGGGCTGGCTAGGAATGAGCAACATAGCCATTCACATCCTCAATGTCACACCGGCATGACACTCAATTCACTCTGACAGACACCAGTCTCTGGTGTTCGGTAAGTAACTCACCTTGGGGATGCCACAGTTATGCTTTATTAACTATGCTGGGAAAAATAAGCATGGATTCAGAAGAGACTGCACTGATGACTTCTATCATACACTCTTAAAGCCAGTCAAAATAAATTGCATTACAGTGCCAAGGTTATTTTGATTGAACTATTGAAAATTCCATTTGCTTCAGTAACCGGCATTAACAGAGCAAAATCATAGAAAGCAAAATGGTAAAAAATAATAAAAACATACATTAAGTTTATTTAATCAGAGAATGATCACATACATATTTTCAAACTGTATTTACTAATTATCATTTTTAAGTTTATCCGACAGTTAAATGGTAACCAACAACTCCACAGTTTCTGCTACGTTTCAGTTTCTGTTCATATACTGTAAAAAATATTTTGTCTTCCTTCGTTCAGTTTGTTAAAAGGCCTGTTAAGCACTTTCGTTCCATTATTAGTAAACCCTAATTTAGACAACAAAAAGGGACACTGCATAAAAATGCCTCCAAACTACTCCGAGATGCTAGAAACGTACTGAGGGCGAGAGCAGGCAGGCAGCAAATCCATCTCACATTGAGACCCCCTTTGTAGATCCTGTGACCTCTAAGTAAATTGTAAGCCAATAGTAATAAGTCCCTGACAGCCATTTCAGTTGCCAGGCAACACAGCAGAGGATGTGTAAATGAATTTACTGCTTGAGAGATCCCCACTGACACAACACCAGGTCAAATGGCTTTGGTGGTTTGGCAGACCTCCTGGAAACCCCATCAGTTAGAGGACACACGTTTCAGAGCAAGCTCTCTTCCCTTTTAAGAACTCGTGCTGTTACTGAAAGGCAGCGGGTTTCAGAAAACAGTTTCTGTGGCTTCCCATTCATGGTTGGATTTCAGTTAAAAGCCTATGGATGTCTTGTAAACATCAAAAGCTCAAAAGAAGAAATGCCTGGGATTGGAGATGTTACTTTAAATTATGTGATTTATGTGTAAATAATAAAGTCAAAATCGCTGTTTTTTGAAAGCCAGCTAATACTTAAAAACTATTTTACTATTAATAGTATTATTACTATTTATTACTATTAATAGTATAATAGTTTAGAAGTTTGTGAACGTACACTACAGATGCCTTAATACAGAGAATTGTTTCACAATTTACCATTTTGTTATAAAATGTTTTCCAAACAAGCTTTCCTTTTCTAAAAATGCAAACATAACTGCTACGACCTGCTTGCTGGTTGATTCAATTCAGTTAGGGAACGATATTTCTCAAATTTTAACATTTATTATTTTAATGTCTCTGAGGTAGTTTAGTCCAAGACTGGCACTTTTAGATTTGTACAATTTAGGCAATGGGGAAAAGATTTCAGTCAGGAACAAAAATGCTTTGAAAATTCCTTTGAAATTATGAGAAGGAATAGATGTTAAGATACTTGAAGCATGAATCTACAGGTTGATTTTCACCCCGTTTATTACCCTGTATCATTACACTGACTGGAAGAGGGCAATTTACACTTAGTCTTCCAATCCATTATTTTACAGATTGTCTGCTCCTTTAGTGAATTTATTAGGGGGTAGGGATTATTACAGTACCATATTAAGTTTAACTGAAAGAATAAAACCGTAAAGGTTATGTAACATATAGTACCCAAACCATCACTGCCTCAGCTGACAACCTTTTTCAAAGCCTGTTCCTTAGGGCTCTGTGATTTACTATAAATCATCCAACTAAATTGGCTTTACATTTCCTACAATCCTTTTTTCCACCTCTTTGCAGAATGTAGATACAGCACCAGGATATTTACATAATGACAGTTCTAACACTTCAGGCAAATTGATGTGTCACAGGCAGTGCAGAATATGACATCTGATTCAAACAGAAATTGTGACCTGCAGAGGCAAATGTTACAGCCAAGGACTGATATTAAACCCTTGGCTGTGGCTCCTCGTCACAAAAAAACAAGAGTCCAAAGACGAAAAAGATTGTCTTGCAAGAACCTTCATAAAAAGTGCTTTGAAAAGATTACAAAAGAAGTGAAGGCTAAGTCAACAAATATCTTTAATTTTCATCCTGTAGTTTCACTGGGATGAGGTCAATCTTTCACCCAGAAACCATAATCATGACCATGTTCCTCTGGATATATATTTTCCATGACAGCTTAAAAAGCAGCAATATGAAATGTGTATAAAATGAGACTTTTTTTATCATTTTACTTATCTAATAAGTAAGATATATTAGTTACATATCACTTCATCATGTTTATTATAAAACTCCTTACCTTTAACTCTATGTCTAGGTCAAAATGACCTAAATGAAGAAATCAGGTATTTCACAGATTTAACCGTTTTTCTCCAATTTATAAGACCCAAAAGAATAAAACATATTAAAACCATTCACTGAATTGTTTATATTGCATTTGAGGAAGAAACAGTAAATGTTTTTATGTCATTCACTGCTTAATACACATAAGAAAGCACAGTATGAAAATAATACAAAGGAACAAAAGAGGCCTAATACAAGAAAAGGAAAAAAGTCTAATATTTGTGATGTATTTCAGAAAATAAGTCTGAATGTTAAGGGAAAAGGCAGAAGTGTGAATTCCTTTTTCATTCCTTTTTCTCACTGATAGAGCTGCCATCCTTAGGGAAAGTCCCAAGTGCAAAGTACTCATCACACACAGCACCGTTCAGCTTGAGATGATCAGTTTTTGCTACAACGTGAAAATTGTTCTGGGGATCTTACCAGTGCAAAGAGATAACATTCTGCAGACAGTGAGATGGCAAATAATAATGGCTCTAAAGTCAGCGGCAAGAAAAAGATGCAATGTAATGACATCAGACAATTTTAACACGTATTTTATACCTGAAATATAACTAACCAGTCACTTCTAAGTTTTTGAGACTTCTGTTTGAGAAATAACCAGCAGATTAAACTTAACATAAAGGGGATATATTCATTATACTATCAAGGGGAAAACTACCAATCCCACTATTTTACAGAAACTGTTGAAGAAACCAGAGAAGGGTATAGTGTACACAGGAGAAGAATCATTTTCTACTCATAAGATGCCAAATGTGGTTGGTGCTGTCACCACTGTAACATTTTCAGGCCTAAGTCCAAGTTCTCTTTTTTAAAAAAAAAGGTTACAAAGTATATCGAAAAAAACGAAATGGAGTACAGTGAGGCATACTTAATTGCCCCGAGTTTGTAGATATTCTAAGATTAATGCTAGCTAGTTCACGACTATAAATTTAGGGCAAAATATTTGGAAGAGTATTTAAAACTAATTTATCTTTGATAAGCTCTATAACTGCCAACACACAAAAGAAAAGTACTGGGAAGCCCACCTGGCAGTAAGTGTTTCTCAGGCAACCATTCAGGCAATTAATGTTGGCTTGTACCCAATGGTTAAAGAACTGCTAATTTACTATCTGGCTTACAGAGACATAACAGGAAGCTAAATGAAAAATGACTCATAAAGAAGCAACAATAAAAACCTTGACAAATATACACAAGTACTGCACACAGGTAGCAGTAATGGGCATAACTATGATCAAAAAGATGGCAATGGATGTGAAACAACATCCTACGCAAAGGATTTAGGATTTTATATTGAGTCACTGTCTTTGTGTAGACAATGTGGGGAAGGGATGAAACAGAATACTTGGACAGGATGGGCAAACAGCATTAGTAAATGTATGTAATTTTAGAATGATCAAATACCAAAATAAAAGAAGACTTTATTTTGTAAATATTTACTACTGCTTTGAGAAGTTTTGTTTACACACTACAAGATATAAACTGCTGCCTAGTTGAAAGAAGAGCGAAAAGAGTTATTTTTGGCTTCAAAGAACTGACACCCAGGCAGGATAGGATAAAGGAACAGACAGAGGCTAGTCCTGAGCAGAGGCGATTATGGGGGATTTGTATTCCAAATCCTGAACATGATCGTACTTGTATTTATGGATCATAATCATCTTAAAATATTAAATACAGTAACTAATGTGTAGACTTGCTATTTGCGTGTCAGTTTATGAGCATTAAATTAGCCATTGAAATAATTATTTTTAGAAAATATCCAACACCATGTGTACGACAGACATTTATTCCATGTGTAGTAATATACTGTACATGTGTAGTATATATAAAATGCTGATCTTTTTGGGACAGTGCCAAAAACAATTTTGCTCACACAGCATATTTAAGCTGCTTAGGAGTAAGGAAATAAAAAAAAAACATGAAAACATTTGGTAACTTTTAAATAGCTCACTGTAGTATACATACTGCATGTACCTGTATGTACATAACTAGAGTATATTACTTATTCAAAAACAAATGTTCATAATGTATAACAGCCAACAATTATTTTTAAACAGAAACTTTTGTTTATAAGATAACATACTTTTTAAACTTGAAACTATACTACAGAAAATGTAGAATCTGATTTGATTTCATTACAAATATATGGCCACAAACCTATCATGAAGACTAACAGGTAGTTTATTACTGACAGTAAACAATGTACAGTACTCAGTAATACAGCCAATAGGAGTGTAAGCTATGATACCATAGTTTCACTCTATTAAAAGAGGTGTACAGCACTTGGTCAGGAATTGTATGTGTGATTAAAAATTAGAAACTTAATTGTAACTGACCCTCACTGATTCAATATAATTTTAGAAATGTGTTGTTAAATATTTTTAATTGTATTGGGATTAAAACATGAGGAAGTAGTTATGAATATACCATCAAATGTTAAATATCTTCTGGGAATAAGAAATTCTGAATAAACAGCTGATGCATCCGCCGTCAGCAAAAACCGTTTGATGAAGGGTTCAAGAAAAGAATGGTCTGTCTCCTCCTCGACAGAAACAGATGTTCTTCAAAAACAAAAAATGCATTCTCTGTGTTTTTTAAAACTTCTGTCTTGTTCTGTTAAATTTTTCAAAAACACTTTTCTTGCTGCATGGTGCAAGTTCCAGGAAGAAAAACATCACACCCACATACAGTACAGTCAATAAATGCTAAGTCAGTTATAAAGTGACTTTCAAATATCACCTCCCACACACCAGTTGATTCCTATGTATCAATCCCTGACCTATTCTGTTTGCTTGGAACAATCATTACAGCTAGGAATAAGTGAAGCACTGAACAGTGAACTGAGCTTCCGTTTTCAATTCTTAATTTTTTTCCCTTTCTTCCATTACTGCAATAAATAGAGCAGTCACACTACCCTTCTGCTTTGGTAACAAATGAATCTATCTCATCTAATAAAGACAAACAAAACTCAAAGTCATAAAATATCACAATTATGTATATATTTAGACATAAATGTAAGTTTAAACATGGCACAGAGCACTCATGCAATGAAGTCTGGAAAGTGACAACCATAGCAAGCAGAACACAAGCACTTTATCCTGAAATGTACAAAAGCACCTGAATTCAAAGAACTATTAATAAACCTAGTTCGCTGCAAACAAAGTCCAAACTGCATTTTAGTGGACAATCTTTGAGAATTAAAGTTTGTAGTTTCTGCCAAAGAATGTTGAGTTTTTTTTAATATTTCACTTTCATTGAAAAAAACACTCAAATCAATTAAAATGTTTGGTTTGCTTAAAAACAGTTTCCACTCCCAGGAAACGAAGTCTAACAAAGCAGTGTTACATGCTGCCATCCCTTCAGGGTGTCATGAACTACAGAATCCTTTGTACTGTACTATACTGGCAAGACTTAAGCTAATCATTCTCTTAAATCAGAGGACACTAGGTAATGCCAGCGTCACACGACATGACTTTTCCTAGGATTTTCAGTCGTAACCTTCATTTACATAATCGTAAGAAAATCACAGCGAGTTATAGAGAGTTGCAGCGCGTGCCTGTTACTGTCAGTTGTGCAGTGTTACACCCCCCGCGATTCACTCACAGCCCCTACAACTCTCTATGACTCCCTAAGACAAAATCAAACTGGTTTGATTTTCTTGTAGCGAGTCGCAAGTCATAGGGGTGGGCTTTTGTGGCTGCGAGAGAACAGCCATTGAGTGCTCAACCAGAAGTACCAAAACCAAACAAATGTGGTCTACTCCAAGTTTTTCGGTGTAGCACAGGCTACATCGAAGGCGACAACTACCTGCTTGTTCTCCATGGAGTTTGTTTACTTTCGTGCAGGGCTCCTTTCTTCCAGTGTACTCCACGTTGATTGGCTGCCAAAATGAGGCGACCTCGCGGTACTTTTGCGGCGCAATACGAGATTTGGAACCGTGATGAAAAGTCGTGAGGGAACTGTCATTAGACATCCCCTGTGATTCCTAGTCATATAATTTGACACCCTCTAGGACAGAAAAGGCAGCGAGATTCAGAAACTGCAGTCGTTAAATTTGACATGCTCTCTGACTAGAAGTCGTGTCGAGTCATGTAGTGTGACGCCGGCTTAATACACACAAACTTAATTCCGCCTTTTGTTGTCTTCAGAAGTTCTGAGATATCAGACTAAATGCTGCTGTTCTTATTGTGTTTTAACACCATTTATTAGTTCCATATTTGATTCTAATTCTCAAAATAAATTAAGTAATACAAAAAAGAAACACTTATAAAATATTTCCCTGTAGTCTTTGTACTTTTTACCAACAAGCAAGTAAACCGTAGAAAACATATTATATACAATGATAATAAATTCCATAGACATTCTGATAAAAGTACATTTCCTTTAATCCAAATCCTCTGTAATCTTTTTCAAAAGTAAAAAAGACTAGCTTTAGTAACCATACTGGGCTACTTGTTTTCATAAATGGGACCAACATTTGTGATGACTACCATCACTCATACTCATCTTCTATTAACAATATCTTTCAGATTATTTTATGTGATTATACAATAGTTAAAACACATTTAGCAACAACATTTAAAGATTGGTGAAAACTCTCCCACTTTACCTGACATCAAAATAATTACTTTTATCAATTAAGTAGGTTCCCATGTGAAAGTATAAACACATATGGTCCTTAATAGTGCCAAATAGTGTCTCTGAAGCATTGTAACTTTCAGCATGACTAAATGTCATTTATTAAATGTTTTTTGCAAAAGATGTTATAAAAATGAGGAAACATTACTTCCTATTATATTTCTCATCAAGTTTCACTTAATGGAAACTAGATGTGTATGAAATGGGGTACTATTCATTTCCACATATACTGAGTGACTTTTGCAATGGGTTAAGGATGCAATGAGGCTATAGTATCTCAACAGCACAGCTAATGGAATGAAAAGACATGACTTCAATTTACTTTTAGCAACAGCAATATAATTCTAAACATCATTATGAAAAATGACCTGTGTGGTGAGAAATCTGGTGTCACACTGAGTTGCTTAAGTTACTAGCTACTATAGCGTCAGTGGGATGAAATTGTTAACCTTTGTCAGAGGTGAAGAAAAATAAATAGAGCATTTTACATTCACACCCTTTATTAGAAAAAAAGATTTATATTTTTCTTGTTATGAAAAAATAAGTTGAAATATTTGGTCATGTCGTTACACAGTTTTTTCAACTTTCTTGTGTTATGAATCCATTCTATTGAGATACTTTCAAGATCCCAAATAATGAAAACAACACATTTCAGTTGTTTTTGAGGACAGTGGTGTCTGAAATCATAGACCAGGAACATTGGTCTCCAGCATTACATTATTTTTTTATAGGCTCGTTTATCCTACAGTATAGTTCCCTCTCCCAGGAAGAACAAAGAAATGTTACATACAGCCATCCCCTCAGGCTGTGATGAACTTCAAAATCTTATATACTGTACAGTACTGCTATAACTTAAAGAGACTTATATGAGAGGACAGTGGGAAATACTCACAAACGTGGTTCTATCTTTTGTTTTCATTTGAGTTTTCAAATGGCCGTCTCCTGTTCTATTTTTTAAGCTCTGTTTTGTAGTTTTGTTTTAATCTGAATTATTCAAACCACATTATGTCCAGACAAACACTTCCATGAAAAAAAGTATAAAAACAAGAGGAAGCCATTTGGTCCATCCGGCATGTTTGCTTTTTTCATTAACTGATCCAAAGATCTCCTCCAGCTGTTTCTTGAAGGAAGCCAGAGAATCAGCCTCCACAACAAGGCTTTGCAGCTTGTTTCCAATTTGCTTGTGTAAAGAAATGACTGTGAAGCAGTCCATAGGATTGTCTTTGTCAATAATTTGGAGGACTCTGAATGCTTGAATCAGGTTCCCTTGCAATCTCTTCTGCTCTAGGACAAAAAAAGTTTCAGCTTTTAGCCTGTCAGTGAAAGATTTTTTAAATCTTACATCTTTAAAGACCAGGACTGCACTAGGTTGCCATTGTCTTAACTGATTTACAGTGATAATATTCTTCTTGTATCTTGATGACCAAACTGTACACAGCATTCTAAATGTGGTCTTCATGTTCTATGCGTTGTACAGTTTTAAACATATAATTGCTTGATTTAATTTGTAAGCTTTTAGCTACAGTATAAATCATTGCATTTAGTTCATCTTTTTTATTGCTTCCCCACAATGTCTTTGAGTTGTTATAAAGATCACTGGCCAGCAAACGATAACTGAACCAATGTGGTAGGAGACATTAACCATCACAAATCCTAGTCTCAGTGCAAATTCAGCCGTGGAGCTGGAATATCTGCGCAGCAGAGGGAGCTGTTCGAAACCAAGCACACTTCATTGATGCTACCTGCTTTGCTACTGCAAACAAAAGGCAATCCCATTGTTTAAAACAAAAACAGATTATGTTGGATGGTAGCTGATATACACTAAAAAAAGATCCTCATTTATCTTTGGCTTCGACATGTTGTCATGTGTGTGCCACCTTGATACGTTTCTTTACCAAGCACTGACATAACTTGGTTTTCACTTGCCATTCACTCTGAATTCCACTGTCAAGTGTAAGTAAAAGTTAGCCTGCAGCTCTGTTTAAACGCCTTAGAGGAAATGTCATATTCCAGAGCCATTCTTAAGGCATTATTTCTTGACATTAACATTTAAAGAAAGAATGTTACTTTTTAACTTATAAATGAGTATGTGCATTGAAGAATTGACACTATTACAAAATATACATACTGTTGCATACTTCTGTAAAATTCAGATGGATAATCTGAATCAACCTTGTGTAAAAATACTCATTCACAAATATAAATTGACTAACATGGGTAATGTTTTTACCTGAATTCTAACCTAGATTGTTATTAATTATTCATTGACATAGATTCCAAATATTAAGAGTTGTCTGCTCAAATAGTGTGTTGTACAATTGAAAACAGTTGATTGAACTTGTTAATAGCCTGGGTAATGGCCTGGTAATAACATATACAGACCTTCATTTTCAATAATGTTTGGTACTTACACAAAATACATTTTTAAATATTTTCTGGAAGCAAGCATATGGAAAATACTGTAGGTCTTATTATTGTAAAATTCTGAAACAAAATGTTTTTAAACATTAAGCAATTTCAGAAACATCCTTTTTTATCAGTAAAGAAACTGCTTTTTTTACCAGTACACATTTTACAATGAAATATTAGACCTGTTATATAGTTTCTGTTTCAGTCTAGATATGGAGGATTTTATCATAAACAAAGGGCTAAACTAACAATCATTTTTTAAGAACATATGCCTAAAAACTCCTACACCTCCACAGTTTTATTTTATGTTGTTACCCTTTTCCTTCTAAGCTAATTGATGAATATTTTGGAAGACAGTAGTGGAATGAAGAAGCAAATATTGTCCTCCCATGGAGAAGAACAAATTTGAACCTGAATGCAATGCAGTCTTTTTCAGTTATGGGCATACACAGCTGTATATAAACAGTGATTTGAAATGCTAATTGTATTAATGATTCATATATAGCTGAACAATAAGAATGAATGATCTGCATTCTTCAGAGCCTGATACTCTCAATTGAATTGACACATTTGTGCCAAGGAACAGTTAATTAAAAATGAAAACATGTTAGAAGAACTTTATTGTGCAGGTTTTATTGTGTAGCATGAGAGAAACTTTTTCCCTTTAAAAACACTTGTAAATAAACACATCTTTATGCAGTATGTGTATGAACTGTATTTCTCCACTGAGTGAATCTGTCGCTCTGTGAGGCCTAGAAAGCAGAGCATAAATTATTAAGGACATTTACTTGCTTGTAAATTAAGATTTTTTTGGCATTCTGTAACTGAAATTGTGTGAACTGCAGTTTATCATGACAGAGAATTACTGGCTAGAGTCATTAACAGGAATTTGAATATTCTCCTAGTGATATGACTGGTGAGTAATTTGCAAAAATAATTTGGAAAAATCATTTGCTATGCTTTTGGCGTCACTGTGTGTGTAATAAGGCTTTTTTTTAACTATAATTAACTGTAGCACAGCAATTTGTGCAGGTTCTCTCATCCTCCAAAAAGCTCCCCATTACAACTGTTCCGCTAGATTTATTAATGAGATCATTACCTTCCATCCTATTAAGGAGGTCAAAGGAAAAAAAAAAGAGAATACAGAGACTAAAGAGCATATTTTCTCTTGTTTATGGCTAGCAGCTCTGAACTCTCAGTCTCTTTACCAGAGAATTTGATTGCTCTTTAAGCTATTTGAATGGGGAGTTTACAAACAATCAGTCTACTCTGCCAATGGAGGAAATTTTGAGAACTGCCCTGGTCCTCTTTCATGTTTTCCCTTTATAACTGGCTGCCTGCCCTCTTTTAGCTTCCCACTGGAAAACGGAAACTGTGCTCTACAGGGATGGATGGCTTTGGTATTAATGACAGTGCAAAGTTCCCAAACAGTAGGCAACGGATGAGGGTAATAAACATGGAAGCCATTTACTCTTTAATTACTTGCAGGATATAAAATATGGGACTTTGCCAAAAAGAATATGCATTGTATATGGCTCTTGTTTTGAATTCCTGCCTCGCAAGACAATGATACTTGGCAGCTGGCCCCATGCATGTACCCTTCATCCAATTAAAAATCTCCTCCGAGGGAGTGCATCCCTTGACATTTTCATTGCTCACTATCTATGGAAATTCCTTTCATCGTGCACCTCACAATAGCTTCCATAAACAGTCTGCCAGCGTGAATGTGTGGTATCCCCCAGCTCTCCCTTGTGGCTGTGGGTCAATACCGTAGATATGATGCCTCATGTCAACTGTCTAGATTAAATTTCTTGCTTCTTAATGTCCTTTGTGGGTTGAGTCTTACGGGAATTGTTTTTTAATAACTGTGTGAAGCCTTGAAGAAACACTGCAAGTAAACAGAGAGTAATTGAGGTTGTCCGTCTGTGAGAGATGGAAACAAGTGAAGAACGAGCAGAACAATGTTTCCAGGCTTTTAGGCAAAATCAGGAATTACTTACAAGTAATTTCAATCAACAAAGAAAGGCAGAAGAAAAGATTATTAGAGTTTTAGATGGATCCTATTTTGAGAAAAGTTTTATAAATCCCTGTTTAAACTAAAAACCCATCATACATTCATAAAATCATACTGAATTTATCAGAGACAGTACTGATCATTTTTAAATTACAGTGTTAATGAAGATCAATTTCATAGACACTTAGGGTGATGTTAAATCTATTTTATTGTTTAATATTTAATAATCATCCTGCTGTGTTACATATTGAGCAATTTTAAAAATGAAAACCACTGATAACAATGTTCTATGGTTTCATGAAACATTATCAAATACTATATACCCTCAGTTCCTCTGAGCTTATTTTGTAGTGCAATCACAGCATTGCTGAGAAAGGACTTCTTTAAAGCCAACGTCCTCATTGCCCAAAATCCCTCTACACAAGCTGGTAGTTAAGATCTGCCTCTTACTGCATATTAAAAATTTAATAATTTATAAAGCCTACATTTCCCCATTTAATCCGCTCATTTATTATTTCTGGCATCACAGTTTTGAAATAGCATGTGACACACCCTATATAGAATTTGGAAAACAAGAATGGGCACACCCTACATGCACAGAACAGGGTTAGCTACATTTGTTGACTCTTCCAATTCACTAGAGCTTATTTTATTTAATCACTTAGTTCCCCAAGCACTATTTGATAAGTGTGACAAATAACCACAGCTTCTCATGTCCTCTGCTAGTGGACCCCTCTCCTGGTAGCTAATTCATGTGTATCATTAATCAACATGAATATGTCATTTAAGTTCCAGAAGATAAGCTCAAAGCTCAAAGAGTATGATTCAAGTTTCAACTATTAAAACAACATTTGATAAGAAAGGATAAGAAGTTTAATAAAGTGTTGGAATCACTAATCAATCCCTAACAACAACATACCATAAAATGGAAGCACCTTGGTAAATGAGGGACACCAAGTATATTTAGAGCTACACTCTTCCCTAAGGTAAGGTCTGTACTTAATGGTACTGAGTGATCATCATCACCCAGTGTTGCTGCTGGGAAGGGTGTCTTTCAGGATGACTATGCCCCCCATTCACAGAGTATGTTTCGTTGCCCAAAAGTTTGATAAGCTTTTCCATATGTCGTAGCCTTCTCAAGCACCAGATCTGAACCCAGAGGAAAATTTATGAGATATTCTGGAATGACTTCTGAGGCAGCATTTTCCACCTCCATCGACCAGATTTCAAAATTCAACCTGCACGTGGAGGACCACCATCCTGTTAAGCTCCCTTATGTTTTTTTCCCTTCTTTGTCCATTACATTAATGGACATTAATGGGGTGAAAAGGATCTAAAACAAAGGTACAAAAATCTCACTGCTACTATTATCTTTGCTCAAGCTTACAGTTTTTGTTTTTACACAGCCCTGTACCAGTAGTTTATTACAGACTGGAGGACAGAATCATCCCTCTCCACTAACAGCAGTTTATGCTTGCCAGTGACCTGAAGGCTTGGGTGGGTCATTGTGGTGCTGAGAGCAGAGAGAGTGCTGGCCAACTAATCCCACTCTACCCTGGATTATGCTCAGTCAACAGTGCACTGCTACTTGGGAAATCCTGCTCTCATTCGGCTAGTAAAATGACACAGGCTTGAACCCTCCTGTATAAGTAACTTGGCTAGTTGAGCCACATAGGAAGCCCCTAATGATTAGAGTTTGTTTGTTCACAGGTTGCAATCTGATGTTAAAATGCTGTAAATTTAAGTAGTCTGCACTGAGAACTGAACTGATGTGCCCAGCCAACATCTTTAGTTGTTTAGTGAACACTGTCAAAACATGTAGTCGAAAGGAAGACCTTCAAATCACATTTCTACCATTACAGCAAAAAAATAACTTTATTTTTTCAGAGAAAGTAGTACAATACTTGAATTTGTAAAAGAAAAAGGGCAGGTCAGGGAAGGATACCACCATTCAAACACAGATAATGTGTGTGGCCAATCGAGTTTAAATTTAAACAGCCATAATAAAACCACACGGAAGGAAATATGTATGCTACAATTTACGCATATTGCTCCATGAAATATATTTTCTCCTCTTAAAGCAGGAAGAGAAGGAATTCATTTTAATTAATTACACCTGTTAGAAGGAAGTGTGTGTTAAAACGAATGGGGAAAAACATCAGAAAGTCTGTGGCAAAAAGAGGAAAACAGAAAGGAACCCAAACAGTCAAATATGTTCCTAAATTCCACACATTAACAGAAAGCCCATATATTATCAAGTGCAAATTCATTTAAATAATAAGGCATTCCAGAAATATTTGGATAAATCTAAGATACAAACCCATAAATGAAACACTTTTTTGTTTGCAAAAGTTGGATAATAAAGCTGTTTAGGTGAGAAGTATAAGGTGGAGGCTGAAATTTAAACTAATTTTACTCATACCTAAAGGTGTTCAGTCACGAGACTTGGGCTTTCATGTTTTTTTAATTCAGGATATATAAATAATACACTTGACAAAATGGTATCCAAATAACAAACATACACAATGTAAACTTCTAACCTAGTTTTCTAATGAATGGCATGCTCTGTAATGGTTTACACAGGCAAAAGATATGTGTGGCAAATTACAGTACATTACGCAGGTGTTGTACTCTGTGTTTTCAATTTAGTGAAGAGAATAACAGATGGCCAGGAAAGTACTGTTTAATTTAATAAACATGTACCAACTGCTCACTGCTTATAAACCTTAGTTGTGCAGGTTCATCTTTAGAATATCCTTATACCCTCTAGTACTATAAATGGCAAAATGTAGCCTAGCACTTAAAAAGATATGAACCTCTTATCTATAAACACAACAATATATTACATTTGTAACTATGAGGTAAAATTCACTCATTCTCAGGAATTATTTATTTTTTAATGGAAACATACTTTTTGAGCGTGTTATTAATATATACACTTACAGTATATATATACTTATATATAGTATCTTAATATACATACATACAGTATATAGCATGATAAGGAACAGGTAACGGGTTTATTCCATGCTAAAAAGAACAGAAAGGAAACACAACGTTTCGTTCCTTTGCAGCCTACGCATGCCGACGCAGCTACCTACTTGAACTACAGTATATAGCATGATGATGTATGTGTACTACACTATCCAGCCATCCATTTTCTAATTGCGTCTTCCAGTTCAGTCTCTCATTTAAAAAAAAAACATTTGAATATCCAGAGCAGCAATTACCCAAGACACCAGGTCTAACACCCCTACTCTAGAAAATAGTGTCAGTAACAATATATTTAATGATTACATAGTCAGACCTAGTTTTATGTCTCACTTAAATGACAGCATATGCTTTAGAACAATGTTCCCTCTTTCCATACTTAGGAATTGGTCTGTTTTATACAACAGAATCACTGAAAATGCCTAAAACAAACTGAACAGATTTGCTTTATCTGATGAGATGAAATATACTGAAATAAAAAAAATAAGTGTGGTAACAACTAGCAGTAGTGTATAAAAATAGTGTAAAGCACAAAAACAAAACAAAAACAGAAGCTTGCAAGCAGCACATAAATGTCATTAACAGTTCAGTGAAAGAAAATGTCCAGTGTGTTTGCTGTAAAGTTTAGTCATCGTGAGTGGATTTACTCATTCTTTCGTTGATGGCATCTTGTATTTTGTGTAAATTTGGAAATTAAATTTCTTTCAAACACATTATACTTTCATTGATTTTTTTTACAACGTGTTTGAATGTCAGCTTTGGAAATATATGCATCAAAGCCTAGAACAAAGTCTAAGAGGAGGGTGCCATACCTTTTGAGCACTTCTTTAATTTGGGCAAAAATAGCACAGTATTTTAGACACACCAAAGAAAGAAGTTCAATAACGGCCTAAACAAGCAGGCAGATCAACTAAGTCAGTCATCAATTAGCACTGGAAATGGAGAATTCAGCCAGAATGAAAAACAGCACGATCCTATTCCTCCGGGACCAGAACTGGGAACCACTGATCCAGAGAACTGGTTAATGGATAAAAAATGGAGAATATAGTTAAGGGGTAAATAGTCTAATTGGGCTGTCAATTAGACGAGTAGCACTCAGACATCTATTAGGATCACTGTTTATCCTAATTTATACCAATAGTCTTGATTGTGGTAAAGTTAGCAAACTAGCCTAGTTTGCAGATGATGACAAACTAGATGACAAGTTGAAGCATCAGCAAAAAATGTTCAACTAGACAGACAAATTTTAAGTGTGGGCAAATAACTGAATGATGAAATTTAATGTAGACAAACACAGTGTTATATATGCAGGCAGCAAAAGCAAACTGCAGTTGTATTACGTGTTGGGAAGCACTTAGCTTGAAGAAGCTATTATATCATAAAAAACGTAGAAATTGATGCATTATTTTCTTCCTCTAGACAATGTTGGGAAGCAAAAAAAAGCAAACAATGTTGGAATATACAGTGAAAAGTGTAAAAATGAAATAAAAGTGTGTTATGTTAAAATTGCAAAATTTACTTATTAAGCTCATATATTATATTATAGTTACTTATTTACTTATTTAAACATTGTGTGCAATTTTGCAGCAGTGTTACTACTACAGAATCAGTCCAGAGAAGAACCAGGTATATTCCTTGGCTTAATGGAATTGTTATTCTCTGGCAAATAAAAGATTCGGAACTTTTTAGTCTTGAACTGAGAAAACTATTAAGGAACCTGATCCAAATATTCAAAATTCTAAAATACAAAACAGACATCTACAAAATCACAATGAAAAAATGAACCAAAGCATTGTATGGGGAAGTACAGTGAAACTGAGAACACGTGATATGGTTTGATGCACCAAAGGCCTGGAACAAGCTACTTCTCACAACTGTTACCCTGGCTTCTTAAAAGCTGGATTAATCTTCTGATCAATTATCTACTAGTAATAAATGAGGAAAGGCCTCCTCTCATCTGCATTCCGTCTTATGTTCTAACATCTGTGCTATGATTTAAGTCATAGCACTGAATATCCACTTATCCAAAGTTAAAAGACAGGAGCTAAAATTGTAATTGATTATGCTCCCTTTTCAAAAGAAATTTAGAAATGCAGAAAGATTTCACCTTCTTTAGGTCATGAGAGCTTCTGAAGAATTTTGTACTTTTGTTTACAGGGCATACAATATGTTTTCCTTCAGGAAGCCCTGGCCAACACCGGCTTCACATTTCATCGCTCATTTTTTTTAAACATCCACAAAATGAAGTATAAGCATGACCACTGGGGATTGTACCATCACAACTAGATGTACTCATATTTTGTTTCGGATGAACACCATCATCATCCCAGAGGCAATCGCATTGAGACAAGATCTAATATCTGGAGGAAACAAAATGAATTATAATTATTTATTACATTTAGTTGGCTTACTCCAGGCGTCCAGGTGGATGCTGCACATTGGCGGTGGTGGAGGGGATCCCAATTATCTGTAAAGCGCTATGAGTGGAGTGTCCAGAAAAGTGCTATATACAGTGCCTTGCGAAAGTATTCGGCCCCCTTGAACTTTTCAACCTTTTGCCACATTTCAGGCTTCAAACATAAAGATATAAATTTTTTATTTTATGTGAAGAATCACCAACAAGTGGGACACAATTGTGAAGTGGAACGAAATCTATTGGATTTTTGAAACTTTTTTAACTAATAAAAAAATGAAAAGTGGGGCGTGCAAAATTATTCGGCCCCCTTGCGTTAATACTTTGTAGAGCCACCTTTTGCTGCGATTACAGCTGCAAGTCGCTTGGGGTATGTCTCTATCAGTTTTGCACATCGAGAGACTGAAATTCTTGCCCATTCTTCCTTGCAAAACAGCTCGAGCTCAGTGAGGTTGGATGGAGAGCGTTTGTGAACAGCAGTTTTCAGCTCTTTCCACAGATTCTCGATTGGATTCAGGTCTGGACTTTGACTTGGCCATTCAAACACCTGGATACGTTTATTTGTGAACCATTCCTTTGTAGATTTTGCTGTATGTTTGGGATCATTGTCTTGTTGGAAGATAAATCTCCGTCCCAGTTTCAGGTCTTTTGCAGACTCCAACAGGTTTTCATCCAGAATGGTCCTGTATTTGGCTGCATCCATCTTCCCCTCAATTTTAACCATCTTCCCTGTCCCTGCTGAAGAAAAGCAGGCCCAAACCATGATGCTGCCACCACCATGTTTGACAGTGGGGATGGTGTGTTGAGGGTGATGAGCTGTGTTGCTTTTACGCCAAACATATCGTTTTGCATTGTGGCCAAAAAGTTCGATTTTGGTTTCATCTGACCAGAGCACCTTCTTCCACATGTTTGGGGTGTCTCCCAGGTGGCTTGTGGCAAACTTTAGACGAGACTTTTTATGGATATCTTTGAGAAATGGCTTTCTTCTTGCCACTCTTCCATAAAGGCCAGATTTGTGCAGTGTAAGACTGATTGTTGTCCTATGGACAGACTCTCCCACCTCAGCTGTAGTTCTCTGCAGTTCATCCAGAGTGATCATGGGCCTCTTGGCTGCATCTCTGATCAGTCTTCTCCTTGTCTGAGCTGAAAGTTTAGAGGGACGGCCAGGTCTTGGTAGATTTGCAGTGGTCTGATACTCCTTCCATTTCGAGATGATCGCTTGCACAGTGCTCCCTGGGATGTTTGAAGCTTGGGAAATCTTTTTGTATCCAAATCCGGCTTTAAACTTCTCCACAACAGTATTACGGACCTGCCTGGTGTGTTCCTTGGTCTTCATGATGCTCTCTGCGCTTTCAACAGAACCTTGAGACTATCACAGAGCAGGTGCATTTATACAGAGACTTGATTACACACAGGTGGATTCTATTTATCACCATCAGTCATTTAGGACAACATTGGATCATTCAGAGATCCTCGCTGAACTTCTGGAGTGAGTTTGCTGCACTGAAAGTAAAGGGGCCGAATAATTTTGCACGCCCCACTTTTCATTTTTTTATTAGTTAAAAAAGTTTCAAAAATCCAATAGATTTCGTTCCACTTCACAATTGTGTCCCACTTGTTGGTGATTCTTCACATAAAATAAAAAATTTATATCTTTATGTTTGAAGCCTGAAATGTGGCAAAAGGTTGAAAAGTTCAAGGGGGCCGAATACTTTCGCAAGGCACTGTAAGTGTAAGCAATTATTATTATTATTAAGATAATCTCCACAAATAAGAGGTTTAAGGAAAAACTCCATATAACAAATATAAACATTATTTTCCACATTATAAGCTGAACAAACTGATGAGCAGTACTTAATCCCCAATGATTATTAGCCCAAAAATGCTGGGTCCTTGGGCAAATAAGCCCCTCATTTGCATCCTCGTTCTTACTTCACTTGAGAAAATCACTATGTTTTCCCTTCTAGCTTACAATAAATAAAAACTAATACCTTCCATAATGCATTAATGAAAACTCACTCCATTACATAATGAAATGTATTCGAAAAATCCATTCCCTAAAAATATAATTCAAACACTGCATAAGCATTATGTATTATACTTATTATTCATTTATAATATATATATTCTAGAATATGAATACCTGCTGGAAAAGTAATCTAAATAAGACTACTGCTCTGAATACTTCACCACTAGCATGAACTGTTATGGCAGATATTTTGTACAAATCAAGAACACAACAGAATAGAGATCAATATTGCAAATTACATGTTAATTCAACTGTATCTTAATCTGCAGAGTTTTAGTTCAAATCCTTTTTTATTTTACTGACACAGAGAAGCAAAACATAATCTTACTACGGTAATAACATAAGCAAATAAGCAAAGCACGCTTTTGACACAGGTTATCAACATATGGTAGAAATTAAATACAGGACCCACTTTATATTTTGAACAATAAGTTATGACGTTTTACTTGTAGCTCATACGTTTTCACATTATACTTGCAAATTATATGGTGCGTTTGTGTATGGGGAAATAACGTATGGGACTTTAAAATGAAAATATTTTTATGAAGTTCTCATCTCATTTACCTGTAAAGCGCTTTGAGTGGAGTGTCCAGAAAAGCGCTATATAAGTGTGAGCAATTATTATTATTATTATAGTTTAGGTGGGTAGCTGCGTCATGTGTAGGTTGCAAAGGAACAAGTAATAGGTTTATTCCATGCTGAAAAAAAGAAGAAAGAAAACACAACGTTTCGGCCATGGAGCCTTCTTCAAGAACGGCCGAAAACGTTGCGTTTTCTTTCTTCTTTTTTTCAGCATGGAACAAACCTATGACTTGTTCCATTATAATTATTATTATTATCGCGAAAAAACCCCAGAAAGAATACATTTGTGCCCAGAAAGAATAAAGAAAACCCTGCGGAGCCAAGATTATTCCTCCCTTTTCATACTTAGAGCTCTGACACTGCAGCTGACAAGACCTAACAAGCAAGTTCCAATAAGTCAGCTTCCTGCAGAGTGTTGTAATTCTGTTTTGATCATTTTCAGAACACCTTTTAAAGCCTAGAAGCAACAGCTTTGGAGACACTAATGATGTCAAACTGGAGGACAGCAATAATTATCCAAAATCCCTAACACTTTCTTATTTGTCCTTGAAGTAAGGTCTCATAGTAGATTTTGAGGCAGAAAAGTACTTGGTTCAATGATTTGTGCAAACATTAAATCATCTGTTGACTCCAACTTCACTGAACTAAGCTTCTTAAGATACGCAGGGCTGCGCAGAGAATGCACTGGAAAACATCTGCAGCTGGAAGCACTTAAATCAAGGTAATTGCTTTTTTTAAAAAATCACTTTTCATTCGGCACTTTATGCTTTAAAGATTTTAAAGGTTTCGTTTAAGGTTTCTTTTGTGCATTTACAATTAAAACTGTAAACATTTTGTTTGTTTTTCTAGGTGAATTTGGTCTTTGACAGGTGTGAAAAGTTTTTTTTTATTTTTACAGCTGTAAACCCAAAGCAAACATGAAGCTAGACCAACTCCGACAAAGTTTGCTCCTTTCAAGAAAAAGAGCAATCCGTTTTTTTGCATGCATTACTCATCTGTTACACTCTATGTGTTTATTGCCTCAGCCTTTGTAGATAAACAATTGTGATTTGCAGTTGAGGACTGACAATGTTCCCGGGGATGTGAAAATCCACATATGCAGCAGTTTTCTCGAGCTCATAAAAATGGTTAGTCTGGAGTTGAGGAAAAGGTACAGTAGTTTCCGCTGTTGCAATAAGCTGGTCCACTACAGTGGTCTGCTGTCAAAGTTCTAATAAGAGTGAATTAACTGCATAACTCTCAGGTATGTGTGGGAGTTTCTTTCAATAGTCACTCGTGCTATAAATAATCCAAATCCACCACCATTAAAAATGGAATTGGTAGTGCATTTATTTTAATCATTTTTCCTGCTTTATTTTAACATCACCATTGAAACTCTATAGTCTTATAGAGTCGATCTATGATCCTTTCAGCTAATCTCTGTTTATCGCCATTTTGCAGGTTTGTTTTGTTATTAGAGAGAGGGAGCTGTGTATCTTCAGTAAACCAGTGCGTCACATCAGGCCTGACCGTTCCCTGATATTCCCAGCAAAACACTCAAATAAACCACTGTTATTAGGGCAGTTTGCAAACATGAAAATGTCAGAAAATGAAAATGTAGCTTTCAGTTTTTGATATGGGGTGTTAAAGGCCTTTTTCAAAATCTGAATTGTGTGAGAACTAAGCATATCTCCAGTTTTCCCAAGCCTTATCATTGATGCTGATCCTGATAAGTGCTGATAACTCAGACAAAATTGCAGATGATGAGCCCTTGGGAAGACTTCTGTAGCACAGATGTTCATGACTTCCCTTATAAGAACAACATTTTGGATCTACTGTGAGATACTTGACATTTTTCTTTAAACAGAACGTGCAGGCTACATAGTTCCCTTCGTAAATTTCTATTGGAAAAAACAGTCTGGAGAAAACAATCGAATGAATCTCCCTTAAAGTCTGTGTGTGTATGCTTTTATTATTTTTTGTTATTAATGAGAGGGAATGGGTTACATATTTGTAGATAATGTGTCTAGACCATGGATTTTAAGACACATTCCTAACAAAAGCAAAATCCACTACATGATATTGATAATTTGTATTTTCCAGGGAAACCAGGCAATTGAAGCTGCCATAACGCATTTATTAGACAAAACAAGTCCTGTCACACATTAAAGACTATAATTAGACACAATAGCATGAACTACTGACCAAACACAGGCCGGAAAGACTGATTTTCAATCAATCAAGGTACTTTAATTAAACAATTCAAATAAAAAATATCAATGGCTCATTATTTTGACAAAATGATCCTTACATCTGCTGATAGAAACTGGTCAGAAAAGTAATTTTTGTCATTCCTATAGAGAACAGATTTATAAGTAAAAGGTTTAGCCAAGGGTCCGCTGGCACTGTGTGCAGGAAACTCTTTTTTTGTACACAAATACTGAAATAAAAGCCCATTTTCATTCCTGGTCATTTTTGATTCTGTTGTTCAAAATGCCACTCTTTCCAAAGTTTGCCTAAGCTTTAATTCTTAATGCTATTGATATTGAATACTTTATTTAGGGTTAGCTCCTGAGCTGTGTGTAATACTGCAGATTCAATGCGAGTAGCATTAAGCAGAGCTACAATGAAACCGTGTTTGGAGACTTCACTGCTAAATTACTGTTGAGACTTACATTATCAGATGGAAAAAAATGAATGAGTTGATTCCTTTAATTCAGACTGAATTGTCACTTGGTTGCTAAGCTTTGTGCTATTGTATCAACATTGTCTTTTTCATGGCTTAGAACTGTAATAACCACAACAAAACTCTCTAGATTTTTCATCTTGGACATGAAAGATGAACATTTCAATTTCTGTAAACAATTCTGGCAACCCGGTTAGTATGAGTTTAGTAAACATCACTGAATTTTAAAAGGCTTTAATGGGGTTTCTCAAAGTAAAACAATGTATCATTTTATATATTTATTTTCACATTTTCACATTTATGGTCTGTCTTATTCATAAGAATGAAATAGTGACTGTCTGATGTGGTAGACATCTAGGAACAAATAATGGCAACATTAAGCAGTACTACTTTCCCTTCCTCATTATGACAGCTCATTTCAACAATAATATTATTATCTGTAATTATTATGTTCCCTAACATTCAAATAGAGATATTATTATTCTGGAGAATGCATCCATTGTGGTATATAGCTGATAAAAGAGTATACATTCTTTACTGATTTAATGCTTCTGGAATCTGGTTCAGTTATGCAATGAATAGCTCTGGTGGAGTGAAAGACAGATGGCCTTGGGGCTCTCCAACAGCAGACCTGGCCACTGCTGGTGTATAGTACTGAGCTCCTAATTAAGAGCTTCAATTAGAAAGCTAGTTCTTCTTTTTACCATCAGAATCTGCAGTGGTGAGCATCTCCCAAGTGACTCGGCCAGTAAAGACACTCGCTCGGTGCACAGGTGAATTTGATCCAGGGTCACATCACTAACTAGGATTCCCCCAAAATGATATTTAGCCAGGGTCTCACAGTGTTACTACAACTGGGATTTTCTAGGTGCGCTGCTGGCTTTGAGGGATTGGACCAAGTAACTCTAATGCTATTACTCCAATGGGCGAAATCTCTCCAAGTTAAACACTATGGAGCTTGCCACGCAGCAAATGCAAATGTCTCTGCAGAAGAGCGTGTTAGAGGAGCATGTCTATATATGTTTTTCCCTTTGCAGGTACAGGGGTTATTGCCCGTGGACCAACTCTTTAAAAACAATCAGGCATTCCAAATTGGCTTGGAATACAGCAACAGACTATTTGAAATGAAAAAGAAATAAATGAGATATGAAGTAGATATCTAAGGTTTCGGAACAAGATTACATTTTCAATACATGCTTTGAGTGTAAAATATTTACTGTTATTAGTTATATATTTTGGAAATGATCAATTAAGTGTTCTTAACATGATGTAAAATGCACAATTTGCACATTACATAATTAAAGTAATTTAGCTTGACATATACAGACAAACAAATAGTCCCCCTTAGGATATGTTTTGTTTTTAAAGCTAAGTGAGAGAGATTTCCCTGTTGTACACAGAATCACATTACTAGAACTAGCCACCCATTGCAGAGAGATATTTATGACTTTAAACTGAAGCCCCTTGATGGCCTTTTTAGACAAACAACATTATAAGAAAAAGGAAAAAAAAACTGCTTTTGTCTAGCTTAATACATTCTGGAACTAACTTACCTTTTATTAATACAACACAATTAAAAGCATGTTCAAATGACAATAACACTTTCACAAATATTCACATTATCTCATTTCCTCCTGGCACTTCCTTTGAATTACATAATCATTCACTACGAAACACATATTATTTCTGCAGAAATGTTAGTGCAGACAACTCCAGTGATCAGCCATTTACATCAGGAATTTAATGACTCCAAGATCTGAGTTCTCAAGTGTAGGAGCAATTAAACTTTTGCTGCCTCTACTCCATGACAGCTACTTACAATCTCCAATGTTTATTTTCTAAAAATTTTAATTAGCCCTTTTGTGATTTTTTTTTCTGCAGTCATCAGTAATCTGTATTCACTTTTATAGGAAAATGTTTTTTAAAATGTACCTGCTAAAGAAATGTTATTGCCCACAAACCAAGACAAAAAACTGGAAATATGCAATCATGTTTGTTTTCTGTTCCCCCCCAGAATTGTCAGCTTCTTAAACATCTGGAGTCATATATTTACAGTACTTCCTACATGTAAAACTGGTATATCCTAAAATGTAAACTATTTAAAAGTGTAAGATAGAATGTTACAATATACCGAATAATTAACTACCCGTGGCTAATTCGGGTTTCTAAGTTTGCTCTCAGACTGATCTAATTTTGGTCGTGTAATAAAAATAATAAAAAAAAACAATTAAACAGAACAACTTGTTTTGTATGAGGGCTCATTTGTTTCATTTTGTGCCTTAATTTTAAATTCTGTTTTTTATTTCTTTTTTTTTTTACTTGAATGGTAACCATGGCAGTTGAATGAAAACAGTAAACTGCCTTCATCTGTTACCTCTATGCTTTAGATGTTATATTAGCAGGCTCTTGAACACTTATGGACGTTAACTTTTTATTTATTAATAAAACAACATCCTGACTTGTATTAAACTAAAAACCTTAAGAACTGCTTAGACCCCTGTGCACAATCTGTTATCGAAGATAAAATGAAATATGTTGATGGTAAAACAGCTAATTTAACCTGCAGCACAGATACCATACACAGGACTGTTCTTACTCTTCATAAATCTAAATCCCTTAGAGCTTCTCTGACTACCAGACAGGCTTTGCATTCTCATTCCACACACTACAGTTCTGTGTCCTTGTGGCCTTTGTTAGCAGAGTGTGTCGAATAAAGTGCCAATTGTGGTTGTGGTTACAAGCCCTAACCACTAGGGACTGGTCAGGATATAATGTCAATTGGGTTTTAAGCAGACAGACAGCAGAACAACTTGGTGGAAGCATATTTATGGTACAGTATAATGCAGCAGTTTGTGGTCTTTCAATAAGAAAATTAATGTTTCTCTCCACATCTTATTTTAGGTTTTAAATATTTTTTTTATTAAAATGTTTTTTGATAAGAATATGGGTATGCATGTTTTCAAAGTGAGTTGCAAGTTAAGTTGTAGCGAGTTGCAAATGTTGCAACTAAGACCTACATGTACTGCCGATGGACAGCTAGATCTTTGCATTTTTCTTTAACACTACATGCAAAACGTTTCTATGCTAAATGATTTTAAGGCTTAATGGTCATTCTCAACAGATTGCGATGTAGGAGGCTTTTACACTAAATCATGCACAGAAAAGATCACACTGTGAAATTTTATTATAGAACGGATGCACCCAAAGAAAGTAAACTTGGAATTAAAAAAAAAAATCTGAAGTTCATTGGAAGTACATACAGTACATGTATACAATTATTTAGTTACATTATTTAATTATGCACATTATAATAAATTATTAAGAAATTAAAACATAATAATGAAAGTTTAACTTATCCTCCTCATCTGAAGTCATTTTTATCCCAGTGCTATAAGAAGGTCTCAGAAAGAACTTCTCTAGAACTGAGAAAACTGGAAGAAATCCCGAGTCATCAGTCTGCATAACAACAATGACAAAGCAGGAGATTGTCATCAATATAGTACCATGTACGTTATGATATGTGATATACAGTATATATAAAATATGCAGCAGAAGACAACTCTTAAAACCACTGCACAGCTGAAAGGAATAAAAGATGGATCAATTTCTCTTTCAAAAGTAAAAGGACATTTGAGAGCTTCAGGGTTAACTGGGCACGATGCATTGCTGTGAAATTATACTTCTGCCAGATAAGAAAGGAAAAATGCTTGAAAGCACAAAACAACAACACACACAGAAATGTAGAAGAAAGTGTTACAGATGGATGAGTACAACTTTATGAATTCAACCCTGGAGTTTTTGGGTGCAGAACATTTGGCAGAAGAATGTGTTATCCCTACTGATTAGCATGGTGGTGTGGAAGCACTATGATGGATTGGGACTGGTTCGGAAGGACAAACGAGGGAAAAGACAACAAAGAGGCCAAAGACTTGAAACACTTCAGAATTATGGAGGCAACCAGGAAGAATGAATGTATAGCACAACAAGGTCTGGCCAACACACGTTTATGACCTGTCACCTATTGCTCTGCTGTAGGATTAGACAGACAGTACACAAAACAAGTAAATTCACACTAGCAAAACAGTGTTGGAATATACAGTATTTTCTTTTTTGAGGCAACTCTAAAGCAATGGAATATGTGAGAGGGACAGAGAGAATAGTTAGAATCATTAAAGCTATGAGTAAACGGTGGCTCATTTCATTTTAAACAGAAGTCACCACTATTTGAAGAACGTTCAGCACACTCTGAAATACATTAAGCAATTGAATGCCTGCTCTGTTACCAGATGTGATACATTGTTGAACTTGTACGTGCATTTGTGTTGTTTTTGAATTATCCTTGTGGTATATAAATGCCGATGATCAAATACTGAAATCAGATGAGTGTGAAAAAACATTGCTTTTGCTAGAGAGATCAAAACACACAAGCACAAGAACGCCAATACAGAGACCGTCAATAAGGTTGTTCCCTATCCAACATATGAAATGCAGTGTTAATATGATACTTGCACAGTAAAATAAAAAAAAACAGTTCCAACAAACACCTGTATCTTTTCCATAATTTTGTTCGTGAAAGGTATAAACTTCTTTCAGTTTGAGTTCATTCAGAAATAATCTTTAAACCATACAGAACGCAAGTCTTTGACAGCATTTTGGGATTTCGAATGTGATAAAGGAATTCCACAGTATTATTACATGCAAAAAAAGACAGCATTTTCTGTAAATTGCTCAGAAAACTACAGAATAGTATAGATTTAAAGTAACAATATATCTGTATATACAGGTTTGGCTTGCACAGCATTCATGCCATAACTGTAAAACACTAATGAGGAAACTTGATTTTTTATAAACTGAAATAAACAGAAAATCACATTAGTACAATATCTCAAAACATCTTCAAATTGAGTTCAAGAATATTCATAAAAAGACAGGGGGAAAAATAAATTATTCTCAGACTTTTCTTAAAATGTGTGACTAACTACAATTTATATTTTAAGGTACTTGAGAATTTAAGCTACAGGACTTGTTATTCTGGCATTTTTCTACTTTCGCTTCCAATTGTAACCTAGGGATTCAAAAAGAAAAGAGTTTTATCTTAACAATTAATAGAAATCATATTCTGTGAGGTACTGAGCCTTAAAAATATATATGAAGTGCTTTTTTAGAGACTTAACTATTCCTATTCCTAAGAAGTGAAACTTTAAAACTTAAAAAAACATGAAAAAATACATGAAGTGTAGTTCAAATAAACTTTCACAGCTGCAAAACTAATTGCAAAACTACACCAAAATGTGTGTCTAGTCAATTTGCTAAAAATGACAAAACTCTATAAGTAGTAAAGATCGTCTACTGGCTAATCAACAGACACTGGCAGGCTTTTTCAAGAGTAGAAGATATTCATGTAGCCCACATCAAGGCCGAGGCCTACTAGAATCAGCTAAAGCACCAGTTGAGTTATTTCTCCTTATAAATAAAACCACAAGTTTACCACTAATGTAAACCTGCAATGAGGCATGTAACAGCCGGTGCTCAGACAGCAGGTTATGTGTGTATCTGTGTAAAATGACTTTAGGGGAAGATGACAATACTAGTGTGAATAGGATTGTGGTCCTAAAACCTGGAAAAGAGCAGTCATCTACTATTGAGCCACAGGGACAGAAAGGTAGTGCGTAGTTTTGGATTCCTGTCTTCACAAAGGACAAAATGCAAGTATGGCAGACAGTACTTCCTCAAAATGCTGTTTTTTCACCAAAAGTTGAAAAATAGGCACAATGTAACCAGCTAGAAGTAAAACATTATGCTCTATTTTTTGCCATTATACAACAAATCTGTGAACCTGAACAATTAACAGCAATGGCTGTATTTTGAATTTTAAAAATGCATTGCTGCCACATAAGCACAAGAAAGGCCGGCCAACAAAAACAGAATTTCCTTTCTTGTAGAGCACAAAGAGCCTTAACGAATAGCATGTATTCTTGAAGAAACCCACAGTACAATCAATTGACCACATGGATGGTAATCTATTTGAAAACATATTTGTGTAGCTTTAGTCACAGAGATTGACCTTTTTCAAGCTGGAAGTCTATTCTTTCTCCCTCTGTTAAGTGTAGAAAACGATCTGCTTGTACGGTTCAAGAAAGCTAAATCTCACCTCTACCAACCAATCTTCTTTGTTATCGGCTATTTCTAGCTGATCTTCTAAAGTTTCCAAATGGTCATGATGTAATTATAAAAAAAACAGGCCTCATATTTTAATTAAGACTATTCATTTTAAACGGGAATCACTCCATGTGAAGAACATTTACAGAAAAAAAAATCACTGGTGAATATATTTCATTGCTCTATGATCTTGTTCTTCCCTAACTGTGCACCCACTCAAGCCCCTCTTAAATTTTGGACTGCAGAAAATTTAGCAGCTGTACTCAGCTTGATATTTCCTGCTATGATAAGTACTTGCAGCATTCGAGCATTTAACCAACTGTGTAAATCTGTTCTATATACACTTTTTACACTGATTAATTATAGAACTCTAATCTACCTTGAAGTATTTGGGAAACAATTAGAATACCCGATGTCAGAATACCCTACAATGCAGTATTAGCTGTCCACAATTACAGCATTTTGCTGCAGATTTCAATGAGATCACTCTAGAGTAGATGGAAATAGATATAAGAAACATTCTGTTCATGTTACTGTATCTTTGCTTTAATTGAACACATTCATAAGGATAAATGGACTTTCCACCAATTCTTAAATAAATTGTAACTTTAAGTATCAAGAACAAAACAAAATGTTTTTATGGCTACAGTATATTTAATGGTGACTGCTCCATTAATAGGCTCAGTTAAACTGCAGATGGAGTTATAAATTAACCCAGTTCTTATCTATATCAATGTACACAGGTATTAAACTGAATTGAGCACAGCATGAACTAGGAATTTTTATTGAGACTAGAAAAGAGGATGCTAGACAATTCTAGATGAAGCACCACTGCTTGAGCTCACATATAAAAGTCAGCATTACAGGGGTCCCTTTATGCCTGACAGCTGGCAATGTTATTTAATACACAGTCACTGTCTTTTCTTAAGCATCATCTGATTACTTCAGTCTAGGGGTGTTTTTACGAATAAATGGTCATGATTCTAAAATAACTTATGAGTCAAAGACATCTATCTGCATTGATATTCCATCAAGAAAATGTTAATTTTTCAATATGAAAATGTCACTTACCCCTAACACAAAATAAAAAGTGAACGGTCTTTAAAAATAAATACAAAGGAAGCATACAAATGACTTAAATATGAACTGGAAACATCAGCGAGCTCTCTGAGCTGTGTCCACACCTAAATATGAAATGAGAAGCACACAGTCTTGCCATTCTACTGGAATTCCCCTTCTGTGCTGCGTAAGAGAGGAGCAATGGTGAGAGGGCAGCCTGTTGAAGCCACCACTCATGATACTCATGATTTATGTGCCATTCAAATGAGGAATACAGCTTGATGCAGGACAGGGGATAAAAGCAAAATAGTATAAAGAGGGCTCTTCAGAATCCAGGGGATCTTCATGATAAATAAAGCATCAAGTATTTTTTGCTTGAATCAATGATCTGTTAGATCATGGATTATAATTTGGTATTAAGAAAAAACAGAATGATTAATAGTATTTTTTAATTGGTGACAATGGGTTATTAGTAATTTAACACAGGTCTGACTAGAACATTTTATTTTTTGGCATTTACTGTATAAGTTGACACATCTTTATGATATCTCAATTCTATCCTACAGTATATATTGATATTAGTAAATGGATATGTAATAGCTGACATATCCTAATAACATATCCTTCAAAGTACATTTAAATCAGTTTGGTTCCTAAAGTACACCAGTATTCTGTAACACTTCTGTATTCTAAGATTTAAGACCATATTAATTAGACAATCCTGAAACACTGAAAGTCTCAAGTTTGGCACAGTAATGGCATCAATATTGAAATACATAAAAGAAGACCTAAACATGAAAGCCTTGTCTTTATCAGACTATATGATGAACAAAAAAATAAATTCACTGTAGACATGTAATGTCTGGTGACATTTAGCCTACCCACAGACTTTGAGACATGGATTTAGGAAGAAAAAAAAACTAATTGTTACTACTTTTTAAACATACTTTTGAAATTTCTACTTTGTGTGAACAAAAGAACCTTATTAAAAAATCAGGTGGGTACTTTATACTTTTATACTATATAAGTACTATATACTTTATATGACACCTGAAGAAGGCTCCACGGCCGAAACGTTGTGTTCTCTTTCTTCTTTTTTTCAGCATGGAATAAACCTATTACTTGTTCCTTATTAAAAAATGTCATTTATGTCAACAATTATGCTTTCAAATCCATATTGTCAGATTAGAAGAAAACATTAATACATAAGTATAAAATACTTTACAAGTACAGTATTTCTGCACATTAAAAAGGTCAGTATGCTTGGAGCAACTTAATTAAAATGTTTATTTAGATATAGTCTGAAACTGTAAATCTCCTGGGCTTTGATAGATAAATCACCTTTTAGAAGACTCTAAGGTTAATCAACACATTTATTTCACTGTATTACACCCACAATCTGTCTCCAGAGGCTACTTGTGATACCTGGAAAATACTCTACATTGATATTTGCCTGAAACCTTTTCACTTTATTCATATTAGCATAAAGACATTAAAGAGAAAAATCCCCTGAATACCAGCAGTTACTATACGGCATTTAACCAAAAGAGATTTAATTTTTTTCTTGAATAATTTAAAGAGGGAGTAATTTGAGTTGCAGAGTAATTTACCAAAGCTGACAGAGTGTGACATATGGTCACTTTGAGGTGCAACACTGTAACCGAGCCTTTCATGGTAATGGGCAGTTAGTTATAACACTGTAAAGAACAACAATAGTGGGGGGGTGGAGATAGCTAGGAATGGAGTGTGAGGTTTTTTTTTCTAATCTGTCATGGCACAATGACAATGAAAGAATTTATTCAAGCTTGTGCTCCGAAATGTCATTAACAAGGGTTTTGTCTTATTTCAAAGCTGCAAAGTCAGCATGCCATTTACTTTGTCAGTTATAAAAGCATTACTTATTATCACAACAGCTTCCTCTAAAGATCAGACAAACTCCTCTTGTTGCATCAACTTTATCATGACAGGGCTATTGAATCTGAAGACTAAGCATGACAGGAGAAAAGAAAAAGAAAACAGAATTCTATTCTTAACATGTAAAGAATATTGCAGTGAAATGTGTTGATGTTCCTAATGCGGTTTACCTTTAATCACGTCTGACCTGGCATTCATTCAAATATTATGTCTGAATCTATTTCAAGGTATAAATAAGGAATTTGGAAAGACATCTTGCTTTATGTTTTCACAGCGTATGGTGGTGTACAATAAGTATTCATCTAAAATTAAATCCTGCTCAACAAATCTAGACTAAATTCCAAAAGAAGCTTAAGAATGTTTATAAGCAGGATGAGGTTATTTGGCCCATCTTGCTCGTTTGTAAAGTACAGACCTAAATATTTTTAAGATACAAACAGAGTGTGGTAGAAAGTTAATATTCATAAGCCATACCACATACTATATATACATGTATTTAAATCAGACCACACATATTTCTACACTGCTCCAGAACTGTCTTGTTCTGAAACAGGTACATCATTTACACTCCCTTACATTTTTGGTGCGAACCTGTAACAGTGTGTAAAGTGATCCAGTAGCCTGTCTAAACAAGGTTCCCCGCAGTAGTGAATAGTGAGTGAATAGTGAGTATAGTAGTGAGTTTTTTATATATAATTTCCTGTTTGCTTTCAGAATATTAAATTGGATGAAAGGACTGAATGATAAGCAGTCCTTGAAAAGCGTTTCAAATGTTGACGCTTGGGTTTCCATAGTGTACCCTCCTGGCTCAAAGCCAAGACCTAGGATGGTTTATTTCTTTTTTATTTTTACACAATTGTGTGTTTCAAATTTATGTAATCAGTCTGGTTAATTAAGCTGCTAGATTTCTGAATACAAAAAGCAGATTTAGTAAACACACACACACACAAAAAAAACAATTAATTCAGCAGAAAGCACCCAAAAACGTTTTTTTTTTTTCTGTCAGTGAAAATCCATGCATGTTTTGGTCTGATCCTAATCATAAACTAGGATTATTTAAGGCTATCCAAGACAAGGCTGCCAAAGGCAACACTTGAATAAAATATTTTGATAAAACGCTTGAACAGCAGCCTGGATATCACTCTAATTGCCAAACTGGAATATCTGCACATCAGGATATTACAGCTCATTGAACACAATTATTCAACAGTGTTAAAGTGTTTTTAAAAATACCTTATATTGTTGTGACCTCCCTCTACACTCTAAATTTGAATAGTTCATACTCCCACTATGTAAACGTTTAGGTATTACTATTTAGATTTTTTTTTTAATTTAGTTTCTTTACCTTATGTCTAATGCAAGCTAGACTTTTGCCAAACTGAAGCACCTAAACAGAAAGATTACAATTTCAACTGAAGTTCAATTCATAAGTGGACTCTCAGAATGTAATGGTGCAATAAAGGTTTCTTGAGCTTGAACACAATATGTCCTCTTTCATCTTTCTGCTGTGGTCTTAAGTTACTAAACCCAGAGGTCAACATCATTTATGAACAACGACAAAGTTGGTGAGACATTGCTATCTTTATTATTACTCAGATCTGCTTCTCTGCACAGCCCCATTCCACTGTTGAGCCCACGTGATGGCCTCTGGCTTTGTGTTTGATTATAAGAATTACATTAATGAAAACTATGATAAATGGTGCTGAATAGCTGGTCAACATCCCATTATACCAGTTTTAGGGCTCTGCTGCCTCATGTGTGACCTCCACTGAGCGCCAAGTTATTATTTGACTGAAGTGTTTCAGTGTACACACCCTGCATCTAGACTAGGGGTTTCCAAAGTTATTTTCCCTGAGGCCTGTCTGTGAGTCGAAAATATTCAATTAAACCATAAAGCTTTAATGTTTTGTTTTTAATTTGAATGCAAATAATTTTAAAGATAGAAATCCTCTGGACTTCACCTGGATGTCAACATCATGTAAACATTTTCGAAGCTAGTTTATTAAACACGATGTTGAGACAACATTTCACACATAATGAATTCAATTGTTATTCCTCCCAGCAAACATATTTTAACAAAACATACCACTGTGTTAGAATTTGTTAATTTAAACACAAAATATCCCTGGTGTTTAAAATAAGCCAGTGCAATATTTTGTTGAAATGGTTGTAAATGAGAGAAGGCCATTTGGCTCATTCAGCTTGTTTGGATGCTAGTGTACAGATACAAGAAGCCCTAGCACATTTTAGTGAAATATTGAGATAACTTTTAATTTTTAACTAAAAATGCCATTTCCAGACAACACTGAAGAAGACAATCAAGGTGTATCCTCCAGTGTCAAGTGTCCTGAATTCCAGCAGTGTTACAGAGAGTTCTCTAGTTATGTTATAACCATGAATGGGGTATATATGAGTGACCATTACCAACATTGGAATTGGAATCATAGAAAATACTTCCACTTACAGTGTGGTTATGCCTGATAATATTTTTCCCACTTTTCAGGTATTTCTGACATGTCACATACAGCAGGTGTCTGTATAAAGGGCACTAAAAGCCAGGTCAGGAGTAATGACCCCCAGTCAGACTCATTCCAAACTAGTAGCTTATTTATCCAATGATCTAATTTAGCCATTCCATTAAAAAATCCAGACTATCAGTTTGAAATCAATGGCTGAATAGCTTGTTCAAGACTCCCACAACCTGTTTTCCTTGCAATGTTAGGTACAAATCTAATACAATGTATTACGACAGATTTGTATTAACAATTTTTAATTTTATGCTTTTCACTGCATAGCCATAATTTGAGGTTATAAAGTGTTCAAGTAACAGGACAATCTCCACATGGTTACTAGGGTAGTAACTGTATGTAAGGTTTTGTGAGTTTTTTTACATACTCCTCAAAGAAACCTGAACTATGCTAAATTTGCTAAATCAGTATAACTGTTCGACTGCAATTGCAAAATAACTGGTGTCGCAGATTGGTTTGGTGAGCTGATCTTTCAGCTTCACACTCATTATGCTGATAGGGAAGCAGAAACAGTTATTTCCTATTCTCTTTGTAGTTTCTTTGCCAAACAGCTCTAATCTCTTATCAGTATAGAAAATGTAAAAAAAAAAATCTAATATCATCAGGTGAGTTTTTGAAGAGGGGTTTGGGATTTGCAGACCGTTTGTAAACCTTTTCTATCTGCATTGTGCATATTGTACTGAATTCTGCTCAGTTAAAATAGGTGTCTCTGGCATGTAGCATTTTTGTTTAAGATGACTATCAAACTTACAGGGCTTCAAACACTCAACTGCTGATGCTTCCCTGCATATAACACGTGGTAGCAAACAGCACTAGTAAAGGAAAAATCCAAACAAAGTTAGCTTTAATGAATATATCTTCTGAACACTTGTTGATATTTTCCCCCAACACTCCATTTTAATTCTATCATCTTACTCATCCATCGACCCTTCTTGTTTACTAAAAATAGATCAATCTATGTCAAACCCAAAGTGGTCATCACTGATTTTCAGAGTTGAGAACAGAAGAAGCTTCTTCTGTTGCCAGGTTACCCCGCACACTCACAAAGGATCACACCTTCAGGCTTAACTGAAAGCTGCAAAAAATACAAAGAGTAAACTTTTTTATGCACAGGCCAGCACAAAAATGCAAAAAGACCTTGCAAAAGTATCTTGCATCGTCACGCAAAGCATGTACCTTTTATGAATAACACGGTGTACATAGATATTGAAAAATATGAGTCAGAGGAGTTTCTGAGAACACAGAATATGTTGGCCTGAATATGAATAATAATCATATACCATCTACCCTTGAAATGCACACTTAAAAAATCCCTAAAAACATTTTAGCTCAAAATTAACTAATATATAATTTATTATAGTGAGGGACTGGCTAAGATACATATATTCCTTACAGTACTTTGATCGACATTCAAATTATGACTTGGAGAAGAAGCTAGCAGTATGGTTAAGTGTCCAAAGAGAAATGTCAATGATTGCAAAAATTGTAAAAAGAGCTGCCACACTGAATCAAATTTACTAAAATTACTAAAAAAAATTGTTTGCCCTTGACTTTCAGGCTTTATTTTTTTTTTTAGGTTCTGCGACAACTCATTGGGCATGCCATAATGGGATCCTTAAAAACAGGCAGGGCCAGGACAACAAACCCACACAAAACAAAGCCATTGGGTTCCAAAAATAGTGCTCTATATATAGAGAGAGGAAAACTAAGAACACACCAAAAACCAAAACAAACTAAACAAAACACTAGTTCTGAATGACCTCTGACCTGAGCTTCTGACTGACTTCTTCGGTCCCTCTCATAACTGGGTAGCAAACCAGTTTTCCAGACTTCTAACAAAGTTGAGCCTCCCTCTGAGACTCTTCACAGAACTCACAGAGTCTCTCCATGAGACTTCCAAACACTCTGGAAAAAACTAAAAACTCAAGAAGTCCTAATTCCAAAGCAAAGTCTCCTTGTGATTTTGCTCATACAGGATCTGTGGATCACCAGATGGCAGAAAGCACAGACTGACCTAGAAAGCCTCTGTTTCCTGCTCTTTAAACTGCCATCTGACCAGTCTTTAAGCAACTGATCAGATGACTGAGAACAGCACCTCATAAACCCAAAGCTTCCTGGAGAATGTGGTTCAGACAAGGCTACCATCTTGTCCTCCTGCGATCTTACAGTTTTAAGAACATCTCAATAAAACATTGCAATAAATACTGTTAAAACCTAAGAGACCTGCTTGAAGGGGAGATATCATTTATTTAAGGAGTTTTAGCATTATGTTCTGACATTAAATCAGTGCTAAACTGTCTAATTAAGAAATTCATATTCGTGTTTCTGATTATCTACTGCAACAGGAAATGCAAAAAATAAGTAATTATGATAAGGAAATACCAGTGGGATTATTAGATAATGGCTAAAATATTGTTTATACTGTGGCAAGTACTGTATTTGCACAGATTTTAAAGCAGCAATATATTTTGTTGTGTAAACACGCTGACAAGCTCCACAACATACTCAGTTAAGGCTATATTCCATCTGTCACATAAAATTTAAAGACAGGATATTAATTATCTTTGATGAACTGGTGTAACATCCAGGGTGTATCTGTTGCTTGCCAGGATAGGCTCTGGCTCCCCAGCAGGGTTAAAGCAGTTAGAAAATTGATGGATAGACAGATATCAATTAAGTGGAAGTAAACTAAACAGATCAATTGAACGGTCTGGTCCAGATACTTAAGTTTCATTTTTATTGTGTTAAGTGTTTAATTTAGTTTACTACATCTGTTCATCTGTGTGACATACAACAACAGAGATTAAAAGTGTGCTGTGTGACAGGTACATTGTTGCTATACTCTACTTTCAGTGTCCCGTGTTCTAATGAGTTTGCAAAATGCGTATGGCCAGAATGTACGAATGGAAGCTAGACATGCACAACCTGGATATTAAAAAAGGGTGGCACCGCATGCTGGAATATCACAACCAATCATAAAATGACCGTGATGACCAAACAAAATGACAACGGTCAGCCCTTACTTTCATTGGCTTCAACATGTTTCCATTTACACTTTAGACAATGGATTAATTTGATTTTAAGATCAACTCTTATGAATAAAACTCTGTGTATAAAACAATACATGTTTGACAGCACTTGCACAGTAAGAAAGATGGGCTACTCAGTGTGCATGTGTAAAGGTGCACATGCATACACAGTTTGCCAGTTTTAATTACCCTGCAATGATACCGCAGCTTAGTGTAACAGAGAGGAAATGTGCTCTGGGAAATTGGGTGTTGAAGTCACAAGGGTATTCAAGGACCATTCATTTACAACTCAGGACTACATTCTGTAAGGAAACACCCGTGGATTGACCTAGACACAATAAACAGCTTGTAACGAGCCAATGAAAGGATTGCTCATTTCGCAGAACCACCTGAGAGATGGCTTCTGCACAGCAACAGTTATCTCTCCTAATATAGCTTGGCATCACAGAGACCTATGAACCCAATTACAGTCATCAGACATCCCTGTAATAACAACACCATGATTCACAATCTGCAAGACTGCAGACTGAGCATCAATAAGAATTTACACAGGTGTAACTACTTTACATGTGCTGTCCGACTCATAAACCTCATGCCTTTTGAATTCTTGATCTGAGACGGACTCATACAATTATAACACCAACAATCTTTGCAGTCTTGGTGGTGTTTACTTCAGCTGTGGCCAGTTTAGTTGGCCACAGCAGGGTGAACTTTAATTTTATGCCTTAACTGCTACTGTGGTTAACACATACAGTGCCTTGCGAAAGTATTCGGCCCCCTTGAACTTTTCAACCTTTTGCCACATTTCAGGCTTCAAACATAAAGATATAAATTTTTTATTTTATGTGAAGAATCACCAACAAGTGGGACACAATTGTGAAGTGGAACGAAATCTATTGGATTTTTGAAACTTTTTTAACTAATAAAAAAATGAAAAGTGGGGCGTGCAAAATTATTCGGCCCCCTTGCGTTAATACTTTGTAGAGCCACCTTTTGCTGCGATTACAGCTGCAAGTCGCTTGGGGTATGTCTCTATCAGTTTTGCACATCGAGAGACTGAAATTCTTGCCCATTCTTCCTTGCAAAACAGCTCGAGCTCAGTGAGGTTGGATGGAGAGCGTTTGTGAACAGCAGTTTTCAGCTCTTTCCACAGATTCTCGATTGGATTCAGGTCTGGACTTTGACTTGGCCATTCAAACACCTGGATACGTTTATTTGTGAACCATTCCTTTGTAGATTTTGCTGTATGTTTGGGATCATTGTCTTGTTGGAAGATAAATCTCCGTCCCAGTTTCAGGTCTTTTGCAGACTCCAACAGGTTTTCATCCAGAATGGTCCTGTATTTGGCTGCATCCATCTTCCCCTCAATTTTAACCATCTTCCCTGTGCCTGCTGAAGAAAAGCAGGCCCAAACCATGATGCTGCCACCACCATGTTTGACAGTGGGGATGGTGTGTTGAGGGTGATGAGCTGTGTTGCTTTTACGCCAAACATATCGTTTTGCATTGTGGCCAAAAAGTTCGATTTTGGTTTCATCTGACCAGAGCACCTTCTTCCACATGTTTGGGGTGTCTCCCAGGTGGCTTGTGGCAAACTTTAGACGATACTTTTTATGGATATCTTTGAGAAATGGCTTTCTTCTTGCCACTCTTCCATAAAGGCCAGATTTGTGCAGTGTAAGACTGATTGTTGTCCTATGGACAGACTCTCCCACCTCAGCTGTAGTTCTCTGCAGTTCATCCAGAGTGATCATGGGCCTCTTGGCTGCATCTCTGATCAGTCTTCTCCTTGTCTGAGCTGAAAGTTTAGAGGGACGGCCAGGTCTTGGTAGATTTGCAGTGGTCTGATACTCCTTCCATTTCAAGATGATCGCTTGCACAGTGCTCCTTGGGATGTTTGAAGCTTGGGAAATCTTTTTGTATCCAAATCCGGCTTTAAACTTCTCCACAACAGTATTACGGACCTGCCTGGTGTGTTCCTTGGTCTTCATGATGCTCTCTGCGCTTTCAACAGAACCTTGAGACTATCACAGAGCAGGTGCATTTATACAGAGACTTGATTACACACAGGTGGATTCTATTTATCACCATCAGTCATTTAGGACAACATTGGATCATTCAGAGATCCTCGCTGAACTTCTGGAGTGAGTTTGCTGCACTGAAAGTAAAGGGGCCGAATAATTTTGCACGCCCCACTTTTCATTTTTTTATTAGTTAAAAAAGTTTCAAAAATCCAATAGATTTCGTTCCACTTCACAATTGTGTCCCACTTGTTGGTGATTCTTCACATAAAATAAAAAATTTATATCTTTATGTTTGAAGCCTGAAATGTGGCAAAAGGTTGAAAAGTTCAAGGGGGCCGAATACTTTCGCAAGGCACTGTATGTACAATAAGGTTTACTTCTTTTACTTCCTGAACTAGTGGCATTCAATAAGGAAGCCAATTAACCAAGCTGTTCCTTTTTAAACATGTAGCGTCTGGTTCTGTATGTATCCATACAGAATATACACTCAGAAGGTTCTAGGAAAGATGAAAGACAAAAAATATGGAAAATATTTCAGCAATTAATATTGCTGTTTTTAAAAGGAAACATCATCTGTTGAGTGTGGGTGTGTATTTTTTAGTCATTGCACTTTCATAAAAATCAACAATGAAATGAGATTTGGAGATATGAATACTTGCATTCTTAGATCCTAAAGATTCATTTTCAGTATGTTTCTTAACAAAGCAGGATAAAATAAACTCTTGACAGTCACATTACCATTATCCTTACAATCTGATATTGGCTTGTTTAATCTAGTCTATTATTTGCAGGACTTAGAACATTTTCTGGTAGCTGGTATTTCAAATGCTTTCCTGGACATTTCTGAAACAGTAGTTTGAAACAATTAGATTACAACGCTCCCATATCATCTATCTCTAAGAAAAAATCAACAACATTTAAACAAAAGAATCATTTTCTCATTTTTTTATTATGACTGAGATGTAACTGTCCCAAATCATAAATAACAGTAAAACAATTAAATGTAAAACAAAAGTACATTTCTGAAAAGAGAAAGACTAAGTTTTCAAACACAGTTTATTTGAACATTAGCAGAAGCAACGGATTAGAAGCAATCAAGAAGATTGAGCTCTTCAAGATCTATTAGTCTTGAGGTTAGACAAATGCCTTTTTGAAGGAGTGTGAGTCTAATTTATATAGCTATGTTCTAAAACTGGTATACGTATATTGAACAAATATAGAGATTAAGAAAATAGAAAATAGGGTAATAAATCATTAAATAAAATAAGCATAACCTCCAAATTGTAAAGATATGCCAAGAATATACCAAAGAGGCACTTGAGATCTTTGTTCACTGGCACAGCTCTGGTGAGGGAATAATAAATCATGCAAACTGGGATAAACATTTATAATCAATAACAATGACACATACAAAATACAGGTTAACCTATAAACAAGCAAGGTGTCTCAGATTCCTACATCCTGTCCAAACAGATAAACCAAGATCACAGCCCAGTATTGAAAAATTATATTTAATGCTTAAAGGGAGGCCAACAAGAGAGATAAACCTACGTTCTGAACAAAAGAGAACGCAACCCAGAGCTAAATCTCTCTATAAATGTGGATGTTCCACAGTAAATGGAACTCTATCTCCCTATTCTAAAAACGTGATCCACTAACCAGGACAGAATGTTTTTAATCTGGCAACTGTTTATAAAGGAAAGAGTTTCCTAAAATAACAGATGGCAAGCTGTCTTAAATAAGGTCAAAATAATTAGAATCGGCTTTAAGGTTGATTTGAAGAAGGTCCTCTCCGCTGGCACAGTTCTTTTCCTCTTGTATCTTCCACCTCTTCTGTGTTCCTGTCTTGGTGTCTGCCTACTTGTCTTTTACCCTGGGATATAATTGGGATATGGACTCTTAATGATTTACCAAGGAGTTGATTAGGGTAAGCCAGAAGATTCCTTTTGATTTATTGTCTCTCTGGTTACCTACAGCTCTGCAAACATTTCGATCTTCTCTCATTGTTTCTAGATCCGGAGACACGGCAATAGCTACTTCAGCTGTTGTAACTATATTCTGAAAAACTGGAACATGTTAAGATCCTTTTGAAGAACTTAACAATACATAGTCATATTTCAAAAGTCATGAAGAAGGGCTTGATATCCTCAAATATTTCAATTCACTGTTGTCTCTACTGAACTCTATACTACTTTCTCTAATACTATTAGGTAGTCCAGAAACATCTTGATTGTTGTAATTAAGACCTGTAATTACATTGCAGGTAATCTGATATTTTACCATTTTTTCCCAAATAATTAAAAATTGACAATATTTTTCATGGCTCCATGCTTTCAAGTTATTTTACTTAAAAAAGTAAGACTACATTGGAGAATATACACACCAAAATATATTGGGTGGAGCGGTGGCTCTGTGGCTAAGGATCTGCGCCTGTGGCTGGAAGGTTGCCGGTTCAAATCCCACAGAGGAATCCTACTCTGTTGGGCCCCTGAGCAAGGCCCTTAACCCCAGCTGCTCCAGGAGTGCTGTATAAATGGCTGACCCTGCACTCTGACCCCAAGCTTCCCTCCCTGTCTGTGTGTCTCAAGGAGAGCAAGTTGGTCTGTGAAAAGACAAATTCCTAATACAAGAAATTGTATATGGCTAATAAAGGGATCTCATCTTATATAAAAAATAGGATGAAACCAAAAATATTAAATTGTCTGAGAAATACTTAGGTAAAACAAAACTGATCAAGTTACTGTCACAGGCCCTCCAGAGCCAATGTCTGCCTGGAATTATGTCCCCTCAAACATTATGTAGTATCTCTGGAAGACAGTATAGACCAGGGGAGGGCAAACTTTTTTGTCCCAAGGGCCACATAAAATTTAGCAATTGTATAGCGGGCCACTTGAGCCTGGTGTTACAGATAGCCTATGCCCTATATAAGTTTAGAATCCAACATAGTTCAAGGTTAAAGATAACCTGTGAGAAAAAATATTTTAATATAAAAAAATAAAAATAGTTGAAATTGAAATTATCTGAATGTACAAACAATTTGAAAAAAATTAAAAAATAGTCAACATCTTTGTAAAATGCCAAAAAAATGATTAAATAAAAATGTAAAAGTGTAATATCAATGTTTTTTTAAAAAGGGGGAGTAATACAATGTCTTTTTGTTTGTGCGTCTTAATGGGCAGGTGGGCTTGTTTAATAAATAATGTTAACATAATTCACCAAAAATACTGGGTAGTATTTTTGAAATGGCAACATGCATCTCCTTTTCAACATTGACTCTTGATCTAAACTTGGATTTGATAACCGCAAGTGATGAAAATCCAGCTTCACAAAGGCAGGATATTACAAAGGGAAGCAGAATTCACAGGGCTCTGTTGCTTATTCCTTGGTACTCCAAGGGTATGAGGGTTTTCACATTCTGCTACTCGGTACACAACTTTGTATGATGAAAGAAGAACTTTGCTGGGGACTGCAGTTTAGTTAGAAAAAGCAGCTTTGTGTTCATTCATTGATTCACTTGCGCGACAAATATTCACGAGGCTTACTTACTACTGTGAACAGTTTCCAAATGATGTTTCAATTTATTGGGGAGCAGCCAACACTTTAAGGCAGACAACACATTGAGGACATTCTTCAGTGTCCACAATTGTGCACGTCAAACTGAAATTAAAAAAAAACTAAAAACTCACAAAATGACCACTCATAGAAACATGAAACACCAAAGCCGCGATCAACTGGTACGCTGCTTACAGACTGCTGACTCTTGTGGCCAGTGTCATGTGATACAATCTAGCTAGGTAGCACGTGACTCGTACATTCTGTGTACACGAACAGTGGGTTTTGCTCGTAATATAATTTTTGACCGGTGAAACCTCAGACGCCCCTGACCAACAATGGCGCCTCCCCTAGGTTGCGCGATGCACAATTTTGAATCACTGTGGTAAAACGTATTCTAACGGCACGAATAATGAAATGTATGAAAAAACGGCATCGAACAGTGGAATTTGGCTAATTTATTTTTTACCTCAAGGGCCGGTTAAAACAGGTTGGCGGGTTGGATCCAGCCCGCGGGATGTAGTTTACCCACAGGTGGTATAGACAGTAGAGGCCTGGTTAAGGTCTTAAGAAGTTTTTGGTGTTTATCGCTTTTTACTAATATATCTAGCACGCCAAAATGGAAATGGAAAACAATTATAAAGTAAAAACAACAATGATTTTCCAATTAGTAAATAGTGCTGGTATATTTTAAACTACTTGATAATCAGAAATAATAGGTTCAGCCTCCAACCTCTTCTGACCCTTGACTTTGAAATCCCAGCCTTTGTCTTATTCAATGTAACAGACATGCATTCATTCCTTCCTTCATTTACACACAGACATATGGCCTGTTATCTTTAGGTAAAGTGATGGCAATTCTGGCTAATAAAGTTAAACTGCACGAAAAACCGAGGTCACTTGACCCCAGAGCAATGAAGCATGATGCTCTTCACTTGCAAAATTTTAATCCTGACTGGTAAAAGTTATTAAATGTCACCAGATCTACAGTGTATAACAGGATATAAAATATGTTAAGGAAAAGCAAAGAAATTGGCACCAGGCTAAAGGATCTACATCTAATTAGCAGTTAGTAGTGACTACCATTATTTTAGGTGTTATGTAATTAAATTTAAAAAGAACAAGCTAGATACTGGTTTGACAAAACTGTTGGCTGATGGGAAGAAAAGATTATTTCTGCTGCTGCTGCAATTAGCCATAAAACTGGAATGCATATTACATATACCAAAATACAAAAGGGAAATAACAGAAAAAAAACTGACTAGCCTAATACAAATATTAAAAGGTGGTGCAATTTCATTTTACTGTCACATGAATAAAAACAAACTTGTTAAAACATTCCCTTAAGTGCTGCTAAACATCCTTTATCATCCAGACAATACGTTTTAAAACCCACTAAATACAAGAATGTCCAATTAATGGAAAGGGCAGATTCTGAAGGTGAAAAGGAAAAAACGAGCAGTGAAAGTAAAAGTAATATCTCTGGCAACTGTCACCTTCACAACTGTTGGCTCCTATACTCATTTGGAAAGGAGCTATCGATTTAGCACAATTTGTCATCAGCCTGCAGCACCAGTAACTACATATTTATTCTGCGTTTCAAAGACTCAAAGACAGCTTTTACAGTTTGCCAAGTCACACACTTTAGCCAACAAATAACAAACCATTCCATAACACACATTTAAAAAAAAATGTAGGCTAAATAACCAGAATCCTGAGAAAACAAAAAGATCCTTTCTCTGTCTAAAAAGTTGGAAATCTTATTTGTAAACAGCTTTTGCAAAAAAAAAGTACCATTTATTGTAGCAGTAACCACCTGTGGGATTGGCTTTACTGAAGCTACTTTGACTTAAGGATCACATTTCAAGTATATATTGTATCCCAATGAAATCTGCACCAGGAAAACACCTCTGATCTCAAAAGGGGTTTAATACTGTACAAATGGGATTTACAGCAAAGCACCCAGGTAATACTGCGAATACTGTATGTGTATGTGGCAAAATGGTTTGTGGCCAGATGAATAAGAACCTATTATTCTAAATACAAAGCATTACATCTGACGTAAATCCAAAAATGTGGATGCAAGTCACTTGCATCATTCAGCCAACACCATCCCTGTCAAGCACGGTAGAGGCAGCATTAGCTTGTAGTTCTGCTTCTCCACAACAGGGACTGGGAAGCTTGTCAAGAACAATGGAACTTAGAGTAGAGTACTGGCAAATCTTTAAAGGAAACCTTGCGTCAGACCTAAATCTGGGACAAAATATCACCTTTTCAGAAGGACTGTGACCTAAAGCACAGGGCCGAAGCAGCACTTGAGTGGTCAAAAATAAGAAAGCGAATGACTTGAGAGGCCCAGTCAAACACGTGATTGGAATCCTAATGAGAATCTGTGCTGTCCAATTGCAAACCCCATGCAACTTGTGAGAGCCTTTTCAGGTCTGAATACTTAAGCAATCAACATATTTCAGTTTTACTGTTCAGTTTTTGGTGACATTTAATTTAACCTAAATTATCCTTATAAGTCTTTGAACTTTTAAGTTCTAAATTAAATATTAAAAATAAGTTAAAAAAACAGTATTTTTATTTATATTATTCTTATTATTATTCGTTCCGTAATTTCACAGAAATGGACACTTTAGGAAAAGTCTAAATATTTTGCAAGGCACTGTAGTTTACGTTCATATGTTACTTGGGGAAAATCTCTTTGTAACTTTCCTTATCAGATGGTGCACTTTCAGCACTTCCCTTCTGCTACAAACAGGCTCAAGCACAGCAAGTGTGCCCATGCTCACCCACACACACTATCGTTAGCCAATTTACTCACCTCACAAACTAGAAACTACAACAGCACAGGACAAAACAATGCCGCAAGACAAAGGCCAAAACAAAAACAACAACTTGGCGCTTATAAACATTCCACTTGCGTATTCCTTGAACTATGGGTGAAAGATAAAACACAGACAGGCAGACACTCAACCTCAAGCCCAGCAAGCAACATCATTTCATCTGCTGAAAGCAATATGATGCCAATTAAATTTTAAATATCTTCACCCCAAACTGAAGCACTCGCATTTATCACACATTCTGTGATATGTAAGCGTTATATTTGTGATGTTAGACACCAATTGATAATAAACCACAATCGTGTCCTTGAGTGGCCCCAGCTAAAGTCCTGATTTGAATCCTATTGAGAATCTGTGAAAAGACCCATGAACTACTGTCCATAAGCAATCATAGTTTCCCTGTCTGGCTAACAGTAAGGGCAGGCATTGATCGACCCCGTTGAATAAGCCTCGAAAAGGGCCTTGCACTCAAATACGGACAATATCAACCGTATCTATTCCACCAAACACCCATTTTCACAATTGAAAGAAAGGAACAACTGGCAGGATAGACGTAAATGCGTAGGCTACCCATAGAACAGGCTTGAGCCTGATTTTAACTTAAACACATACAATACCTTCTCCAAATCATAGGGTGGATAAATACACTTTGTGGAACCCCCTTAATACAAATTCAAAATCTAACTGGATCTAACTGGAGGATTTTGCTGTCATCTGCTTAATACAGTTACATTGCGAGACCCTTCTGGAAAGTCACAGAAGGTGCACGGAGCCAGAGCTCGTTTCTCTGTGTCAGCGCTGTTCAGGGACAACACACCTGTTAACAGACTGTAAATCCTTCTGACACGAACACAGGTGATGTTGGTTTAATGTTTTTGAATGCCTGTATCTATAGCTATATAGCACATTAATATCTGTTATTATTATATTTTTCATTAAATATGAATTGAATTTTCTTTTCTTTTTTTGCCACCCCTTCTTACAAAACACAGAAGGAGCGGGCTGCACACCACTGGAATGTAACCAGATTTAAGCGTGACAATATGGTACAGCAGCACCACTGATGGACTCCAACAGAATGGGCAGAGATTGAGAACTCTAAGACAGCCAGTATGTGGAAACAATTTAAGGTAAGAAAATGGAATAGATACAATTTAAGAAAGTTTGCACACACTAAATGCAAGTCTCAGATTTTCAAAGAGTAGTAGAGCTGGTGGAGGACATGGTATTGCAAGTAGAGTTCACCCTGCCCCGCAAACTCTGGATACTGGTATCCTTAAGGCGATTCTTCATCTCCTTCGAAATTCAGTCTTTTCCCTGTCTGAAAGGACTGTCTCCATGTTCAGATAAACCATTCAAGCTGCACAGCAGCTTTCCCTAAGAAGGATCTTAGCTCATTACACCAGCTATTCATCCGTGAAAACTATCATGCTAGTTAAATGCGTCTAACAGTTAGAAAGGTTTTGTGAATACTGTGAGCATACGATTAACTTCCTCTCTTCTGATCTTTCTATATCATTTACATATATTGGCAGATATTTAGTATATTCCACATGTGTAATTTAGGCATCTTCTAAATTTTAGATGTGTTTGCATGTGAACACGAGGCTTCCAATCGTAGTTTGTTTAAGTTTTTCTCTAGTTGTCTCTTATTTTTTTTTACCCACATGTTTCTAATTTCTTATGAAGAAAGCAATTAAAGTATGAGGATGTCATTTTTAATTCGCATCGATTTGAATCTGGAGACAAACGGGTGTGCAAAAAAAGAAAAAACAAAAGTTCTGTGTTTCAATTGAACATTATTTTGTGGTTTGAAACTATTTCAAGTGAGCACAAAATGCTTTGAACGTGGTCAGTATCATGTCATTTTCAGAAATGTGATTCTAAAAGTAACTTATGCTTAAATATTTGAGGGTTTTAAAGTTAAGTAAAGTGTACTGTAAATGCAACTTTAAATGTTAATGTTAATGTAAATGTCACAAAGGATGTTATATGAAAATGGCCTACATTTGCATTCTCTGTGCTCTGCTCATGGTGGTTAGTAGGATGCATTCATTGAGGTAAATTATTTTTCAGTTAAATTTAGCTGGATTGGCATGGCTGACAACATATGATTTTGAAATGCTGGAAACAAATTTACCTTGAAGATCGTTTCAATGTAGTGTGCTGTGCAAGATGTGTTGTATTTGAGGATCATTAGGATACGCAAGCTTCTTAAAGTACCAATACAAAATACTAACCTAATATTTGGTAAACCATTTTTTTTTCTAAGATGTGGTAGATTTGCTATAGCTGGAATCATGGCATATGTGTGAAGATCAAGCAAACATAGATGTAACAATTTTTTATCTTTGGACTAGATTAATGTTTTTATCTAAAACTTTCAGAGCAAATTGCAAACCTTTACTTACAACCTCCATAACCTCCACATAAAACTTATTTAATTACACATCAAACTTTGGTAATATAACATGTATATTCTATAATGACACTTAAATGATTAAACATCAAACTAATTCTCAAATAAACCACAAATTTTGCAATTTACCCATCAAACATGATTCACATTTTAAACATTTAATTTCTTCCTGTTGTTTTCCAATTAGGATAATTAAAATGAAAAAAAAAAAACATCCTATGCAGAATAGTAAAAGCCCATGTAAAGTAGATAATTAGCACACAGTGACAGCAATTTCAATAAGCTGATCACCAAATTATGCTTAAAATTGTTTAAAAAAATCATGAAAAGCTATTTTGTGCCATTGTAATGTAGATAGCTGTAAACCTGCTAGGCAGTATGCATTTTAATGGCCACTTTTTAATAAATATTGTTTTATTTAGTAATCTTATCAAATGTTAAAATGAATTATCTCCTAAGCAGCTCATTGTAAAGGAGTTCTCTTGAAGTCCCCCCAGGGTGCATAATGATTAAATCCTGTCCTCCATATCTGACTGAATCCCATTCCAGAAAAATCTTGCTAGAAGCTGGAGATCTTATCTTTGCATATTTAAAAAATAACAACAAAAACAAAGGATATTTCCATCTGGATATGTTTCATTTTATACCCACCCAATTTGGAACTGCTAATTGTTTTGAGACTCGACTTTCCAGAAGCAACTCAACTCAATCGCGCCCCCCTGAGAAACACCCATTCAGACCCACTCCTCTAACATGCCTGCTTAAAGAGGCATCATCGTCTGACAAACTCCACGCTGCCTGACAGAAGAGGTAGCGGTGACTGGTGGGGTGGCCTGCATTTCGCATGTATGTCCGTGCAAACCTGCAGCCATCTGGCATGTCACAGAAGCAGTTGCTGAAGTTACTGCCACGAAACCGAGAACACTCAGGTCAGATAAACCCATCCGTACCCTGGTGGCACTTTGCCAATTGTGCACCAACGCTTGAAGAAGCTCAGCAACAGTCAAATAGGGGCATTCTAACTTGATCAGTTGAACCACTGAACCTCAACTTGATACATGCTGTGTATGTTGAACTGTTTTTCAGAGTTTTCACTTATTGTTAGAGTTATTTCACTGTATTGATATATACACTGTATGCTGCTTACATTGTTTTACAGTATTGACCCAGTGGAGTTCCTTCCTTATTCAAAAAAAACAATTCTATTGCAAATTAGACAACAGTCTAATTAAGTGTATGTAGAGAAGTACATATGATGTAAATGATGAGACAATGAGTCAATTAAATGCGACTAGTAAATGTGGCGGATTAACCATTACTACACTTTAAATTTGTGGCTTATCAATAATTTACATTGAGCTGTTGTGATGATGTTTGTGAAGATTCTAATCAATGCGAATTTAAAATGAGAAGCTAAATTACAAGCTTGGTTTCACCACACCCAAACTAAGCTGTCCGAAAATCCTCAACACCAACAGCGTTGATTCATGTGCAATAGAAAACGGGCAAGATTGTACCTTATGAATTCTGTTAAGGGATGACAATTTAGTATTACTATTCAAATAGTAGAAAACACTGGTTGAGGACACCGTGTTTCGGACAACAGGGATTTGTTTTAGCTGTATTTTCTGCCAAAATACAGAAAATCAAAGGATTAGTCCTAATAACTGTTACAAATTTACTCAGGATAATTAACTTCACTGTTAAATTATTTAGAAGCCATATTCAACAGTCACCAGGCCATTCCTACAAGAGATCATTACGGTCATATGATTGGACCACAGCATAACGTAACTACAGAAACAGACATGCAGAGGAACCGAGAATAGAAAGAGGGACAGTCATCACCACTCCTCCTCCTCTTTGTTTCGTTTGTGCCATGAGAGAATGCTTCTTTCCAATTAGACTTGAAACCGGATTACGTCTAGGTAATCTCAGTGCTGAAAGAGTACCGGACTCCGAGCTTTATTATATAAGAGTTCTTCGTGCTTCGTTAATAAGGAAATTCCGATTACTTTTACTGCCGATTCCAAAGGCTTAAAACAGCTCTCTTATTTTAGCGATGATTTTGTTTAGAAGAAGGAAACTGGTCTGTATTCATTTGCAAGCATGTCTTTAGAGAAGGAGATTTAATCCAGATTTTAAATCACACAGGTTCTTTGTGTGTTCTGTTAAGGTTTTGCTGTCTCTAGATTACAATGGCAGAGTTGGGGACTTTCTTTGTCTAAACACAGCAGGGCTCCAGAACTCACTGACCTTTAAATATCTGTGTATGGTGGGTTGTTTAGCTGTGTTATTTATTGTAATATCGATTAGTTCCAAGTTCGGTCCTTTTATTTACCTATTATCACACCGTGCTGGAGAATACAAGAATACACATGCTACTGTATGTAATTTAGAAATCCCAGACTTTATGGGGTGTAATTATTAATCTTTATAATTTGCTTGCACGGTATACTGATTTCTCTTGTAATTTTGTCACAACCTTAATTTGAAACAATATTGATGTATATGTTATCCTACACAGAAATAGTATAAAAGCCCATTAATTGATTATATCAACTGAAGGCATTAGTTGTTAAGTATGTTAATTCCCTGATTCTTCACCTTCCAAATTTAGAGACCTGAGATCAAATCTAGGCTGTATATAAAACCCATAGAATTTAAGTCCTTAGAGAACAGAACGGACCTGGTTCCAAGTTTTGAAAGCTCTAATTAAAGCCATATTTTGTTTAATTAGTTAATAAACAGTTCTATTACACTGTTAAATCCAATTTACAACAAAATGTCCCATTGCCTTCTCTGCAGTGCTATAGCCTCTTCCTTTAGTGTTCAGTCATCATGACTTATGTTAAGTGTTTTATTTATTAATACATAGGTATGGTAACTGAAGAGGACTAGGAAATTAGATTTCCTGAATACATAGTCATAGATTACCCTGAATACAGAGTGAATGCAGAGAAAAAAAACACATATTCAAGTATAATGCATCAATTTTCTTACACTGTGCCATATCAAATAAATACTAAAACACTGTGCTACTTATAGAGATTTCAATAAATCTTTTAATAGTACAGCATGACTTTTTACCAACAGAAACTAACGATAAATTAGATAAACGTCTATGGATTATGGTATAATTCCTTTGCTGAAAGACCAATGTTTTCATACAGCAGCGCTACATCATTCACATCCCGCAATGGACTGAACAAAAACAAAATGAACCAAAATATTTTTACTAGTGGTTTATTTCCACAGAAATGCAACAAACAGAACCTACCTTTTTGGACAGAACTAATTCTGCTGCAGTTAACCAAAGACAGTGCAAAGATCTCTTTCTATATTGCATTTCTCAAGAATGTTAAACAATCACAGCTGAAGTCAATACTGCAGTATATTTTGGCTTACAAGAGTAGGTCCACAGGCAGTCTGCTAGACAAATGTCTTCATTAAATGGGGTATGAAACATTGCACACATTTATCTTAAAGTTTATTCAAATGAATTTTAGCACTATCCATATGATTTCTTTTGATCTGAATCAAAATAATACTTTAACTACATGTGTTTTAACAGATTTTTTTTAGACTGACGTATGCACTAATTTCTCAGCTTCAGAGTAAAAAGAAAACTCCTTTTGTGAAATCAACTCTGACTTTGTTTTTAAAATCCGTTTAAGGTACCTTTTAATTCACAGGCCAGCATAAATATAAACACTTGAGAATATTGAAAATCCTGTTTGATTATGGTGTAGTATTCCTATGCCTATCAAGATAACTAGCAAATACAGTTAAATGTATTTTCATTAAATTCAGACTAAACCAGGAGAGAGGTGCTGAAGGACCTACACAAATAAACGCTATTTTTAATAAGGGGAGAAGCCAGCCCAACCCTGATGTTAATAACCATCCCAACCCTAGTATGATCCATAATCTTCTCACTTTTCCATTTCTCTTTTATTCTGACACCTCTAACATAATCGTCACCATGAGACTTTACTGGTCTATCCCAAAGCCAGAGCAGACAATCCATGCTGAGTGTTGAACCATTTTATAGAGGAATCAGACTGTAGTCAGGTGGAGTCGATTCCTCTCATAACCTATTTAGTTCTCTCTCTGAAGTGTCCCTAAGCCAATAATACATTTATAGGTGAAGAACAAGGAAGCGCAGATAGGCTTTGCTGACCCACCAATCCAGTCATTCATTGTTTGACATGATAAACGATCTGTAGAAGAAGATCACTTTATTGGCCATATACAATTTCTTGTATTAGGAATGTTTGTCTTTTCGCATACCCCAACTTGCTCTCCATGAAACACACAGACAGGGAGAGAAGCTTGGAGTCAGAGCGCAGGGCCAGCCATTTATACGGTGCCCCTGGAGCCGTTGGGGTTAAAGGCCTTGCTCAGGGGCCCAATGGAGTAGGATTCCTCTGCTGGGCGCGGGATACGAACCGGCAACCTTCCAGCCACAGGTGCAGATCCTTAGCCACAGAGCCATCACACATAGTTAGGTACAGGCAGATAAGCACTGACTGAAGGAGAGGAATGTACCTTGCTAATATCACCATGAGTAACAAAGATGCCCTTCCACTGGAGGCAATGAGCGAATAGTGCCTCTCTGCTTGAAGAATCCTAGTCACAATCCAGATTCATATTTACAAACATCTAGCTCATAGAACTCAAGCTTCTTTACTAGTGGAAGCACTCAAGAACCCCTTTATCGTTATAGAATTTACTAAAATTACAGTACACAGTATTTTTCTTGTTTGTATGTTCTTTCAATATGAAAGTGACATATATCATGTTGGGCTGTTTGCTGATATGTTCCCTGACATTAACTACTTTGTGATTGATAAAGGGTGCATTTGAGATGAGAATTTCCATCCTGCAGAGCTTATGAAGAGGGTTCTGATTTTACTGAGCATGCAAAAGCACAACATAATGTAAAATACCAATATTATGTATATTCTTATAAGCTTACAATAAACTCAATCATTTGATAATCACTTCAGGAAGCACTATAATCAGTGCTCTGCTAAAATGAAAGTTTTAATCTTTTAATCGATGACTATGGCTGTTTATGCAATTGTGGATTCTGAATGGAACTCAGAAGCCTTGCTGAACAAAACTGTAAACAAATATTGGCCTGGTACATAGTTCCAATTTAGAAGTTTTTAATTATTTATAAAAGTGTGCTCTACAGCACAGAAAAATTAGGAGGTGTACTGTTGCATTTTCAAAAGCAGAGGCCACAACCAAAGTGGGCAAAGAATGCTTCAGCGACAATGTTGTTTTCTCTCTGTCCTGTTTTGCATGTTCCAACGGTACAGAATTTGTGTATATTTGATTTGAAAGTAGCTATATATGAACTCAAATCTGCATACAAAAGGAGCAAAATGTGAAACAAAAAATGCAGATATTAAAAATGAAGTTTAAGAGAAACATGATAAAATTAGGTCTGTGCCATCTTTTATTTCCTTTTGTCATGATATAATTATAAAATGGATTTGATTAAATGCATCTAAGGCAAAGAGCAACATAAGTCAATTGTATGGCACTAAAGAATAAAACAAAACATAAATTACAGTTTATTGATAAGATTTTACTCTGGAGATATTTGTGTTGACTTTCAGGATTAATTACTGTAGCAAGGTCACTTTTTTGTTATCTTTTTCCTTTTAATTAGTAGTTTTACAATATCAATGTTTAGTTAAAACAACCAGCTAAAAATTTTACAATGCATAATCAGGAACAATTAGACTTGCCAGTAAGTGATTTATTTCTGATTAGGGAGCACAGATCAAGTAGCCTTGGGCTCCGTATAAACCACAAAGTAAGAGCCCTACCATTTAATTAAAGGTCGTATTTTTACTTGATGTATTCTCAGTTATTATTAAAGAGGGAAAATATTTAGAATACAACTGGAGGGTGAGGTGCAATACCAATATTTCTTGATGTGGAAAGGTGTACTTACATAAAAAGCACCTTTAATGTTAGCTTCTTCACTAAAGTAAAACTGGCACAGTTGTCATATTCAAATCTTATGGCGCTATGACATTTTTATATTTTCCTTTAGCAAAGAAATGCTAATAATTGCATTTTTTTCTTTCTTATTTAAATGTCTGCTACCTGAAGGTAATGTGACAAAGTCACAATATTGATTACGAAAACAGCACAGCCATCTCTTACACACAGAGGACAAAAAAGAAGTATCTCACACTCATGGCAATATCTTCACTTCTTAAAGATTTTGAATTAGTATTCAAAACGTATATTTAAACCAAAATGTTATTTATATAATTAAATCTCTGTAAAAAAAGTTATTTAAAAACTAGATGGACTATTAAAGGAATAGTATTCCTTTATATATCCTATATCCTTTTATATATTTTATATAATTTGCATTTGGTATTATATGCAAATTCATTTGCATATAATAGTATATGCAAATAGTAATAGGAATAGTATAAAGGACTATTATGGAAGTATTAAAGTAGATTTCTGAACCCATGAAGATGAAGTACCAAAAGCTCATGAAACCTGCGAAATTTAAACATTTGATACTCATGCCATTATCTTCTACTTCTAGTTCTACTTCCCCACTGAAGAGACTGACAAAAAATAGCTTTCCTCCCTCAAACATAAGACATATGAATAAAACAAAACATAAGAATTTAAATACATAATTTCAAAAGCAATATAACTAACTACAGTAAAATGAATAGCTCTAAGCACTGATTTAATTAGCTTATATTTAAAGGGTAGAGAAGCATTGTTTTAAAGAGCCAGTGTGACTCAATAAAAGCACATCTTAAAGAGTAGGCAGCTAACACCATTTTAGCCATAGGCATAGCCTACCTACTATCTTTTACTGTTACATCAGCTTGGTTATGTTCAAGTTTCAGATTTTTTCCAAACAAGTAAATCTCATGAGCGTTTATTTGTGGCAGTGTTGCAACAGGCTTCCCATAATCTGTATTTTCTGAAACGCAGATGCACATCATCATAAAATCACTGACCACTGATGTGCTCTGTGGCGTAAACTCTATGTAGGTAGCCAGCGAGTACGTGTCTCATGAAGGCAGAAGGACACAAGCACAGGGTCATTTGAAACCCTATCCATTTCTGTCACTATACATTTTTATCATCGCGCTCTCACTGTTAGAAAACTGGGGATATAAAATGTTAAAATTCATGTTAAGATTATATACATTAATTTGGGGGAAAAAACAGATCTAATGCTTATTATCACGACGTACTTAAGAACAAAAATAAGTCCACACATAATAAATATCATCATTACAAGTTAAAAGAAAAGGCTATCCAGAATATGTTAAGACTGCCTTGGATATCCACCATTATGCAAATTTAACTTCCTGGGCCCAGCATAAAGAAAGCAAACCTGTCAGTAAAGGTACTGTTTTGTTTCTTAGTCCACATCCTGTATAGAAGGGCCTTGGTAATTAAACCTTATAATGTGTCTTTTAACCAGGAAGAGGAGAAAAACACAGAAAATAATGAAAAGGAATGAGTTTATTCCCCTGCACAGTGGTTTTACAGCGGCACACACGACAAACACACAGTCGAATGTAAATATTTAAAGCTGTAAGAAATCCGGGCTCAAGTCTGTAATAAATTAAAACTGTTAAGAGGGCCCCAGTGCAGCTCTGACAGGAAGAATAATCACAGGTCTATCGTTGCTCTCTGCAGAATTCCTCAGAGACCTCTGCCGCATTGTTAGTTCACAGCTGCACATTCTGATTCTCTGGCTAAGCCATACTGACATTACCTTGTTCTAAATATTTTATCACCACATTTCTTTATCTTCACAGTATTTTGACGTGCATTTGCAAGATGACACTCCCTTCTCGCCAGCTTACTTTGCAGCCACATTTACCACACAGGGATATATTCTGATAAACTGATCAAGCACCCTGCCCTGCATATGCAAACTCTGCAATAACAATTTACATAGTAGCCCAAAAGGCCAAGCTATTAAAACTGTGGTTGTGTCCTATACATGGATATACATTTTCATTTAAGTTTCATATCAAGGCACCTCTTGTTAGAAAATAAAAATGAATTGCACATTTAAGGTTATACTGTGCATCAGAAACTGTATTCGTATGACACAAGTGGAGTTGCCAAAATAAATATTGGCACCATGCTTGAGCTCAGATGAGTCACCCAGAATCTTTAGTACTTCTCTGTTGGACAGGGAATGCTAACCTTTTCTTTGTTAAGTGCTACTTCAAAGTAATAAAAAACATCCCAAGCTACTTCTAGCTTATATGTATTTTTATAAGAGAACATTATAAATTTGAATCCAAATAAAGAGTTCTTTATACAAAGTTCAACCAGACATTTGAATCCAGGAATTGAAGCACTAGATATTTAATAATTGGAAAAAGTATGATTACCTTTACTTCAAAGAGAGGATGACACTGTATGCTATCTACCAATGCGTTGTAACCTGGAGAATTATTTAAGAGGTTAGCTCAGATGATGTTGTCCAGGTTTTCGTCAGTCAGACATATTTGGAAAAAACAGATTTGCACTGGTATGTTGAGCCCAGGAGAGAAGCTACTGTCATGTCCACTGTGTGCATGCATAGACAAGGCTGCAAAAGTTTGCACTGGACTGACGTGACTTCAATTGGACGTCATTTTGAAAATGTACAATTTCAATCTCCAAGGTCACAGAATTGAGATTAAACAGCACACCCATCTGTTCAGAAATGTCAGACATATCCACCACCATGAAGGAGTTAGAAATGAATGCCACACAGGACTCTTGCTGCACAAAATCATTTAATCGGTTTCCAAACTCCTGACAAAGACTGGTCAAGAGATCACTGAACTTGTAAATGAAACTGGACCCCAGCTGCAGTTTCATTTTCCATCAGCTTTTTCAGCACAGTGGGGAAATGTTGCATTCACATTTTCACAACTCGCGGAAGAGGATAAATATAGACTTGAAAGCTTTCACTAAACTGATCGTATCAGTGATTTTCTTCTCTTCCTCCTGCAGTTTTTATTTTCTTACATTGCTTCAAAACGCCAAATCAAGAAAGGGGTGTCAACTGGATGGTATCCTCATTTCTCAACTACACAAATGATTTTATTTAAACCAAAAGTGAAATCAAAAGAGGATTCATCCTTTTCTGAGACTGAAGTTCATTACCAATACTCCAATACACAAACTGTAGTAACATTTCTATTGACAGAAGTCATTACATGATAGAACCCTGTTACTGTGACCACAAATTGCCAGCTGGCAGGTGATACAATCTGAGTTAAAAAAATTTGCCTGCTTTGCAATTTGTAATGAAATCTGCATGTTGCCCAATTATGGCTGGTGTGTGGTTGGTATCGACACCAACTGTGCAATCGGCATATTGTTGTGATTGTTGATTTCAGAGCAAACAGTGCCAAAAATAAAACAAATGAAGGACATTTAAAGACCTCAGATACCATCTGAACAAACACAGCTAACAAAGCAATATCCATAGACAACTGATCCATCACACTGACTAAGAACGTAAAGCCAGTAACCATGTCCCACTCCAACAGCCAGGCCAAGTGCAGAAACTCTTCTTGACGTGAAACTTAAGACATGACTTCAGGAATGTTTTCATACACCTTGAATAAAGATTCACCCTTAACAACTTCACCATCTGTAAATGTCATCTTGTTCACTGTCAAACAATGAGTCACTCTGGAAGATGCCTTTAATGCCACATGGGTTTTCTTAATTAGTTTCGTGAACAGTATTTGTGTTTATTTCAATGACGCTTTAAGCTTGTTTACCTTTGCATATCACAGACTGCCTGCAGTGGTAAAATCCCATTGGAGGTTCTTAGAAGTCAATAGTAGTGAAATGTCCCTCCACATAACATCTTTTCCCAATGGTAACCCTCTCTCTACAGATTTAACTACAGATGTGTTTGGTGCTTATGTACTGTACATCCCACTCCCCTGGAATTAGTACATCTTTTGCTTTTTCTTTGATGGACCTGCCTCAGTGTTCATGATGATTCAAACAGGCAAAAAAATGATAAGCTGATCCACAGACACCAGCATCTGGTGGTATCTCATTTAGTAAGGGACTGGATTTGGGGGGTGGCATGGTGGTGCAGTGGATAGCTGTGTTGCAGAGCAGAAGCCCTGTGTTCAGTTCTGAACCTAGGGTGCTTTCTGAGTGGAGTATTTCCTCCCCATGTTTGTGTGGGTTTTCTCTGGTTAGTCCAGTTTCCTCCCACACAACACAATACTGTTTAATAGCACATAGTGTTAGGTGAATTGGCTACTGGGAAAACTGGCCCTGGTGTGAGGGTGAGCGTGTCTGTGTCTGTATGTGCCCTGTGATGGCCTGGCATCCTGTCAAGAGTCTAACCCACCTTGTGCCAGTTGCTTTCTAGGAGGCTCCTGTTCCCCTGTGACCCTGAATTGGATAAACTGGTTAGAAAATGGATGGATGGATGGATATATAATTCAATGTCAATCTGTGAAGATTTCTGCTGGAAGCTATTCAATTTAAGATTTTGTTGTCGTGTGATACCTACAGAAATTTAAAAGTATCTTGTTATATCAGCTATTGTTTTAAACTCTGTATATTCCATGTGAAATTATATTATCATCAAATTGGTTTAGTGAAAAGTGCCTGCTCCTTGTTGGCGATGAAAAAAGCAAATACCTGTTTCTTGCTAATTTAATAAATTATTCTAACACCATTCTACCTCTGTACTATAAGCACTGGAACTGCAAACATTCAGTCATATTCTAGACTATAAAACTCTCTAGTTCTGTACAGACCACAGATATTATATACCTGTAAAGAAAAACATTATTTGTAGGCTGTTGTGATGAAAAGAACCAACTACCATAGATTTTTACACAAAGTCTGCAAACAAAGTGCAGTTTGATGCAGATGCAAACATACATCATATGATGACGTAGATACACACTGATCTAACTGCTCCAATATTGCTTCAAACTATTAACTGTAATGACAAGTTCACTGTAGGCTACTGCTGTAAATATGAGAATTTCTGAGGACAGAAAACAAATTTCGATCCTTTCAACACTACATTATTCATGATATAAAATTTAAATTCAAGTCCCATGCTTTTTGTGAGCTTTATTGTAGCTTCAGTTCATGTGAAAATAAAAATAACAACAACTCCCGAAACTACTAAAATATTCAAGATTATTTGCACAAAGTTGGGAATTATTATCACGATCCTTCTATTTTAAGAAAAGTAATAGAAGGAAGAAGTAATAAGAAGGGAGCTTCTACAGCTACTTTTGCTTTTATTACCTCAAAGCAGGCAGCTGCAATGCTCATGATCTTAAACGTGAACACAAGCCATATAGTCTTTTACTTACTTTGATATACAAATACATTAGATGAATGAGGAACGTCTGGTTGAACTTTGTATAAAGAACTCTTTATTTGGATTTCCTATAAAGAGCAAAATCAAAAAGGGGATTATTTGGAGCAAGTTTTCTTCTAATCTCCCTCTGGTGCTTGAATGTTGAAGCAATCAAGACCAGCTGTACTTCACTTAAATGAGAGGTGACTTCTCCCTTCATCTCCATCCTTAATTTACTTCCGGTAAATGAAGCTTTTCTTCAAACGAAAATGATGAGTCACCTTACAAAATGCACAGAATGTCTGCTAAGGTCAAAATTCTAATCCCAATCAGCTAATATGTAGCCTTGGGTTATAAAATGCAATGATCTGTTTCAAAAAGGAAACCAAATAAATTGCTTTTTATTGCCCTCCCTCCTATTAAGAAAAAGACCACAGGCATTTAATTTACAGTGCCATTTACAAGGGAGAAGTGGCAAAATCTGAAACAGCTCAATGTAACTCTTAATGGATTTCAATACATGTTTAAAAACGAAAACGGGTTTTCTTAATAAACAGGCATAGTCAAGTGGCTGACTGTTTTCATTGAGTTGACGTTCTTTTCCTCCAGAGTTAAAAAGCAGAGTTCCAAATGCTTTTTAGGTGCTATAGGCCTTGTGTTAGCAAAGAAATATGTCTTGTGTCTTAAGCAGTCTGTGTGACTGAGCCAAAATGGTAATTAAACCCCAGAGCAAGTGTTTGCTTTTTAGTTATTTGTTCACCTGCCAAGTTTTTTCTGTTTATTTACACGTCAACAGCATTTATACTTTGCCTTTTAAATAATTTGGGTTTTTTTTCTGAGTGGCTGTTTAACAACTAGATTTAAGCAAATGAGTTGTGAAATATTTCAATCTTATGTTGCAAATATTTGCATTCAGTAAGATAATTAAACAACTCGCTAATGGGACAGCTTCTTTTGAAATTAGCAGCTCCTTCGTACAATATTGAGGCTAACAAATTATTCCTTCAGAGAACAGGTAAAATGATTCATATGAATTTATGATTACTATTACAAAAGGCTAAATGAACAAGTTAGCAGCAGCTGTGAGTTATATGTTGCAACGTAAAACAATCAAACCAATGTTTATATACAGTAGAACGATTTCTGTGATTTCATAGAAATTCAATCCTTGTCAGTGTACTGTATGTTCCAATCCACTCCTATGGTCATAATCTCTGGGAAATGAGCAAAACATTAATACTGCAGGTACAAGTTGTGGAAAAGCGCTTCACTGCAGAGTTGCTGGGTCAACTCTCCGTGACAATAGTGAGGAACTCAGTTACCAAGAAAAGCTTCAGAACAGAATCAGGACTCCTACTACTAGACAGGAGCCAACAGAAGTGAGTCTCCTGGTCAACCAGATACATCCTGCTGGGTGGAGACCTCAGGACACTCCAGAAGCACTTTCTCTCTGTTGTGCTGGGAACACATTTTTGAAAGGAACAAAATACTAGTTCCAATAAATCTGGGTAAACCAGGTTAAAAACTCCTTGTTGAACAAATCATTTTCAATTTGCCAAACAACATTAGTCAGAAGTGGAGGAGGGTGTCTTTTGGAGTCTTGTTGCAGTATGTTTTTACAGTGTATAGTTAGGCCTTCCTGTAGCTGGCTTTACAAAACTGCTTATTCTACACAGCAAAATAAAGATATGATCTACAGTATATCAACAACACTGGCCTATAGCCTTTTCAGTATGTCCTCAGTGGTCACACTGTTGGTCAGTTTTGCTTAGGACATCTCAAGAATACAGTATGGCGTGGAACTAGAGTATATTTTCAAACATACTTCCTTCAGCTCTTAAGTCTTTTAACAATACAATTCTCTGTCTACTTACAACATCGACCCATGTAGCGTAGTACTGAAGTATAATATTTCTCATATTTTGGAGAACTACAAGATCTCGTTTTTAAATGCAAAATGTTTTCACTATCAGTTGGATATTTAAAACCACTTAAACATTTGAACTTCAGAAAATCGCATATATACAGTTAAAAAATGTTAAAGTTCAGTTTTACTCCTTAATTAATACCCAATGCTTTTAACTTTTCTAAAAGGCCTTGTTACAAATTCCTTTCTTAAGTGGTAATATTATTAAAGCAGATTAGAGCATTTGGAAGTGAAAAGGGTGTGTAAACTTGTCCGTAGCATATAAAAACCTTGATGGCTTTCTATTTTCGAAACTTAACCCAATCAATGAATCATAGTAGATTCTTTAGACTTCTGTTTCACATTCATTAAGAAAGAAACTCAACCAACTGCCACTTAATCGTCTGTGGGTTTGGGAAGTTATGCAATACAACAACAGACACACCACAACTGTGAAGCTGAATAACCTAACTGCTGGGTCCAAAGAACATACTGTATTGAAAAAAATACACTTCAATAAGGAAACAAAAATGTGACGTTGAAGAACCTTCAAAATGGCACTAAATGAGCCACTCAGAAAGAGTTTATAGAATCCTAGGACTCTCAGGAATAGCAAATATTTTGCTATTGATGAAGAAACTGTATGGTTTTCTAAAATATGAGATCCTTACAATGAAATGTTAAATAATAAAGGTACAGTATAAACTGAAGAAAGCTTTTTCTTCATTTCTTCTTTGGTAGGTTTGGTAGGTAATACTTCGGGAAGAGGTGATTACAATACCCACACAGATCCTCTGGATGTGACAATTAAGTACACCTCAGGGAAAAACAGCTTTTTATACATTAAAATAATATATCATATTAATTTATAAGACAATACACATTATAAGGGATCTGTATTCAAAAACATCTTACCTTTTTTGGCAGTACAATAATGTATTGGGAGTAACAAATATTTACAGTAGCCTCTTTATTATGATGTGAATTTTTAGTATACCAACTTCCTGTGGTTTCTAAAATTCTCAAACAAATCATGACAGTAACTCACTTGCTCAATACCATTTAATTTTGCTTTCAATGTTACTTTTGCCATAAGATGGAACTTCATTAAGAGGCGGTGAACTGTATAATACTGTCTGATGTTATATGAAGTCAAGCATATGGCATCACTAAATTTTCCTGCCAGGAAACAGGAATCTGATTGGATACCATATTATTCTTATTAAAAAACAAAGGATGCCAAAACCTTGATCTTAAGAGTGCAGAGAACCAGTATTACAGATTTGAAGCTGTGAAACGCTGGCAGTCAGTAAGACATTTGTGGTGTTTTTAGCTAAAAAGAGGGAGCAGAAATGGAGTTCCTGTGTTGTCTGTCCTGGAAATTTCATGGCACCTTTTCTGAAAAACCAAAACCATAAGGAACCATTTGGCTGAAATACTTTAGAGCCGACAGAAACAGTTAGACATATTCCAAGTTTTACTAAGTAAATTAGTTTGAGTTGCAACTTGCGGTACAAAAGAATGTAATCCCTAACACATAATTGCAGCTCTAATTATACAGTATATATATATGGTATGTGTGTGTACTGCAAATTTCAGCACCCCTGAACTGGAAGAAGCCTTTAGAAAATGAGTGGATGGTATTGCAAATCACATGCTGTTGTGCACACATTAAGTTGACAAATACAGAGATGTTCTAAAATTCACTACCAATTGTACAGTTAATATAATATTGAAACTCTAAACCAGGATTAATCTTTACTGAACCGTACCCACAGCATGCAAGCCAATTGCACTTGAAGTGGATTTTAAGAATCCGCTGTAGTGGAAAGTACAATGACACAGCTTGATCGGGGACAATGATTCTACACAGGGATATCTTCAGCCCGTGGGTGGAATGAGATCATGATTCCTTTTAGACTTAGGAAGGTTCATTATAGTGAAATTTGCATTTGAATTCACAGCATTTACGTCACATAGTCAAGCATCTGATTACAGTTTAGTCAGATCAAATTTAATAACTGCAGTAGAGATAGCGGATATTTTGACTGTTGCACAGTTTCCATGGCTCATCCTGTTAAATCGGTTGTGAAACTGTGTAATAGGCAAGTCAAAATTCTGCATATTCCCTGATCTTTTTTAAACACAATGAAAATGCAAGATAAATTTAAGAACTTGCTGAACAAGACCAGTTCCCTTAAAGGTTCATTGCAAAACCACATGTAGTTCACAGAGCAATTATGATTCTTACAAATCATTTTATGCTCAAAATTTGAAACATGAATGTGCACAAACAGTAATGAAGTTTTTAGTCATGCTGTAGGCTAAAACAATCAACATTCTTTAAGAAAGAAATACAAAAGATGAGACACTGAAATGGTCTTGTGGTACAAGACAGTTGCGACCTGATTCCAACTGAGCTGAGTGTGCCGACAACTGTGATTTTTTTTCTCCTTTTTACTTTTATCGGCCATTATCAGTTACTTCAACCAATGCAGAAGCAGCACCTGTGCCAGAATTTTCCTGAAATAGAAGAATCCCTACTTACTCAATTGTTTCATCTTTAGAGATTACAGTACAGGAGGAGGACACGAGGATCCCAGGGAGTAAAAGAGAAATGTTCTTCGTCAAGAAATCTTCACAACTTGGGCTCTCTTGCAAGGGGTGTTATTTCCAGCTCCAGTGGGAGGGCTTGGTACAGTACCTGGGGCTTTTCCTTTCACAGACGTGCAGTGTATTAATTCCAGCTCTAGTTCTGTTTTTGTCGATATTCTGATGAGATTACACTGTATTGTTGACATTATTAGATATTTTTGGATTTATAATACAATGATGTCTGTTGAAAATGAAACTAATGCTGACAAGAAAGCAATACTACTGTATGTATGCTGTGTAGTATTTATACATTGGTGAAATGTAACACTAACCAGGAGTTAAAATACCATCTCCTAAAGAAGATGTAACCACTTTAAAAGACATTTTAAATCCGAAATATTTATTTAGGCCAACCTAATTAGCACTAGGGCAGCTGGCCATTTATCCTTAAATCACACTGGGGCAGAAAGTATTTCCTGCCTTGCAAATCTCACTCAGTGAGGATCTGTCAGTCAACCCTTCTGTTTCTAGAAAGGATTCGGAAGAAAACTTATTTTTTGCACTTGTGTTAAAGATCTGAGTCGGGTAACTGTCAGAAGAGGATCTAAGGCCAAAGCTCCTCCCTTTGTTCTGAAACGCGACACAAAAAATAGATTTGATGTGCTCACTCAAGAGACCTACTCTGGCAATTAACCTTCTGAAGCTATTATTAGTAGGTGGTTCTATTGTTAAAGGTGTCAACAAGAGTCCCATTCAACACTAAGAAAGTGATTGTTAAGTGTTTTCCAAGGACCTGAGTCAAAGATATTGCTTTTCAACTAGACAATGTAATTGTACTGTATAATCAGACTTCGCCATGTATGGTACTTGCAGGTACTAATGATACAATGCTGAGAGAATGTGATATTTTTACGGAAGATTTTCATTAAGAAGCATTCATTAAACAGTTAAAAGGAACGAAACAAATGTTATTATTTCTGGCTCCATTCCTATTGTATGTACAGAATTCATTCATCATTGTCTTCCTTAAATAACTAGTTAAAAGTAGTTCATGTCTTAGATCTAAGGAACCTAAGCTTTATACAAAAGATCATTTATCTGGAGGGATTCTTATGAGTTAAGAAAAAGCATGTTATGTTAAAAAATATTGACTTTCTACAGAAACGTCTGTATCTCAGCCATTTTTTAAAACTTCAACAGAACAGAACAATTGGTCTCTTGAGATAGAATGCTGTAGTAGTTTTATTGGCCACTGAAGGAGTTTATTTTATGGGTTTAATATTTAATGTTTGTTTAAGATTAAACAATCCCTCCTTAATCAATACTGTTATTACTCATCACAGAGTCATTTTATTTGTGGCTGTGACTTGTGATGGTGTAGGTAACTATACCTCCCTGATCTACCATCTCTCATTCAAATTATACCTTTGGACATGAATTAGCATATCCCTTGATTTTTTAATTTTTTACTTTAATATTAAATAGGAAAATTTGTGTACTTATTGAAATTATCACACATCAAAATCTAGCCAATAGTTCTTAACAGAATCTGCACAATTTCTGCTCTCCTATTTAATATGATAGGATCACTTAAATGGAGATTTTAATTTTTAAATTAACAATGAAGCTGATTCATTAATTTTTTTCTAACTACTATTTTTCCTTTGAACATTTATTTGGCATGCAGCAGGCCCTATACTGTACATAGTCATAGTCCTTTAGATCTCTTGAGGGCTATACATTTGTACAGTATATACCTTCATCACTCTTGCACTGTGTCTAAGACTACCTTACCATTATTTAGAATGAATGTGATACTGTTAAAAAAGATTTTTAAACTCTTAGGTTTTCTAATTTAGCGAGTATTTTTCTACTGAAAACTCAAGTTTTAAAAATTCTCTTCAAAGAGGATGCTCCTTGGTTTATCAGTGCCATCTATCAAATGAAGACAATGTTAAAAGGAAAAATGTAAGTGTAAGAGCTCCAAGATCAGATTCACTGCGACATTCTAAAGCTGCGGCTTTTGTAGGAGTATAACGAAGCTTAAGGATTTGCAAGATCCACTTGTTTTTATTGAGGAAAATAAGAACAAACCTACTTGACAAAATTTATTAAACCATCTGCAATATTAAACCATTAAAGGACCACTTGTAAATTGTGAAACTGTCCTTAATTCTTTAAAAAAAACAGTACAAAGGATCAGATTTCATTAAATGTTTCCTGGTTGATAGAGCCTTTAATTAAGCTAGAGCTATGAATCGTGTGTTTAGTAATCTGCTACAATGTCTTTTCTATTGATAGACCTACTAGTTTTCTGTCAGCTGGCTTTTAAAACTGACACCATACAACCATTACTCAAGAATTGTAAAGTACATAGGTCAGTTCTAAGGCACTTTTAACATCTTCCGATTTTAAATTTACCATTTTTATCTAAAGATCTTGTGGTACTGAAACACAAAGGATTTCTTAACTGCAATAATGTCTTATTCAAGTTGTAGATCACTTCTGGTGGTCCTTTTAAAGCATTGTTTGTCAAACTATACATCATAACATGATAATCTTTCAGACAATGGGTTGATAACTGTCGTGAGCAAAGTTAGATCAAATGTTAACAGACAATATTTTTTGTCTTGGGGAAGTTTTTTCAGGAATGGATAATAGCACATGTCATGTATTTAGGCCTTCAGTTTTTCTACAGTATACAAGTTCCCATGTGGTGAGGTTATTTATAACCATGAAATGAACATACATAAATATGAAGACAATATTTTTCCTTATCTAGGTGACACTAAATGCTGGTACTCAAAGTTTTATTCAAATTTCTTACTGCTATTTCATGTTGAATTTCTCAAACGTTTTGCAAATGAAATACAGATAAAACAGAAGTTATACTAATAGGTTCTTCGACTGGTACTGTTTAATCTGAGGAGACAAATCAGCGAATAATCTTTGACTATCAGTTATGTTTTAAATCACAGTTTAAACACACCATTGAGCTGCCTTGGCCTTTTCTACCTCTAGATGAGACTTCTTTATTCCCCAATTTTCTATTTTCTTTCAAGTAATTCCTTATCTCACTGAGAATGGAGGTGCTAAAATATTAAGGTCACACATGACTTCTGTGTAAGTATCAATGCATTTATGTCAGTGGTTATAAGATTGATTCTTAAAGTATTTATTCCTTGTAATTAAAGCAATGAATGTTATGGCACCTAATTATTTAACTGAGATTTTCATTTTAGCAGCCAGAATGTATATTAAGATCCCATAATGCTAGCTCGCTTTTTATTCCAAGAGTGGATCACAAAGGAAAAGGAGGGACAATAGCCCCATACTATAGAATCCTTTACCCCCTTTTATCAGAGACTTCACCCTCAATCTGAATTTTTAAGGAAAATATTGAAAAATAATTGTATAATATAAGCAAACTAGTTTTATAGTCCTATAGTATTATTTAGTTTTGTTATTGGAATTTTTTTTATTTTACAGGCTTCCCACTCATTTTTACCAACAAACTTCCAAAACTTTTCCGTGACTTCTTTTCCTGCATAATTTGCATCTCACATGTCCTGGGTCTTGATCGTTTTGGAGCCATAGCTTGTATTTTTCATCTGCAAACCAGAGGTCACTGAAAATACATTTACCCGGCACTTGCTACAGCTTACGGCTCACTATAAAATTCCCACAAGAGGGTCTGACGTGACACTATGATGTGTAACATTAGCAACGGCAATACCGCAGGCACTTTTAAAACGTTTGCTAACTTATTAACAAAATTACATGATACAGCCATGATAATTAAACAAAATCTGTGACCTTTTCTAAACTGAATGGATTTTTCAAAACTTCATTTTTCAAAACTTTTTTAGGTCTGGAAAATGAATTTTCATTTTCCCATCACTTTTCCAGGATTTCCATGACCGTGGGAACACTGATTTTATTATGTTTACTGTTAAGCTTTTAGAAATTTCATATACATGTTGTTTCTTTATATTTGCTTTATCTAAGGTACATAGACTCATTTGAGCATAAAAGGTGGGATATAGACAAAAGCAATTATCATTGTTCTAATTACTAGTGCAAGTACATAAATATCAGCTAGATGCTAGGAAAAAAATGAGCATGAAACTGCCCACCAAAAAACACTAGTGTAAATTAGAGGGGGTGTAACTGTGATCTAGAAACAGTAACCTTTCAGTAAAGCTCGTTTACCATATGTAACATAAAAATGAAGTTACAAAATGAGTCACAAGCTTCAACAAGATCAAATAAAAACCAAACTGCCAAACATAAATTTCATGTGTGATACTTGATGGCAGCAAGGCTGTAATTTTACCTGAACCAGATCAGTCATTTCTGTAAAGCCATCACTTCACAATCAAAGTCTCTACAATAGCATAAATAAGTCAAACTCATTTGCTGGTGCTGGCATGAATCAATGTGTTACAGTTCTATTACTCTGCAATACATCATTACAGGAGAATTTCAACAGTGAAACACAGCCACATGTTCATAATACCCTAAGAAAATCTTTCCAAATATTGACCAAATCAGAAAACCCAGTCACATATTACTTGATGGAAGGTTTCCTTTGTGTAGAATGAAGTAGCCTCATGCTAACATAAAACAACAGTACATTTGTAACTCACAGATGAGGCCGATGTGATATTTTGATCTGGTCTAGACCTAATGTTGTGTGTCATTCTCTTTCATTTAAAGTGATTTTCTCTCTGAAAACTACATCAAAGGCCATATTTATCAACTGATAAAAATAGTGTGAAATAAAGAAGTTTTATTCTTGAGTGTTCTAGGTCTAGTGAAGAAAATGCTATCTTATTAGCCCAGTTTCCTTTCACTTTTTCCAAAAGCTAACTCACTTCACCAGTGCAGCCATTTTTGCAAGGCTCTGGAATAATGGGAAAGTTGCTATATTTTGGCATTTTGGGTACTATTCGGAATATCAGATGGTATGACCCTGATAAAACACTTAGAGCTCAGTTCACTGCAAGATTTCTTACCTCTTTTCATAAAGCCACTGTCAATACAAAACATTGTACTAGCACGTTAAAATTGAGGTAAAATTACCGGCAAGAGTAATAACCACCAGTTGAAGTCAGTATGCAAATTAGTTTCCAAGTCAGACTGCTGAGCTGGCAGGAGCATTTGTGCTGAAGCTCATTGTTTGAGGAATGCAAATCAATATGACATATGACAAAAGCAAAGAAAAACAAAAGGCTCCACTCAAGAGCTTGTTAATCTAAGAGAGAAGTCTGTGGTACACACAGATAAATTACTTGGAGTGAGAACTGCATTTGTAAAAGTCAGTGAACTTTAGGCAATATCAATGTTAAGACAGCATCAACTGTTAACTTCATTTTCAAATGGTTTGAAAACTAAGTGAAATGGGTATCAATATCAATATTAATATCAAAGCACTATAATGATAATAGGTACGTAAGCTTTTGCAGTAAAAAAAACCCCACAAAAGGAAAATTTCAGGAACAAAGGTACTTCGCACCTACACCGTTATTTTGTTTTCCAGAGGAATGTAATTGTCTTTTGGAACCACTTGTTATTTTGTGGAAACAAGGTGCCATAGGATTTTTCTGCAAATTTTCCAAACTTCAAGGAGAGTAAACTTACACAAGGTTACCAATGAGAGATGTCCGTTTAGCCAAACTAGCTTGTTTGGTTGCTAGTAGCAACATATTCAAGGATCAGGTTTCTTGATGGAAGCCAGTATCTCAGTTCTGATAACACAGCTGGATTTCTTGTTCTAGACTCCTGTAGCCCGTTACGCAAAAAAGTTCCAAAAGTCGTCAAATCAGAAATGAGAGGATAAAAAATGAAAATATTTAATAAAAAAATAAATACAGTAGGACTCTACACAGTGAAATTCTGCAATTCAGATATATTTATGACATAGTACTATAAATTATATCTCATTTCATTGCTACCACTGTACATGAACTACTTGTTGACAAAACCTTTAATCTTGTTAGTCACAAAATCTCCATTTTGCACTTTAGGAGTTTATCAATTTAACTTTCAGCAAGCCTGTTGAGTGTATGGCAAAGTGGGGGATACAGAAAACTAGATAAAAATTTCTTCGGACCACGTGTATTTATAGGCAGCGGAAATACACTGAGTCACCTTTATTAAGTGGAAAAGATTCCTTCTTAAAATGACATCCTGGGGACATCCCCTGAAGACTTATTTTAAAAGATCTTTTTTTAGCACAAACATAAAGAATCAAATAGCAGGAAATTAAGTCGCTCCATTCTGGTCTCAAAAACCCATTATCCATTTTGTGTACTAAACTGCAGGTCATTTCAAAACATAAAAAGGCACCAAAGTATTTTACAGAGCTCTTAAAAGGTTCTGTTTATTCCACACTGCTTTCGGAACAGACCTAAAGACAACAAAATGACAACAAGCAATTAATTCATAAGCCGCACAATCCTTTTTTGTTAATTTAATCAAAGTCCAAAAGGAGCCTCATCTGTTGTTGCTTTTCAAGATTGAGTAGCATGAAATTCAACGACCATTAGGAGCCTGGAGACATTCAAAGCCACGTTGCTGCCTGCATATCTAACTTCACTAACCAGATCATTACTGAAATGCTTTTGTTTCCTACTTCTCTTTCTATCTCAACTATTTTCAAATTTATTTACATTTGATTTGGCAGCATGACAAACAGCTGTCTTCTCCTTTGAAGTTTTTTTCCTTCTCTTTTTTGCACTATGATTAGAAGCTTTTGGCAGCCTTACTGCGTGAACACCATGTGGTGCCAATATCACTCTCATTCAGAATTTATTTTAAAGGGCAATAAATTAAATGCAACATTAGCATGGTGAAAAGTGGTTTAACTCCCGCAATGCTACAAAATGTGAGCACTGTATTAGTGAACTATGAAACCTACTGCCTAATCACTTTCACTACATCTTTAGGGTTTGGAAAGAAACTGAATGATAGCTGTTAAAGCCTCTTCCATCTGACACTGTTAGTGTGACAATAAAAAGGGAAGATGGTAACATATCAGTATTTCAGAATATTCAGACTACTTTGGGGCAGAGCGGTGGCTCTGTGGCTAAGGATCTGTGGCTGGAAGGTTGCCGGTTCAAATCCCGCAGCCGGCAGAGGAATCATACTCCGTTGGGTCCCTGAGCAAGGCCCTTAACCCCAACTGCTCCAGGGGCGCTGTACAATGGCTGACCCTGCACTCTGACCCCATGCTCTCTCCCTATCTGTGTGTCTGTGTGTCTCATGGAGAGCAAGCTGGGGTATGTGAAAAGACAAATTCCTAATGCAAGAAATTGTAAAGGGTTAATAAAGTGATGTTATTATTATTAAGAAGCTATTAACACAACGTTCACACAAAGTTCTTAACAGGAATGCAAGGACATGAATGTCAAAACATCTTTACATTTAAAAAAAAGTGTACATACAGTATATATTTAAATACAGGACAAGAGGACTTACAGTCAATGCATCACTAACTCAAGTGTGGACAATGTCGTTAATTAACTATGACATGGATTTCCCCAGTGGCAGCTCTTAAATGACCCCGGGAGTCAAGTGAGCTCTAGTTATCTGGGGTATCCTCGACCTGCTATATAACAACAACCCTGGTAATCTTGCCAGGTGACATCAAACATTCAAATTTTCACTGCGAAGGATGCAAAACTCCTCCAGTTAGTGCCATATCTGCTGTGGGCACTACAGGGCTCTCCATGTGAAAAACAGATGGCTCTGACAGAACATCACTCAGAGGAAAGTATCCAAGGTCCTTGTCCCTGCCGAGCTAGTGCAATGGTTCTAATGGTAGAGCCTATCTGACAAGCAGATGGTAATCCTGAACTGGAGCACTACCCATGCATCATCAAAAAGCAGCTTACCCTAGCAAAGGACCGTGGCAAACCAGAGGCTAACCTGGAAGCAAGGGGTCTCACATTTTATTTGAGAAAACAGGCTTGACCATACTGCAAATCCTGCAATTCTGGATGCTCATTTTTAATTCACAGACAAATCCAATCCATGACAGCTCTAATGGGTATTGTATAAGGTACACTCCAAAATCACAAGGAATACAAGCCACTATAGCGTTTCTTTAATATGACAAACTAAACTTCCCTCTGTAGACAAGCATTTCATTTTGTGAACAATCTTTTCATATAAAGGTCGATTTAAAGTAGACCTCTAGTTTAGTTACATCCACCCTTCATGTTTTCAGAATGAAATTATAATTGGTGTTCAAAAACGCACAAAAACCAATTAATGCAGCACTTGGTTTGTACTGTTAATGAAATGGTTTGAGATGAAAAATGTACAGCAAATGAAAATAATAAAGAGGACTCAAGTCAATATCTGATCATGGTTAAGGATGAAAGGTATGTAGACTGCATATGCTGTAATGTTCTGTATTTACGGCTGATTATCTTTCTTGTCTGTTACAAAATTGACAGAATGCAATGAAAGGCTGCACTTACACATTCATTGTAAGTCAACACCGAATTAAAAAAAAAACTTTGTTAAAAGAATCGGAAAAGCCTGTGGTTTAGAAGTGTCCTGGACACTTCCCTCAAAGAAGTTTTTCTTAAGACTTCCTGACATAGCAGACTAAAGTTTGCATATCCTTACAACAGAAATTTGAAGGTACTGAGGTTAGATACCGATGATAAATACAGTAATACATTTCTACATTTCCTGTTGTCATTGTCAGCGAGAATTAAAAACCTTTTGCACTGAAAAAATAGGGAGGGGTGCAAATTGTGGTTTACAGCTGAATTTTACTCATTGCTGGTTGTTTAGTTACAGTAAGTTGTGCTCATTTAACCTTTGTGTGCTGTGCTAGACATCTATCCAAGCCACAGGAAGTTTAAAGCTCCTTCGCCACAGTTGGGCAAGTTGAAATACCCAAATATCGCCTTGTCATTATATGTCAGTGGTACAAGGTCCGCTATCTTCACAATTTTCAAAACGTGAAGAAAAATTCTAAATGGATTGACAGTCTAAAAACATGGGACGCTGCTGAGTGTGAGCTACACAAGACTACCATGTCTTAGGGCTTCACTGCAAGGCATAATCCTAGAGGCCAAATTCTATCCCCTTACTACATACAGCCTGGTACAATGTGGCTCTACTATTACAGCACTGGGATATGTAATATAGTCAGCAGCTATCACTCTGCAACCCACTGAAGCTAAGCAGGTGTCAGCCTGGTCATTACCTGGATGAGAGACCTCCTGGAAAAAACTAAGGTTGCTGCTGGAAGATGCATTAGTGGGGCCAGCAGGGGGCACTCACCCTGCAGTCCATATGGGTCCTAATGGCCCAGTATAGTGATGGGGGCGCTATACTGTAAACAGGCGCCATCCTTCGGATAAGACGTAAAACCGAGGTCCTGACTCTCTGTGGTCATTAATCCCAGGGCGTTTCTGTAAGGCCTGTAGAGCACTTTGAGTGGAGTGTCCGGAAAAGCGCTATATAAGTGTAAGCAGTTATTATTATTAATCACACTGTTTTGCTGCCTATAGAAGGTTTTTGAAGCAAAATTATCTTCCCACATTAATATAAGTAGTTTTTACCATGATTTATTGTTCCAGCTGATGAAAGTTTATGTTGCACAGTGCCTTTCAAGCAAAGCAAAGCTTTACATGAAAGTAAGGGATTGAAAAAGCATGAAAACCAACATAAAAGTACAGTTAAGAAAAAAACAGTAACAATAACATCAGAAGAATAGACTTAATAACATATTTCATCAGATTTGCTAACAGTTGAGCCCTTTGTTTTCAGCATTAAATCATTTGAATTTCACCAAGAAGCAAATTTTCTTCTTGATTATATTTATGGGAATGTAGTCAGTATAAAAGGGTACTTCTGAAACAAAGTACTTGTGACTTTCTGTACTAGGGTTGCATTTCCTAACCCGTCAATTAGGAAGATTATATGGCATTATACTGCAATTGAGTTTTGTTTTGGGAGCTAACAGGAAGTGGATTTGTTCAAAGTTTACTTTTTGGCAATTAAAAAAACTCCCTAAGATTCACATAGGTGAAATTTAATTAAATGATCTTATAAATTTAAAGGTAAACAAAACAGAAAAAAATATAAAGATACTTGTTGGTAGTCACAGCTTAACTACTGCCATTAGCAGTTGTGCTGTTCCAGTATATTGATGGCCTTAACATTCTTACATCCTTAAGTTTCAGTTAAGAACTATCAGCATGAAAATCTTCACCATCAGGAAAATCCTCATTGCTATTACAAACATTAAGAACTTTCTAGGTGAACCACGATGACAGTTTAATCTGAAACTTTAATTCTCATTAAAAAAAAATAAACGAACGAACAGTAACACAAAGTGTTCTGGAGCAGAAAGATCAATCATGTAAAATGTGTATGATGAAAAGTGGCTGGACACAGTTCAGTTGCAATGCTGAATGAGGGGTGAAGCAGGAAGCGGGTTCTTTCTTTGTGAGCTTTGCTAATCAACAGAAAAAGAAAACATGATCAAGATTGATATCTTTGTAAATTTCAACCTCTATCAGTCAGGTTGTCTGTTTCCGCAATGTGAGAACTGCAACATAAATGGCAGGATACTGATGTATTGTAAGATGGGCAAAGCTAGTGATAATGCCAGCTTATCATGATGAAATTTGTTAAAAGACACCCCTGCTAAACAAATGTATAAAGACAGCTTTATTATTGTTAGTTTTGGGTCTTCTTGATAGGTATTTACATATACTATTGTGATTTTTCACATCACTTTAGCTTGCTTTAACACATACCTGTCTTTCATATTGGGAGATGATTACACCCACGTTTAACTACTATTATCCCTCTCACACATTGCTATATTGATAACATGCTTTTAATACAACATGCTAAAAAGACATACTATTAGTAAACTAGATAAGAATGATATCATTTTAAAGCTAGGTAAATTTTAAATGCTTTATTTATGGACCAGTTTAATATTGTCAAGGAATCCACTTGGCAGATTCCCTTTAAAGCAGTTTACTTGCTAAATATGGCTGGTGTTACACGGATTACGAACAATAATAAATGTGTGAGGAGAATGTCAGCATCTTATGCTTCTTGTCGTAACAATAATGAGTCTGTCAAAGAAGGACAGATAATGTGCAGGGTTCTACGATGTATAACAGTCATTTCAAACCCAAGTGAACAATAAAATGGCCATTTATTGCGTTAGTAATGGGAAAAAACTCCCATTTCAAATGCACCATGTGTCAGGGGGAGCTGGCCTGTGGCAATCAGTGAGACAGGGGCGCAATTCATCATTTATCTAGTGAATAAGATCCAATAACAGTGAAGACCTTACCAATACAGTAAGTGGACACACTCATTTTCATCACTTCCTTTCCCAGTAACAGAGGATGGCAGCATTCCAAGCAATAATAGATGTTAAAAAAACAGTAGAGTCATTAACAAAGGATGTGCAACTATTGACTTCATAGGGGGAGTGGGGGTGCAACGTCCATTTTCTTCAGGTGAAAACAAATGAAGAAACAATGGCTTTTCAATGGGTTTTTTCCTGCCAGCAACTGTACAAAACGTTAAATTTTCTTAGCATAAAGATCTTCCACTACGAATGAGGATTTGCTGGCTTCTACCCACTAGTAAGGATTTTATAGTGGTCACAAGTGCTATTACGCTACTATCAGCTTTAAATGGTTGTTACTCATCAATTTTTAATTACTTAATTTAGAATTACATTATATCCTTACATATAGGCTAACAAATAAATAGACTGGCTTCGGTTTTAAAATTATCTGTTTCAAATGATCATTGTTTTGGTATACGCTTGATTTATTAGTTTTAAATTTCATTTATTGTAAATAAAGATACTACACACTTCATTTATCTCGTAGTTCATACCGTATCAGCTAAAGAACGTGGTAGCTGTACCTAGCTGTTGATCAGATCAGATTCAGGGTGACCTTGCAGCTCTGGTAAACATTAAGACAGGGCCTGAAAGATACCTTAAACAGATAAAAATGGATCAAATTGTTTCACTTAATATGAGTGAATGGATCTGACATGATAATATGATCATGATTTTGAATATGAAATAAAACTAAAGATACAACGGTTGACAAATTTAATATTGTTAGAAAAAAAGTATATAAAATGTCCCCATCTTTAAAAATTGGTTTTGAATTGTTACATATAATTGTTTCTAGAAATACATTATGAACCAAAAATTTACCATAAGGACTATTCACACGAGCTTCAGAACACAGAAGAAAGTAAAGATCAAAATATAAAAACACAGAGGGTCAGATTTATATCAACGGGTAAAGCACTAACGCTAGAGAAAACATCTTAGCAACTGATTGTCAAGGGCAAAGGGTTATTTACACAACAAAGTGATTCTTGAAAGCATGCTTTGCGCAAGGTTTCAGCCTAAGCGTTAGTGACAGCAGTCGGCAAAGCTTTAGAGGTGTGGGATGATTAACATGTCTTTGTGAAGTGATTTTGATGATGCAAAAAAGCACATTACTGCACTTTAAGAGCCACATTCAAAAAAGCAAGTTTTTCTTCTCGGCAGTACCCTTGGGGAAAACAATTCTACAGACTAGACACGGGAGGAAATTGAGTAGGAACTGTTCAAAACCAGTAACATAAGAAACAAAACTAAAATATAACAAGAGGGAATTATATGCTCAAAAGGTTACTTTAGATTCTGTGTACATATTTATATATGCCAGATCAGACTTAAACAGATGCACACAATTGACAATTTTTGGGGTGTCTATTTACTTGTGACTAGGTAACAGATATTTATGGAACACAGTCATAATTAGATATTACAGACAAAAAAAGGTAAGTTTTTTGTTGAAACAGAATTTGAGAATACTTTGAAAGGGCAGAAAAGAGGATTTATTAGTGAGATGGATGTATACTTGTGTGCAAAAGTGTAGGCACCCCATTGAAACATGCAGTGCGGGCAAGAATACCTAAAAATATTTCAGAGCTTGAAGAGTTCTGCAAGGAAGAGTGGAATAAAATACAAAAGGAAGAACAAAATAATAGAAATACTCTTAGCTGGCTGTAGGACATGTTTGGTAGCTGTGATTTTTTCCAATGGAGGTGTTACTAAGTACTGACTGACAGGGTGCCCAAACGTTTGCATGTGTTATATTTACTATATTCACTGTCTTGTTATTTTGTCTTTATTTTACAAAACTGTAAATAAATAAATACTGATGCTGCATTAAAATTTGCAGAAAATTGTAATGTACTGTACGGAGGCTGTGTCAGTTTCTGTTCACTTAGGGATTCACTGAAACATGCATTTTGACCACAATCTTTTCCACACATGAGCATAAAAGAAACCTCTCATTCTATGCATTTTTTTTTCAGAACAAAATATCCAGATTTTGGGCACCAATTAAATGTTTTTAAGATTCATTTTGATTAATTGATCATTAATGACTGACTGTGACACACTCTAATGATTACTATCGCTTAACCACTAAATCCTCTCATTAGCAAGAAAGCTGATTGGGAACAAGTGATGAGGTGATTTAAACTTTGTCCAGCCTGGTGAAAATCAAGTAAACAAAACACAGAAAGGAACCATTATGCCGTGCTTATCAAGAGACACCTTAGTTTGGCCCCGAATATACTGCATGAAGTCAGAACACTGCCTAGGGTGTTTACAGACAACAAATTCTAACATGGCAAGGTATCACTGCCACAGTCTGTCAATGACAAGTCATGACCTAGCAGACCACAAATGACGACACCTCCCCAAGATCAATACATCATCACGCTCCCTCTTCATAATCTTTTTTGCACTCCGAGTTCCACTGATTCAGAAACACCAGCATTTCAGCCTTAAGGAAACAGCTAAGTAACGATCTGCAGACCTGACAACACTCCAGGGGCTCACAGGTCACCAATGTCCACAACATAAATGAAGTCATGTGAGCAACACCTCAAGTATCATTCCCAGCAGCGGAGCCAGGACCTCTTTAGTCAGCGTGGTGCTATTTGTTGATTAGAACAGACCAACTGACCTGTCTAGAACTCCATTTGTAGCATTTAATGGCGACTTAACTGCATGATTTCATTCACCCCACTGAACATTTGAGGAATGGGATGGGATAACATGCAGTATCAAGGACTCGGAACCAAACCTGTAAACTGGCACAATGGTCCTACATTTACAAGCGGAACAGGACAGAACTCCATCTTGTACATCTTTGTATTGTTTCCAAAAATAACTACAACCTCTGCTGACCCACCCTTTCGAAGACAAATATTAATAAGCATAATGAATTTACTGTACTTGTCATGTCTGTCCAATAAAATGTCAGCAAATCTCCAATAAAACACCTTTATTACACCTTTTAAAGACTTTGCTCATTTATTATAGTTATAACTGTTATAAGTTTCTTTGGATGCTGGATTTATATAATTCCACCCCCTGTGTAAACTAAGTGGGCTTTATTAGCTAAAGTAAATCAGTAGAGCTATTGATCCCTCGGTTTATGACATCTATTCACATACTCCTTAAGCCCTAGAGAAACAAGAAGCTTTGATGTATACATATCTTTATGAAAATATCAACCATGGTCTCTCTTTCATAATAAAAAAGGAATCACTGAAAGATATCCTCTAGATTAGTAGCCATGAAGAAAACTGATAATGAAGGCACTGATGTTATTAATGAATACACAAAGATTAAAAGATTGATTCACAATGTTATAAATCACCTTTATTAAAAGGGTACTTTACATTTTAGCAACAAAATCTAAAAAAAGATATACGGTAGCATTAATTTTATTGTTTTGCATTTAGAATAGTTTAACCTAATAAAGTATAGCACTTCACTCTTCATTTAATTTCATATCATCTTCTTCCAAAAACATGCTGTATTTTTTACATTGATCTCCGGAATACAGTGTTTATACAATCAAACCTTACGTTGTCCTCCAAAGTAATGTTTTGATAACTATAATTATAATTTTTATTTCTACTGTATATACCCCAGGAGCCCTTCGAAACAGCCTATGTTTTTTAAATACTTCCTTTTGCTTTTCAAATGGTTCCCTTTTGCTTTATCTTTTAAATGAGATAACACACAAGGCACTTCAAGACCTCTGACATGCTAGTTTAATGATTAATAGCACAAAGGCAGAGGCCACAGAAAAAAAGAGAACCCACAATGTGTTTTTGAAATCTCAGAATGATAAACATCTACTATAGCAGCAACACATTACTGAAATCAATTTCATTAGCTGTTGCTGAAAGAAAAAACTAAAAACAACTGTGAACAAATAACTGCATTAATATGCAACAAAATCCCTGTCTACTTGGTCTCTTTACTGTGAACCATGACATAAGGTATAAAACATTTACAGAACAGATTTTATAACATTTTTCTACAAAGCATTTTGTGCTGCTTTGACAGTGTACTGTATGTTGATGCAGTGCTTAGAATTGGAGAATTAAATGCTGCTGCATGATTAAACCATCCTTTTAAAGAGCATCTCGTGAGGATCCCAGATATGAATGAAGCGATTACAACCAACATACTGTAGGTCACAGCTCTAAAATTCAATAGAGAATGGCATCAGTCAAGACTTATCACAGCTTCACAAGCACGGCAAGGAGGAAAAAAAAACTGGGAGGAGGAAAAAAACACTTTCTTCAGTCTGATTATGTCATGCCCCTGACTCCAACTGAAACATCCTGTTCAGCTACAATATAAGAACAGAGCTTCAGGGAAAACCATTGGCAGCTACAGTCATCGATACTGCTGTTAGGAAAGAAGTGAAAGTAATCAACACCTTTCCTAGCCCAGGCTCTGATCCCATCAATATTTTACTTCTATTTATCTCTGTCTTTGCCATTGATACATGTTGATATACCACCATGAGCTATGTAAGAATAAAGTTGTCTTGTATTGAAAACTAAAAGCTTCCCCTAAACGAACAAATCATTACAGGTCTGATATGTTTTTTACATTCCTTTGGACACTGATTAACAGACGGGCTACAGTCTTTAGGGCAGATGTTTTTATCATTACTAAATTATTTCATCTACACTAAGGTGATGAGACCTCTGACATTTTTCCACATGAATTACAATTACGGTAATATTTTTTTTTTTTTTACAGCAGGCAGGGTTGCGAATAAGTGAACTCTGCGGGGCAAAGAAACATCTACAGTATGCATTTCAAAGCACTGATTTTAAGATGGATAAAGATAAACAACCCAACAGTATTTACATACTCATGCTGGGCAATGTTGCAAATATTTGGATTTTTGGTAAGGCCTCAAAAAATGGTGAACCTAAGAAAGCTACAACGAATGAATGCAATCCATCCCATTTACCCTGTTACCCAGCAGGTGATCCAAGGATCTCATCTAGGCATTTCAGGAAAGCAGCCAAGGACTGGCTTCCACATCTCGACTAGGTAACTTGTTCCTTACTTCCACAACCTTTTCCATAAAGAACTGCCTCCTGTTCTTGGTTTTGAATACACATTCACATAGTTTCCACTTGCGTCCTCTGGTTTGTGTTTCAATGTTGATTATAAAGAAGTCCACTTTGTCAATACCTTTGAGGAGCCTGAATATTTGAGTCAGGTCCCTTTGTAGCCATCTGTATTCAAGACCAAAAAATCAGTATTTTAAGACTGTTGGTGTTGGACATTCTTTTAAGCCTGGGAATGTATCTGGTTTCTGTTCTCTGGACAGATTCCAGAGCAGCAATAACATTTTAGTAATGTGGTAAGCAAAACTGTACACAATCTTCCAAATGTGGTTTTACTAGACATTGTACAATTTATCATAATATCTATTGATTTAACTTCTGTGCTTGCCTAAGATCTTATTTCAATATGGGTGTTTCAATAACCTTTTGTGTAGTAGAAATCAGACTTCTTGGTCCATAAGCACTTCAATGCTATCACCCTTTTAATGGATGGGCACTATATTAGTAATTCTCCAGTCCATAGGTACTATTCCTGTCTTGAGCAACTGTTCAAAGAGTCAAAGGCTTGTCAATAACATCTTGTACATTAAGTACAATATGGAGGATGCCACAGGGCCCTTGAGATACAGAATATTAATCTTGAGTGCCTCTAGTACCCATAAATACTTTGCCTTTTCTACGTTAATACTATTTACAGAACTTTGACTTCCTGCTGTCCAGTATACGGTTGACTCCGTCCTTAGTGAATACCTTATTGTAGCACACCAACTCCTGGTTAAATGAGTTTCTGTTAAAATCAGATGTAGTGATTCCTACCTGTTTTTTATAAATTAATGAGCAGATTTACACACCTTCTGTAAATCTCAGATTTACAAGAGGGCTCTTAGTAAAGCATTGTCAAGATTATTCTTTTCTTTCATCTATACAGATGAGGAATGCACTTTTTATTTTTAATACATTTGAACTTGTTATAAGAAAGACCTGTGTGTTAAGCACATATAACATAGGATTTTACCTAATGATTTGACACTTATAACTACTGTATACAGTATAATAAATGAGCAGAAGTGTTATTGTTTTCCTACGTATTATTTAAGCATCGACTAAAGACTTTAAGAATGTTAGTTACCCGAAAAATTAACCAGGAATGTTATTGTTTTTATATTTAGGTATCACGGTGAATTAAGGTGAAGCTTGGGTGTTTAAAGGAACTTTTATTTAGTTCTGGAACCAATCAAAGGAAGTAATGGGATTTAACTTTCATGATATGAGTTTCACTTTACGAGCAATTTTTGAGGAACGAAATAGGCTCATATAATGCTGGATTAATGTACTGTACATATTAAGTACTGTTTCCCTTTTATTGTCTAGATATTTATCATTATTGTTCTAGAAATAGTTAATCCTTTACGTTTTTTTTCTGTAAAATACTAAAATAATTTTTACCATTTATTTTATGCCCTATTACAGTATTTATTTCTCTTTCTCAGCCATTCTCATTTTCTCTTGCCTGTTTTTGCACACTACAAAAAATGAAGCTTGCCTGGTTATGAAACTGCTGCCTCAAAGATCAACTAGAATGGCGAATGTTTCACAAAGTAGCTATTTAAAGACCCTGAACTTATAAAAATATAATTTTGAACAAATGAAGATTTAAATTTGAGGCACACCATTTATTTCTATAACAATTACCTGTAGACTCTCGTTTTACGCAAAATATATATTTTTAGCAAATTCGTGTATACGCAGACAGCGACGACAAAATACTGTAAATGAAAAATCAAATCATGTGGGAAATTTCACTAATGCAAATCTGGCGCGGCTGAGCTGTGTTGGGAACTACTGTAGTTGCAGAGCCTACTGTATAGCACGCCGGTGATCTCTTTATCGTGGAGCATCATACTCAATGTACTGTAGCTCGTAAACAGAAAGTACGAAGGGGAAAGGCAAGTCAGCAAAAGTGGCTGATTTTGAGTTAAAAATGAAGATTTTGAATTTGTTAAAAAGTGGGATTATTGTGATTAGCTTGTCGCGTATATATTGCAAGAATGAATCTTTGATTCATGCAATTACAGAGAGAAAGCTATTCGTAGACAGTTATGCATCTGCTGTGTTCCCTGCATTTTATTATACAATTTTGTTTGATCAATGTAGTATACTGTATGGTATTATATTTGCTGTATTACTGTTTTCATAATATTTTAAACTACATATATACACATACTAATACACTTACGATTGATTTTTACTTAATTGAGGGGAATAGTAGGGCCTAAGGGTTTTTTTCTGATTACGCGATTTGGGGTTCGTGCTATATCACGAACCTAACTACCGCATAATGTTAATGGCTCTTTTTTTAACATCACAATCGGGTAAAAAATATTTTTTTACCCCACTTTATGAAATATTTGTTTTTTCCCCAAAAAAAATATCCTAAGAAATTTACAGCAAATCTGTTTTTTTATTTAACTCCCTTTGGAAACGTTAAAAAATGTGACATACAGGTACACAGTAAACATATACAGTATAACATGGTGCGGCACAGGTGCTCTCGGAATCCAAAACAGCTTTCATTCATAATGAATATTTCCAACTTTATTTTTGTTGATCAAAAGTCAGAACGACTTCCTGAATTTGAAGAACAGTTTTATATATTGTGAGACTGCCACTGCTCACGTGGGAGTGGAATATGAATAAACTGGATACTTAAACACAGGAAGTCATGACATTCCCATCAGAATTCAAGACAGGCTCTGGGCAGCAGCAGTTACATTACTCTCATACAAATTATGCAGGGTCATGTAGTAAGAGCATTTCTGTTTACTCCTTCCACTCTGATAGCTGCACTGCTTTAAAAATGGCCAGTATTTATATATTTTTTTCAGACAGAGGTTACTCAATACGCAGCCCTGCTGACTCATTCTATTAATGAACTCTGTTTAGGTAAAGTGCTTAATGAGTGACCTGAGCAGCGAGCACTCAATTACAAAATGAAGATGTTTGATGGAATTATGTCAGGAAAAGCACTGGGCTATGACTGTGCATGCTTCATTGCTTTCATATGCCATGCAGTGTGACAAACCCTTTTACTGAGGTGATAGTGGTTGAAAAGGGGCCTTCAATACATGCAAACAATAACAAGTACAATGAATAAAACGGATATTTAAATGTCAGTTGGTTCAAAGCACCTCACCTTATCAATGTATATTAGTTTAGAATCCATTATATCCTACCTATACACTATCTATGTTAGTTTTATCTCTTTGGAAACCCCCTTTAGTCATTTAGTAGATGATATATGACTGTACAAAACATAATGAAGATTTCCTTCAGAAGGCCCTTCTTAATCTTAACCTGGTTAGGAACTCTTTTGATCTTCTCCAAGCCCAGTATGAAATGCCCTTCCTTTCTGATGATACAGCTGTTTAGAAAGTTCCATTCTGAGTTAACTGAATGAAAAGCACTTTAATACCAAAATACCATAAATTTAAGCAAGAGCATCGTTAATTTATTTTATGTTGTGGTACTTTTTAGAGGAATTGGTGCACAAGTGCTACATCACAATTCAAATCTTTAAAAGAGAGAATTATACCATTGTGTGCCAGGTATCAAATATTCTTATCTTGAGGTGTGGCTTACCGACAATGTGCAAGCGTGTTTACAAAAGACAAATACTATCAGAGGTTTGGAGTTACTTTTAACCAATCAGATGCTAGGACTATTTTGGGGAAAACATTTTTTACATAGGTTAAAGGCGGGGCAGAGAGTCAACATAAGAAATACAGGAGACGCTGTTGCTCCTTGTATTAGAAATGGCCTCCTTTTTAAAAAACAATGAGTTTATGGGTTGCTTTTTTGAGGGGGTGGGGGTGGGTGTTTTATATGGAGCTCGCTTATTTAGGCTTTTATTGTGGTAAGAATTGTTAAACCAATAAATCAAAACTGTTTTCACATAACATTTCACATTTATCTCTTAAGGATCAATTTCAGGTGTATATCATACAAGTTAATTTGTCTAATGCAATCAATATCACATATTATACATAATGCACAAGACTAATGAGACACCATAGTTTGCAGCAGAGACTGAGGGATAGGGCATAGATTTCACTTCCTGTGATTTTTTTATTACCTGTGATGTCACAGGAAAGCATATTAGTCAATATAATTATGTAGACAATTGCAGGGTTACGCGTGCAGGTAGTAGAAATAAACTATAAATAAAACATAGGAAATGCTGAGCTAGAAGAGGCTACTTATGTACATTAGTAATACTTATGATGTCGCCACATCATTTACATTTCTAGACAATGAGGGAAGGCAATTCAGAAGGCAAACATAATGTCAGGATTCATTTTTAAAAGCATTATAAATCGAAATAAAGGCATGATATGTTAAAATTGCACTACTGTGGACTCTATTATATTAAATATTGTGTACAATTTTGAGCCATGTGATAGAAAAGATGTTGCTACACTGAAATCAGTCCTGAGAAGAGCAACCGGATACATTCCAGGATTTAAGGGATTAAGACCAAGAACAGGAGGAATTTCTTTACCTAAAGGGATATGGCACTATGGAATAAACTACCCAGCCAGATCATTGAAGTCAATGTCAAAGTTTCTTTTAAGAAACAGATAGACGAGATTCTTGGATCCATCGACTACGATCTATCAAATAGGCAAGATGGGCTGAATGGCCTACTTCTCTCTCATTTCTAAAAGTGTGTACGTTCTTGTCCACACAGGCAGCAAGCAACACATGCTCTGTCACTTGTCAAGAAGTTAATCTTTAAAACATAAATTATGGAGAACAATAGGTGCTTTAACTTAGAAGAAAAAATAATTTTCTTTCTTTGGTTAACAGAATTTTACCTACACGTAGCACTTTTAATTCAATACATACTTTGGCTACCTCTTTATCCAGGACATGGTTGCGGGGGATCTGATGCTTATCCCAGCAAGCATGGAGTGCAAAGCAGGATAGAGACCATCACAGGGCACACAGACAAAGACACATCATACTCTCGCACCTGCGCCAATTAATCTACCCAGAGCAAACCCACGCAAACATGGGGAGAACATACAAACACCACATACATAGCACTCCTGGACCCCACCACTGCCAAGCAGCAATGCTAATCACTGTGCTGCCCACTTTTAATACATATTCTTTTTTTTTAATTCACTAAACATAATGTGAAAAACATAAAAGCTTGAATACATTCTGACACACTGTTTCCTAAAGTGATACAAAAAAGTATTCACAGCTCAAAACTATGAACAAAAAACTAAATTTCAAGTGAATTTGTAATGGAAATTCCAAATTGTACTTTGCACCTCATCCTGAGCTCTATTTTACTAAAAAATGCATGGATCTTAAAAAGGACAAAAATGAATTACATATCTAGAATCTTTTTTTTGTAACGTTAATATCCAAAAAATGTGTTCCTTTTGCACTGCTTCAAATAACTGTATTTGGCCATGTATGAGGTCAGGTAACGTAAGCATGAATGGTCAGTTTATTTAAATTTAGGGTGAGAGCTTAACAGATGAACTTTTATCCAACAGATCTAAATAAACATTTACATCCTTACAGTAATAATTCATGCATTTATGTAGTGCTTCCATTCCTTAAGCTCTCTTAATGTAAAAAACAGGCAACATTAACAGTAACATTAACAGTAATATACTGAGCATTAAAAGAAATGCATTACTCTATGCATGTCTGTTTTTCAGAAAAAAAATGGATATTGATTGGCTAAGTGTTTTTGGTTCAGTTTTGATTAAATGATCATTCATCATTCATGACTGACTTTGATACACTTGAATAATTAGCATAATCACAGATTTACCTCATTAATAAGAAAGTCAATCGGGCACAGGTGATTAGGCAATTTACCCAGCTGAGTATGTAGCCTGGTGAAAATCAAGGAATAAAAACAGAAAGTAATTAATATGCTCTGCCTATCAAAAGAACAATGCCTTTGTGCCACTGATACGATGGAGCAACACCTCAGGTGGACTCTCCAGCAATGGCGCCAAGCCTCTTTAGAAATGATTTGTGTGCATTCCCCAGCGAGTGTGCCGTCAACATGCAGAATGATATGCTAATTGTTTTGTACAACAGACCACTTGATGAGGAGGTCCAAGTGTGAAGGTCTTGGCAGGAGTGCCTAGTTCAGTGGTTTCCAAACCTGGTCTCAGGGGAGCCTGGCCTCTTCTGGTTTTTGTTTCAGCCAAGTTTTTAATAACATGGTAACTGACTTCAGTCTTCTGTTTGAGGCATGTTTTAAATTTTGCTTTCAGCTCTTAAAACTTTGACTGGAATTTGTAACTTGTATCAGCTCAGTGCACATTTCTGACTGTCAGAACTGTCCTTAATCAGCTGTTTGCTAAAATGCAATCTACTGGACCTCAGCAGAAGAGAAAGGCACTCGCAACTTTATACACAATCATTCTTACCTGTGTCTGCCCATCATTCACTGTCAGTTAAGAATTGTTGAGATGGAAATAAGGTAGCAAAGTCTTAATTACTGCCAGCAGCAACTCACAACTGGCAACCCACTGAAGTTAAGCAGGTGTGAGCCTGGTCAGTACCTGGATGGGAGACCTGGGAAAAACTAAGGTTGCTGCTGGAAGAGGTGTTAGTGGGGCCAACAGGGGGCGCTCACCCTGTGGTCTACTGTATGTGAGTCCTAATGCCCCAGTATAGTGACGGGGACACTATAGTGTAAAAAGGCGCCATCCTTCGGATGAGACGTAAAACCGAGGTCCTGACTCTCTGTAGTCATTAAAAATCCCAGGGCGTTTCTTGAAAAGAGTAGGGGTGTAACCTGTGTCCTGGCCAAATTTAAATAATGGCCTCCTAAAAATTCCCATCTATGAATTGGCTTTATTACTCTCTTCCCCACTAATAGCTGGTGTGTGGTGAGTGTTCTGGTGCACTATGGCTGCTGTCACATCACCCAGGTGGGGCTGCACATTGATGGTGGTGGTGGAGGGAAGTCCCCATTACCTGTAAAGTGCTTTGAGTGGAGTGTCCAGAAAAGCGCTATATATAAGTGTAAATGATTATTATTATTATTATTATTATTATTATTATTAATAAGTTAAGAAGGGACTACTGTACACAAAGTTCTGTATGCTGCAGCTGAAGTTACCCATTTCTCTATGAGCAAAAGTGCAAAGTTATGGATTACGGATGTACAGACACAGTAGACCCTATACTGATCAAAGCTGTTAATGACAAATGTTGTTAACATAAGGAATTATAATGAATTATTATTCAGTGACTGACTAGTGTCAATATATAAGGGGTTGGACATGTTTACTGTAGATTTATTATCAATTAAAGAAGGTTTATTAAGAACTTAACCCTTAGACTGAATAAATATAAAAAGTGATCTGCACTTATTCCATACATATGGGTATACTTTTATTTCGGTGAGTCTTCTAGAGAAAGTGCATCATTTTTGTCTTCAATGCAGTACTTCATAGAGGAACATTTAGTTTTCCCTTTAGGCATCTTTTTTGTGTAAATCTACAGACTATTAATTTTAAGTACCAAACATTTAGTTAATTTTAGTTATTTATCTAACTGCTCATACCCCTGCTACATAAACTCTGTCTGGAAAATTAAACCAGCTATGTTCAGTTTTCGCAGCTTTGCCTGACAGGGGTGTTTTGTTGTTTTATGTACATAATTGACTATTTTAGAACATGTGGTGTTAAGACCTGATATTTGAATATTTGTCATACTCCCCCCAGTGAAGAACCATAAAAATTACATAAATTGTGTATGCTCCAGGGCTGGAACGACTTATACTGAATAAATCACTTTGCTACGAAAAGCAAGCTATACAGTACATAAAATATCACATCATTGCAATTTACTATTGCAAGGCAGTATGATTCATTTCTTACAGTCATATTATATGATTCATTTGGTTAAAAACGAACTGAGGCAGTTCTGCGGTGTCTAGAAACAGAAGCTATCTGAATAATAAATTGAAACTGCATCTGACCTGCTGTACATAAAAGTCAAAGACAGAGGCTGATACTCTTAAAGTAAAGTATGTACTATAGGGACTCCAGGTTTTAGATACGGTAACTGCCAGGAGGCCATGAAGAATTTCACTTGAAAGGTTTGATAAGAAGACCCTAAAAGGCAGCTCCATCATATAGGCTGCAACAAACTTTACCAATGGTTGTGCATTTTGTATTAAGTTTTTAGTCAGATAGGTATGTATTCCATTACTATTATCACAGGGGCGCTCACTCTGCGGTCCATGTGGGTCCTAATGCCCCAGTATAGTGACGGGGACACTATACTATAAACAGGCACCATCCTTCAGATGAGACATGAAACCGAGGTCCTGACTCTGTGGTCATTAAAAATCCCAGGGTGTTTCTCGAAAACAGTAGGGGTGTAACCCCGGCGTCCTAGCCAAATTTCCCATTGGCCCTTACCAATCATGGCCTCCTAATAATCCCCATCTATGAATTGGCTTCATTACTCTGCTCTCCTCCCCACTGATAGCTGATGTGTGGTGAGCGTCCTGGCGCACTATGGCTGCCGTCGCATCATCCAGGTGGATGCTGCACATTGGTGGTGGTGGAGCAGAGTCCCCATTACCTGAAAAGTGCTTTGAGTGGAGTGTCCAGAAAAGCGCTATATAAGCAATTATTATTATTATTTTCACAGCCCTACAACAAAATATAATAGAACTGTGCAAAATATCTTGCCATCTCTTATACAGCTTTGAATTAAAATTGTTTATTGTGTACAAGTAGGGACAGTCATATTCATTATAAACCCATGTATCCATAACAAACAGTCCTACAAGGCTGAGCCGTATGTTACAATGCTGAATTTCATTATAGAGTTGTATATGATTATATTTGGAATACTGACAGAAAACAGTGTAGAATACAGGCCAGAGTGAATTCTAGCTGTAAAACGATCTAACAAAATCCAGCTTAAGCTTATCACGGCTGGATATCAGTATGTCTAATATATCCCTCAGTACAGTTACAAAAAAATCAGCACATCACTTTTTGAAATTATGAAACAACAGAGACAGACGCTTTGTTCTCATTTAGAAATTCTGAAATGCAGAGAGGGACCTGTCTGCATGGAAATGTTATACAACATTGTTAAGTATCAGTTTTTGATGACAAAGCATCCATCTGTTATCAGGAAGTTGATTATTCTTAGAAACCTGGAAGGCACAACCACATGCTGGATGGGTGACCAGCTCAACACAGGGCACGCACAACACAGTGACAATTTAAACACACCAATGAACCTAGCCAGCCTGTGTTTGGACGGTGTTAGGAAACTGGACCTGTTTGGACTGTACCAGAGAAAAGCCAGGTGACTCCAGGGAGAGCATGCAAACTCCACACACAAGGTTATCAAACAGCCTGGAATTCAGAAGCTCAGGACCCATAAGCTGCATGTGGGCAGCACAAATCTCCGTGTGTCCACGGTGTCCAAAGACAAAGCGATTTCTTCATAATGCTTTACTGCAAAGTAAAATCAAGTTTCACTACTGATTAAATTGAGCTTACAGATTACTACAGTGACACTTTACAATCTCCTCATGGCAAACCTGAAACATTGTGCCTTTTCACTTCAAGTGCCAGTTTTTATGGCTAAAGCACTGTTAATACTGGCTAACCACAAAACCCATTTAAAACTGGATGCATGCCAGTTCTCATTATTGAAGCCTTTATTATTTGCTCACTATCATTTCAAAAAGATAATGCTTATCTTACATTTACAGAAGCAATTATGTCCCTAACGTAATGCTTAACTGAAGCAAAGTCTTTCATTTTATTAAAAAAAAAGATATCTTCTTTTAGAGCACTAAACAAAAATTCAATTTCAAAGACCCACAGTGTAGCAGAAAAAGAAAGTCCAGAGAATGTTATTTAAAAGGTACTATGAAAAAATACAATAAAAGGAGTTAGGCATGTATGTACTGTAGAAGTACCCTGCAATATAGATTAACTTCTCCACAGAAATAATTCCACTTCCTGACTTTGTCATGTTTAGGTAAATAGTTTGTCCTTATGCTTAAAAATCAATTAGAGGCAACTATCAATTTCTTCAAAGAGGGAATGGAAGGTTGGAAAACTTTTTTCCTTGCTTGGGCAAAAGATCATCATTCAGCCATTATCAAAAGAGTAGTTTATTCCTGGTGGGAACCAGAAACCCCTCTGGGAATCACAAGATATGACAGTCCATCACCAAGTCAGACCAAAAAAATCGATAAACATTATTTTCTTCTCCAATGTACATAGATGTCACTGCTTCCTGACTTATTTTTGACGTCTTGTGTCATTTTAAATATGCAAAATACTGTATTACACACAAGCTATTTCATTTGCATTTCTAATAATACCAATTTGTCATCAAAGACGTAAAATATTTAGCTGGTGGGAACATGAAACAAGACAAGGATTACCAAAACAAAAAGACAAATACCACACTCTTTACAAACAATGAAATGTAAAAAACATTATCATTAACGAACAATGAAGGCCCTAACACAGAGTTTAGGTTAATGAAAATGGACTTTTTAGCTTGAATAAAATGATGTATTAAAATGAAAGGAATAAAGGACTGTGGTTCTATACTTTAGTGCTCCCCCACAACTAGCTGTTTGTTGTTGTTGTTGTTGCTGTTGTTGTTGTTGTTGTTGTTGTTGTTGTTATTGTTGTTGTTGTTGTTGTTGCCTTTTCACTTCTTGAAAACGTCTTTCCACTTATATAATAACAAAACCGATTAACACAACACTGAGGTGTAGAAGGTATTCGCAGTGAACATTTTTATGTTTGCCGCCAATGAGAGATCAACTGCTGTGCAGCTTTGCAATACAAAGATAGGTGGTCGTGACCAACTTTCTCTGAGATTCCTCATTGTTTTCCCCAGCGCCACGGGAATTCTTATCATTATAGCTCCAGGGGTATTGAGAGGATATGGTAATTCAAAACAATCACTGCAAATGCCAGCTGAAGAATGAAGTAATAGAATTTATCTGCTTAAGCTGTTTACAAACGATTCCACAGCACATGGTCACCTTTCATTAATTATTTAACGTCTGATTGTCAAACAATTTCTACCCAGAGATATGTCTGCATCACATAATATGCCAATGAATGTAAAAGGCATATTAAAACATCTTTATTGAAAATAAAGTACACCACTCAGCTAAGCATATTACCCCATGTGAAATCACAACCTTTCTTAACACTGCTTTCCAGTTAGCAGGACATAAAAAACGTCAATACTATTTAAACCTTTTTCCCCACATTATTAAGAACTTTGCTTTGGTATTCTCAAGCCCCAAGGAACAAGGGTTTCACACTGTAACAAAACAAGCTAATGAGGTGTATAATGAGTGCCTTTTCTATTCTCACATATCAAATACGTTTATTTGGATATGTATGTACCCAGCTGCAAGGCACTGTAAAATAATTTTATAAACTTAGTTACATAAACAGATTGAAACAATATTATACTAGGTGTTTTCTTACACACTACTGTAGGATTTTTACATGCATAAAACAGCCACAAAAGAACAGCAGCAGGATTAATGCCATTCCCCCCTAGCTTCCCAGACTTGGCAAAAGCATAAAAAAACACCTGACGTATAATTCATCTTCTAAAACAATTATTTACATCCTCCATGCAACTACTGGTAATGTTTCTTATAAGCATCATGACAGGCAACTATGAAATCATCATTTATTATTT